>NC_037090.1:29382500-29990000 GCF_002994745.2 Rosa chinensis
CTTCCGATGGACCAGCGGTCTGATTCTGATGATTAGCTCTTGTCGTATCTCTTGCTGGGTTGCTCCATTGAAGAACAAATTAGTCTACTTTCAGTGTAGAATTCAATTTTTTTGTTTTGTGATTGTTCGAATTTGTTTTGCAATATGTGTGTGTATCACTGCATGGATTACTGGCAGCAAGTTCATGATCCGAGTGATATAAGCAAAATTATACACCACCCCTGTATTGCTCTGTGGAATATTAATATGGTCATGAACTCATGATGTGATATATGCAATGGTAGCGTTCTATATACTACCGTTCACCAAATTGAATTCTTTCCGACCATGAAAAGAGCTAAGATGTAGTTACAACTTACAAGTACCATAAGTTCAGCTTTGCAGATATCAAATGAAAGACACAAGTATGACACCAGACTTGTACAAGTCAAAAGGTTAAATATAAATGTCTACATTTATATAGTAGTGATCGTAAGCTTTGTGGCCTCTTTCTTTGTACAGTCTGCTGCAGTTCCTCTTTCTTTGCTCCCACCACTTTTTTTCTTTGCTCCCACCACTTTGTCCTCAATGAACACTGATGATTTTTTCAACCAAGTTAACATTCTGCTTGGTACTCTAACCAAATTCTGCGCCAGTCAGTTGTCCAACAATGTCTGCAGGACCAAAGTATGAGTACAGATGAGTTGATGGAGTTAACATTCAAGAAACCAATAGAGGTTTCTGCTCCAAAATTTGTGGAATATTTAATGGACTGGATTGAAGTTTAGCTTGATGAGGAATCAATCTTCCCTCAAAAATTGGGGGCACCATTTCCATCCAATTTCATAGATGTTGTCAAGACCATCTTTAAGCTATGTAATATATGCAGTGCTAGCAAAAGAGAAGTAGCAATCTCGCTCTCTTATCATAAAGAAAAGAAAAGCTTTATACATATGAAATTGCTACTTCTTATCAAACAAACGAATAGTCAACAACAATGTTCTTTCGAGAAATAATGCACCTATGCTTGTGACATCGGCCTAGCCATTCCAAGAAAGCATGACAGTAAAGCTTTCTATAACATTGCTGATTTCTCCTTTGGTCAAAGCCTTCGAACACATACCAAAAGGAGGACAAACCCACGACTGAGGATTTAGTATGACTGAACAACTAAAAAAGAACACAATCGAAACCTACATACCCAGAATTGATCACTTTTTGTCGCTGATCCTCATAGCGTGCTTCGAATTCCCATGAATTTTGCTGAAGAAATTTTATTGAAGAATGCAGAAGAGTTTACAGTCTGGAAGTAAAAAGGGGTATTTGCAGAAGCTACCCAAGGCTAGTTAATTATTTCAATCGCATTAATTTTTTTTTATATTGACACGTGTTGATCTATTATTGGCCCTGGTCAGCCCAAGCTACCCAGGGCTGGTTAGCAAAGTTCCTTCCTTTTTAAATTACAGGACCTTCTATTTCTAAGACACTTATTCAAGGCATCTTAACCCTGTTAAAAAGAACAGTGAGTGCAGTGTAATGACTTAAATAGTCGGGGAAGCAAAGAACTTTGACCAGCTAGCGAGCATCCCTTATTATTGAGGGCGAAAATAAGGTTTCAATAGATATTTTAGCATTCAAGTCATTAAACTTATTTACTTAATGCAAAAACCTGAGAACATAACACAAATGATGCCCCAATAATAATATAAAAAAGTGAAAAATTGTTCCCTAAGAAATGACAAACCGAGGGCAATCCACTATCTATGTAGATAACCACGTTCTGTAACTAGGTATAAAGTACAATGACAATTGACAAGTTCCTGTGGCAGTGGCCATGTGGGTTCATGGTCCATTTGTGCATTATCTGCCTCCTTGTGGAGCTTTTATTCCATAATTATTTTTTTATAAGGTTGTGTTTGGAACCATTCTATTCTGATCAATTCCTGAATAGGCTTAGCTCTTTATCATGTGACACAAAAAGTCTTTGTTTATGAACCTCAATGCAATCATCATTTTCTATTCTGCGATCTGCATAATGGAAATTGAATGTGCTCATCATGTTAAAAGATAGAACAAGTAGCAAAACTGCATGCCCTTTTCAAGATATGTACTATATCTATGCTTCTTCTCCCATCATTTTGGTTCAGTTGCAATAATGCATTCCCACTCTGAAACACCTTCACATGGAGAGTTACGAACCTTTCTATCCATCTATATCCCTCATGCATACCTCAAACGGTTAGATAGATTTTTGTTTGACCTGTCATGGACCTGTTTTGGTTGATTGCCAAACAGACGCAGACAACACTCACGTGCCATGTGTGCCTCTGCCAAACACGAAACACAAAAATATGGCAACGGTCACTGGTGCCTAAAGATGATGCATACATAACAGAGATGTATATCTGACAATTTGGAATATTATGCACGGTTTGTTTTGGTCAAGCAACACTAATTTGTAGGATTATCCAACAAAGTATAACATCACTACATTTATATGAAAGTTTTATGGTATATTAGCATATCGGTAGATCAAGATATATCAACTTCATATAACAATATATCAGCTCCCTAAGGTCGTAATTGAGCTAGTTTATTAAGTCAGTCTATCTTTGTATCAAAGTAATTTACTTGATGTATGCATTACCACACTCAAATAAATAAATAAATTTACTTGATGTATGGATAAATGTATGGTAAAGAAATCCAAAAAGCCTACAAACTTCCGTCCTTAGAGCATTTTTAGCAATGCTAGCCATTTTTGAGTCAAATTTTAGCTAAAGTAGCTAAAAAATTATTTTAGCTAGCCACTTTAGAATTACGTCTGCATCAATGCTCTCTATTTTAGCTAGTTTTGAATTTATATTATTTTTTAAATGAAAATTAAATAATTTAAATATATTTATAAATTACATAATATAAATTACATAAAATAACTTAAAAAGAATGTTTTAACAGAGATTATTCAGAGCACCGCCGTGCACTTGCACCAACATAAATGAATGGCTAGATTGCATTAAATACACTTCTTATTTATTAAAAATAAAGTTGATAATAAATATCAAGGGTTGAGATTATTTTATAAGGGTTGGGTCACTTACACCGTCGGTGCATAGAATAATTTCCAATGTTTTAAATTATGGAGAGCCTCATCCTGCTCTTTATAGCGAGATAACTAAAAGTTATAATAGAGAGTCACCTAGGAATCTGGTGCAGCTGCTAAAATAGATAAAAAGCTATACATACTCTCCAAAATAACTAATGAGTCAAAATAGAGAGTCTGCTAAAAATGCTCTAAGAGATATGAAAGTGTCAGAATTCAATTTCCCACAGATATGGAAAACCAAACCCAAAGATGCTAAATGGCTTTGATTTGCTTAAATCTTGGGGATTCCTTTCCCAAGCAGCATGTTTGTTTTTGACAAATTGCAAGTACCGGACACGAGTAATGGTTTCTTTTTTCAAGAGACCTTGTGTAAACACGACTACACAAGCCTCCTAAACTTATTAACTAATCAAACAATAACCGACTCACGAGTGAAGAAAGAAAAATGCAGAAAGAAACTTTTGTTTCGGCGTGATTTTTGCAGCCAAAGTAAATATCGAAGAATCAAAAGTCAACAATATTAGTCACAGAACCAGTTAAAGAAAAAATTGCTTTTGATACACTTGATAATTAAAGAATAAAAAAAATTCCTAGAAGAACAAGTAGTATTTACCAAAACTAAGCTTCTTTGTCCAATGCTTGATGTACAGAGTTCATATATATATGTTCAACAATTTCTACCGAGTACAAAGAACCTTCCTAGCATAGCCATTTTACACCACCTACAACATTCAAAATGATTTATGCAAGGTAAAGAATCAGTACACCTTTGAAATCACTGTGAATATTGCAGATGGGGACGCTGGTTCATTCTACTCAACATGTAATCATAAGCACGAACCAAACGTTTCCGAAATCTCCCAAGGTCTAATCTCACAGTTTGGCCATCAAGATAGATTTTCTTTGTGTATTCCCATCCCTTTTTGTTTACGCTCTGTGGATCTCGAAGAACAGGATCATCTCTATCATATTTGCCATACAAAGAGCTCTCTCTTGCGAGAATTTGATAGCCAATGTATTTCAAGCCAAGCTTCTTTGCAGGTTCTCCATAATACTCTTCTGCTGCCCATTCAGTTCCGAGAGGAATAACTTGGATGAAAACAGAGTGCGGCTTCATGAAGAGAAAATGAGTCATAGCAGCACCATGAACTCCAATCATGACATCACTCGCATTAAGTGCCCGATAAATCTTTGCCAACTCTGTCGTGCGGTCTGGTCTCAAAACCTCAACTTCAAAACCGATTTTCTCAGCCATCTTCACCAATAAATTTTCATTAGTTATCGCTCTTGATCCATTCCGAGATATGATTAGCAGTTTAGGCTTCTTCAAAAGTTGATCTTCTTGCACTTCTTTTTTGATTTCTAAGGAGCTTTCAAATGTGGGAGACACTGAAAGCTTCTCCTGCGCTTCTCGTTCCTCATCTTGAATTAGACCTCTAATTCGAGGCCAGTAAGCTCTGTCTAGGACATCCCGGAAATCAACAATGTCCTTATTCCTCTCCATCAGTGAAGAATCAACAGAAAGCTCGTCATGAATTCTCAGACCAACAATGGCCTCAGGGAAGCAATGAGTTCTCTTATCTCCACTGAAGTCTATAGGTGGATAATCTGATAGCTGTGAAAGAATGTCTCCATATTTCATGACCCACCAATTATGATAATCCTGAATGACAAACACAACCTTTTTGTCGAAATGCTGGGAGGTAATGTACAATGGCACAATCCCATCATTGAATTCATGATAAACATTACCGGTATAGCCCCCAGTCGAGAAAAACACAGCTGGAACATCATGTTGGACATCACACTGTTGTTGGTACGGGCCTAGAGTACTGTCTTTCTTTGCAATGAGGTGTAATTCATCAATGGTGTTCATCACACTAGTTTCCCATTTCCGGGTGTATGGTTTGATCCTTTCGTGTTGGAGTTCCTCATTTTCCTCAACAATACCTGAAAACAGACTTTTGGAGCTACTTCTGTCTTCAGATCCATAGACAAAGATCGAAAAGGAAGTAGACTGGGTTCTCACATCCCCTTTCATGATACAAATATCTGAACGAATACTGCTACGATCACAACATATAGCTCCTGCACATACAGAAAGAAATTACAATTAATTTTTACTTTAACTGAACAAAAGCATGAAACTTTATCATAGGATATATAGCATGATCAAACTCAAGACAAATGAGAGAGGGAAATGATTCAACTTCTAATTAATTACACAGCTTCATTACTGAGAAAACCGAAGAACATAGAGAAGGAAATTTCAATTTGAGACACTATTCTATTAGTGACTTCAACAAAGCCAAAGCACTCAATAGTATTAGAATTTTATTTTCAACACTGTTTGATTATCTTCTTTTGAGGCACCAAAAGGAGCAGTCATCAGTGAATGTTAGTAATCAAAAGAAAACACCTTTAGCCATCCAATAATCATGTCTGACAAAATTTTGAAAGGTAAAAACTGATCATCCAAACAATTTAAATATAGAAAGGGAGAGGCAGAGTACTAACCATCAGAGATCGAAGAACACAGGGGAGCATTTATATTCATATCACCAGCAAGCCCTTCATCTTCTATCAGAGTTGAATCTACGAAACACAAAAGATCCACCGTTATAAACATACAGATAAACTGGAACAGAGAAAACAACTGAAAAAAATAAATTAATAAAAACTTTGAGAGAGAGAGAGACAGAGATAGGAACTTACATAAGAGAGAGAAAGTGGTGCTGGAACTGAAAAGGTGAGGGGCTAATATGAAGCTGCAAGAGAGAAGAGAGATGAAGAGAAGATAGAGAAGCTTGGGGCTTGATCTTTTGTAATAACCAGAGTTTGCAAACTCCATCAGAAACGTCTGAGACTCTTCATCTTCGTCTATATGCTTTTCACCTTTTTTCCACTGATGACTCCGCTGATAGCGCACCATTGTCTTCTGATAAAGCTTCGGTTTTTAAATTTTTCTCTTCTCCGGTTTTCACCTTTTCCCTGTTCAGCTTTTCAACCTGGGCTGGTTTTGCAGTGAACCCAGAAAGAGAGAGACAGAGAGAGAGAGAAAGGAGAGAGGTTTATGGGTTGTGATTGTTTTAGGAACAAAACCCAGATGAGAAAAGGAGAGAGATTAAGAGCAAGAGCAAAGCTGGTTTTTTTCTCTCTCTTGGATTCCACTGTTTCAGAGAGAGAGAGAGAGACGTGGGTTTGGGGTTTAGTTTATTGGAGAAGGTGCTTGTGAGTTGAGGCTTTTAAAGTAAGGAAGGAAAGAGTTAAAAAAATGAGAGGGAGCTGTCAGAGACTGAAATGAAAGGAGGGAGGGAGGCTCATTCGTTCAATTTTTTTTTTTTGAAGAAATCGAATATTTTATAGGAGTTGCGGCCAGTCAAATACGTGTAAAGAAAGATGGACTTTGTATCGCAGAAAAGAGCTGTTGAGTCCAGTTGTGCTGGAATTCTGGTCCTTCTTTCCTCGCTCCCTCCCTCGGTTGGCTCCTCATCTTCCTATTCTTTGGCATCTTGGGAAATTTAATTTGTGCACTCAACCCATTCCCACGTGCCTTTCAAAGCTGTGTGCAGCTTGGCACTGCTACACATATTTAGATTACGGACCAATTTATGGTGGAATGGATTGGCCACTAAGAAAAGAATCTGCAGTCAGACCAGTTAACAAGTAAAGATAAGATTTTGGACACAGGCATAGGTGCATGTTAAGAGCATCTACAATAAAATAGGTAGTAAAAAGTAGATCCTCAAAACAAAAAACAAAAAATCTTTTGTTAAGCAACAAAGAAAACAAAACTACATAACAAATCCACAAACACAGGCCCCTTCTAGCTGATCTTTAAAATTATCTTTTTGTTTATAGTTTGGAGCATTTTTATTGTGGGGAGCAACTAGGGTTAGAAATTATTACCCAGAAACGACCCATATGACCGGTTTGAGAATCCGAATAAATTTTTGACATGGTTTAAATTTGTTAACGACCAAATTAAATCACCAAATTTGGTCGGACAAGGTCTATGATGGTAGAAATTTTCTCTAGTTGGAGCAAATTTAACAAAAAAAAAAAAAATTAGTTGGACCAAATAACATCAAGTATATTTTTTTGTTATTAAAAAAAATTATCTATCAATATGAACGGTTGAAATCTGTTAGTTCACTTGCACCGCTGTTGCATGGAAGAATTTTTCCTAAATTGAAATTGGATGTCTAATAATCCTCTCTTTACTTTAGTAATTTTGGGTAAATACTTGAGATCTTTCTTTCATAAACCTAATAAAGAGTCATCATTGACTCTCCTTTTTTTGTGAACACAGATATTGACTTTTGACCCATATGATTGTCCACGATTTAATAAAAATTAAACGTAACAATGTTGAACAATTCACTCTTAAGTCATTAATGCTTATATTATGTTGGGCCAGTAGCAAATAAGGTCATTTTCCTTGCAACACACTATTATGCCAAACATGGACTTTAGAGAGTGGATGCTAGTGCAGTCTCTTAATTTTAAACTTGACATTTTTGTGAAACTACTCATGATTATCTGGGGTCAGTGGAATAATCAAAATACCAAATTGTGGGAAGGCAAAGTGCAATCGTCCAATGACATCTGCTGGGATGCTTTATATGGCTAGATTAGGGATCATCATTTGACCCGCGGGCCTAGGTGCCGTCAAAAGCTCGCCCGGCCCATTGAAGAAAAGCCCGGCCTGGCCAGAAGAAAAGTTTGTTTCGACCTGGCCCACGTGGGCATAAGGCAGGGCTAGGGCAGAGGGTTCAAAGCTGAGGCCCTACCCAAGGCCCGGTCGGGCCCTTAAAAGCTCGGCTCGAAAAGCCCAATGATAATTTATATATGTACATATATATTAATAAATACTAGTTATTTTCAAAGTTGGAGAGCATGTATTTCAACCATGTTCAAGTAAATCCAGAATATGTGTCTGGTCCAAACTCTAGGTTACTTGAGCTAATGGTAATAGGGTTAGAATTAGAGATAATATCGGAGAATCTTGGAGATATCCAATCAATGTAATATTACGATTTCTTATATAACTCTGATTCTATGCCTTGTAATCCTCTATATAAAAAGGATCATATTATCAATGAAAGTACGTCTCAATTCTCTCCCAATTTTAATTTTCTTAAACACGTTATTAGCACGAGCCCTAACCCTAGCTTCAAGAAGCCAAAAACCCAAAAATCCTTTTTCTCGTTCACTGCCATTCTCCGTGCACCTCCCCTGCGCGCCCGTGCGCCTGTTCCTACTACAAGCCTCTACCACTACGAGCCTATGCACAAGTTCAGTCGCCTGCCCTTGTAGCACCACATCCACCTAGTACCTACTTCTCCATCTGCGGCGGATTGCAAACCAGTTACAATCCTAGCTTAGGATCAAAGTTCGACTGCAATCCTACAACAAGGAAAAAGCACCTGCTTCGCCATCTGCTGCAACCAAGATTGCAAACCAATTGCAATCCTAGCTTAGGATCGACGTTCGACTACAATCCTACATCGAAAAGGCACTTGCACGTAATCAGGATTGAAGCAGCCTCTGCAATCCCGACCAAGGATAGAAAGCAGCAATCCTGCAAGTCTTGCACATAACTAAGCTAAGACTGAAGCCCGTTTGGAATCCTACAATAAGGATCAAAGGCACTCTACAACCCTAAGAGGTATATTTTACTAAAAGTTCACGTTTTTGAGTTTTTTCAATTTCTCTGCTTTTTCTCGGGGGACATGCAACCTCCTTTCTTCTACCCCCTTTCTTCTTCATAGGAGAGACTAAAAGCCAAACAATGGGGTTTCGTGCTCACTCCAAGCTTGGAGCTTCTGGAGTCCTCCAAACTTAAAGTTTGTTGAGAAGTTATGATCGACCACAAACACATCATTGTTTCGATCTAATCTAATACCTCTTGGAATAAGATTTCTTGGAAGTGACTACGCTCAGAAATCCCTAATTTCTTGGAAGCAACTACCTCAGAAATCCCTAATTTCTTGGAAGCGACTACGCTCAGAAAACCCTAATTTCTTGAGACCAACTATGCTAAAAAAATTTATATGTTTTCATGGTAACCTTTTACACTCCAAAACTAACCCTAATTTCTTGTTCTTTTTGAGGATGAGTAACTTGAACAAACAGGACTTCGTTCCATTGGAAACAACTGGCTCTGTATATCATAAGTGGGACCGTGACATTCGCCAGCATCTCAAGGCAGATGGAATCCTGGATACGATTCTCGAGCCTAGCTAGGACGTGCTAACTGTTGAGCAAGCTCAAGCTTTGGAAGCAAATAGAGCAGCCTTAGAGGCAAATAAGGTGAAAGCCATTATCCTAATAACTCGTCATATGGATGATTCACTCCAGTACGAGTATATGAATGAAGACGCCCCCAGAAGACTGTGGGTCTCACTCAAAGAAAGATTTGGCAACGTCCGTGACTCCTTCCTTTCTGACATAGAAGTGAGATGGCATAGCCTCCGCTTCTGTGATTTCAAGTCAGTTCTTGACTACAACTTGGAAGCACTTAGTATTAAATCCTTAATGGAATTCTATGGTAAAGAGATCACAGATGCAATGTTGATTGAGAAGACTCTCTCTACCTTCCCCGTCTCTACATTGATGGTTGCTAAGAACTATCGAATCGATGTTACTGCAGGACGGATCACAAGATTTCATGAGCTCATTGGAGCTATGAATATCATTGAAAAGCATGACAACATCCTTGTGAAGAAGTATAATTCAAGATCTGTAGAAACAGAGCATATATTTCGGTGTCCAATTATAGTCGCGCTGTAAGAGAGGGCGCTAAGAGGAAACCCTAATCTTAGGAATACTTCTGGACGTTCTGGTCCATATAATCACTCCACTAAGGAAGGTAACCGCCAAAATAGGCGAACACAGAACCGAAGAGGTCAACGTGGAAAGAGAGAGGGAGGCAACGCCTCTGGCCGTGTTGGTGGCGCCACCAACATTAAGAGCCAGCCTCAATAAATGGAGTCTGAGCACAGAGATGTATGTTCCCAATGTGGAGTGTCCGGTCATTGGGCACACGTTTGTAGAGCTTGTGAAATTGAGCTTGACCCAATACATAACAAGTATATTCAGTATGTTACTCTTCTAATTACTCTATTATTTCCTGGTTCTTTTGTCCGGATTTTATTCTTCTCGATTCATGTTATGACTAAATGATAAATCACACAGGTTTGAATGACATTATCGACATTCTTAGTTAAATTCTTATTATGGACACCCTTTTAAGTGCGCTACATACTTGCATTTGGAGTATTTTTATTGATTCTTATGGTCTCGGGTTGTACAGTGCTTTATAGTTCATCATTGTCAGTTACTATATATCCAAGAACTTAACGTACCTGCAATAGAGGGACCAAGAACATTAGGATAGTGGGGCTTAGCAGAACTAAAGAAGCTAAAAATTTTTGTTATGAAGGTTGCAGATTGCAGCAATTTACCTTTCTATTGCAGTTGCTTCATAACCTATTCTAAATTCCAAGGAAATAGGACAAAAAAAAAAACAATAGTTAGGTTAGTCAATGTACACCAGATGGTATCTACTTATGCAGTTAAAGTAGTATATAGCGATGGACATGTTGTATGATGATGGATATATTATCAAAACTAATACTCTTGGTGTTATGAAGGTTGCAGATTGCAGCAACTCACCTTTCTATTGCAGTTGTTTCATACCCTATTCTAAATTCCAAGGAAATAGGACAACAAAAAACAATAGTTAGCTTAGTCAATGTACACCAGATGGTATCTACTTATGTAGTTAAAGTAGTATATAGCGATGGACATGTTGTATGATGATGGATTATAAAAAAGTCATACTCTTGGTGTCACTGCTGCTAGTTGCTTAATTTTTTCATCATGTCATTGGTTCTGTTTGCTAAAACATCTTTCGCGCAATTTTAATGGTTTTCCTTGCGCTCCTAAAATCTCAAACCTGGCATTGTCATAAAATTCTATAATAATGAAGTCTTATAAGAATTGAAGAAAGAATAGCTGCTGCTACTAGTGTCATAGTGTTTCTATCACTTACGAAATTTTCCGAGGTCTAATCTTCCCATCCCTTTTTGTTTACTCTAGTTGGATCTCTAAGAATAGGATCATCTTTATTATATCTCATATAATGAGCTCTCCTTGGTAAGAATGTGATAGCCAGTGTACTTTAGGCCAAGCTTCCTTGCAGGTTTTTCATAATAGGCCTCATCTCCCCATCCAGGCTTCATAAACAGAAGATGTGTCATGGCTGCACCATGAACTCCAATCATGACATCACTTGAATTTAGATCCCAGTAAATCTTTGCTAATTCCGTTGTTGGCTCGGGTCTCAGAACTTGAACTTGAAAACCAATTTTCTCATCCATCTTCACCAAGAAGTTCTCATTCGATATGATAACCAATTTTGAATTCCTCAATTTTGGTGCTTCCACTTCTGCCTTACTTTCTATTGATATGTTCCATGTTGGAGAAACAGAAGCAGAAAGTTTTTCTTGTGCTTCTTCTTCTAGAATTAGACTTCTGATTCGAGGCTTATAACTCGGTCTGGAAGATTCTGAAAATCAATGATGCTCTGATTTTCTTCTACCAATGATGAATTTACACTAAGCTCATCATGAATTTTTAGACCAACAATGGCCTCAGGGAAGCAATGAGTTTTTCATATATCCAACAAAATCTATAGGAGGATAATCTAATAGTTGGAAAGAATGTCTCCATATTTTGTAGCCCACCAATCATGAAAATCAACAATTACAAACACAACCTACTTGTCAAAGTGTTATAAAGTCATGCATGTACAATGGCAAAATTCCATCATTGAATTCCGGTAGACGTACATTACCAGTATAGACTGTAGTTGAAAAAACCATTATCGAAGCATCATGTTTGACATCACATGGATGGTGTGTGCCTGGATCGTACTATCATTCTTTGCAATAAGGTCTAATTCAATAATGGTTGCCATGGTATTTGCTTCCCATTTTCGAGTATATGGTTTGATCTTTTCATGTTGGATTTCGTCCTCATTGTCACCCTATCCATTTTCCTCGATAACAACTGACATATTTTTCATGAAGCTTGGTTTGTCTATGGATATATAGACAAAAATACTAGAGGAAGCAGAGTTTGTTCTTACATCCCCTTTCCATGATACAAGTATCTGATTGGTAACTGCTTCTATAAGAATTTATAGTTCCTGCACCCACAGAGAAATTACAAAGGACTCTGAAATGGTTTGAACTCATCCAACTACTATTTGATACGACTTAGTAAGGTAACAAGTAACAACAAAAACAGCCAAGGAGAGAAACTGATCAGAAGCAAATTATTAACCATTAGAGATTGAAGAATCAAAGAGGTTTACATCCATAACAGGAGCAAGGCCTTCACTGTTTACTTCTGGTGAATATACAGAAATCAAACACCAACAGGTACGTCTTTGTATGTTATTAACAGTTACAGATAATTAAAAGGAATAATAGGAAAAGATGTGGAGAGTTGAGAAACAACTTACGTAATAGAGAGAAAATGGCGTTAGAGAAACAAAGATGAGGGTTAATATGAAGATGCAAGAGAGAACACAGAAGAAGTGAAAAGAGAGAAGCTTGGGCCTTGTTAGTCTCTTGTAATAACAAGATATTATAAAGATTCGGCACACTTCGTCCTCTTCTTGAGGCTGATGTGAACCTTTCATTCCCTGTTGATATCGCACATATATAGTAGTGTACCATTGATGATGCAAAAATAGAGGGCTTGGTTGTGTTTCTTCTAGCTCTGTGCATATGAAAAAACATAATGGCATATAGGAAGGACGCTTTATATATATAGGTAGTTAGCTCTTGTTTCTATTAGGAATTTTTTATTAGGAAACAAACTTGTTAAGTAGTGACAAGGGGGATATAGCTCTTTCTTAGTCTATGAGTTTGTTGGTGGTTAAGCCAGAATGGCAGCCTTAGAGCAACTCTAACAGTTTCCATATAATTTCTGTATAATTTTAAGGAAGAATATAGAGATTTTAGAGATTATTATGAAACAGGGAATCTATTGGAGTTGGAGAAGAAAAAGATGCTAAAGGTTTGACTTTTGCTTCCCTATTATACAGAAATTATAGGAAAACTGTTGGAGTTGCTCCTAAAATTTTAGAGATTGCTTTAAATATAGGGAATTTGGTTTTCTCTTTCCTCACTTTCTCTAAAATAGAGATAGTTATAAGGAATCTGTTGGAGCAAAACAGGCTCATTTTTCTCTACAAAATATGGGGAAGCTGTTGGAGTTGCTCTTAGTCAGCAATCAAATCTATAAATAGCTACCTGTAAAAGTAAAATGGGAATTGGAATTGGTCTACTCATTTCATTTCACAGTCCCTTTATATAGGGAGAGAATTACAACGGAAATATCAATTACAATGATGACAGTAAATGCTGATTGATCTGTAATCGGTGCTGATTGATGGTAATCGCTGATTCCTTAATTCCCTCTCCGTCAGTCACTTTGACGAAGGCACATAATGTGATTTTCCTTTAACACTCTCCCTTATGCCAAGTCAAAGATGAAATGGTGCATGAGTTGTTGCCTCACTAAAAACCTTGCCAAATAACAATAAAAATCATGTGGGACAAAAAATATACATTCGTCGAAGGAAAGAGCACAACGCACCTTTTACATTTGATGATATATGTGTGTTAGACTCCCCCTGACGTCTACACCTCCCCCTGATACTTACATTAATCAAGGGAGCTTGGAAAGTCTTTGCATTCCTATGTTTTTCACATGTTTCTCAAATGTGGCCTTAGACAATGATTTGGTGAACAAATCTGCCACATTCTCCTAAGAACTTACTTGATTCACTTGAATCTTGAGGAGAGCCTGTTGTTGCTGATTGTAGAAAAACTTTGGCGATATGTGTTTTGTATTATCACCCTTGATATATCCTAGCTTCATCTGTTCGATGCAGGCCTTAGATAATGATTTGGTGAACAAATCTGCCACATTCTCGTCAGAACTTACTTGATTCACTTGAATCTTGAGGAGAGCCTGTTGTTGCTGATTGCAGAAAAACTTTGGCGATATGTGTTTTTTATTATCACCCTTGATATATCGTAGCTTCATCTGTTCGATGCGAGCTGCATCATCTTCATAAATGCAAGTAGGCTTTTCAGTGGTAGAACTCAAACCACTAGTCCCTTGAATATGTGTCGTGATAGCTCTTAACCATACACACTCACGAACTGCCTCATGTAGAGCAATAGTCTCTTAGTGGTTTAAGGAGGTAGCCACAAGGGTTTGCTTAGTTGATATCCAAGATATCGTCGTGTTCCCAATGGTAAATACATAACCAGTTTAGGAACGACCTTTATGTGGGTCAGAGAGGTACCCAGCATCAGCAAAACCAACTAAAACATCATTTGGGGTTTCCATGTAGTGAGTGGCGCTTTCGCCATCAACATTTCCTTTAGGGATTGTATTCCATCTGGGGTCCCTCTTGTCTCTTTGTAGGGAAAGAACAGTCTCAAGTCAATGGTTCCTTTTAGGTATCGGAAGATGTTTTTGACACCGTTCCAGTGACGCTGCGTTGGTGCTGAGCTAAATCTAGCTAACAAGTTCATTGAGAAAGCAATGTCTAGTCGAGCACATTGGCCTAAGTACAATAATGAGCCTATTGCACTTAGATAGGGAATTTCAGCTCCCAACACCTCCTCATCATCTTCCTTTGGACGAAATGGATCTTTCTTTGCATCCAAACTTCGACCGATCATGGGAGTGCTAGCAGGATGCGCTTTGTCCATGTTAAATTGCCTGAGCATCTTTTGGACATATGTAGACTGGTGGATTAGTATTCCACAAACTCGGTGTTCTAGTTCAAGGCCTAAACAGAATCGAGTTTTCCCAAGATCCTTCATCTCAAATTCGAATTTCAAGTAGCTCACAATTTCTCTTATTTCATCAAGAGTACCTATTATGTTTGTACTTACATAGGCATTTGCAAGCATAATTAGCTATAATGAGCCACGCTCATGCTACCCCCCAGCGGTACTGACTCCCGCCAAAGGAGTAACCTACGGAAACACAGCCAAGCAGGCTACCGCCTGAGCCCCGGCTTGCCCCCAGATCACCGCTAACGGGCCGCCATGCCCCGCGCCAAAAATAGCATCAAAAGCTCCAGAAGCTGGGAATGAAACATATCAGTCCCACATCGAAAAACATGGAGAAGATCAGCTCTCTTCTCACCTAAAAAAGGTTCTCTCCTCTCTCCTCATTAATTATGCATTTAATATTTACCTACTGTTAGTTTGTCAACATAAATACATTGACTAACTTAGGCATCGGAGAAGAAAAGACCGCCCAGCGCGGTCTCCCTCTAACGCCCTCTGTATTTCATTTGATAGGTAGCGGGAGCTCTGAGAGTATCATAAGTAGCGATCCGCCCATCGGACCAGCTTAACAAAGGTTTAGCTACCGCTAAACTTTAAACATTAACATTGGCGCCGTCTGTGGGAATCCTTGAACAGAAGGCCATCCCACCACAACATCCACCATGACTAACGGTAGCGGGGGAAACGCTGAGGAGCATGCGGATCAATCCGCCAACCCCCATCCCACCAACCCAACGATCAACGTCAATCCAGCAGTTAACGTTAATGGAGCACTATTCAACACACCGGTCAACCCCAGCGGGGAACCCCAAGCTACTTCCCAGATCCCGCCAACCCAAACTACAACGGAGGCTCAGCCGAGCTGCAGCCACCCACCAGTGCACGACCTCGCCGCTATGTATGAGCTGGCACTAACGGACCTTCACATGGCAAATCAAGAGCGCGAGCAGGAGCGCAGAGAAAAGGCCGAGGCCCAAAAGCAAGTGGCCACACTGATGTAAAGATTTGATGAGCTGAAGAAGGCGCTGGAAGCAAACGCCAACCCAACGCAAAGCAAGTAATCGCGGAGCACCAGGCGCAGTCAGCCCAACACCGGCGGGTTGGTACCCGGACCAACCATACAGATGCAGGTACCGCTGAATCCACCAGAGCTACGGGAATGGGACCACCTCCTCCGCCCAGACTAATATTGGAGCAGGAGGCGGAGTCACAACCACACACCAACTGCTTGACAATCAGGGCTAGAACCGAGGGTAATATACCTGTCCCCAGGAGAGAGCAAGTGCAGCGGAACATCCAAACGGGACCCAATGGAGACACAACCGCCCTAATACTGGAGCGGATGCAATAACTAGAGCAAAGGCTAATCTGGGCCGAGGCAGGCGCCCCAGCACCAATACCAAATCCACTCTTTGCATCCAGACCAGGACCATTCACCGCCAGGATCCTGCATGCCATCCGCCTAGCGCACGCAAAGACACCAAAGATGTTACATTACGGCGGCGTGACTGACCCCTTTGTCCATATGGACACCTTCAAAAAAGTCACCAATAACAAGGGGTTCGATGACGCCACCCTCTGCCATTTGTTCAGCGAAACGCTGGATAGTGAGGCAATGAGTTGGTTTTTGAGTGTCCGCTAGGGTCCATCGACTCATTCCATGCACTATCAAATGCTTTCCTCTCTCGGTTCATCCTGTTGGCGGCCGGACACCACAATACAACTCAGCTATTCAGCCACAAGCAGGGGACGGAGGAAACTTTGAAGGCGTTTGTCACCAGATGGCGAGTGGCAACGTCCCAGTGCCGCGATCTTGATAAGACAATGGTGCTGGCAGCTTTCAAGCAGGGACTCCTCAAGGGGCCATTTCTCTATCACCTCAATTACAATCATCCAAACGCCGCTTACGACCATGTCATGAGCGAGGCTGTCATCCATGGACAGGCAGAATTCATCACATATGGAGAAACCCCCCCCCCCCCCCCCACCACCAACACCTGTAAAGTCCACCCAACCCTTCCCCAACCATCAGGAAACCGCTAGCAAAACCTCTGTTGCGCCGCCAACTGATAAGAAGAGAGAGTTGCAACAGGGCAACCACCAGAGAAAGCGGCAGAAGGACCAACATTACAATAGAGGCAGCCGCTCATTCCATAGGGATAACAGTAATAAACAGACGGAGTCATCCCAGCGGTACGCAGTGTTTACAGTCCTCACGGCCTCATACGAGGAAATATACGACCAATGCAAGGACCAGATCCCGCCACCACCCCCAAGAAAATACCCAAGGGTAGGAAAACCTAGAAACACTGGTAAGTGGTGCAAATATCACGAGGACAGCGGCCACAACACCAACAATTGCAACGCCCTCAAAACAGCCATTGAGACCTTATACCGAGACGGAAAGATGGAACAATTCAAGGTGCACCAACCACCACCCGTGATAGCCAATATTGAGCCCTTAGGCCGCATCAACACCATCGACGGTGGTGTTCCAATCACCAACATGTCCCACAGGGCAAAAAAGAGTTATGCACGTGCTAACCACCCCAAGGAGGTGTGCAATATCCGCTATGAGAGGTCCGCTAAACTCCCAAAATCTGGTTGGGAGCCCATTACCTTCTCAAAGGAGGAGGAGCGCGGAGTACATCTGCCCCAGGACTATCCATTCTTGATCGATGCCGTACTCGATAAATGGTCAGTGGGAAGGATCCTTGTCGACAACAGGTCCGCTGTAAATGTCATCTTCAACAGGTGCTACGACACACTTCGGCGAAATAGAAAGCTACTGCAGGATCATGAACCATTGCTTAGCTTCTCCGGTGACGCCACACAGCCATTAGGTTTTGACTACATGCGACTAGTTATCGGTGCCAGTCCATGAACAGCGGAAACCCATACAGAGTTCATCATTGTGGACTGCTTCAGTTCATATAATGCCATCATTGGTCAACCGGCACTTAACAAACTCAAGTGCATTATCGCCGGATACTTGCTCCTCATGAAGTTCCCTACTCCCAATGGAACAGGCTGTGTGAAAGGAAGTCAACAACTGGCACGAGAGTGCTATTCCACAATAGTGGCATGATCGGCGCACCGCCACGAAATCCTAACAGTGGGAAATCATGCAGCGGCACCAAATATCTTTGAGGACCCCAGGGATGGCGAGAAGAAATATGTCAAAAAGGAGCCTGTCAACCCAGAAACATCCTTAAGGATTATCAGCATCTCCGACGAGCACCCGTACGGACAGTCCGCATCGGCGCTCAGCTAGACCCAGAGGTAGCGGCCGAGCTCACCCAGTTTCTACGGGACAACGCCGCCGTCTTTGTATGGTCCTACGCTAACATGCCAGGCATCTCCCCCGAGATCATCACACACAAATTAAGTATCAAGCCATCTGCCTACCCTGTCAAGCAGCGGCGAAGGGCCTTTGATGAGGAGAGATACCCTGCAATAGGGGAAGAGGTTGCCAAGCTCCAGAACATTGGATTCACCCGCCAAGTAAATTACCCTCAATGGATGTCCAACCTGGTCATGGTAAAAAAACCCAGCAGAAAGTGGCGAATGTGTGTCGACTTCAAGGGCCTCAACAAGGCATGCCCCAAGGACAGTTTCCCTCTACCTCGCATAGATCAACTGGTCGATGCAACCGCTGGGCACGAGCTACTCAGCATGATGGATGCCTTCTCTGGCTATAATCAGATCAAGATGCACCCTGACGACCAAGAGTGCACCTCCTTCACCACCGACAAGGGCCTATACTGCTACAATGTCATGCCTTTCTGTTTGAAGAACGCCGGCGCAACTTACTAGCGGCTGATGAATGCTATGTTCGCTGAACATCTGGGCAGAATCATCGAGGTCTATGTAGACGATATGTTGGTAAAGAGCATAGAGGCCAGCGGACACATGTCTACAGATGTCTCCCATTTTTCAAATTCCTGAAGACAACCCACAAAAAGGTCATCGATTGGAACCCAAACTGTAAGGCAGCATTCTAGAGCTTGAAGGAGTACTTGGCAGCAGTTTCGCTCCTCTCTATTCATGTACAGGGGGAGACATTGTATATATACCTAGCGGTATCACAGTCAGTAGTAAGCTGCACCATTGTCAGGCGGGACGGCCAGGATGAGCTCCCCGTATTCTACGCCGGCAGAGGCATGAACGGGGCTGAAATAAGATATCCCCCCTGGAGCAGCTCGCTCTAGCACTCATTATCGCCGCTAGACGCCTCTGCCAATACTTTCAGGCCCACACAATCCATGTCTTAACAAATCAACCGCTGAGGCAGGTAATGCAGAACCCTGAACACTCGGGGCGCCTCAACAAGTGGGTCATCGAGCTCAGCGAGTTCGACATTGATTATAAACCAAGAACCCCCATGAAAGGCCAGGCGGTGGTAGACTTCATTGCTGAGCTCACCGAGCGACAGGTTGAACCCAACACGGAAATGGTAACCGCTGAGGAGCTAGCCCCCCAGCAGTCAGACTGGAACCTACACGTGGACGACTCCATTTACGCCAAGGCCAGGGTTGCCGGAGTCATCTTGATAGGGCTAGGGGGACTACACGTGGAATACACATTAAAATTCAACTTCAAAGCCTCAAATAACATGGCAGAGTATGAGCGCTCATCGCCGGCCTACTCCTCGCCATCGACTCAGGGGCTGACAGTGTCAACATATTCAGCGACTCCCAATTAGTCGTCAACCAGGTCAACGACAGTTTCCAGGCCAAGGACCAACAATTGGCGGCATACTTAGGTTACGTCAAGACACTCCTCAAAAAATTCAAATTCCACACCATCACGTAGATCCCCAGGGAAAAAAATGCCAAGGCTGATTCACTGGCGAGACTAGCAACCGCTCAGCCACACCAAAGTCCAGCAGACACAAAGGTGGAATGTCTTGACAAGCCAAGCATCACAAAAACCCTAGCGGAGATCTTCAACATTGAGGTCAATCCCAGTTGGATGGATGAGATTATCGAGTATAACCGTAATTGGACATTGCCAGAGGACAAGGTCGAAGCACGACAGCTCAAGCGGAGAGCAACCCGCTACAACATCCAAAATGGCAAGCTTTACAGCCAGAGGTTCACCCACCCCAACCTCCGATGTCTAACCCCAGAGGAGGGAAAAGTCATCCTGGCAATGATACACGGCGGGGAATGTGGAAACCACTCGGGCACCAGATCCTTGGCCAATCGCACAATGCGATAAGGCTATTTCTAGCCTACGCTCGGCTACGACGCTAGGAGGGTATCAAGATCTTACCACAAATGTCAACAATACACTGATCTCCCACATGCCCCGGCAGAACCACTGTCGATCATCATTGGTCCATGGATTCACTCCACGTGGGGCCTGGACTTGATGGGAAAATTCCAAACCGCCAAAGGCCAGTTCAAGTACATCATTGTCGCCATCGACTACAACAACAAGTGGATAGAGTCAGAGCCACTGACGGCAATAACTACCGCTAAGGTAACTCACTTCCTCTGGAAGAACATTTATTGCCGCTATGGTGTCCCCCACACAATCATCACAGACAACGGCAAACAATTCAACAATAAGGAACTCATATCTTTCACCGCTAACCTGGGCACCAAGATGAGTTTTGCATCTGTCGCTCACCCCCAAACCAACGGCCAGGTCGAAGCAGCAAACAAGATAATCAAGAAGTTGCTAAAAAAGAAGCTCGACGATGCCAAGGGTTTATGGGCGGAGAAGCTGCCGGAAGTTCTCTGGGCATCAGGACTACCCCAACCGCCACTAGGGAAACATCATTTTGTATGATGTTCAGAACTGAGGTCATCCTACCTATTGAGGTATCCCAGCCTACCGCTAGGGTCGAAGCCTACTGCCCCGAGACCAACGGCGAAGGCGTCAATCTCGACAGGGACCTCCTAGAAGAGAAACGACACAAGGCCCATCTGCACAATTTGCAAAACAAGCAACGGGTCTCACTTTTTTATAACGCCAGAGTCAAAACCCGGAACCTCCAAATGGGGGACTGGGTAATGAAGGAAGTTATTCCGCCACCAACGACACTCCACCCAACTTGGGAAGGTCCATACAAAATTGTGGAAGTCGTTAGCCCTGGCACCTTCAACTTAATGGACAAGGATGGCGTCACAACTACCCACCCATGGAATACCGAACACCTTCGGTGTTACTACAAATAGTCAGGCCACTACCCTAGAGCATCTTGGCTTAGCTAAATTTTTGACTCAATATTTAGCTAAGGGAAGCTACCTAACGGGTACAACCCCGCTTGTTGTAAACACTGACATATCAGTTATCAATGAAACGAGGAATTATTCAAACCATTGTCGCCAAGTTCAAGCACAAGAATTAAAGGGCAACGCCAACAAAGTTCGGCGGACTACGTCCGCTACATCGTGTACTTGGAACAATTTTAATCCCTTTAATGTTTCATTGAATCACAAAAAAGCATTCAAAACTCTAGCGGTAAAAGCAACATTCAAACAACAAATAATCAAAAGGCATACGAAACTGAAAATTCTCACACTTCCATCCATGAAGGGTCGGGACTACCCGCCCAAAAATAGTCAATTACAAAAAAAAAAAAAAAAAAAAAAGAGCAAAAGTACATATGCAGGCCTCGGCTGCATTACAATATAAAGGTATCGAGGGCAGAGTCTTCAACAATCTTCAGTACCGCCCTGCTCATCCCTCAACCAGCAGTTGCTCTTCACCCTCGGCCGGCGGTTGCCGCGGTCCCGTACGACTTGTTTGGTCGGAGCCATGCTCAGTCGGGCTGGGGGTCATAATGGTCATGTCTGGCCGGGTACGATCCGCCACAACATTGGCCCTGGAGACCTCGGACTAGGTAGGCACCGGAGTCCACTGGGAGGCCTCCGCCTGGTCATCATCACTCTCCCCACTGCCAGAGCGCAAGCCGAGCTAAACTGCCAAGGACCCGCCCCCTGGGGCTGACGGCTTGCTAGGCGTGCTGGCGGACCCGGACGCCTTCGCCCAATCAATGGCGTCCTTTTTATTCAAAAGCTCCACGTTGGCAACAGCACCAGCCTTCGCCGCATCCATCAAAGCTTGCTTGTACGCCGCAGACTGCTTAAAGACATCCACAGCTACGGCCTCAGCAATGCTCCTCTCCGCCTCCAGTTGGGCAGCCACACCTTCTAATCTTTTTACCTCGGCGGATTTGGCGGTAGAGTCTTTCTGAAGAATGTCAATCCTTTTAACCTTGGCTGCCATCTGCTCTTTCAGCTGAACTATGTCCTACTGAAGCCGGTTGATGTGATCATTCCGCTCAAGGTTTTGCTCGATGGCAATTTTCAGCTTACCGTGAACATCCGAGGCATCGTCTTGGTCAGCTGCCGCTCCTTATCTGCCAGTCTGGCCTGAGAATCGACCAGTTCCCCCCGCAGGACATCGAGCTCCTCTCGCAACTGCTGCTTGACCTCAGGCTGCCTTGAGGCCGATAGGAAGAATTCATGCAACCATACGGACAAGTGGCCAAAGGCTTAGCTAAACGGCGACTGCTGCAGCACCGTTGGACGGACGGTCCCATCCAATCCTCCGAATCCCAGCCTCTCGCAGAGGTGTAACAAAAAATCCCTCTCCGGTTCAGCAAGAAATTAGGCGTCCGCTGTTAAAGAGTCCAGGTCACTCTTCTGCACCTCCCCGCTGGCGGACGAGGTCAGCTTGGGCCGAACCTGTCTGGCCTTCTTCTGCTGATGGGCACCGATAGTCTCTGCGTCATCTCCTTCCTCTTCATCCGAGTCATTTTGGAGACGCTTCCTCTGTAGCACCGCCTGTGTGGATCCAGCAGCGGCAAGCCTCGACCTCTTTTGTGGCCCCAACCCCGCAATGGTGACTGCTTCAGCCAGCGACACCACTTTCTCCTTCTGCGGCACATGCCAGCTAGCGGGCATTCTCTTTCTTGGCTGCACGGTTCCAGCCGGGGCCTTGTTCCAGCCGGCAGCCCCACGGTCCACTTCAATTCTCGCCTGAACGACGGGCGAACTGTCTGCACCAAGGTGAGAGTGGTGCGGCATCGATAGCACCACAGGAACCTCAGACTGACATAGCCGAGTGTCTCGGGATCAACAAAGGTCTTCTGGGCGCCAGCCCAGAGGCGTACATGCTCTCCAAGAAGTTGTTGATCTCGGCACGATCCATGGCTTTCTCAAACGCCTCGCGGTTCACTCTGTTGCCCAGCGGAGAATCTATACAAAAGAAACAATTAGCCTGACAAAACAACGAACGAAAACACACACCCGAGAATGGTACTTACCAAGGGCTCGTGTCAGCTGTTGATAGACCAACAACTCCCACCAGTGAGTCGGCGAAGATCTAGCAGGTTGCGGTTCTGCCAACAGCCTCGAATTCTCGCCACGCGGCACTCTTCGTCACGCATCAAGTTATAGCGTAGACCCACTGCACACAAAAAAGCGAGTCACTACAGCAGGAATTATTGTACAACCAAAACCAACCCTGAGCAGCGGAAGCCAGCGACAACCTCGAATAGGTTGGAATTCCGACTTAATCCTGAATGTCGGCTCCCCCTCATTCGACCCCGCTTGATACTCTCATCCGGCGGTGGAAAAGCAGAAGGTCCCCCACCAAGGTGACATGGAATCCTTCAAATTCTCGACTAGTTTGGGCGCCCCCTGACGACGACTCAGGTTCACCTGCCCACTGCAACCTTGGCGCCGCACGTATATTAATTCATAGAAGTGTAACACCTCCGTCACGGTTGGACCCTCACAGCCAGACAACCGCCATAGCGAGTTGAGCGCCATCAACAACCGTCACATGTTAGGGCAAATCTGCCCAAAGGTGAGGCCAAATTCGCAAACCAAAATCTGAAGATTTGGCAGTAGCGGGAATGTCACTCCCTGGAGGAAGATCGCCTCGTGCACGGCTGCATGACCGGCTGGCAAGATCGACGCTCTCTCATCCTTCAGCGGCGGTTGCAGCTTCACAATGCCTGGCAGGCGGAACACCCGCTTCACACTGTTGACGGCGGCAACCGTCATTGGCCCTCCCTCCTCGTCAACCGTTGTGCAGTCGCAGAGAACCCAGGCTGACTCAACCTTTTCCCCGCCAGCCTCTCTGACCCCATCAGCGGAGCCGCTAGCGGCGCTATTGCTCGCCAGCTAATCCTCCTGCCTTTTGCAAGTAGCGGCATCCTCTCCTGCCCTAGAACTCTCAGGACGACCAGTACGACCCATGGCAACTTCCCAGGGTATGGTCTGTAGCGGTGCAATGTCTAGTTGTTCGGACCGGGAGGTTCCTGCAGGGGCAGACGGACGCAATGAGTCAATAAACACCCTATCCTCCACGTTGAGCGACTCGTCAAACCCGGAACCCTCACCGCTCAAGATCTCTACGACGCTAGCCATCCCAAAACCCTAAAACTCAAACTAGTCAGTTTCACAGGATCTAGGCTATCCCTTTATCAGTTGCATCCAGGAGCATCAAGAACAATTGCCCAGAAAATACCAAAACAAAAACAAAATGCACCCATATACTCGACCCAAATTCGACCATCCAGCAAATCCCTAAACCCCAACTCTCTATCCAACACCAAAACCCATCCCCAAAACTCGCTTTACATCCTCAGAGCACACCGGGGAGGAATAGATAGCACCCCAAATCCAAAAACCCAGAAACTGACAAAAGCAAACACTTCTATCCAATAAAACAGGGATGGGATTCAGAGTACCAACCTCAAAGGTGAAGACTTTGGTGCGACCGAAGGTGCTTCTCTTCACTGCATGAGATCTTCCTGCTTCAAAGATCGATAACTTCATGGAATCGTAGCAATCTTCTTCTCGGAACGCAGAGAAAAGCTTGAAGACGACGACACTAGATAAAAAGTACGAAGTGTCAAACCTCCAGGTTTCCCTCTCTTTTATGTCAACATCAAACTAATCTAGGCCATCTGTTGAAAAACAACATCGCACCACAACCGTACACGTGCCCCACAAACGCACTTACTCTCCGGATTAACCGAGGCGTTGCCTGGGTTTCAAAATTAGTAACTACTCGCATTAATGGCGAAGGGACGGGCGTGCTGAAAAGACGTTATCACACACACTAACCCAATCTGTGACGGCCACATGTCGGTCATTGTCAAACGAAGCGTCTACCCGAAGTAACCACTGACGAGGAAGACTACGAATCGACGGAGTCTCCGCTACGCGCAACACCACTAGCGGAACTTCTCTCTTTCCCTTGCAAGCGAGATAGTCTCCGCCAGCGCTACTTCTCTCTTTCCATCTTGCAAGCGAGATGGTCTCCGCTAAGCGCAACACAGCTAGCGAAACTTCTCTCTTTCCCTTGCAAGCGAGATAGTCTCCACTAAGCGCAACTCTGTTAGCGGAACTTCTTTCTTTCCATATTGCAAGCGAGATAGTCTCCGCTAAGCGCAACTCCGCTAGCGAAACTTCTCTCTCTCCATCTTGCAAGGGAGATAGTCTCCGCTAAGCGCAACACCGCTAGCGGAACTTCTCTCTTTCCCTTGCAAGCGAGATAGTCTCCGCTAAGCGCAACTCCGCTAGCAGAACTTCTCTCTTTCCATCTTGCAAGCGAGATAGTCTCCACTAGCGAAACTTCTCTCTTTCCATCTTGCAAGCGAGATAGTCTCAGCTACCGCAACTCCACTAGCAGAACTTCTCTCTTTCCATCTTCCAGGCGAGCTAGTCTCCGCTAAGCGCAATGCCGCTAGCGAGACTTCTCCCTCGGCACCTTGGAAGAAAGATCGCTGACAGCAACGCCATTCGCCGGGCTACCGCCAGGCAGGTCCTCTCAATATTGCCGGCCACTTACAGTCAGCGAAGGGACTACCGCCAAAGGCGATTCCCGAGGCAACGCCTCACTTTAACAACGACCGCAACTCGGCCTTGCAGTCAAAACAGGGTCCTCTTGGACAGGTAGGGGGACATGTCAACACAGTCTTCGACGGCCCTGATCAGGCATGTTGACCCCCACCACTTGGGTATCAAAGAGTGGGTTAGCTACCCAACACCCTCTGCTCAGCGCAGCTCCCCTCAACAAACAATACACAAGCCAAACAGAGGCCTATCTTAGCAGGGGAGTGGGGGACTCCCTTGGGGGCCTAGCAGGGGCCCACCCGAAAGGGTATAAAGCATTTGTTTAGTAAGTCCATGGTTGACAACACACTGACGCTAATTATGCTTAGGCAAGACTGGCGGAAGCAACGCTTTGAAGCGCTAGGCAACTCCCCAACCAAGATTGTCCTCCTTGACTGGGGACTTGGGGGACTTGTACTTACATAGGCATTTGCAAGCATAATTAGCTATAATGAGCCACACTCATGCTACCCCCCAGCGGTACCGACTCCCGCCAAAGGAGTGTCGACCTACGGGAACACAGCTAAGCAGGCTACCGCCTAAGCCCCGGCTTGCCCCCAGATCACCTCTGATGCGCCACCACATGCTGCACCAAAATAGTATCAGAAGCTCCAGAAGCTGGGACTGAAACATATCAGTCCCACATCGAAAAACATGGAGAAGATCAGCTCTCTCCTCACCTATAAAAGGTTCTCTCCTCTCTCCTCATTAATTACGCATTTAATACTTACCTACTGTTACTTTGTCAACATAAATACATTGACTAACTTAGGCATCGGAGAAGAGAAGACCGCCCAGCGCGGTCTCCTTCTGACACCCTCTGTATTTCATTTGACATGTAGCGGGAGCTCTGAGAGTATCATAGGTAGCGGTCAGCCCATCGGACCAGCGTTTACAAAGGTTTAGCTACCGCTGAACTTTAAACATTAACAATGTTCATATCATCGACATATATAGCTACAATTGCAAATCCGGAACTTGTTTTCTTTATGAATACGCAGGGGCATAATTCATCGTTCTTATATCCCATCCCAATCAAGTAGTCACTTAGACGGGTATACCACATCTACCCGGATTGTTTCAATCCGTAAAGTGAGCGTGCGTTTTAACCTAATTGCAAACGCACTCCGAGTTTTAGAGTCACTTGACTTAGGTAATGTAAGGTCATCAGGCACTTTCATATATATATATATATATATATCTAAATCTAGATCCCCATAGCGATATGTAGTAACCACATCTATGAGCTGCATTTCCAGTCCTTCGGAAACTACCAAGCTAACTAAGTAGCGGAACGTTATAACTTCCATTACGGGAGAGTATGTCTCCTCGTAGTCAATTCTAGGACATTGTGAGAAACCTTACGACACAAGGTAAGCCTTGTACCTCAAGACTTCATTCTTCTCCTTACGCTTTCTGACAAAGACCTATTTATGTCCTACAGGCTTTACACTTGGTGGGGTTAGCACTACCGGACCAAATACCTGTCTCTTTGCTAGAGAATCCAGTTCTGCCTGGATTGCTTTTTTCATTTAGGCCAATCTACTCTTTGTTGACATTCTGCAACAGAGCGTGGTTCGATATCATCGTGCTCTATGATTTCTTGAGCAACAGTGTATGCAAATACATCATCAATGTGTATGGAAGATCTTTCTTTCAACTCATATGCACTCTCATAATCCATTGAGATTTCTTTGTTCTCTAGAATCATTTCAAACATTGGAGCGTCCTACAGTATTGATTCATGGACATAACTATAATCAGAGACAATCTCATGAGAGGGATTCTCTACATTGATAATTAATGGATCGGTTTGTGCCTTACTCGCCTTCTTCCTTGGGTGAGTGTCAATCGAACTAAGTGGGCCCCCCCTTCCTTTAGAGAGCCACGGCCTTAACCACACCTCCACTAAGTGTAGTTGCAGCACCTCTTTCTGTGGCGCCGTGCCCCTTGTTGGGGACTTCTAACCTTGCAGGCACATTTGCAGCTGGTATATGTGATTTCGTCACTTTTACGATATCAGTAAAAGCACAGGCATCGAATCTGCTACGTTCTGAAGATCGATTATTTATTTCATTTCACTTTCACATTGTGAAGTGCGGGGATCAAAATGAGACAGAGTGGGGACAAACCACGACAATTCCTGTCGTTCCCTTGGAAAATCTTTTTTCCTATCTCTCCCTAATGACGGTAAGACTGTCTCATCAAAGTGACAATCCGCAAATCTAGTAGTAAAGAGATCGTCTGTCAAGGGTTCCAAGTAGCTGATAATTGTTGGGGATTCGTATCCAACATAAATACTTAATCGTCTCTGAGGACCCATTTTGGTGCGCTGTGGGGGCGCAATAGGCACATATACTGCGCAACCAAATATGCGTAAGTGTGAAATGTCAGGCTCATATCCAGTTACCAACTGGTACACAAAAAATGGTTGGCTACCAGTGGGTCTAAAATGAATAAGTAAAGTTGCGTGCAATATTGCATAACCCCATGCAGATATAGGCAGGTTGGTGCTCATAACCAATGCCCTATCCACCATTTGTAGCCTTTTGATGGTGGCTACTGCGAGACCATTTTGTGTATGCACATGGGGTACAGGATGCTCTACATTGATCCCAATAGACATGCAATATTCATCAAATGCTTTTGATGTAAACTCTCTAGCATTATCAAGCCTTATAGACTTGATAGGGTGATCAGGGTGGTGAGCCCTTAAAAGCATAATATGTGCTAGGAGTTTTGCAAATGCAGCATTTCTTGTGGACAATAAAGCGACATGTGACCAGCGTGTCGAAGCATCCACCATAACCATAAAGTACTTGAATGGTCCGCATTCTAGATGGATAGGTCCACAGATATCTCCTTGTATCCTTTGTAAGAATGGAATGTTTTGTTTTGTGTCTTTAGCATAGGAAGGTCTCGATCCTGTTTTTGCTAAAGAGCAGGCTTTGCAAAACAAGTGATGTGCCTTTGAAATAGTCAATAAGGCATAATGGGAGGGAGGTAGTGCTTCTGGTACTTCAGAAGGCAATTACTACATTTGAGCAGTACTAGGACCGACACCTTGCAGTGTGGCGGATTTTTTTCCCATTTTATTTTTTTTTTCTTCGAAAGAAGGGATGTCCATGTGAGTTCTTTAAAATACAGATCATCATGTCACGACCGGGGTACACTAGGTGGTCATGCTAAAGCATGTATGAGTCAGTGTCCCACATTTTATTATTGGTGATAGTATAGGATTCAATGATCCAAATCGTAGTGAGGTGTAGTCCACTAGATTGACTCATAAGTTTCTCTAAAATGCGTTTCCTTCCACATTCATTAGAGATAATATAAAGGTATTCAGTTCCATTCTCAAAGTGTGTTTCTACATGATAATCGTTGGCACGAATATCTTTAAAACTTAACAAGGTTCGATTAGCTCTTGGTGCATATAGAGCGTCTGTGACTTTAAATGTTGTGCCATTAGGCAGCAAAAATTTGGCAGTTCCTCGCCCTTTTATTACTTGTGATGATCCAATCATCATAGTCATAGAGGAATTATAGACTATTAATTCAATGAATAGTTGCCTATTCCTTAATATGGTGTGGGTAGTCCCACTATCAACTAAGCACTCAAGTTCTCCTCGATTCATTCCTACAAATAAATGGAAGGTATTGTTAATTAATTTAGAAAATATATCTCATATTCTTTAGAGTTTTTCTATTTTAGTAGAATGATAATGGGTTAAATACGGGTTACTACTCTGTGGTTTAGGTCCAAAATCAATTCAGTCTCTGGACTTCTAATTTCATCAAAAACATCCCTGTACTTTCAATTTTGATTTAATAGGTCCAATTCGTTAATATTCTGTTATGGGTTCAACTTATAGTTGGATTATTTGATGAAAAACTTTTTATTTGATAGATTTCTAACAGTGAGACCCACTCCTAAATTAACTATACATGCCACCTCAACACCACATGATAAAACATAGGCCATATATGAGCCACGTCAACAAGTTAAATGACTCAATTATCGGAAGATTAACAAATTGTATCTATTAGATCAAAATTGAAACTGCAGGTGTTTTTGATGAAATTAGAAGTCCAGGGACTGAATTAATTTTGGACCTAAACCACAGGGTAGTAACCAGTATTTAGCCCAATAATAATCTTTTTATTATAATAATTTTTTTCTCGATGGATTGCTTTACATCTTTTTAGTGCTATTTCGAACCATGTAAATATGTGTAGTAAATAAAAATCGAATAAATTCAACGCTTCAGAATAAAATCTGAAATTTATTAATAAACCAACGATAATCAAATCATCAAGGTCTTGTTCAGAAATCTAATTCATCAAACCATTATTGAAATAAACTTTAAGACCAAGTAATAGTCTAATTAAAAATGAGGCATTATGCCTTCACAAATGTCTTTGAAAAATAAGATAAATAAAGCAGATCAGTCAAAATTTGGAGCAACCATTGACTGAGCAAGTTCCTTGTTGCCATTGAAGTCTTCAATTGTGAGATTGACGTCTAGGTCATGGCCTTCTTCCATATAGTGAGTCTCTTGTTCTTTAGACTCCCTATACCTCTTATAAGTGGCCGCAACTATGTTGCTTGCTTGGTAATTCTTGTACCAATGCCCAATGACTCCACACCTATAGCATGGTTCATTGCCAACTCTTTCCTGTTTGACTGAAGGGTTCTTAGGTGCCTTTTGCACATTGGTTCCATGACCACTAGGGCAGCACCACCATCTCTGCGCCATACATTGGGAAGGCCTCCACGGCCCATACTACGACCCCCACATCCCTTGCCACGTCCAACCCCGTTTGCATTGGGGTTCTTTCCACTTTTCACTTTGCCATAATTAACCTCGGTAATTTTCTTTGTCCTGGCATTGTTGTTCAAAAGATCCTTCTTATGCCTCTCAGCCACTTGCAGTAGGTTGATCAACTTTTATTGAAGGTTGTGATTCTTTTGTTGTCATATTCCAGCCTATACTAGTTTGTTAGTATAAGTGCTGAAGTAGGAAAAATGGAAAGAGTTTTCTGGATCATACCATCTTCTGTGAGTTCCTTTCCACAAAAATTGAGACATGCCTTTAGGCGTAATATGTCTTTGTTGAAGTCATTGACCCTTTTATAGTCAAGCAAGCGGATTTCATTCCACTGAACGGTCAGTTCTAGGAGCAAAGTATCATGAATGTTCCCAAAACGTCCCTTAAGGGCATCCCAAAGTTCTTTAGGTGTCTTCAACTGAAGGTACTCCCAACGTAAACTAGGATCAATATGTCGCCTCAGAAACATTAAGGCATTTGCTTTCACCTTGTCAAACTGTCCATCGTCTTTGGGGTCAGTGGGAGTTTTGATGGTGGCAGTGTAGTCTTTTGCCACAGAGGCAGTTTCTACATCGGACACTCAACGGTGGTACTCAAGTCCTTCTAAGTCCAAAATGTCAAATTCAGGTCGAGTTGGATCAGCCATCTACATAAACAAGATAGAAGATATAAATTACGCAGTCATAAAGACATCCACGTAAATTATCTTCCAAAAATATGAATGAGATTTCAAGACCAAGATTTGTAATTGTCACATTTTTTTCCGATGCTATGTGAAAATGTTTTATCACGGTAAGTATGTATTTATAATGCGCATGAATTTTCATTATCATGGCAAAATGCAATTTTTGTATAGCATTCTAAATAAAGAATAATCATAGCACGTAATAAAGAATAAAACATAGCATATATAAAAATAAATTACATGGCGTGCTCAAATTTCACAAACATACAACAAATTTTATGTGTAGTATAATAATAGCAATAATATATTATGCATAGAATAAAATGTAAACAATTGCATAATATAAAGCATGCGTAGACATAATTTATATAAGCGTAAATAAAGTAAAAACATGCTCAAAATTTCATATAAAAAAAACATAAACAATAAAATATAAAATCATGCTTAAAGATAATCATATAAAACATAAATAACAAGGCATGCTTAAAAAAATAAGTCAATATTATCTAATTAAACATGCTTAAAAGTTCTAATTATAAACAATTAAATATATCCAAGTATGAAATTAAATAAATAAAAGAGAACATACTTGCTATCAAGAAAAGTAAAACGATCCTAGCGCACACGCATGTTGATGCAGGCGTGCATAGAGATGTTTTTGGGCTTGAAAAAAACTGGGCTGGTTCTTCTCTCTTTCAGCAATGTATCACGGGCCTTGTTTTTTATTTTTCTTTTCTTTTGTTTCTGTTTTCTGGGTTGGGTCTGTTCTTTGGGCCCCTTTTTTTTCTTTGCTTTTTTTTTTGGCATATTCTTTTTTTTTTTTGGGGCCGCAGGGCCTTTTTATTTTTCTTTGCTTCTTTTTTTTTTGGGCCTGTTCAGCCCATTTATTTTTTTTTCTCTCTCTTTTTTCTTCTTTTCCTTGCGTCTTCGTCTTCTTTCTTTTCTCAGTTCCTTCCTTCTGGTTCTATGCGTATGGGCTGGCTACCTGCAGGGGCGCTGGGCAGAGGCAACGACGGGATCGGGGCTGGGAGCTGTGGCAGATGGGTTGTGCAGGGGAGGCTGGGCAGATGTGCGCAGGCTGGGCTGCGAGGCCAGACGAAGACATGCGTTAGGGAAGAGGCTTGGTGAGGTGGCCTGTGCGCGCGGAGGGAGAGTCGAGGGTGGAGGCTACTGACGTAGGGCTGTTGCAAGGAAATTTTTTTTTGTTGGTGGCGGTAGAGAATAAGAATTTTTTTTTTTCTTTTTTTTTTCTTGGCTATTTGCTCTGAGCGTGCTGATAACATGTAAAAGTAAAATGGGAATTGGAATTGGAATTGGTCTACTCATTTCATTTCATAGTCCCTTTATATAGGGAGAGAATTACAATAGAAATATCAATTACAATGATGACATTAAATGCTTATTGATCTGTAATTCTTGCTGATTGATGGTAATCGCTGATTCCTTGATTTCCTCTCCGTTAGTCACTTTGACGAAGACACATAATGTGCTTTTTCTTTAACACTACCTTAGTTTTGTGCAATAGATAGTGGGCTATTTCTTAATACAAAATGCTTTTGCTAATTCATCATATTTCTGAAGTTAGTCTTTGGGATTTAGTACCAGGTTCTATAGATTTAAAATATTCTTAGTGCTTATATGATCAAAAATTTCACCAAAAACTAATAAGCTGCAAAACTCTATTATTGTAAGGCATTTTTTTTTTTTTTTTCTGAAAAAGAGCTGGTGCAGCTGTCCTCAAGCCTTTATTAGAAACTGCATAATACATGGGGGGAGAGATGTAGAGCATGAACCCCTGATTACAATAAGCATAAGCATAAAAAGAACATCCTGAAATAATATTGGGAGTCTCTACTAAGTCTATGTATTCTGACAAGCACCAATTAGCAAAGAGAGTGCATAACTGGCTACTCTATTTATTTTAACAAAGCGGAGATATAACGGAAAGATTACTCCATAACGAAGAAGCATCATTACAAATATCACAGCTTTCTTACTATGTTGTTGCACGGAGATATATCCGGCAACACTCAATTTCATCCTGCCACTAAGAGGTTGCATCCATTTGATATAAGCAGCTCGCCACCTTGCTAGACCAGCCAAGGCACACTGAAGGTGCATGCTGGGACCAAGCCCACGTCGCCCTACCATTAAGTGATAGGGGCTTATTGCTGGCATAAAGCCACAATTAACTAAATATAAATAACAATAAAATATAAAGAAAAATAAATTTAGAGCCAAAGCCCAAGCCTAGGCCCAATAACCATTAGACCCAACAAGGAACAAACAGGATTCCAGCCCAATCTAGTGACACCACAGCCTCACTAACCCCACCACCAACACAGCGCCACCATCACCACGCCTCTGCCTTATCTCGACCTCTGTCCAGAGCCCAGCCACCCTAATATGCAAATCACCAACCGATCTGAACACAAGCAGCCACAAAACACCAACAAACAAGATGAGACACTAGAACCACAGATCAACGTCGTAGCTGCAACGACGCTAAACCTCCACCTCACTCCTCCAGACCGCCTGCCCCCATCCATCCCTTGCCAAAGCACTGCTGCCTATCCGGCCATCCAACCCACTCAACTTGAGATCCTATCGGATCTGATTAGGATTGAGTGGTTCAGTCTCAACAGTGACCCAATCTCGGCCACCACCATCCTCACCAATTGAGAGAAACATCACCACAAAGGCCAGAGCCCATCTGACTACACTCGCCACACGTTAATGTGGCCAGAGGCCCACGCCGACGAGGGTGCGCCGCCGGACGAGGAAAATTTTTGACGGGGAAACCCTAGTTTTTAGAGAGAAAACAAGAGCCTCATTTTCTTCTGCTACTTCTATATTATTTGATGAACTCTGATTTTAAAAAATTGGTGGGATTTCTATTGATGTGATTCGAACTTGGGTGGGCTTGGTATTAATTGTGTATTGTAAGGCACTTAGCTAGTGTTGGTGTCATCTGTCTTTGATTGTTATATTTGTCCATTCCTTTAGTTTAGGTCCTTTAGGCACATTACTAAAGTATTGTTCCCTAACATAACAAATGATTAAATTGAAAATTAGTCATTCATAAAAGAAAATAAAACAATTATCTTATGCACTTTCACAAAGTCAGGTTAATTAGAAACAAAAAAAGGAGGGTCAAAATAGAAGGCCGCATTCTTGGGGCCCGCATATATATCATAAGTGAAACTGCCATCTATTTTTAAGATGATACAAGGATCATCTCTGCGAAAAGCAAAATCTCAAGATTATGATAAGAATCACATGTAAGGTTCTGTGGACTAATCAATATCAACTAAAGTCACAGTAACTTATTACTCTGCGTACAGAACATGTAATTGGACTAAGTTATGTTGTGCTAATTGCATTCCTATTACAATAAGGATATAAAGATTGTATTACATGGCCATGCCTTATTACATTAGGTAAAACTGTTCTGTACACACTTCAGGAATATAGTTCCTATTGCTAATAGGTTTAGGAAAACCTTTATGGGAAGGAGCCTAAACTAAAGCCTATATATAGGACTACTTGGTCCCTGCTCTAGCTATCAGCAACATCATCAATTGAGAATTCATAATCTCTGCCCATTGGAGACTCTCACTAAAGGATAGCTCAGAGGAGAACGAACCAAGTACATCAGCTCAAATTCAAACTATTGTCTTCATCAATGGCTGCAGCTCCAGGTAAATTTATGTATTCTTATATTGAGCACAATGATCATATGCATGCTTTCCAGTTTTCAACTTATATTTGGTATCAAAGCCTTTGTGCTCAATTAAGAATCGACTTAATCTTATGCAAAAATTATTTTTGTTTTCATACGTACACAAACTAAATCGAAGCCAACATATTTTCTTATAAAAAAAAAAAAAAGCACCAAGGGGGAGAGAATTAAGTCATGTCTGTTTAGGGCCTGCTTCATTTAACCCGGCCCAAATCTGGCAACCCCACCCGAAAGCCTGAACATAAAAAAAATTAAAAAAATAAAAAATAAAAAATAAACGAAGCAAATCTTCTTTTAACGTTGTTTGAGGTTTGACAACAGTTATTCTCAATTCTGGGTTTGCTTCAGATGCCAGGGTTTCTCTATTAAGCCTTCAACAAGAAGATTCCGCCTAAATACTTCCAATAGCTTGTTGACTCCTTAATCAAGGAGCCTCTGCATCTACAATTTTTGCTTTCAGATCGTCATCAGTGATCAGACCTTCATAAATCTCAAACCCAGGTGCACGACTTATACATGCTCCAGTTTTTTATTCTTTTTTTTTTTTTTTTGCAAAATTTAAATTCGAATAGCCTTGTTGAGGCCTATATATATGTAATTTTTGCAGGTTGATTGTGTTTTGATTGAGTTTTGTGATTGTTGAATAGTATGCTTAGTCTCCAGTTTCATTGAAAAAAAAAAAACTTCACAATAAGATTATAATAATTGTCTTGGTCCAGTTTTAGTTTAAGTTTTTTTTACAGATAGTACTGTCGATAGCAGTCCCTTGTGAAAAGATTTATACTAAAACATTAGTACTGGATCAGCAGCTTGTGACATTGATTTTAGTAGCTTGAATCCTTGCTCCATACAGGAGGTATAAATGATTAGAGCTTCTGAGGTTAATGTCAGCATATAACAAAGTCTAAAACTTGCCTTAAGAAGGTAACATGAACTGTTTTCTTGCCACTCTAGGTGTTAACATGTTCAAGATACCTACAGTTGAGTTTCTTAGATTTTGTGTATATGATTAAGGCAAAATAAGTGTCAAAAGTCTTTTTGCCACTCTAGGTAAAGCATGACACATTCAGCATTCATATAGGCACTTCATTCATTGCCTCTTCAGTTAACTAAATGCATTGTTTACTAATAAAACTTCTAAAATTTTCAGCTATGAATATGCTTTTTAATTGCAACCAAATGGAAACTCTTAATGGTTCGAACTTTAAGAGATGGAAACAAGACCTAGAATTATGCCTAGGATACAGTGACTGTGAGCATGTCCTGCATGAAGACCCCCCCAGCTAAGTTAACACCCACCAGTACTAGGGAAGCAAAAGATAAATATGCTCAGTGGCATAAACATAACAGAATGGCCCTAGTTATCATGAAAAGATCCATGTCAGAAGCTGTCAAGGGAGGTATACCAGATGCAAAACTAGCAAGGGAGTATTTTAAGAATATTGAAGAAAAGTATCAAGTGTCTAACAAGGCTGAAACTGGAGCATTAATGAATGCTCTTACTGGCATGAAGTTCGATGGAGTAGGGAGCATCAGGGAATACATTTCGAAGGGGACAGAAATTGCAGCAAAATTAAAGGCTTTAGGTGTCACCATTGATGATCCCTTTCTAGTTCACCTAATTCTGAATTCCTTACCCGCACAATACTCTCAGCTAGAATGCAGCTACAACACACTGAAAGAAAAATGGAGTGTGAATGAGTTGATTTCAATGTGTGTGCAAGAAGAAGATAGAATTAAGAAGAAAAAAGGGGTAGCTATTAATCTGGTCAGCAAACCACAATTCAAGAAGAAAGCTTTTAAGTCCAAGTATTCTGCAGCATCTACCTCAAAAACACAAAATGAAGCAACTCAGGGATCTAACAACTTTAAGAATCAAAAGTCAAGTTCAGTTAAGTGTTTCTTCTGTCGTAATCCAGGGCATGTTAAGAAAGATTGCAGAGGTGTTAAGGATTGGATGAGTAAGAAAGGTAATAATTTCAGTTTTCAAAATAAAATTGTTTTTCATTTAGAGTCAAAAACTGTTAGTGTGTCTAGTAGCTCTTGGTGGTTTGATACTGCATCTCCAATTCATGTTATTACATCTATGCAGGGTTTTTAAGAAAGAGGATTCCAAATAAGGATGAAGCTAGGATTAGCTCGGGAATGGGAACCAAGTAGCTGTCAAGGCCATAGGAGTCGTTAGACTTATTTTTACAACTGGTTTTTCCTTAGATTTAGAAAATGTGTTTTGTATTCCTTCTGTGCAAAGAAACCTGATTTCAGGCTCTCTTTTAGTCAAAAACAATGGCTGTACTTTTACAGGCAATAATAAATGTCACACCCCGAATTTTGAAATAAGGATTCAAATCCGAAACATGACTAATAACAATACAAATAACGTTCTGAATTTTTCTCTCATAAACAACCACTAGTTACACCTCTTGATATTACATAAACCAAATCCTCGAGCTACTTATTACAGCACACTCTCACCAAATCAAATTGTAAAACTCAAATGAGTATAATTCTCCTCACAAAACAATTGCTGTAAATCTAATACTAGTACTCTAAACTGCACGATCACTGCCTGATTCTCCTGACCTGTGAGATTACCCGCTACACAATTTGAATAGTGTACCGGGAATTGCAACAACACAAAACCCGGTAAGCTTTTGACAGCTCGTGAGTAAACAAGAAAGAACTGTTGATTTATTATGTTACAATTCTTATAACTCAAGTAAACAATCAACAAATATTGCAGCATTAATATGTGAAATAACATTAAGGTAATACATGCTTGATCACAACCAACAAATATTGCAACATTAATATGTGAAATAACATTAAAGCAACACATGCTTGATTTTCTTTTCACAAACACCTTCACATATTCAAAATATATCATGGATAGATATTTGATCAATTTCACATAAGTACATTTCTCTTTTTAGTGAATTTTCAGATTAACTGGTAACAAATCACAAATCCACGTGATAGGGACCGACGTACTATTCCCAAAACACGGGACAACCAGGTTGACTGGTAACAAATCACAAATCCACATGCTAGGGACCGACATACTATTCCCAAAGCATGGGACAACCAGGTTGACTGGTATCAAATCACAAATCCACGTACTAGGGACCGACGTACTATTCCCAAAGTACGGGTAAGCCGCAGCATACCAAAGACACAACTAAGGTACGTATACTCAAAGTAGGCACACTTCCTAAGAGTATAATAGTGCACTATCTGAAGGGACTAGGGCCCACAGCTTAATCGTCATCATAACATCAAAACACATTTACCAGTAATTCACTTAAGCACGGGGTTGTTGAAATCACCCGGCTTCATAATTGTACTTTTCAGACATAATCAATTTCACAACATACAATCTTTATAAATTTTAGATCGTATAAATGTATATGTACACCCATATAAAGAGACATATTATTTCAAGATAAATCTTTACTTCTTAAAATAATTTCCACATATTCACAATTGGCCATATAAAATAGCTTTCACATCACATGATCAACATTTCATTATTCAACAATTAAATGGGAGATTAATAGCTTGAATAATATCCAATCAATTCTCAATCATTTCATCATACCAATCACACATCAACCAAAATATATATTCCACGTAAATATATATATATATATATATATATATACGTAATCATCCGCTCAGGAATGACTACTAATACCAACTATAGTTCAAGCATAAAAACCGTGAAATTCATTTGTATACTAAAATCATTTTACTTACCTATGGACCGTAGTTGATCAAGTCCATATGATTTAAAACAAATATTTATTCCATAAATATTTTCACACAATTACCACAAAAATAAAGTAATTAAATTTATTCGGTTCGTAATATGAACCATGTGAGGTTTACTCACCTCTAATCCAGCTGCGTCTTCTAAAAAGTCAAATATAACGATATTCCAAACGCTCGTCAACTCAAACCGTCAAGTACCTAATCAAGTACGGTCTTTGCTTAGTAAACAAAACACGAAATAAACTTAAACGACGATCCAACGGTCGGATTCGAAAATAAAGGTGATCCAACGGTCGGATTCGAAAATAAAGACGATCCAACGGTCGGATCGAAATTATATGATGATCCAACGGTCGGATCCTCACGGATCGCCCTTAGGATCATCCTCCAAAATTATCACGAAGATCCAACCGTCAGATCTTCTTGAATCACTCTAACAAACATCTCCTCAAAATTATACGAAAATCCGACGGTCAGATTCTCACGAATCGCCTTCCGAATCACTGTTTCACAATTATACGAAGATCCAACGGTCGGATCTTCGCCCGTGACCACACAAAGTCATCGGGACAGTCATACGATCATCATATTAAAATTTGAAGTAAAACCGATGGTCTGATCTTCACAGATCGTAAACCGAAGATAAAACGTAAAAACGTTAAATAGTAACGTCAAAACGTAAATCCACTATTTATCAACTTTTTCAAAAATAACCTTGTAATATATCAAAACGCTCGTATGGATGCGTAGATCATCGTCCAGATAATATAAACTCAAAATATGGTCCGACGCGCCGCCACAAGCGGTGGTCAGACGGCGGTCAACGCGGCGGTCAACACGGCGGTCAACCACCTCCGATGCAAAAGTTGTCAACTACAAACTTCTTCAAAATGAAGGGCTGATGAACTTTCATACCTGGAGCTAAGTCTGGTTCGGCCTAGATAGTCCTAGATCAAGCTTTGAAGTTGGATTAAATCTCGGACGCACGATCAGATCCTAGATCAAATCAGGGACGTCGAAAAAGTCAAACCTTGATCTAGCGTTCTACACACAAAATCGTGATGAAAGACTTACATGGGGATGATCAGGGGGAGGAGGAGATTACGAAAATCGGAAGGATCGGCCGAGGGGACGCCGGAAAAGTGGTTGTCCGGTCGGGTCACCGATCGGAGGCTGGGTGGCTTCGATCCGGGGATAGGGACAGCGGCGGAGTAAATCGACACCACAGGGAGGCTCGTCGTAGAGCGGCGATCACGGGGATGGCCGGGTCGTGGCCGGAGGACGCCGGAGGAGGGAGATGGATCCGGGTCGGGTCGGTCGGTACCCGACGAAACTGAAGAGAAACGGAAGAGAGAGAAGGGAGAAAACCGGGGGACTGTTCAGCAAAAATGGATTTTTTTCGTCCTTAATGAAAATCCGGAAATTTCCCCTATTTATAGAAAATTCCCAAATTTCAAATATTCATAACTTATTCATACGAACTCCGAATATTGCGTTCCACATATGCACGCGATCGTATCGACGAGCTCTACAACTTTCATGAAGGAAATTTTCCCAAATTCCATACGAAAATAAAATCGTTCGAACTACTTCCACAACTTCTCCAAGCTTCGTACTCGCTCCTAATACCGAGAAATCAATTCTAAAAATCCACGGAATTTAATTTGGATTTTTCGGGGTATTACAATAAAGGTTTAGATTTCTTCAAAAATTCTGATTTTATTGGTGATGCTTCTTTAATTGATGGTTATTGGCATATGAATTGCAGGAATTCTGTTGAAGTGTTTTTGACTGAAAAATCTGTTGGTTTTAAAAGGCCTAGACTGAATGAAAAATCTGCTTTTCTTTGGCATAAACGTTTGGGTCATATTTCAGAAGAAAGGATGAAAATCTTAATCAAACAAAATGTTTTACCTTCTTTAGACTTTTCAGATTTCGGTGTTTGCATAGAATGTCTTAAGGGTAAAACCACCAATCTTAGGAAGAAAGGGTCAATTTGAAGTCAAGAGTTATTAGAACTTATTCACACTGACATTTGTGGTCCTTTTCCTCATAAAACCATCTTTGGAAATCAATACTTCATTACTTTTGTTGATGACTTTTCTAGATATTGTCAAATTTTTCTTATTTCTGAAAAATCAAAAGCTCTGGAAGTTTTTAAAATTTTTTAAGCAGAGGTAGAGAAACAGCTGAACAAGGTTATCAAAGTTGTTAGATCAGATAGAGGTGGAGAGTTCTATGGCAGGTACACTGAATCAAGGCAAAACAAGGGTCCCTTTGCTATCCATCTTCAAGAGTGTGGAATCAAAGCTCAGTACACCACACCAAGAACCCCACAGCAGAATGGAGTCGCAGAGAGAAGGAATAGGACTTTGATAAATATGGTGAGAAGTATGATCTGTAAGTCTGGTTTACCGAGATATTTATGGGGGGAAGCACTGAAGACAGCTAACTATATATGTAATAGGACCCCTAGCAAATCAGTTGAGAATAAAACACCTTTTGAGTTATGGTTCAACAAGAAACCTAGTCTACATCACTTTCATGTATGGGGCTGCAAAGCAGAAGCAAGGATTCACAATCCTCAGCAACAAAAATTGGATTCCAGAACCTCGAGTGTTTATTTTGTTGGTTACTTGAACAAATCATAAGGGTACAGGTTTTATAGTCCTCATGGCAGCACAAGAATATTAGAAACCAATAGAGCCGTTTTTGTTGGAGAATTAGATGGTTCAGACATTGTTGATATCAGTAAATTTGAAGAAATTGATGAAACTAATACTGTCACGCCCCGAATTTTGAATTAAGGATTCAAATCCGGAACATGAATAATAACAATACAAATAACGTTCTGAATTTTTTTCTCAGAAACAACCACACCTTACACCTCTTAATATTACATAAACCAAATCCTCAAGTTACTTATTACAGCACACTCTCACCAAATCAAATTGTAAAGCTCAAATGAGTATAATTCTCCTCACAAAAACAAATGCTGTAAATCCAATACTAATACTCTAAACCGCACGATCACTGCCCTGATTCTCCTGACCTGTGAGATTACCCGCTACACAATTTGAATAGTGTACCGGGAATTGCAACAACACAAAACCCGGTAAGCTTTTGACAGCCCGTATGAGTAAACAAGAAAGAACTGTCGATTTATTAAATTACAATTCTTATAACTCAAGTAAACAATCAACACACTCACAAGGTAACTCCAAAAATCACAGAAACATAAAAGTAAGTATTTCTCGATACTCCCTTTTAAAACTAAACATTTAACATACAGACTAGGACTCTGACTGATCACAACCAACAAATATTGCAACATTAATATGTGAAATAACATTAAAGCAATACATGCTTGATTCTCTTTTTACTAACACCTTCACATATTAATAATATATAACAAATAGATATTTGATCAAAATAATATAAGTACACTTCTCTTTTTAGTGAATTTTCGGATTAACTGGTATCAACTCATAAATCCACGTGCTAGGGTCCATAATACCAAAGCACGGGTAAGTCAGATTGACTGGTAACAATTCATAAATCCACATGCTAGGGTCCAACGTACTATACCAAAGCATGGGACAGCCGCAGCATACTAAGGACACTACCAAAGTATGCATACTCAAAGTAAGCAACCTTCCTAAGAGTATAATAGTGCACTATCTGTAGGGACTAGGGCCCAAGGCTAACTTCCACATAACACCAAAACACATTTACCAGTAATTCACTTAAGCACGGGGTAATAGATAACACCCGGCTTCACAATTGTACTTCTCAGCCATAATCAAATCCACAAAATACAATCTTTCTGAATTATAGATCGTATATATGTATATGTACACCCACATAAAGAGACATCTTATTTCAAGACAAATCTTTACTTCTTAAAATAATTTCCACATATTCACAATTGGGCATATAAAATAGCTTTCACACCACATGATCAACATTTCATTATTCAACAATTAAATGGGAGATTAATAGCTTGAATAATATCCAATCCATTCTCAATCATTTCATCACACCAATCACACGTCGACCAATATATATATTCCACGTAAATATATATATATATACGTAATCATCCGCTCAGGGATGACCACTAATACCAACTATAGTTCAAGCATAAAAACCGTGAAATTCATTTGTATAATAAAATCATTTTACTTACCTATGGACCGTAGTTGATCAAGTCCATATTATTTAAAACAAATATTTATTCCACAAATATTTTCACACAATTGCGACAAAAATAAAGTAATTAAATTTATTCGGTTCATAATATGAACCACGTGAGGTTTACTCACCTCTAATCCAGCTGCGACTTCTTAACAGCTCAAACAACAATTTCACGAATCATCCGCCAAATCAATCCATCGATCACCTAATCCAATAATGATCTTAACTTAGCCAACAACTCATAAACGTACTTAAACGATGATCCAACAGTCAGATCGAATTTAAACGATGATCCAACGGTCGGATTGAAATTAAATGATGATCCAACAGTCGGATCCTCACAAATCGCCTTTAGGATCATACTCCTAAATTAACACGAAGATCCAACGGTCCGATCTTCCTGAATTGTCCCTACTAATATCTCCATAATTTTATATGAAAATCCAATGGTCGGATTCTCACGAATCGCCTTCCAAATTTCTGTTTTACAATTATACGAAGATCCAACGGTCGGATCTTCTCCCGTGACCTCACAAAGTCATCGGGACAGTCATACGATCAACATATTAAAATTTGAAGTAAAACCGATGGTCTGATCTTCGCAGATCGTAAACCGAATATAACTCGTAAAAACGTTAAATACTAACGTCAAAACGTAAATCCACTATTTATCAACTTTTTCTAAAATAACCTTGTTAAATATCAAAACGCTCGTAAGGATGCGTAGATCACTGCCTAGATAATGAAAACTCAAAAAAAGGTCGGACGCGCCGCCACAAGCGGCTGTCAGACGGTGGTCAACGCGGCGATCAACGCCGGTCAACCACCTCCGATGGTCACCAAATTTTGACAGCAGCTTCATCTCAACCCTTCTAGCATTTTTCTCAACTACACCAAGTTCAGAAAACAACTAGAACTACCTCAACAATTAAGAAAACAGGAAACTCCAATTTGTAAACAGTGGCCGGATTTCAATCTCAAAAATCCTCCAATAAATCTATGCAATACTATACTTGAAAGAAAACCCATGAGGTAAGGAAGAGATTGATACCATTTTTTTGCTGCCAGAATTTGCCGGAAGATCTCTCTCTCTCTCTCTCTCTCTCTCTCTCTCTCTCTCTCTCTCTCTCTCTCTCTCTCTCTCTCTCTCTCTCTCTCTCTCTCTCTCTCTCTCTCTCTCTCTCTCTCTCTGGTTTCTGCTAGAATGGCTGGAAATGGGGCTGATCAGCCCCTTATAATTAAGTTGTGATGGAATGACCAAAATACCCCTCACACGAAAATACCCATAACTTTGGCATACGAACTCCGATTTTCGTATTCCGCATATGCACGAGATCGTATCGACGAGCTCTACAACTTTCATGAAGGAAGTTTTCCCAAATTCCTCACGTATAAAAAGTCACTTTTTGAGACCCCCTAAATAATGTTCGATTTCGAAAATAAAATCGTTCGAACTAATTCCACAACTCCTCCAAGCTTTGTATTCGTGCCCATGATCACAAAATCATTTCCAAAATGTCATCAGAAATTAAATTGAAATTTCAGGGTATTACAATCTACCCTCCTTAAAGGAATTTCGTCCTGAAATTCTAGCACGCTCATTGTCGAACAACTGTGGATATCTCTATCTCATATCTGATTCCAACTCACAAGATGCATCACCATCATCATGGTGACTCCACAAACCTACACAAACTCAACCTCCTTCCTACGAAATCTCTTCGTAGAAACTGAATCATAAATTGTAATGAATCACGTCTCACTACTCAACAAGTATCATTTCATCTCATAACACAATCACGATAAGGTGTGGCCTCGACCAACCCACACAATCTCCTCAATCATGAGGCATTCATCACATAACTAACTACCCACAACCACTCCATAACAAAAATCACAGGCAAAAGTTTAACTACAAATGTTAGTCAAACTTAACCACGCAAAACAATGTGTAGAAGAACAATGCTTCACTACACTCATAATTTAAAGATGGTTAAACACCTCCACAACATCTTCTTATTCATCATGGGCCACTTGGGCCTTCTTGTGGGCTCTGAGATGGTCCACTAGCACGCGTTCACTCTCAGTGATGATGGCATTGGGCTTGCTCATTCCTTGGGTTAGGCATTAGGGCTAGCAATTTGGGCCAAAGAAACTGAACCAGCTACAATTCGAACCGGCCCAAACCAATTTGGGCTGAAAACTCGGCCCACAAACCTTCGGCTCGGCTCGGCTTAGCCGTACTGTTTAGCTGCCTTCGGCTCGGCTGCGGTATGAAGTTTTTACATACTGTATATATACCGTACTGACCGTATATACATCCGTATCCAAAAAATTATTTGTAGGAGGTAAGGTTCGAAACCCTAACCTGTTGCAAGAAAGCTCTGCTCCCAACCACTGGAGCACAAGCTGTCCTTATAATAATATGTATAAATGTTATACTTATTATGTCTTAAACAAATGTTATACTTATTATGTCTTAAGTGAACATAATAAGAATAAAAGAAAGGCAAGGTTCGAACCTCAGACCTCTTGTACAAGAACTTCTCTCTCAACCACTAGAGCACCAGCTGCTCTCGCTGCTATCCTTATATTTCTTTTATTTATTCTATTATAAGCAATAGAATAAAAACAAACCCTACACAGTCCACATGCCACGACTCGTCTTTTCAGTGATTTACGGAAATCAGATTCACTTTCGGCTAAAGCTTGTCTGCCACAGCACCTCGAGATTCGTTCGGTTCCCTTACGCGCTCTCCACGCGCCAACAACTTTTCCGTGTTTTAGGGCGACTTTAATCCAACGCGTAGTTTGAATCTCTGAGATTGTCCATCCAACGGTAGAGATATGCATGCCTTGTTCCTTAAATAGGTGCATTCTGGGGAAGAGACTGTTCACACCAAAGAAAAGAAAATTTCCCCAGAGTTTTAGCCATTCTCTCTCAATTCTCTTCTTCCATCCGATAACTCAAATCTTTTCTTCCATCTGATAAACTCAAATCCCCAACACCAGTTCATCAACTTCAATCCTTCAAACAGCAATCTCTCTCAAACACTCATCATCATCTTCTTCAATTCTCACATTTTCTCAACCCTATCTTGTGCTCTATATAAACCTCCTTTTGTCTCCTCCAGATTTTACTAGGGTTTGTCTAAGCGTGCAGTTTCAAATTCCTTCTCCTTCCTCATGGTTCGAACCAAGATCACCGCTCGCATGGGCGTTAATCAACGCCGCGTTCTCTCTTTAGAAGAAGAGGGTAATCAAGCGGCTGTTTGCGCTGGCCTCACTCGTCCTGGGGACCATCGTCCGATACGTGAGCGTAGCCGCAGTCCCCCTCCTCTGCCTCGTCGTTCTCCTAGACTGCATCCCAGCGAGTCCTCTTCCTCCCTAGCTGCTCGTGCTCCTCGGCCTGTGGCCACCCTGGAAAGCTTGTCAGCTTCATTTTGTTCAAATTGTGGTTGAATGTCATCATGTTGAACTGCAGGTGTTTCAGCTGGAGGCACAACATTATGCATAGCTGGTACTTTAATTTGATCCATCACTTCAGTGCTTATTCCTTCATCGCTGCTGTAAACTAACCACTTAAAAGTATCATTAGTATTTGTAATACCCTAAAAATTCAATTTAATTTCTGATGACATTTTGGAAATGATTTTGCGATCATGGGCACGAGTACGAAGCTTGGAGGAGTTGTGGAATTAGTTCGAACGATTTTATTTTCGAAATCCAACGTTATTTAGGGGGTCTCAAAAAGTGACTTTTTATACGTGTGGAATTTGGGAAAGCTTCCTTCATGAAAGTTGTAGAGCTCGTCGATACGATCTCGTGCATATGCGGAATGCGAAAATCGGAGTTCGTATGCCAAAGTTATGGGTATTTTCGTGTGAGGGGTATTTTGGTTATTCCATCACAACTTCATTATAAGGGGCTGATCAGCCCCATTTCCAGCCATTCTCGCAGAAACCAGAAAGAAAGAGAGAGAGAGAGAGAGAGAGAGAGAGAGAGAGAGAGAGAGAGAGAGAGAGAGAGAGAGAGAGAGAGAGAGAGAGAGAGAGAGAGAGAGAGAGAGAGAGAGAGAGAGAGAGAGAGAGAGAGAGATCTTCCGGCAAATTCTGGCAGCAAAAAAATGGTATCAATCTCTTCCTTACCTCATGGGTTTTCTTTCAAGTATAGTATTGCATAGATTTATTGGAGGATTTTTGAGATTGAAATCCGGCCACTGTTTACAAATTGGAGTTTCCTGTTTTCTTAATTGTTGAGGTAGTTCTAATTGTTTTCTGAACTTGGTGTAGTTGAGAAAAATGCTAGACGGGTTGAGATGAAGCTGCTGTCAAAATTTGGTGACCATCGGAGGTGGTTGACCGTCTTTGACCGCCACGTTGACCACCTTTTGACCGCCCCTTGTGGCGGCGCGTCCGACCTTTTTTTGAGTTTTCATTATCTAGGCGATGATCTACGCATCCTTACGAGCGTTTTGATATATAACAAGGTTATTTTAGAAAAAGTTGATAAATAGTGGATTTACGTTTTGAAGTTACTATTTAACATTTTTACGATTTATATTCGGTTTACGATCTGCGAAGATCAGACCATCGGTTTTACTTCAAATTTTAATATGTTGATCGTATGACTGTCCCGATGACTTTGTGAGGTCACGGGCGAAGATCCGACCGTTGGATCTTCGTATAATTGTAAAACAGAAATTCGGAAGGCGATTCGTGAGAATCCGACCGTTGGATTTTCATATAAAATTATGGAGATATTAGTAGGGACAATTCAGGAAGATCGGACCGTTGGATCTTCGTGTTAATTTAGGAGGATGATCCTAAAGGCGATCTGTGAGGATCCGACCGTTGGATCATCATTTAATTTCGATCCGATCGTTGGATCATCGTTTAAATTCGATCTGACCGTTGGATCATCATTTAAGTACGTTTATGAGTTGTTGGCTAAGTTAAGATCATTATTGGATTAGGTGATCGATGGATTGATTTGGCGGACGATTCGTGAAATTGTTGTTTGAGCTGTTAAGAAGACGCAGCTGGATTAGAGGTGAGTAAACCTCACGTGGTTCATATTATGAACCGAATAAATTTAATTACTTTATTTTTGTCGCAATTGTGTGAAAATATTTTTGGAATAAATATTTGTTTTAAATCATATGGACTTGATCAACTGCGGTCCATAGGTAAGTAAAATGATTTTATTATACAAATGAATTTCACGGTTTTTATGCTTGAACTATAGTTGGTATTAGTGATCATCCTTGAGCGGATGATTACGTATATATACATATATATTTACGTGGAATATATATATTGGTCGACGTGTGATTGGTGTGATGAAATGATTGAGAATTGATTGGATATTATTCAAGCTATTAATCTCCCATTTAATTGTTGAATAATGAAATGTTGATCATGTGGTGTGAAAGCTATTTTATATGCCCAATTGTGAATATGTGGAAATTATTTTAAGAAGTAAAGATTTGTCTTGAAATAATATGTCTCTTTATGTGGGTGTACATATACATATATACGATCTATAAGCAATAGAATAAAAACAAACCCTGCACAGTCCACATGCCACGACTCGTCTTTTCAGTGATTTACGGAAATCAGATTCACTTTCGGCTAAAGCTTGTCTGCCACAGCACCTCGAGATTCGTTCGGTTCCCTTACGCGCTCTCCACGCGCCAACAACTTTTCCGTGTTTTAGGGCGACTTTAATCCAACGCGTAGTTTGAATCTCTGAGATTGTCCATCCAACGGTAGAGATTTGCACGCCTTGTTCCTTAAATAGGTGCATTCTGGGGAAGAGACTGTTCACACCAAAGAAAAGAAAATTTCCCCAGAGTTTTAGCCATTCTCTCTCAATTCTCTTCTTCCATCTGATAACTCAAATCTTTTCTTCCATCTGATAAACTCAAATCCCCAACACCAGTTCATCAACTTCAATCCTTCAAACAACAATCTCTCTCAAACACTCATCATCATCTTCTTCAATTCTCACATTTTCTCAACCCTATCTTGTGCTCTATATAAACCTCCTTTTGTCTCCTCCAGATTTTACTAGGGTTTGTCTAAGTGTGCAGTTTCAAATTCCTTCTCCTTCCTCATGGTTCGAACCAAGGTCACCGCTCGTATGGGCGTTAATCAACGCCGCGTTCTCTCTTTAGAAGAAGAGGGTTCAAGCGGCTGCTTGCGCTGGCCTCACTCGTCCTGGGGACCATCGTCCCATACGTGAGCGTAGCCGCAGTCCCCCTCCTCTGCCTCGTCGTTCTCCCAGACTGCATCCCAGCGAGTCCTCTTCCTCCCTAGCTGCTCGTGCTCCTCGGCCTGTGGCCACCCTGGAAAGCTTGTCAGACTCAATTGATGCACTGCGTTCCTCTCTCCGTGATGGTATTATGGTGACGGATTGGCGAGTCACATGTATGATTGATTACATCTTTGACATGAACATCTCTTTGATCCGCTGTCACACCGCAATGAACAAGCTTGCTCAGGAGGTCAATAACATGCAGTGTCATCCTCCTGGGTTTCCTTGCAAGGACGTTGTTGCTTCACTCCACAAGGACCCTCCTCCTGAGGCTGAAACCAGCAAAAGGGCTGCCAGTCGCCCGCGCACCGCTCCTCATGTTCCTTGGGAAGATCTTGACTCAACCAGTTGTGACTCGCAGGACAGTGAAGAGGTCTCTGATCAGATCACCAAACTCAGGGAGGAGATTGCTGAGCCTTCCCATTCAAAGGGGAAGTAGTAAAAAGAATTCATCTTCTAGTTATTATATTTCTTTTTCCGCATTTTAACTTTCGTTGGACAATAAGTTTATTTCACTTCTGACTTGTAATAAGACTGAATGAATGTGGTAGTCTTTTCTTTAAAAAAAAAAAAAAAAAAAAAACAAACAAACCAACAACGACACCATGGATCGAATATGGTTAATATTTTAGGAAAGCCTTGTCTGATGCTTGTAGTTAAGTTGTCTTTAGAAAGTAGCTCTTAGAAGCCTTTTCTAACCTATGTGTAGTCTGTTATGCTAGATTATGTTTAGTGTAAAATATTTGGTTTAAGAATATTTTGGTTTAAATTATAGATCACTTTCTTTAATTAGGACCATGGCCAATAGAAGGAATCCACCTATCGACGCAGACGATTTCGTCGAAGCCTTCGCAAGAAGGATGGAGGCAAATCAAGTCGGTGGGAGGCTCACTTATATTTGATCGAGTTTGCTTACAACAATAGTTACCACTCAAGCCTAGGGATGGCACCCTTTGAAGCTCTCTATGGATGACCGTGTCGTACTCCAATATGTTGGGCTGAAGTTGGAGAAGCCATTCTTCCAGGACCTGATATAGTTAAGCAATCTGCAGAGGTCATCACTTCAATTAAGGAGCGCTTGAAGACTGCACAAAGTCGCCAGAAGAGTTATGCTGATCAACATCGGAGAAGTGTAGAATTTCAGGTTGGAGATCGTGTCTTGCTAAAAGTCTCACCGATGAGAGGAGTTATTCGTTTCGGGAGAAAGATTGCCAAGTTGTCACCAAGGTTTATTGGACCTTTCAAGATCATTGAGAAAGTTGGTAATTTAGCTTACCGATTAGATCTACCCCAACACTTATCTAACGTGCATAACGTTTTTCATGTATCCATGCTACGAGAATACAAACCAGACAATTCCCATGTCATCGACCATAGTACCATAGAACTCTCAGAAGATGTCACATACGAGGAGGCACCTGTTCGTATCTTGGGTCGAGAAGTACGGAAGCTCCGTACTAAGGAAATTCCACTAGTGAAGATACAATGGAATCGACATGACGAAAACGAGGCTTCGTGGGAGCTAGAATCAGAAATGAGAAAGAAACACCCGCAATTGTTCATAGAATAAGGTACCTAAAATTCGAGGACGAATTTTCTTTTAAGGTGGGTAGACTGTAATAACCCGAAACTTAGTATCACTGTAGAGCACTCTAAGTTATCTTCAACTTAGAAATAATCCAAGTATCTTCTAAGCATTTTTCCGTTTAGAAACCAATGATACCACATGCTATACTTACACGTTATATAGGTAATTTTTTTTAATATTAGAGTTCTAGTAAACTTACTAAAATATCTTAGTTCGTATTTCTTGTGTACACTCGATATTTGTTATTGAGCTCAAGACTCTCATCTATATTATTTGTATGTTGCATGTCATTTTAGTAATAGTTATTGCCAACACATATTTGAACCTTAAGAAAGCATATCAATCTTCGTATTAGTTTGAGTAGATGTGTATCTATATGTATATGTATACAGAATTTAAATGCCAATACATCTAGAAGAGCTAATCTGATTTTTTCTTTCTAACAACCATAGCATTATAGGAAATTTCCTTGTAAATGCTTTGTAGACTTCCAACTCACTTTTGACTTACAAGTCAAGTGAGAATTGATTTTTAATGCATTTTTCTAGCCTATATAAACATATGATCTGATCATATTTCCTACAAGCTTGAAGATCAAGTGCAAAATTGATCAAAAACTCCCTTAGTTGTAGAGAAAACTCACCTCACAAATCGTTCATTCTTTTTCTCTTGAGAAGCTCCCTTTGTTTTTCTCAAAGAAGTCCAAGCTTGAATCCAAGACCAAAATATTCACTCCATCTCTGAGTTTCTTAAGTAAGTACATGAATACATTCCTACATTCTTGAGTATTCATGTACTTACTTAAGAAACTCAGAGATGGAGTGAATATTTTGGTCTTGGATTCAAGCTTGGACTTCTTTGAGAAAAACAAAGGGAGCTTCTCAAGAGAAAAAGAATGAACGATTTGTGAGGTGAGTTTTCTCTACAACTAAGGGAGTTTTTGATCAATTTTGCACTTGATCTTCAAGCTTGTAGGAAATATGATCAGATCATATGTTTATATAGGCTAGAAAAATGCATTAAAAATCAATTCTCACTTGACTTGTAAGTCAAAAGTGAGTTGGAAGTCTACAAAGCATTTACAAGGAAATTTCCTATAATGCTATGGTTGTTAGAAAGAAAATATCAGAGTAGCTCTTCTAGATGTATTGGCATTTGAATTGTGTATACATATACATATAGATACACATCTACTCAAACTAATACGAAGATTGATATGCTTTCTTAAGGTTCAAATATGTGTTGGCAATAACTACTACTAAAATGACATGCACCATACAAATAATATAGATGAGAGTCTTGAGCTCAATAACAAATATCGAGTGTACACAAGAAATACGAACTAAGGTATTTTAGTAAGTTTACTAGAACTCTAATATTAAAAAAAATTACCTATATAACGTGTAAGTATAGCATGTGGTATCATTTTTCTAAACGGAAAAATGCTTAGAAGATACTTGGATTATTTCTAAGTTGAAGGTATCTTAGAGTGCTCTACAGTGATACTAAGTTTCGGGTTATTACAGTCTACCCACCTTAAAAGAAAATTCGTCCTCGAATTTTACGTACCTTATTCTATGAACAATTGCGGCTGTTTCTTTCTCATTTCTGATTCTAGCTCCCACGAAGCCTCGTTTTCATCATGTCGATTCCATTGTATCTTCACTAGTGGAATTTCCTTAGTACGGAGCTTCCGTACTTCTCGACCCAAGATACGAACAGGTGCCTCCTCGTACGTGACATCTTCTGAGAGTTCTATGGTACTATGGTCGATGACATGGGAATTGTCTGGTTTGTATTCTCGTAGCATGGATACATGAAAAACGTTATGCACGTTGGATAAGTGTTGGGGTAGATCTAATTGGTAAGCTAAATTACCAACTTTCTCAATGATCTTGAAAGGTCCAATAAACCTTGGTGACAACTTGGCAATCTTTCTCCCGAAACGAATAACTCCTCTCATCGGTGAGACTTTTAGCAAGACACGATCTCCAACCTGAAATTCTACACTTCTCCGATGTTGATCAGCATAACTCTTCTGGCGACTTTGTGCAGTCTTCAAGCGCTCCTTAATTGAAGTGATGACCTCTGCAGATTGCTTAACTATATCAGGTCCTGGAAGAATGGCTTCTCCAACTTCAGCCCAACATATTGGAGTACGACACGGTCGTCCATAGAGAGCTTCAAAGGGTGCCATCCCTAGGCTTGAGGGGTAACTATTGTTGTAAGCAAACTCGATCAAATATAAGTGAGCCTCCCACCGACTTGATTTGCCTCCATCCTTCTTGCGAAGGCTTCGACGAAATCGTCTGCGTCGATAGGTGGATTCCTTCTATTGGCCATGGTCCTAATTAAAGAAAGTGATCTATAATTTAAACCAAAATATTCTTAAACCAAATATTTTACACTAAACATAATCTAGCATAATGGACTACACATAGGTTAGAAAAGGCTTCTAAGAGCTACTTTCTAAAGACAACTTAACTACAAGCATCAGACAAGGCTTTCCTAAAATATTAACCATATTCGATCCATGGTGTCGTTGTTGGTTTGTTTGTTTGTTTGTTTTTGTTTTTTTTTTTTTTTTTTTTTTAAGAAAAGACTACCACATTCATTCAGTCTTATTACAAGTCAGAAGTGAAATAAAGTTATTGTCCAACGAAAGTTAAAATGTGGAAAAAGAAATACAATAACTAGAAGATGAATTATTTTTACTTCTTCCCCTTTGAATGGGAAGGCTCAGCAATCTCCTCCCTGAGTTTGGTGATCTGATCAGAGACCTCTTCACTGTCCTGCAAGTCACAACTGGTTGAGTCAAGATCTTCCCAAGGAACATGAGGAGCAGTGCGCGGGCGACTGGCAGCCCTTTTGCTGGTTTCAGCCTCAGGAGGAGGGTCATTGTGGAGTGACGCAGCAACGTCCTTGCAAGGAAACCCAGGAGGATGACACTGCATGTTATTGACCTCCAGAGCAAGCTTGTTCATTGCGGTGTGACAGCAGATCAAAAAGATGTTCATGTCAAAGATGTAATCGATCATACATGTGACTCGCCAATCCGTCACCATAATACCATCACGGAGAGAGGAACGCAGTGTATCAATTGAGTCTGACAAGCTTTCCAGGGTGGCCACAGGCCGAGGAGCACGAGCAGTTAGGGAGGAAGAGGACTCGCTGGGATGCAGTCTGGGAGAACGACGAGGCAGAGGAGGGGGACTGCGGCTACGCTCACGTATGGGACGATGGTCCCCAGGACGAGTGAGGCCAGCGCAAGCAGCCGCTTGACGACCCTTTTCTTCTAAAGAGAGAACGCGGCGTTGATTAACGCCCATACGAGCGGTGACCTTGGTTCGAACCATAAGGAAGGAGAAGGAATTTGAAACTGCACGCTTAGACAAACCCTAGTAAAATCTGGAGGAGACAAAAGGAGGTTTATATAGAGCACAAGATAGGGTTGAGAAAATGTGAGAATTGAAGAAGATGATGATGAGTGTTTGAGAGAGATTGCTGTTTGAAGGATTGAAGTTGATGAACTGGTGTTGGGGATTTGAGTTTATCAGATGGAAGAAAAGATTTGAGTTATCGGATGGAAGGAGAGAATTGAGAGAGAATGGCTAAAACTCTGGGGAAATTTTCTTTTCTTTGGTGTGAACAGTCGCTTCCCCAGAATGCACCTATTTAAGGAACAAGGTGTGCAAATCTCTACCGTTGGATGGACAATCTCAGAGATTCAAACTACGCGTTGGATTAAAGTCACCCTAAAACACGGAAAAGTTGTTGGCGCGTGGAGAGCGCGTAAGGGAACCGAACGAATCTCGAGGTGCTGTGGCAGACAAGCTTTAGCCGAAAGTGAATCTGATTTCCGTAAATCACTGAAAAGACGAGTCGTGGCATGTGGACTGTGCAGGGTTTGTTTTTATTCTATTGCTTATAGATCGTATATATGTATATGTACACCCACATAAAGAGACATATTATTTCAAGACAAATCTAAACTTCTTAAAATAATTTCCACATATTCACAATTGGGCATATAAAATAGCTTTCACACCACATGATCAACATTTCATTATTCAACAATTAAATGGGAGATTAATAGCTTGTATAATATCCAATCCATTCTCAATCATTTCATCACACCAATCACACGTCGACCAATATATATATTCCACGTAAATATATATATATATATATATACGTAATCATCCGCTCAGGGATGACCACTAATACCAACTATAGTTCAAGCATAAAAACCGTGAAATTCATTTGTATAATAAAATAATTTTACTTACCTATGGACCGTAGTTGATCAAGTCCATATGATTTAAAACAAATATTTATTCCACAAATATTTTCACACAATTGCGACAAAAATAAAGTAATTAAATTTATTCGGTTCATTATATGAACCACGTGAGGTTTACTCACCTCTAATCCAGCTGCGTCTTCTTAACAGCTGAAACAACAATTTCACGAATCGTCCGCCAAATCAATCCATCGATCACCTAATCCAATAATGATCTTAACTTAGCCAACAACTCATATACGTACTTAAACGATGATCCAACGGTCAGATCGAATTTAAACGATGATCCAACGATCTGATCGAAATTAAATGATGATCCAACGGTCGGATCCTCACAGATCGCCTTTAGGATCATCCACCTAAATTAACACAAAGATCCAACGGTCCGATCTTCTTGAATTGTCCCTACTAATATCTCCATAATTTTATATGAAAATCCAACGGTCGGATTCTCACGAATCGCCTTCCGAATTTCTGTTTTACAATTATACGAAGATCCAACGGTCGGATCTTCTCCCGTGACCTCACAAAGTCATCGGGACAGTCATACGATCAACATATTAAAATTTGAAGTAAAACCGATGGTCTGATCTTCGCAGATCGTAAACTGAATATAAATCGTAAAAACGTTAAATAGTAACTTCAAAACGTAAATCCACTATTTATCAACTTTTTCTAAAATAACCTTGTTATATATCAAAACGCTCGTAAGGATGCGTAGATCATCGCCTAGATAATGAAAACTCAAAAAAAGGTCGGACGCGCCGCCACAAGCGGCGGTCAGACTGTGGTCAACGCGGGGGTCAACCACCTCCGATGGTCACCAAATTTTGACAGAAGCTTTATCTCAACCCGTCTAGCATTTTTCTCAACTACACCAAGTTCAGAAAACAACTAGAACTACCTCAACAATTAAGAAAACAGTAAACTCCAATTTGTAAATAGTAGCCGGATTTCAATCTCAAAAATCCTCCAATAAATCTATGCAATACTATACTTGAAAGAAAATCCATGAGGTAAGGAAGAGATTGATACCATTTTTGTGCTGCCAGAATTTGCCGGAAGATCTCTTTCTTTCTTTCTTTCTTTCTTTCTTTCTTTCTTTCTCTCTCTCTCTCTCTTTCTTTCTTTCTGGTTTCTGCGAGAATGGCTGGAAATGGGGCTGATCAGCCCCTTATAATTAAGTTGTGATGGAATGACCAAAATACCCCTCACACAAAAATACCCATAACTTTGGCATACGAACTCCGATTTTCGCATTCCGCATATGCACGAGATCGTATCGACGAGCTCTACAACTTTCATGAAGGAAGTTTTCCCAAATTCCGCATGTATAAAAAGTCACTTTTTGAGACCCCCTAAATAACGTTCGATTTCGAAAATAAAATCGTTCGAACTAATTCCACAACTCCTCCAAGCTTCGTACTCGTGCCCATGATCACAAAATCATTTCCAAAATGTCATCAGAAATTAAATTGAATTTTCGGGGTATTACAAATACTAATGATACTTTTAAGTGGTTAGTTTACAGCAGCGATGAAGGAATAAGCACTGAAGTGATGGATCAAATTGAAGTACCAGCTATGCATAATGTTGTGCCTCTAGCTGAAACACCTGCAGTTCAACATGATGACATTCAACCACAATTTGAACAAAATGAAGCTGCACAACAACAAGAACCTCATGATGAGCCTCATCGACATGATGAAAATGTTCAGCAACCTCAAGAAATAGAACCACAACAGCAACAACAAGAACCAATACAATTGAGAAGATCACAAAGGGAAAGAAGATCAGCCATTCCAGATTGTTACGAAACAACTTTTCTGACAGAGACAGATTTTGATCTTGGAGAAGAAGAAGATCCAGTTACTTATTCGCAGGCACTGCAATCAACATATGCAGATAAATGGATAGAGGCCATGTAGTCAGAATTGAAGTCAATGGAAATAAGCAAAGTTTGGGAATTAGTTGATAAACCAGAAGGATACAAACCAGTGGGATGCAAATGGGTATTCAAGACCAAGAAAGATTCAAGAGGTAATATAGAAAGACACAAGGCAAGGTTGGTTGCCAAAGGATTCACTCAAAAGGAAGGGATTGATTACATGGAAACATTCTCACCAGTGTCAACTAAAGATGCCTTCAGGATTTTAATGGATTTAGTAGCTCACTTTGATCTTGAGCTGCACCAAATGAACGTCAAGACAGCTTTTCTAAATGGAAATCTTGATGAAGAGATATACATGGTGCAACCCGAGGGTTTTATTGCTAAAGGACAAATTGACAAGGTATGTAAACTTAAGAAATCCATTTAGGGTTTAAAGCAGGCTTCTAGACAATGGTACTTTAAGTTTGATTCAGTGATTACTTCATTTGGATTTGAGGAAAATAGGTTAGATGAATGCATATATATGAAGATCAGTGGGAGCAAGTTTATTTTCTTAATCTTATATGTTGATGATATCTTGTTGGCAAGTAGTGATGTGAATATGTTAAAAGAAACAAAGAATTTTCTTTTGAAGAATTTTGATATGAAAGATATGGGTGAAGCTGCGTTTGTACTTCGTATAGAAATCAAGAGAGACAGAGAAACAAAAGCTTTGGGATTGTGTCAAAGAAACTACATTGACAAAGTGCTTAAGAGGTTTGCAATGGAAATATGTAAAGCAGGGTGAGTCACCAATTTCAAAAGGGGATAAGCTACACTTAGGGCAATGTCCCAAAAACTCACTAGAAAAGAAAGAGATGGACAAAAGACCATATGCTAGACTAGTTGGGAGCTTAATATATGCTCAAGTGTGCACAAGGCCAAACATTGCCTTTTCAGTTGGGGTATTGGCAAGATATCAGTCCAATCCTGGGAATGATCATTGGGTTCCAGGCAAGAAGGTACTCAGGTATTTACAGAAAACAAATGATTATATGCTGGTGTATAGAAGAATTGAAGATCAGGACCTTGCGGTCATTGGATACACAGATTCTGATTACAAAGCTTGCATCGATGACTTGAAATCTACCTCAGGGTATATCTATATGTAGGCAGGAGGTGCAATATCTTGGAGAAGTGTTAAACAGTCTCTAACAGCCACTTCAACTATGCAGGCTAAATATGTGGCTATTCATGATGCTACTGGTCAAGCTTTATGGTTGAGAAATTTTATGAATGAAATAAAGGTAGTAGATTCAGTAGAAAGATCGTTAAAGCTTTATTGTGATAATGCAGCTGCAGTGTTTTTTGCTAAGAACAATAAGAGATCCACAACCTCGAGAAATATAGATGTGAAGTACTATGTAGTCAGAGAAAGTGTGAGAAATAATGAAATTGAAACAATCAAAATCGGCACCCTAGCTCAACTTGCAGATCCTCTCACAAAGGCCATTGCAGTAGCACCTTTTCAGGTACATGTCAAAAATATGGGTGTCTTAGAGAATTTTGACTTGGCTGAATGAGTGGGAGTTAATTCTGAGTTCATTATATGAATCATACTTTAATATCTGAAAACTTTAAAATTTCCTTAAGTAAAATTTATTTGAGAAGTTTATTTGTTCAAGGCTCTCATCATTATAAAGGTTCTCATACATTGTTAAGCTTGAAAGTTTAGAATTTTTCAAGAATGTCAAATATCAGTTGCAGATTTGCATACTTATGATGAGTCAATATGAACTTGAATTTTTGTGCATGCTTGATTCTGTTATTGAATCCTTTAGTAAGGACCTTATATGTGTTGTTATATTTCATAAAGTAACCAAGATATATTTTTGTGTACAGATAATTGCTCCTGTGATCTGTGGTTGCTGCATTATGGTAATGAGGTACTGGAACATCTGTCTTCTCATTGTTTGATGGTGTTAACTGCAGATTGACTGAGCTATGAGGATGATTTGGAATTCATGACTTGTCCAGTGCGCACTTCATAATTACAATATCTGGTTTAAAGTGATAATTCTTGCTGTGTTGAATATTGATGTAGATACCTTTACTAGCAAGGCTATTTTCTATGTCACCAAGCATATATCACACCCTCTTTGGGGAGCCCACAAGCCATGGTGGGACCCAACCGCGACATGCATCTCGTAGCCCGATGTCCAAGCTACGCTACGGTGGTCGGAGGCGGTCAATACCTCGCCGGGAAGCCACCTTCCCGGCCTTGCCAACATACCTGCACAACATGCTTTCTACACTAGAATAGTTATGTTTTGCATCCCACATTGGAAAGCAAGTGTAAGAGGGGAGGCTTCCTTACCTATAAAAGGGACCTCCACTCACTTAGATCACCATCCCATTACATCTTTTGTAGTCCCTTTAGGCCGCAAGGCCCAAACACACTAGTTAAGCTTTCAAGTAGACGTAGTCTCCAGCTAAGGCGGGAGATGAACCACTATACTTCTTGTGGACTATAGAACATAAGTCTGCATCTCTGTTTTCTATTTAGCTTAGACCCTTTGCCGCTCACAGACCCAATCATACACATTATTTGATTATTAAATAGTGAACACATGCTTCACTACTACAAAAACATGATTTAAGGACACCTAAACAGTGTCCTTAAATACATACAAGGACTCTTTAAAAAAGAGTCCTCTATCCGGGTGTCATTGTAAGTCCCAAACAAGGACACCAGAAACGTGTCCTCTTATCTATACAAGGACACAGTTTATGTGTCCTAATAGCTGTGGACATGGTGTCCTTAAATCTATAAGAGGACACTTAAATTGCATCCTTATATTATCAAATAAGTGTCCTCTTTTCTATATGAGGACACACAAATTGTGTCCTAAAAACTCTGAAAATGGAGACCTTAAATTCATAAGAGGACACAGAAAATAAACTCTCATATGTGTCCTCTTTTCTATTCTAGGACACTCAAATTGTGTCCTCAAATATTTGAAAATGGAGTCCTTAAATCAATAAGAGGACACAAAAAATACATTCCCATATGTCTTCTTTTATGTACTAGGACACATATAGGAATGCATTTTGTGTCCTATTTTCTGTACATTCCCATCAAATTTGCATACGTATGACACATCAACAAGTCTTTATAATATGAGAACTGATATAGAAAACATCCAATAACAAGTAGTCCACAAACACCATATGTCCATATCATTAAAAGAGAGTATAGAACCAAAATGTCCTACTCTACTGTTTTGACCAATTTAATTCAAAGTTACTGCTACACTAAGTAGGCTTCGAATATCTACAACTAATTTGATTCATACCAGAGGTAAGAAATCTGCATTTACATATGCTATGCCTCATGGAGCTCCATTCCATGGAAAGAGACGTGCGTGCAGATTGTGATACTTGTTCTTCCTTCTTCCTTTTCCTCCTCACATCACCGTGCCATTACTTTAGAATGCCAACCATATTATCTTCTAGTATCTTACCCTTGAATTGTGAACCCATCTGTGTGTACATATAAAGAAGAAGTCAGATATCAACCAAATTTTATCCTCAAATTTCATTTGATGAAAATCAAAAGTTTTTCTGGTTAGAGCAATATGTATTATAGTTATGACCATATCAGTTCAAATATACTTCACCTGTGTTACAAGTGCATACGGAGGAAGAGTAATGTAGCTGCAGCGGACTTAGGTGGTCACCCTGAGAAATTAAAAGGGCTTTAGGGTCACTAATATGAACACGGCGTGCTCATTCAGAGAGCATGGAAGGTTCAAATAAATAAAAATTCAAGAAACTAGATCTAGCTGCAATATACAGCAAACTTGGAAACAGTGGAGCTGGCACAAGGAAGCATATTACACAAAGCCTATAGGTATAGAACTTGCAGTAAAAGGAAAAATAAAGAGATTGAAACGTTTTATCATCAGATTCATCAATAAAGACACCTTAGGAATCGTACGCAATTGTCCACACATCAAAACATTTCGCTTCTTCAACTTCTCCTCGATGCGTCCTATTCCTGGAAGCATCTTGATGGGAAGTTCATATAAATAATCATGCACCTAATATAAAAACCATAAAATATAAGCAAGCCAGACTGCACATAATATTCATGATGACAAGCACAACAGTTGCAAGTATTAAGAATATATGCTTGTAAGTGTTGTGAAATAGGTTACTACCTAATTCAACAACATGCATATTAACAAAAACACAACTGAAGAAATAAGTGTTGAGAAGATAAATAAAATAGGTTTCCAAAAGCTTACTTCTACTTTTCTGCAATGCTTATGTAGAATTCATAGAACTGATCAGCTACCTGCACAACTGATCATATGTGTCATAGATATCCACTAAACTTGCTAAAGTGAGGATATAAGAAACAAAGAAGATAACTAGCAACAATTCAAGGCATAAGACATTGATGTCCTCCAATAACCTACATCCTCATACGCTTCAAAATCATAAGGAAAAATGACAAGTTATGGACAAAGAGCCTTAGCATCTCTGACAAACATCGCAGCCCTCAATCCTGAAAATACACATTAAAAATACTTTTAACCACACAGAACATACCCAGTGGAAACAAAAGAATGATCGACAGGAAAAAAAAAAAATGCAACGAAAAATTGTTACCAAAACAGACCATAATCTTGAGCAGAGTAGTTTGCAGATAAAATTTCAGCAGTGTCCTTTGGATTATCAGAATGACGTACAGCTACAGGCCTATCCTTAAGTTCAGGGTGTTTCCTGATGACCACGAACACACACAAAAAAAGTCCTACAACATATTTAGGAACAAAATTAGGAAGTAAAAGTCCTGCCTGTCCTGGAGCTGGTGCAGCGATACCTAAGAAAACTGGGCAAATCATAATCTTATACATTAATTATATCCAACTGCAGAAACAATTTAGGCGACTTCCACATGTGGTACCGTGCTCTATGATCAGTTGATAACACATAACAAAAAGAGAATTAAACCTTACAAGGATAAACGCTTTGGAACAAAGAGAATCATCTGAACACACCCAAATTGAATTCCTGCAAGCTTACGACTGAGTTCTTGTAGATAAGAAAAAGAAACAAGAAACTTTCTATCATTTCTAACTTTTTTATGAAATTATTCAAGCTTTCGACATTGATACTTAGTTCAACTATTATAAAACAGTACATATATCAAATACAGAAGTTAATTTGCATAAGAAGTTTATCTTTTAGCTCAAATAAAGAAGATATATAATACCTCAAGATAGTTGTTCCTATCAATCTTCTTAAGGCAAATGATAAGTACCCTGACAGCTTTACTGAAATTTTTTAAGTCCCTGAGGCATTCATCAGTTAACATAGAAAATTTTAGTTTCATGTACATTTAAGCATTAATAGGCCAAAAAAATTTATGTTAAGTCCCTAAGGCATTCATCAGTTAACATAGAAAACTTTACTTTCATGTACATTTAAGCATTAATAGGCCAAAAAATTTATGATAATCATAAAACCATGAAACAAACTACTTGTGAAGATTATCATAGCTTGCGACATAGCTTCTAGTGTTTGTTTTGCTTTGCTAGCATTGCTTGCGACATGAGTAAATTGACCCATCTATATGCTGACCAGAATGGAACACATGCACATATGAACAATATGCTTTGATGTAGTACAATAATCAGGAGTACAAACATAGCTCTTAAAAGCATCCCCAAGTTTCCATGAGAATAATGGAAATCTCCAAAATCATTGTAGCCCATTCTTATGCTTTCTTTGATCAGATTTGTCTGCAGAAAAGCATTAGAAGGCAGAGTGAGACATCATAGAAAGAGCTAATGGGAACTGCACAAATAAGTTCAAAATATAAAGTTGCATTTGGCAACATCCCTGAAGTTGATTTTTTTCAGCTTGTTTGATGACACCAAAGAACAGTGAAAGATACTTCAATTGAACAAAAATCACGAATCCATGATCTGGGATGTATGTTTTAGCATAAAAGCCACGTCTACCACCTCCTTATCAACCATAAAATAAAGAAAAGAATTCATTCGAACCCTTTTAAATCTTTCCACTCTCATCCACCAAAATATGTGCAAATAAGCTAAAATCGAGGAGTGCTGACCAACATTGCCTTAAAGACAAACAATAGCGTATAACTCTCTTGTACCTTATTAGAATAGCTTATTAATAACCATATTTATAGATACTGGATAACCCAAAAAAAAAAAATTCTAGCAAACACATTGTCTTAAAGATAAACAATGGACCTGATTAGAATAGCTCATCCATAACCATAGTTGTAGATACAGCATAACCCTAAAACAAAAAATTCTAGCAAACACATTTCAGTATAAACCTCAATCTCTCTGCACTGTCCACACAGACATAGGATGCGAAACCAAGTACACCATAAGCAATACAAATATAATTAAGCCACACAATCACAATCAACCCAGCAAAAGCCAGAACCCAAAGCAATAAAACAAAAACAAAGTAAACATAACCATAGGCAAAACCTACAAACACAACAATTATACCCCAAATTTGAGGTGACGGTTCTCAAGACCAGAAGACATTACATACAATATTCATCTGAATGAGCGATAGTGGAGGGGAACATGTTGCTGCTGCTCCTTCGATCAAGTGCCTTCGTATGCCACTCGGACGAGCCTCACACAAGTGACCCAGCCATTGAATCTGAATCATCGAGTTGCATCGGGTTCGACAAGAGAGAAGACTTAATTGAGATTACCCAAAAAGAATAATCCCTGAATCCAAGTCAACCCAAGGGCCACGAAGTTCAATTTGGTGGGTGACATCGAGATCGGAGAGAAAGAGCAAGAGGGGCTGTGGGAGAAAACGAGGGTTTGAGGGAAATATGGCATTTCAATTAGAAAACAGATTTAGTAGAGGCAGATCGAGAAGGTGAGAAAATCACCCATGGTGAGTGAATTTGTTTCACTCAAAGCCTTAGATCTGAGCTCCAATTTGTTTCATTCAATGAGGAAGTGATGCAGATGAGACAGAGTGAGAGAGCGGTCCACTAAGATGTGCGTGGGAAAACAAAAATTGAGAATTTGAACTTTTGGCAAAAAAAGGGCGAGCCGCGCCTGTTTTCTCGAGGTCGTCCTTGAAAGGTTACTAGGACACCTCAATAAAAATGTGTGCTTATAGGGCGTCCTAATAGCCCATAATTGTAGTAGTGCTTCATGCTTCATTTTAGATTATATATGAATGTTGTTGATATATGATTGCATATATACTAGAACTAGCTTGCTCATACCAAAATGAGTCAAATGCTCCAAGTTCATCACAATTACCAGTTAGTGCCATGTATTAATTGTATGCCTATGTCCACTTATCATTACTTACTCCACTTGCAGCATACATACCCTTTCTATATTGGTATGCCACCGTTAGGTGGATCCATGTGTAACCACATACATAAATGTCTATTAATCAATGACTACGTGCATATAGTTAGCTTGATAAGCTTGCAGCTTGTCTGCATGATAAAGTTGATTCTCCATAAATTCATCATCAATTTGAATTCATATATGTGACACACAATCACACATATCATCTGTCAACTAGCTATGAACATGATTTGTACACTTTGCTCAATTGATACATATATTCAAATAATTGGCCTATCTCATCAAGTATATATGCAAGATACTAGTGTTGATTTTACGTACTCATGTACTAATCACCTATATTTTGTTTCAAGGAGACATAATCACCGATCACCTCTCCAATTAGCAAAATCATCATCCTTCTACTAAGGAACTTCGCCGGAGCAATGGTGCGTCATGCTTGGACAACTCTAACATGATTTGGGTACTTTTATCAATTTCAACTCCAACTCACTCCAAATTGGCATAAGATAAGTAACTATATTTTATCTTTTACGCTCTTGCAATTAGAGCTATTGCCATGCCTTCACATGCTTTTACTACTTCTAAGCATGCCTACAATATATCACACTTGATATGCATTTACATGTCTTCATGATCCTTAGGCATGTTTGCAACACACAAAAATGTTATTAGCAACTTTACTACAAGTACATGCTATACACATACATGCTTAAATTCACTTTCATGTTACATTCATCTAGAAACTTGTGAGACTTACGACTTAATTAAACATGCTCGGATAAACGACTTGCTCAGGTTACGACTCGCTTGGGTATCGAGTATGGCCATGACTTGTGCTTGGGCCACGCCCCGCATGCTTGCACAGCGCCTACACGCTCAACTACACCCAACTTGCTCGATCATGTCCAACATGCTTTAATTAAGGTTCCAAGTTCACAAACACTTCATACTAGTCACCAGGAGCTACTCCTGAAATTTTATATGGACAACCATCACACTTGCCACTGTCTATTATGCATGTTACATGGTCATAAGATCCATATATTATTGCTTGCCATACTTATTTGTCATTGTTCATACAATTATAAACTTTACATATACTCTATATGTAAACATATGGTCTAGCCTTCGGGCACCATACTTTGTCAAATTCTCCCCACAGAAAAGAGACCGAAACGGGTCTAGACTCCACGAGTCTATGGTTTACGACCAACCGCCAAGCGGTAAGGCAACGCCTCATAATGACGATGACTGCTACGCGGCATTACATTCAAGCTTTTCTCCTCCGGGAAAGAGTAAAGGGATGGGTTAACACAGCCCACAGCAGCCATTGATCCAGCAGGTAACCCCCGACGCTTGGGTATTAAAGATTAGGTTCGCTACCTAGCACCCACTACTTAAACGCAGCTCCCCTCATCAAACAATTTTCCGACCATACGGAGGTCTACAGCCAGGAGTGGGGGACTCCTTCGAGGGCCTAGCAGGGGCCCACCCGAAAGGGCATAAGCGTTCGCTCCGACCAATTCTAGATGGATGACATACTTGCACTAATTATGCTCGCAATACGGCGTAAAGTTACGCTTTGGTATCAACCCCGCAAGAAAACCCTCCTTCACTGGGGACTTCGGGGACTTGTACATACAGCCCAGCATAATTAGCAACGTTTACGTTTACGCCTCAGGGCATCATATTCGAGCTTCCCGCTCACGAGCTCTAACGCTCAGGCCTCAGTGGCACCGCCATGCTTTCACGCTCATGCCTCAGCGGCACCGCCGAGATACGCTCTTGCCTCAGCGGAAATCCCCAAGCTTTCACGCTCATGCCTCAGCGGCACCGCCGAGCTTTCACGCTCTTGCCTCAGCTGCACCCCCGAGCTCCAAACTCAAGCCTTCACGGCACCCTGAGCTTCCTCTCACGAGCTCTGCACTCACGCCTTCGCGGCATCCAAAGCTTCCTCTCACGCCTTCGTGGCACCACAAGCTTCCGCTCACGCCTTCATGGCACCCCCGAGCTTCCCGCTCACGCCTTCGCGGAAACCCCGAGCTTCCCGCTCACTCCTTCACGACAACCCCGAGCTTCTTGCTCATGCCTTCCCGGCAACCCATAAGCTTACCGCTCATGCCTTCTCGGCAACCATCGACCTTCCCGCTCACGAGCTTCCTCTCACTCCTTCGCGGCACCCCGAGCTCCAGCTCATGCCTTCCTGGCAACCATCCAGCTTCCCGCTCATGCCTTCCCGGCAACCCTCGAGCTTCCCGCTCATGCCTTCCCAGCAACCCTCGAGCTTCCCGCTCATGCCTTCCCGGCAACCCCGAGCTTTCACGCTCTTGCCTTCCGGCATTCCTAAGCTTTACACTCACTTCTCCTCGACATAGTGCACATTAATGGAACATTGAATTCTTCTACCATTTGTTGATTACCTCAAATCGAATTCTTTTCGTGTTCCATTAATACGAGCGAAAACCAAACAAACACAAGTTCACGTATTCGTCGCTCATGAGTTACAAACACTTGCATTCATGACACTCATGCAACTTACACCAACCGTAACCTCGTCCTCGTTCGTTCTCTTATGCATCACGCATTTATCATATGCAAATCCGTTTGCTCACACAACCATACACGTTCTCAAGTTTGTACGTCATAAACGATTATACTCGTCGCCATTCACACGTATACATCAACATGTATCATACACATCGTACATTCGTATATGCCAACGCATATCAATGCAACTCACAATCGTTGCCCAATACAACAAGCATTCTACATACGCATGAGCCTATATTTGTTGAAGACTCCCTTCTTGCTTACAGAGTTCGGGGACTTGTAGGGGCTTGGCGCCGCCCGTGTGTCACTTATGCTTGATGACATTATGTTTATAACTCCCCAACCAAGAAGCACCTCTTACTTGGGGACTTCAGGGACTTGGATACCTCTACTAGCAAGGCTATTTTCTATGTCACCAAGCATATATCACACCCTCTTTGGGGGGCCCACAATCCATGGTGGGACCCAATCGCGACATGCATCCCGTAGTCCGATGTCCAAGCTATGCTACGGTGGTCGGACGCGGCCAATACCTCGACAGGAAGCCACCTTCCCGGCCTTGCCAACATACCTCCATAACATGCTTTCTACACTAGAATAGTTATGTTTTGCATCCCACATTGGAAAGCAAGTGTAAGAGGGGAGGCTTCCTTACATATAAAAGGGACCTCCAATCACTTAGATCACCATCCCATTACATCTTTTGTAGTCCCTTTGGGCCGCAAGGCCCAAACACACTAGTTAAGCTTTCAAGTGGACGTAGTCTCCCACTAAGGCGGGAGATGAACCACTATACTTCTTGTGTGTCTCTCTCTTTCTTCTCTCTCTTTACTTAACGTTAATTAGACCCCTAGGTCACAAACATCAACAATTGATAAGTCCAAGTGGGAGACTGTAAGGTTCTGTGGACTAATCAATATCAACTAAAGTTACAGTAACTTATTACTCTTCATACAGAACATGTAATTGGACTAAGTTATGTTGTGCTAATTGCATTCCTGTTACAATAAGGATATGAAGATTGTATTACATGGCCATGCCTTATTACATTAGGTAAAACTGTTCTGTACACACTTCAGGAATATAGTTCCTATTGCTAATAGGTTTAGGAAAACCTTTATGGGAAGGAGCCTAAACTAAAGCCTATATATAGGACTACTTGGTCCCTGCTCTAGCTATCAGCAACCATCATCAATTGAGAATTCATAATCTCTGCCCATTGGAGACTCTCACTAAAGGATAGCTCAGAGGAGAACGAACCAAGTACATCAGCTCACAAATTCAAACTATTGTCTTCATCAATGGCTGCAGCTCCAGGTAAATTTATGTATTCTTATATTGAGCCCAATGATCATATGCATGCTTTCCAGTTTTCAACTTATATCACAAAGTGCTCACGTGATACTGAAAAATTAAGGGATGAGAGAGAGAATACATTCAGGGTCGGATTCTGTCGACGATATATGTTATAACAGAAATGCTCTTGATGCACAAGATCAAACAATAAAAAAGTCGAGTCGTGAAAAAAGAGTTTCTGCAGAGAAATCATTTTCTAATCCTTTTATATTTTACAGGGTCTTGTATATATTGTTCATCAATTTGTTGACTTTATACATACAACTCTTCCTAGTTCACTTTGTGCCATCTACAACGTCTAGTGATGCAAGGAAAGAAAATACCATATGATATCAATGACATCAATGTGACTGAATATTAGGACCCTGCTGATTCAATCTATCAATGGTGTAATCAAAAGCGCCAACCAACTGCTTCCGAAATCTTGGGAGGTGTAGTCTTACTGTCTGATCCTCAAGATAGATCATCTTTGTGTATTGCCATCCCTTTCTGGTTACACTCCTTGGATCTTTAAGAACAGGATCATCCTTATCATACTTGTCATATAATGAGCTCTCTTTCGTAAGGATTTGGTATCCAATGTACTTCAACCCAAGCTTCTTTGCAGGTTCTCCATAATATGCCTCTGCTGCCCATTCAGTTCCGAGAGGAATGATTTGAATGAACACAGAACCAGGCTTCATGAACAGAAAATGTGTCATGGCAGCCCCATGAACCCCAATCATGACGTCACTCGAATTTAGAGCCCAATAAATCTCTGCTAACATTGTCCGGCTATCTGGCCTCAAAACTTGGACTTGAAACCCGACTTTCTCAGCCATTTTCACCAGAAAATTCTCATTTGTTATTGCCCTTGATCCATTTCGAGATATAATAACCAACTTCGGCTTATTAAATGGATGCTCTTGCACTTTTCTCCTGATTCTTGATGGTTTTTTCAACTTGGGAACAACAGAAAGCTTTGCATGTTCATACATTAGACTTCTGATCTGAGGCCGGTAAGCTCTGTCTAGGAGATTTCGAAACTCGACTATGCTCGCATTCCTTTCCATCAATGAAGAATCCACAGTCAGCTCATCGTGAATTTTCAAACCGACAATGGCTTCAGGGAAGCAATGAACTCTCTTATCAGTACGGAAATCTATTAAGGGATAATCTGAGAGATGGGAAAGAATGTCTGAATATTTCATGACCCACCAATTGTGAAATTCAAGAATGACGAACACAACCTTCTTGTTGAAATGTTGGGAAGTAATGTACAGTGGCATTATCCCATCATTAAATTCATGGTAGACGTTGCCGGTGTAGCCCCCGGTTGAGAAAAACACTGCTGGAACATCATGTTGGACATCACATTTATGATGGTTCATGATCAGAGTGTTTTTCTTTGCAATGAGATCCAACTCATCAATGGTGTCCATAATATTTGTTTCCCATTTTCTGGTGTATGGTCTGATCTTTTCGTGTTGGAGATCCTCCTCATTCTTCACTGCTTCGTCTTGCGATTCGTAGACGAAGATAGAAGAGGAAGGCGAGTGTGTTCTTACATCCCCTTTCATGGTACAAACATCTGAACGGATACTGCTTCTATCACAACATATAGCTCCTGCAGTAACACAGACAATTTAATTACAACTAATTAGTGTAATTTATTTGAACACATAAGAAGACACAACTAGTTGTGAGAGATTGAAAAACAAAAACAAGAAGTGTATGAGATTTAGTAGAAACTAAGGGAAATTCTAGTGTAGTGGTGGGTATCTGATACCCACATTTACAAAAGTGAGAACAAATTTTGTTGTCAAAGTTGTAATTTGAGTCCTACTTTGTGTAATCTTAGTTCTAATAATGGTAATTACACATCTTACGACATTTTACAAGTTTTTGAACAAATTTGTTGTCAATGTTGTAATTTTAGTTCTAATAATGGTAATTACACCTCTTACGACATTTTTACAAGTTTTTGAACAAATTCGTTGTCAATGTTGTAATTTTTGTTTAATTATATGTAAATAGTGTAAATGAATATGGTAACTTTTGTTCTCAATGTTGTAATTTTGGTTCAAATACTTGTAAATTTTTGTTCAAATAGTTGTAAATGAGGGTATCTCATACCCACCAGTACACTAGCTTGTCTCAGAAACTAAATCCCTAGCTTTGCTGGAGAACTGTAAAAGAAGATCAAGAAGAAAAACAAAATTTCAATTTCAGGCAATTCGGTCTTATAAACTTCGATCACCCAAAGCAAAGCACCTGCGCGCATACCACAGAGCTATATTTTCATATTTGTTTAGTTTCTATTTTTGGTCAACCCCCAGAAGTAAAGTCGTAGAACAAACTTGGTCTTCAAGGAATTCGTTGACCGATGAAGAGGTCAGGTCGAGTTGACACATAGGACTTCATGAGTTTTTTGATAAATCAAATGAAATCATATGACCTTTTTTTTTTTTTTTTTTTTTGAGAATCATATGAACATTTTAGCTATAAAACAAAACAAAAAGGATATTAGCCATAAATTAGTTGGGCTGCCAAGGTGACCGTGGATCATATGGGATCAAGTCTTTGATCCAGACATGAGCCTGCAATCAAAGTATCAAAGTGACAATGTTTATTAGTATCCAACCATCCACCAACTAATTATTAGTCTACTTTGATAGGTTTAATAGTCTAGGCTCGAGGCTAGACCGCAGCTAACTGCGCTGGGGCCATGAGAAAACGATGACGTTGATGAAACTAAATTTCTCCTTCAAATTTATAACAATATTGTTTTTTCTTTTTTTCTTTTTGTCCGATCAATACTCTTTTGTTTATTAGATAAATAAGTATAATAGTACTGGATTGATGAAACTTTGAAAGGTACGTAATAACTTACAGCAGAAACAATCTAAAGAGAAAGCCAGAAGAGAAGCAGAAAGCACAAACCATTATTGACTGAAGAATAGAAGGGAGCCTTTGGGTCTATAACAGCAGCAGCAGTAATAGGGCCTTCGTTTTCTACTTGCGGTGATTCTACAAAAACACAGAAAGCTACATATTTATAAACAGATAAAACGTACACTTCGTAGCTAATAAATATGGGAAAACCAGCTGGGAGAGAAGAACTTACGTGAAAGAGAGAAAGTGGTGACAGAGGAAAATATCAGATGAGGGACTAATATGAAGCCACAAGAGAGAAGAGAGATGAAGAGAAAGGTGAGAAGCTTGGGCCTTGATCTTTTGTAGTAACCAGAGCTCGCACACTCCATTGCAAGACTCTGACCCTCCTCATCTTCATCCTCGGTAGGCTTTTCGCCTTTCCTGCGCTGGTGGTATACCATTTAATTTCTTTTGCAGAAGGCTTGTAGTTTTTCTTATCTACTGTTTTCAGATTTCTGGGTTCAGCCTTTGATGTTAAGCCAGCTTCAACGCCAAACTTAAAGGAAACAGAAAGACGTACATAACAGAGAAAGAGAGTATATATATATATATATATATATATATATATATATATATATATATATATGGCTAATGAGATTGGTATGTGTTTATTGACATTAATTAGGTTTTGGTTTCTTCCTCAATAAGAGTGAGAGGAAGATGAAGATAGGGAAATGAAAGGTAGGCTAATTGGGGGGAGTTCTTACCTATAAATAAATAAATTAATTAATTAATATATATATATATAGATATATATATATATATATTCAGGGGAGGCTAAATAATTTTGTGGTATGCATGGAATAAAATAATGCAAGACGTTAGAAAGTCTAATCATTGGCCGTCGTATTCTGATTCTTGTGAAACCGTGATATTGGTGGATCAAGTAGCAAGAAGAGGATTATGTACCGGCAAACTAAAAAATTCGAAAATAACTAATTTGAGTTTAATAGTATTTGTCATGTGTATATCAAGAATGCCAAGCGCGCCATATAATGATTCAAAAACTGCCTGCTTCAGAACTAGCATTACGCTTAGATAGAGTCTAGCTGGTATTCTTTCTAGACTTTTAGCAGTGTTGGAATTTTTATTCTCCACAATGGTATTAACATCACTGAAAAAAGGGGAAAAAAACCCTTAAATAAGAAAATGTATTGAATGATCAATTTATCAAGTAGTTGCAATTTTAGAGTTTGAACAACTATTTGTTCGCTCACGGAACCCTAGGCTTCTTGAGTTCTTGCGTGTGTTTCAAGCTAGCGGCCGAAACCAACAGGGGTCCTTACTCCTTTTCAACGCCATCTTGTTGAGAACCCTTCCTGGATTTTGATCAAATTTGGTTAGTCTAGGAACATCTCATTTGATTATCTAACCTAAACAAGAGAATTAAATTACCAACTTTTACAGGCCATATATATCTTTGCTGAAGGTATAGAGGTTCTGTTACTTCTGTACATACATGGATTGAGGCTTCAGTACGTGTTGAGACTTCCAGATTTTAGCCCTCTCTACTAGTATCCACAAGAGGTCTAAACCTTATAACACTCAAATGTGTGTGCACCATATTGAGCAGACCATAGGAATTCCCAACCACAATTTTACCGACTAAAAAAAGTTTTTTCCTCGAATATATTCCTTCTTAAATTTTTTTTTTTTTGAAGCTGATGTTGAGATTCTGAATCCTTCATTTTAAAGATGGTATACATAGCAACAAACTAGGTAATTATTAACTAGTTTTTAGTTTTAAGAATGACTTAGGAGGTGGTCCTAACTTTTACGCTTCATTTTCTTTATATATATATATATATATATATATATATATATTAAGCATGCCAACTCTAATCTGGAGGTCCTTTCATCATCTAAACATCTACCCACAAGAACCATCTATCTATTATAATAAGATCAGATAACTCTTGCTTCTTCAATTGTTATTGGGGTCTCTTTCAGGCCAAGTTGACCAATAATTAGTATATGGGCACATATGGACCAAAAATTCAAGACGTATGACGAATATAGCCTAATCATCAAAACAAAAACATAGCATGCAATTAAGGTAAGATAAATTAAGTTAATTATATAATCTCTGATTGAGTTATTGTAAAATAAGCACCTGAAAAATGATTGTACTAATTATAGCTACCAACCCAAAGCCAGGTTGTTTCTGAGGATTAAACCCCACAGATATTGGAGCAGCTAGCTTAGTGGCTAGCTATCTCAAATTCTCAGGTTTTTAATTTTATTTTTTAATATTTTTTAATTTGGATACGATTGAAAAGACTATAGAATTAAATCTAGAAGGCTCTAGGGCATCCTGAGTTTACAAAATCAAATCATAAGGCTCGAGAGGCCTCCAAAGGGAATGCTAATAGTCCACGAGGAGCCATTAATTGGGATGGTTAAGACCTACAACTGTTGAAGTATCTGCCACAAAGTTTGCTTCCCTACAAATATGCTTAAAAGAGATAACTTCGAATCTGTTGGCAATGGCTTGAATGTCTTGGATGATTTTGATCAAACGCCAGGGTGGCTTAGGGGTCATCATTTGGTCCTTCGGCCCTAAGCCCGCCCGGCCCATAGGGCCGAAGCCCTACCCGGCCCTTGCATTAGGGCGGGCCGACCCGACCCTTTCTCAAATAGGGTAGGGTAAGGACCATGCAATTGAAACCCGGCCCGGCCCTTCGGCCCTACCCGTTTGAGCCCATTAGGGCCAAGCCCGGCCCGGCCCTCTAGGCCCGCCCGTTTAAGCCCTAATATTTTCTATTTTTTCTATTTTAAAAATAAATTTCTCTTTTTTCTATAGCATACAACTTATCTCTTTTTTGATAATTGATTTCCTAAGCTTTATTTTCTTTAATTCTTGTTTCCTTTGTTAAATAAAAATTAATTTATAGATTTAGAGAGATAGTTAATTAAATATAATCTCATTAACTAATATTTATAAATGTTATAACTTATAAGTTAATCTCTATATATATATATATATATATATATATAATATGATCAATAAAAAACAATGAGTCCTATATTGCATATATGACCATGGAGCCACATTTTAAGGAAAAAAGAATAATGTATATATTTCTTTTTGTTAAACAAATTAAAGCCCTTTTAGGCCCATTTCGGCCCTATTTGGAAGGCCGGCCCTACCCGGCCCTTTTGGCCCTAGTGACTCGGGCTTTTCGGGCGGGTAAGGGTTAGCATATTTAAGCCTCGGCCCTACCCTACCTGGCCCTAAATTTTGTTGACTTTGACTAAGCCCGGCCCGGCCCTACCCTAAGCCCTAAAATTTAGGGTAGGGCCGGCCCTAGCCCGGCCCATGATGACCCCTAGGGTGGCTGTATGACTTTGTTAACAGCCTTAATGACAAGTTTTGAGTCTCCTTCCACCGCGATTCTATTGTGTCCTTGTTCCAAGGCACAAAAGAGACCATCTCGAAGAGCTAGAGCTTCGGCTTAAGGAATTGTAGTAATACCAATTCTTTTGGACTCCGCTACAAAGAGGTCTGCCATGAATATCACGTACAACAAAACTGCCAGCAGCAGAGGATCCGTTAACAGATCCATCAAAATTTAGTTTAACTGTACCAGCAGATCAAGGGGAGTTTCCACCTAATGGTGATTGAGAGGTTTTGAGGAGCTCCATCTGCATGAATAGTTAAAACCTTGGAAGAGGTGAGTAATGCAGCAGAAGCTGCTACCACAGAGCGTGGATTTGGGTTTCCATTTCTAAACACTTTGTCATTTCTGGCTTTCCAAATTTGCCAGCAAGAAATGATCACTTTTGCAAAGAGATTGTTATCATAGTGACTAGAAAGAAAGAAAGAGCTCTTGGAAAACTTTAATATAGCCCTCATTCCTGTCTAAGGATGCAGGCATACTTGACAATTGCCATACTTCAATTCTCAAGTTCATATATAGCTCCTTAACGTACTTAGTGCATAGTAAGAAAAAGGGCTTCTTATTCTTCTTTCTGCCTTTTATTTTTCATTTCTATTCTCGTTTCCATCAAGGTGATACTACAGTTAAATCTCTATAAATCAATAGCCTTCGGACTTATTAATTTAACGAATATTAAATAATTGGCTAAATACTGTTTAGTACCCTGTAGTATGGGCCAAACATCGATTCAGTACCTCGACTTTCAATGTCATCAAAAACACCCCCCACAATATCATATATACGTCCAATAGGTCCCTCCGATTCAATTCCGTCAATTTCAAACATTAAGTGTTGACATGACATTTCTAACTCATCAAAGTGGGGCCTACACAAAAGTGAAATTCTCAAACAGACCCTGGTCAAAATAAATTCCAGATTTTAAGGTTGGGGAGACTCGAACCCCTCCCCAACACATGCAAATAAAAGCCCCAACCACCAGACCACTTGCTTATTATTTGTATATTACAAACAAAAATAACATATATCTGTATAATAGGTTTTTTTTTTTTTTTCAAAAAAAAACACTTTGTCCACTCATTGCATACCCAGAAAAAATTGAAGTCCAAGAAATCAAGTTTTTTGAATGGGGCTGATCAAAAATTGCATGAGCATGTTCTAGCTTCCCGCATTTAACATAACATATCAATAAGGGAGCTCGAAACAACCTCATCATCTTCAAAACCCATTTTAATCCCAACTCCATGTATCTGCTTCCCCTCCACAAGTGCAAAAGCACTCGAACAGGCAACAAGAGCATTAGAGAGGGTATAATTCAACTGCCTTACACCCGCCACAAGCATCCGGAAAAACATCATCACAACCTGCATTCCAAGAAACATCATTCGATCGGGTTTTCAATCTCATCAAACACTCTCCTCGCATCACTCATAACCCCACACTTCCCATATATATCCACAAGCGAACTCCCGAAAATCACATTCCCGCCAAAACCGTACTCAACAACAAGACCATGAACCTACCTTGTAACCCAAAACTCCAAAACCGTAGCACATGAGCCAAGAACACTAGCCAAAGTAATCTCAGTCGACAAAAAACCGGCCCTATTCATATCCAAAAACGAAACCAAAGCATCCTCAGGAAACCCACTTTGGGAATATGCCTTGATCATGGCGTTCCAAGACCCATCGTCTCTCTGTATCATTTCGTTGAACAGCTCCTGCGCATCTCCCAAGGAACCACATTTCGTGTAGGTCTCGATGGCGCGGTTGAGGAGGAATATGGGCGGGGTGGGAGAGAAGGTGACGAGATGGAACTAGACTTTGCGGGCCTCGAGAATAGCGTGGGAGGAGGAGTAGAGGTGGAAGAGATGGTCGTAGAGGGAGAAGTGGAAGCGGAATGGGGAAGAGAAGAGGATGGACGGCTTTTCGGAGATGGCCAGAAGTGAGGTGAATGGGCCGGATTAAGGCCCATTTGCCCTTGAAGGTTTGGAAGAGCAGGATTTCTGAGGAGAGGGAAGTGAGGAGGTGGCTGGAGAGGCAGATGGGGTCATTGGTTTCTAGGTCTTTCATGGCGGAAGAGGAAGAAGAAGAGGAGAGGAGGAGAGAGGTGGGTGAAGAAGGATGATGACAAAGTGTTTATTTAAAAAAAAAACAAAAAAAAACCCATTATACATATGTTATTTTTGTTTGCAATATACAAGTACTAAGCAAGTGGTTTGGTGGTTGGGGCTTTCATTTGCATGTGTTGGGGAGGGGTTTGAGTCTCCCCAACCTCAAAATCTGGAATTTATTTTGGATTTTTCCATATTCGGTTTACCAGGGTCTGTTTGGAAATTTCACTTCCATGTGGACCCCACTTTGATGAGTTGGAAATACCATGTCAGCACTTAACTGAAATTGACGGAATTGAGTCATAGGGACCTATTGGACGAGAATATGATATTGTGGGGGTGTTTTTGATGAAATTGAAAGTCGAGAGACTAAATCGATGTTTGGCCAATATCACAGGGTACTAAACAGTATTTAGCCTTTAAATAATTTATAAATTAATAACTTACTAATTTATCATAGTATTCTTTATTTTCTTAAATATTGTAGTATTCTTTATTTTTTTAAATATTGTTGTATTTTGTTTAATGTGTTATGTTGACTGATAAGCAGATAACTGAGAGCATCATGGAAAATGATCAAGATGATGAAGTTGAAGATGATATATAGTTCTACTATGGAGTCTGTTTCGTGAAAGGAAGCTCTCAAAGCAGTGATGACATTGAATAATTTTTTGTTGTAGCATGAGAAAACAACACCACTACTTCTTACCAATTTCAATAAGAAACAAATAACGATTGAGTCATTCTTTATGAAGACCTTATAATTGAATCATAAACACTATTGACACATTTACTTGTCTGGAATGTAAATGAAAATGAAGAGAATGATTACAATGTATGAGATTTCTAATGTTTACTAACATATATAGGTATGAGAATGATTGTAATGTATGAGATTCCTGTGTTTACTAAAAAGGTATTCATGAGTCACAAAACCGCTTAGTTACCCCCACTAATTACATTGGCAAACATACTAGAGCTCTAACTGGTTTGGGCCTTTCACCCAGGGGCTTGGTTCACAATTTGGTCACCAAGGTCACATTAAAACCACAGTCACACCAGAGACCAAAACATTGAAGGAGGTCACACTAGACCCAAAAAATGTCCCCAAAAAAATTCAATAATTGTCATTTCCCCAACTCAAAACAGGTCTTATACCCACATAAGTAAGATCACCACAATAGTCTCAAAACTCACTCAATTAAATAATCGAACACAATAAAAAAATTGTATTATTTACAATAATCGGTTTCACAATTTAAAACCAATATAAAAGACTGCTTCAAAAAATTGTTTCCACAACTCGATACCAATCCCAAAACAATATAGAAATAATTTTTAAAATATTATTTTTACACCTCAATAACAATCACAAAATAAATAACCTCACTTATATAATTTACAAACAAGAGAGGATGAGGGCTACATTTGGTTTTCTTGGTGGCGTCAGGGCAAACTTAGCTAGTAGAGGTGCTTTGCTTCCTCCCTCTGGCTTCTTGGGATGAAGACAGCTTTGGGTGGCGTACGTGGTCTCTAGTCGTGGGGAATGGTTTTCCTTTTTCTTTTTTCTGTGACGCTCTGTGGTAGCATTGATGGTGACTTCTCGCCGACTGGGCGAGAGTAGGTGGAGGTAGTGGTCCTAGCGCCTAATCTCGATAAGGAGGCGGTAGGCAATAATTGGATGATCTCTGGTTGCCGAAAAGAGTGGTGGTTAGACCATCCGGGTTGAGGGTCGAGAGACCCTGGTTCGGGTGTGTCACGCCCCGAATTTCAAACACAATAATAATACAATTACATCAAATACAGAGCACCAGGCGTGATGGTTTGGACACCAATACTAAATAGCTGTGAAATTTTTCCTTTAAATAAGGCAACCAACCGATGTCCCTACAATGTAAATACAGACTCGATCTTTAGAGTCACATATTACATTAAGCAAAGTTTACAAATTAAACTGAAACATCAATTCAATAAGTAACTGCACACACTATGCTCATTACACAGCGGAAGACTAATAAGTGCGTAGCACAATTAGGTGATAAACCTACCACTGCAACAGTAAGAAAAATCTACGGCTTCAATCATGCTCACCCTAACCTGCAGGGTAAACCCCTACACCATGGAATAGTGCACTGGGTTGCAAACACAAATCCGGTAAGCTTTTGCAAGCTTGTATAAGTAAACTCAAAAACCAGCAATAGAAACAACATGCTTAAGTTCTCTCAACCGAACAGTCAGTAAGCATATATCGCAGCATCAACTATTAATTTCTCAAAATTCAATAGCATGCATCAACAAGTCCGCTTGTGACAAAATCTATATGCTTAAACGTCAAATCAACATTCAACTTCAAGTAATGTTTGAAATCATTTTCACGCTCGAAAGCGAATCACAAAATCATATAATCCGTGATAAATCCACTCAAATCTACTTGAGAAAGCAACTCATGCATTGTTTTCTTTTCCAAAGTTCAATACCCTTTTCTCGAAGAAAACACGTGTCACTCTGTGACAAATCATATTAATTGAAGTCTCAACAATTCAAATATGAAGTCAAAGTCCCTCATGGACAATAAAAGAAAGACTACTCTCAAGACTCTCTTTTAAAACACGTACTCGTGAGTCGCAGTTACCCCCACGAAGTACCTTGGTAGACAAACTAGAGCTCTAACTAATTGTAACCACTCGCCTGACCAAAGGTGTGGTTCCCAATAACATGCCTTTGTCACCATCTGTGACATCTGAACAGACCCATCTGGTCTTCAGACCCCGATCTCCACAGATCAAAACATTTTAAAGAAGTCGCGTTCGACTTAAAAATGTTACACCGATTACGATGACTATCTGTGACCTAATCCCAGTCACCATCTATGACTCAATCTCGATCACCATCTGTGACAAAGATTAAAACATTAAGCGAGTCACACTGGACCCAAAATGTTCTATAAATCTACTCAAAGATTTCCCAATCTTGCTCACCATCTGTGATGAGATTAAAACATTAAGTGAGTCGCACTGAACCCAAAATGTTACACCAATCTCAATATTTTTCAAAACAATTGAAATCATCATTTCTAAAATATATTGTTTCCTGAAAAGTCACATCTCAAAACAATAACGTCAACAAAATCATGCATATTGTTTTCATCACATATCACAAGAACATATATATTTCACGTAAATATACACACACACACACACACGTAGTCATTCACTCAGAAATGCCACTAACTATAGTTTGCAGTTAACTAAATAGCTCCCAAAATAATAAAGGTAACTCCGTTTGTAAGTAAATGAACATTGTGAGAATACTCACCTCGAAATTCCTGTTGTGTCTTCTATACAGAACAAAGCAATATAACCTCAAAAGATCCGTCCAAGAATACTTCGTCAAGTACCTAATCACATACGGTCTCAACTTAGTACACAAATCACAAGCGATTAAAGTCTGAAACTCCCGTTTTGAACTAAAATCCCCATAAGTAACTCCAATCAAGGCGAAACTTCCCGAGACCACCCCAAAGTCTCCGGAACACTTCTACGATCGCTATATCAAAACCAAAAGTCGATCGGACAATCGAATCCACACAAATTGAAAATTGAACGGTTCGAAACCGTAAAAATCATAACATATTCAAACGATCTCCAAAAATTGAGTATTAGATATCGAAACGCTCATATCGACGAGTAGATGATATATAAAACCAGAAACTGTCCCTTACATGGCTGGAACGCCGCCACAGGCGGTGGCGCACTGCCACTAGCCGAACTCAAAATCACAACAATCAAGCCATCCAGAAATGTTCATCATGAAGAGTAGAGCAACTTTCATACCTGGAGCTAAGCCTAGATCGTCCTAGATCACGCTTGCAAGATCGATCAATCTCTACTGTCTGATCATGCTCTAGATTCGTTGTGCACTGCTGATTTTCAAACCTTGATCTTTCACTCCACATGCAAAATCGTTCGTCAAGGCGGGTTTGTGGATGATCAAGAGGAGGAGGAGATTCCAAAACCGAGAAGGATTGGCCGAGGAGTGGCCGGAATCTGGAAGAACCGGTCCCATCCTGAACGGCTTGGCTTTGGTCGCTCCGATCTCCACTTTCTGGTGAACCACCGTGCAAACCACCACCACAAGGCGATGCGTGAGGCTGGTCTGAGTTGGTTTTGGCTTGTCCCGTCGCTGGAGGTGGCCGGAGGAGAGAGAACGAGTCGGGTCAGGTAGGCCGAAACTTGTCGGGTCTGGGCTGCGCGAAGGAGAGAGAACGAAGAGAATTTGGGGGAGGAAAATGGATAAAAGGGAAATTCTAGGATTTATGAAAAAATCTACAATTTTCTCCTATTTATAGAAATTTTCCAAATTTTCAAACGCACATAACTTTCTCATACGAACTCTGATTTCTGTGTTCCATATGTCCACGAACTCGTATCGACGCGCTCTACTACTTTCGTGAAAGAAGTTTTTAGAGAAAACCAACATATAAAAATTCAACCTTTGCGCCCTCCCTAAAACCATACTTTTCGAATAAAATTTCGTCCGAAACACTTTTACTCCATCCACAAACCACGAAATCGTCCAATAAACACTAATCAAATTTCTGAAAATCCTCAGAAAATAATAACGAATTTCTGGGGTATTACAGGGTGTGAGCGAGTTCGACGTCAGAGGTCATGTTGCTGGTGCGATCTTTGCGGTGGTGGAATCCGACGGAGGATGTGACGCGGGTGAAACCAAAAGGGTTGCTAATGGAGGCAGTTGCACGAAGGTTGGTGCCTATATGCTTGGGTGTCCCTAGCAAAACCAGCTGCGGGGTTTGGTTTCAACCCTTGTTAGGGATTTGGAATGCCCCAACGGCGGCGTTGGAGGCTTCCACAGGGGTGGCGACACTGCAAGTGATGGCGGCGGTGACCTGATGATAGATTGGGTGCCCAGATTGTATAGTGGCTAGATGTGGGCTCATCCCTGGGCCTGGGTTGCAAGCTTTGTTAGGGTTTAAGAATTGGTTTTAGGTTTGATTTTTATGCTTGGACTTCGGCTGTAGTGTTTATTGTTATTTTTTATTTTGTCATGATGGATGGGGGGTCTGTGACCTCTCTGCTTGCTTAGAAGAAATGTCGCAGGCTAGCCCCCAGTTCCTGTGCCATTTAATATTCATAGGTTTCTGTAAGGGCATTTTTGGCTGGGCTTAACAGCTTGAAAAGATGGGAGTACTTAGGTAATGATTTTTCTGTCAACCCCACTGAAGTGAATCGTTATGTGTAATTCTTGTTGAATTATAAAAGACCTGACATTCTTTAAAAAAAAAAAAGAACAATCACATACATATTTCTCTCAAATATGAAAAGTCAACATACAATTATTTCTTTTTCCAACTCATTTGTTTTCTTCAGAAAATCAAATCACAAAATAATAGTATGATGATCATAATCACAAAACATACTGTTTCTACCTCATAACACAATTGCACTAATACACACACACACACGTAGTCATCTTCTCAGGAATGCCACTAATATCAACTATAGTTCACTATTTATATAAACTGAAAAGCCTTTTAATTGAAACTCAATTTTGACTTTCCCATGGACTGTTGAGGAACAAGTCCATATATTTCAAAATCAATATTTATTTTCAATAAATATAAATTCATATGCTAACAATCAACGATCAAATAAACCACAGTCAGTCAACAATCAAACAATAAGGTGAACTCTGTTCATTACCAGAATAACATGAGTTTACTCAATTCTAAATCATGATGCGTCTTCACACACAGAATGAGATAAAGCACAAAACCACAAATACTGCTCCAAACAACTTAGTCAAGCACTTAAGGAAATTAAGGTCTCAACTTAGTACACAATGAGTCAATGAATAACGAAAGCGTTTAAAGTTTGAAACGTACACTTGTACTAAAAACCAAAAGCTTATGTCCTATGCTAAAACGACTTGAAATAGTTGGTGACCCTATGGTAAAAAAAAAAAAATTTAAATAGCTTTTATGTAATTGACCCTTTTTATATTTATATATTTTTCTTTGTTATACAGAAGTATGCTTGTAGAAGAAGAGATTGAAAGATTGGAATTGAATAGTCTGCAGATTCCAATACATATAAACTGCTAAGGGATTTGGGAACTGAAAAACCTGAAAAAAAAAAACAAAAAAAATCGAACGGAAATATGTCAGTTCGGGTTTTTGTTGACCCCAACTTCACAATTTAACAAGCTCCACCCAAATGTAACAAACTCCATCTAATTACAGGCCTTGTTTGTCACTGTACGACCTGACCCTTGTGCAGCCCTAACCAAGCTTGAACCCAAAAGCCCAATCCAAACCTAGAATGGGCTCTCAATCGAAGAGGTAAACGCAGATGCGCGTACGCGTCTCCAACCCAAATAGAGAAAGAGCACGAAACCTTCATGAATGTCCTAACAAACACTGCAATCCCAGGGTCTATAAATACCCTCACCTCCCCCTTCCTATTATCTTAATATTCAACATCTCTCTCAGCTCTCTCTCACCCAAAACCATCCCACCCTCCAAATTTTACAATAAGGAAATGTCCGATGCGTATTGCTCCGACTGCAAGCGCCAGACGGAGGTGGTGTTCGATCACTCCGCCGGCGACACCGTCTGCTCCGAGTGCGGCCTGGTCCTCGAGTCCCATTCCATCGACGAGACGTCCGAGTGGCGAACCTTCGCCAACGAGTCCGGCGATAACGACCCCGTCCGTGTCGGTGGCCCCACCAACCCGCTCTTGGCCGATGGCGGATTGTCCACCGTCATCGCCAAGCCCAATGGAGCTTCCGGCGAGTTCCTCTCTTCGTCTTTGGGCAGGTGGCAGAACCGCGGCTCCAATCCGGATCGGGGCTTGATACTCGCCTTCAAAACCATCGCTACCATGTCCGATAGGTAACGAGCTCTCTTTTCCCTTATTGAATTGGAATTTTTAGGGTTTGTTTGAGAGTTTTGGAGTTGGATCGGCTGGTTCTATGTGAAGCTGATTCGGGATGATGGGAGACTAGGAATCATAATTCAAGGTTGTGGAATTGGAAGGAGGCTGGTTGAGGCTAATTTTAGGTTTCCCAAACTTGATGGAAATGAAGCATATCCCTAGGACAATTTATTGGCTTTGAAATGATAATGTCAATAGTGCCAATATCTCAACTCGCAGTCTGTTTGATCCTTCTACTTCCAATAATCACTTGGGGTTGGGTTTAAAATTTCAATGTCTAATCCCAGAATTTTGGATTGGTAATAAAGATGAGGGAAAAAGTTCTCATTTCCGTCTGGTTATATATGTGGACAAGGACCGTAGTTTTAGTGGAACTAAATGCCCTGTAGGTAACTGAACATAGTATTTACTCCTGTGCAAATATATATGGCGTTCACAGTCGAAATAAAAATGTTCGACTTTCAAATTTTGGCATGGCAACCAATGGAGGATATTACTATGTGAAATTGTATTGTGATCTTTGCTTTTCGTGGGTTTCTTATGCTTAATTTATTTCTGTGATGGTGATAGTAGTTATCTATGGATCTCACTTACTACAAGATTCAAATGTACGTCATAACTTTTGAGTAAATGTAGAAGCTCCTAGGTTCTAGTGCACAATTCCGATCAAGGAGTGGTATATAACTCAAGTTTGGCTACTGCACTCCAGTTATAGTCTACTCAGCATTGACCAGATTGTGATTGTCAAGTTTTTCTTAATTCTGCATCTAAATGCCCAAACCACTTTGCATGCTTTCCTTTCCCTTGCTTAATGGGCTATTTGATTTTTACTTTAGTTGACACATGTACAACCTTGCAACTAAATAATTAAGTTTTGAGTTCCAGCTTGACTGATAATTTGAGTCTGATTCAGAAGTATGATAGTAGGATCATCCAGATATTACACTTTTGATATCAGTTACTATGATTTTTATTATTTCATGTGTGAAATTCTCACTTCTTCCCTTTCGTAATGAGTGATGTGTGGAGAGTACTAAGGGTTTGAATATTTTCCTTTTATGCTACATTTGTTTAAAAATGAGACTGTAAGCTACTACAGAGAAAAATACCTGATGTGATAACATTGTGTTTCAGGTTGGGCCTTGTTGCAACCATCAAGGTATGCTATTTGATCACTAATAGCTGCTTCTTTATGGGATCATCAATGATTCTAGTAGATTTATCTGCCTATACACTTTTTAAATAATTTTCCTATACCGTGTATAGCATATGATTTTGGCAAGTCCTAATTAATTTGGATGCATGTATGGTTTGAAATAAAATAATTTGTTGTTTCTGGTTCTATCGAGTGTTTTAGTTTTGTTTTACGGGCTTCTTGTAATCTCTTGTACTGTGATCCTTTCTTATAACAAAATTTGTGGTTCTTCAAAAAAGTAAAGAAATTTGTTCATGATTGTCGTTTGTGATTGTGAGTGACATAGGACTTTCATATTATAAAACAATATATCAAAGTCATTCTGAATGAGTGACGGAAGCGTATTGTCTGTTTTTCAGTATCCATATGATATATGAAATCTTGTTCTGAAAATTTTCATAGTAGCAGAACTTAGTTTAGTACTGTACATTTTTATTTCACCTATGCATATTGATCATAGTAGTGCCGAAATGTTCAAAAGAGTTTGTGTCCCTGAGAAGAATTTGGTTTGAGCTCCCCAATACAGTTTTCGGCCACAATTTTTGAAGCAGATGGTATTAAATGGGAAATAGTTGGCTAATAGTATATGGGCAAAAGAGTGGACAATCAATAGACCATTTATCTTTTCACTCTTGCTTCCTGTGGCAGATTTAGTTTGAGAAGGATATTTGGCTTGTGAAGGAAACATAAGAGTCAAGTGGAATGGGTTTCCTTAACAGTTGATTTCAGTTTTTTAAAGTTGGGGGATGGTAGAACTTGTATGGACACATGTGCTATAAGGAGTATGAGAACAAGTTGAATTCATTTTACTTGTTGCTTATGCCCTTTTGCATCATCTGTTTCTTGTTGTTGGTAGCTGTACAAGCAAAATATTTTAACTAGAGCCTATAAATCGCATGGTCATTTCTCAATACATAACTGTTGAAGTTAAATGTTTAGGTTTATCACTTATCTTGCTTATTAGTTTTTGTTTAATGATTTGAGTGTTAATCATACCTAATTTTACTTTTATGATTGATATGAAGGATCGAGCTAATGAGATATATAAGAGGGTGGAAGATCAAAAGTCTAGTAGAGGAAGAAATCAGGATGCATTATTGGCTGCTTGCCTATACATTGCTTGTCGACAAGAAGACAAGCCCCGCACTGTAAAGGGTACAGCTTATGATTTTTTTTTAACATCTGGATGCTTCCTGAATTATCTTTCCCTTTGTGTATAAGCTTCCCTGAACCTGTGGATTTCAATTAGAAATTTGCTCCGTTGCCAATGGAGCCACAAAGAAAGAAATTGGCCGAGCAAAAGAATACATAGTGAAACAGCTGGGATTGGAGAAGGGTCAGTCAGTGGAGATGGGAACAATACATGCCGGGGACTTTATGGTGAGAACTGTTTTCTTTCTCGCTTGAATCCTTTTTTGATTTCAAGTAGAAAATAACCCTTGAATCTGACTTACCTGCATATAGAGCTAGAATTAATAGTAGTTAATTTTTCTCTATGTTTTATGTTGCCACTGACTTAATATCAACTTGCAGAGGCGTTTCTGTTCCAACCTTGGTATGAATAATCAAGCGGTCAAAGCTGCTCAAGAAGCTGTGCAGAAGTCGGAAGAATTTGATATAAGGTAGTTCTTGTTTGTACGGATTATGAGGAAAATAGTCTTTAATTTCAGTACTAACCATTTCCTTGATAAGAAACCAAAAAAGACGAAAAAAATAATATTTCGTAGCAGTTCGGTTATTGTGAATAGCAGTAGCATATTCACATAGGTTCATGGTTCATTATACCAAATGTCATGTTCTACCACAAATGTTTTGCTTTTGTTCATTAATAATAAAGAACATGTTATGTATATCTTATGATTTTTTTTCAGTACTTTTAGGAAGAGGAACAATGAGGCGTCATAATGATTGGTTGGAACAAGTACCAAAGAAAATAAGAAATGATGTTCTGTATTTCTGTTTCAACTATAAAAACTGCCCTTCACGACTTAAGAAATGGTGAATCTATCATATTTGGCTATTTTTCGGTTGAACTCGACAATCTGCCATAAAGTATATTTACTGATAAGGTTAAAGATTCTAATAGTTTGAGATTTTTATACATTTTCTGTATGACCCTATCAATTTTGACTCGTCCCCTGAGATTTGATGAGAATTATGGTTTATTTTATCGTTTTCCTGCACTTTATTTGCTTTTTTCTTGGACCATATGGAGCCAAGGTTTGAGTGTAAAGTTTTTCAGATTGGCATATGACTTGTGCTCTTCATGTTGGCTACTAACTATGGCATTATGTTTTCAGGAGGAGCCCTATATCAATAGCAGCAGCTGTTATATATATTATAACTCAACTTTCAGATGATAAGAAGCCTTTAAAAGGTTCAATATTGTTTTTCCTTTGGTCTATGATCTATATGCTGCATTATTTATATGTACAGGTCATGTTCATGCAATCTCAATATGCACCAACATATCTTCATAACATGTGCTGAACTTGAGCGATGGCTAATGTGTGCAGATATCTCACTCGCTACTGGAGTAGCAGAAGGAACTATCAGAAACTCATACAAAGACCTTTATCCTCATGTATCTAAGATAATACCCAACTGGTATGCCAAGGAGGAGGATCTGAAGAACCTTTGCAGCCCTTGAAATGTTGGCAAGCGGATTACTCGAGAATTGAATTGCATTGGAGCGTTTTTCTTGGTTGTGCTAAACTCGGATGTATGAACAACGCACAAGGCTTAAATTTCATTGAGGATTTTTTTTTTGCTTTCTCATAGTAAATTAATGTTAAACGAAAGACTGAACCGAGTTGAATGCTCGAACTAGGATAAATATGTATTCAAGTCTTTAATTTTATTTTTATTTTTTATTTCAAGCAGGTGATACTTTCAGTTTTACCAATAATAGGACCGAGGCAATTTTTGTCTTCTACTAAGTCTGGACTCTACCACTGTAACAAAAGTGCCCGGGCATCTTTCTTCCTAAACCCCAAATCTTTTGGGAAAAGATATTGCCAAGTAATAAGAAGCTCACTGGTTGAGGCAGGGTTTATATCAGGTCACTTCTTCCTGACGTTACAGAGGTGACCAAAAATACGAGGAAAAATAATTTCAGTGAGCACCGTCGACTTTGGTGAACAATCCCACCGTAAGCTTACTAAATTTCAATTATTATTTTTTCTTCTTCTTTTGATAGGATGAATATAAAATTGAGGGACTTAAAACTCCCAATGAATTGTCTCACCTATCAACTTAGGCTTATTTTTGAGAATGAGTAGTGTCCCATTAGAAATTGTTCAACACCATCCAATATAAGTTATCCACAGATTTAGCTTAAAAATTCACCATACGTGCTGAGATATGTGAGTATTGTCCCACATTGAGAAATGAGACCCTGCAATATAGTATATAAGGAAATCAGGATATTGCTTCACGCAAAACCCTTCTTGTTGATTCTTTACTGGCCCAACATTCTCCTTTTTTTCTTTTTCCCTACTCCCCAGATTTTGACCAACAATTTGGCGCCCTGGCCCAATTGTTGAAAGCTGCATTTTACTCCTTTATGCATATGGCCCAACCCATTGATACTGATTCGATCTCTCACCTCTCTGGTGAGCATAGGTTTGGTTTCTTTGGAGGCTCCTTCTCCTACTTTGTCTGTTGTTCGAATTTTCGTACATGATACTGCTTTACCGGTTAATAAAAGGGCCTGATTGTTTCTCACTTTTACTAGAAGAACGTGAAGAACCCTGTTGGGAGTAAAAATAAATGAAGAAGGTCCGGTCTGGACAAGCCATGCTCCTAAGCATTAGCAGTGGGGACTCATAATTTGGACTCAAATTTGGGTCCAAATTGACTGGAATAGTGATTTGAGTCCATCTGAATAGTGTTCAAATTGACTTATTTTTATTAGGTGCTGCAGTAGTGCAAGACTTATTTTTGGACTCATATTTTAGACTCTATTTGTTTTACTCATATTTAAGTCCAAAACACAAATATTTCCGTTGTAGAACATACTCATATTTGACTATTTGAGTCTTTTATTTTATGTTTGTTTATAATTTTTGGATATATATATATATATATTTATATTTATATTTATATTTAACCTAATTTAAGTTCAAAAAACTTATACAAATAAAAAGTATTTATCAAGCTTCAAACATAAAACTCATTAAAATTAATTTATTACTATATAACTAAAATGAGGTAAAAGTTAATAATGGCTAAACAATGACTGAATTTGTTTCTAAATTGACGATTGAATTAAAAAAATTTGACTGTCAGATTGTAAAAACAAACAAATCTTGTCCTTTTATTTTAATAGAAAAAACAACTCTATAGTTATTTGAAGCATGCAAAATGTGGTCCCCACGTGTAATTTGATTTGAATCTTGCAATTGGTAATTTGCTTGGCACGTGGTGGGTCCCATAATTTTTTTAGTCCAAATTGATTTGGGTCCTTCCTTGGATCAAATCTGATCCAAAATATAGGTCTCAGGGACATTTGAGTCTCTTTTATTCCGACCCACTACAACTCAGTTCCTACACTTTTGGACTCAAATTTTGATTTTAGACCCAAATTTAGGTCCCCATTGCTGATGTTCTAAAAATATGAAGATCAATGAGTGCAAGAAGAAGTTTACAGTTGTTGTATGATAGCATAGGTATAGTGGTGTCTGATCATGAATGACTTGTTTGCTTTTTGTCACGATCTTGCATTATTCTTAGGGTCCTTAACTCATAATTCCAATTCTGGGGAAAATTTTCTCCAACAACCAAAAAAAATCAAAAACAAAAAGAAAGTTCGCCATCAACCCATTTAACCTAAAAATTAAACAAAAACATTGGAAAATAAAAATAAAAAAACTTTTGAGAGAAAAAATAGAGACTCTTATTGAGAAAATCTTATCTAAGTACAACTTAGAGGTAAAAAACGGGCAGAATTAGACTTTTGATACATTTCCCTTTGTTCTTATATTGACTTGTTGGCTATCTAAAATGTGTGTTTACTCAAGTTGTGAACATATATGGTCAAATATAATCTAGTTAATTGATGTGGTTGAATCCTATATGCTTATCAATGGATCTCGACATCCATAACCATGAGAAGGCAAAAAGAAGAAGGGGGGTCGGCGACTCACAGTGAATCTTTTTGTACATGCCCAAATCTTTTTCACTTTGAGCATTTAGGCTTTCTTTTGAACCAAAGACATCACTGTGGTATTTTCTACAAATCTTACACTCTGACTGAGAAGAATTACTAATGCAATCATTATTCTTTACTATGGTATTAGTCTTCCTATTCCTTCCCATTTTTGTCCTTTTTCTTTCTAGTTCTTTTTAAACTTGGAAAAGCAATTTCTGTCTTAATTATACCACTCTGATTCTCTCTTGAAACAATGGTAAAAAAATTGAAAAGCACTCTCTGTTTCATTCTCATCCTATGTTTCTAATCTCTGGTCAAAAGTTTTGAGAGATCTTTTAAAAGCTTTTTCACTCAAGGTCTCCATATCTTTTGTTTCTTCAATGATTGCAACTATCGATTCATACTTTTTAATTAAACCTAGAAGAATCTCCTGAACTATCATTTTCTCTGCTATTACTTCACTATAGGATTTCATTTGATTCACAATAAAGCTAACCCTAGTCAAATAATCTTTAAGCAATTCATCCTTAGTCATTCGAGTATATTCAAAATCCCTTTTTAAAGACTAAAGTTTTACTTCTCTAACCTTTGTTGTACCTTTGTATTCTTCTTGCAATGTTTTCTAAGTAGCGTTTGCTGTCTCCTCATTTGAGATGGGAAAATAATCTCATCAGTCACTGCACCTTGAATGGTTGAATCACAGCGAGAGCTTTAGCATCCCTATTAATGTTACTCTTCAAAATCAATTTCTTGACTACGGTAAGAGTCTCTATATCTATTCGACAAGACTTCAAAGATCATGTGAGATGAAAATTATACTACTCTTGATCCTCCAGAAGTCGTAGTTCTCATTGTTGAAGATTGGAGTAAGTATATCACCACTGCTACTTGTGTCCGCCACGATTTTGATGAAATTGATTCTAGGGTTTCATTATTTGAAATCTCCCTAATTGAATCACAGTACACCCCAAACTCTTGGATCAAATTAGTGCTCTAATACCATGTTGAAATTTAGCTCTACTTTATCGATCACATGCACTCACACAAATTCACAACAACAAATATGATTATCATAATAGCAAATCGATCACTGCAGTGATAGCAGATGAAAAGAGGCAGAGAGAATGAAGGAGTTGTGCTCACACTATAGCTACGACCTATTTTCCTTAATCATTGAACAACTAATTTGTGAGACTTATTATTCTCAAAAAAAAAAAAATTATGAGATGTTGTCAACACTAAAGATTATCAGAGCCAAACATGTGGCATATAATCTGACCATACAAAATCTATTGCAGCAAATTTCAAACATGTGGCATATAATCTGACCATACAAAATCTATTGCAGACTTGCAGTAAATTTCAAGAGTGTACGTAATTTTGACAATCTCAACATAGACCCTGAAAATTCACATATCAAACACCAATAGAGAAAGTCTCAGATAGACGATATCTCCTTCAATGAAAAGTCCACATCCCTCATTATCTAGAGGACCCTCTACTTCTCCACCAACAGTTCACAAATGCACCTAACCCGCGCTTGACCATAGTTCACTAAGGCCAGCCATGAAGCAATCTGGTCCGATATAGATCAGATCGATCTTAAGAAATCAAACGGGCAACTACACACACATCGTTGTCCCCATCCTCAGCGACGCCATCATCATCAACTAGGTCCACCACCGGAGTACCGAACCTCATGGATAACACTGTAGCCAAGCTCTGGGTAACGTCCTCAACGCAGCGCGCCTTAGTTGACATGCAGCTAGGATTGAGTAGAGAGAGAGATCGAGTTGCTAGCTTTCATAGATAAAAGTCAAAAATCGTTCCTAATCTCTATAATACTACATCTGGATCGTCATATCACGAAGCATAACGTACAATTCGTGGTACTCTTTTCTTTGTTACTAGGCAAAAATTATAACTACGTACTTAGACTATTAAGTATAAACACCTGGATTTTTATTAGTTTCGACTTGTCAATAATGAAAGCTCTCTGCAGATAAAATGAAAACAATAACAAGTATTATTGTTGATCGAAATATTATATCTCTTTTTTCACCTACTTCATCTTATCTGATCTTGATTCTCACGCATATATCCTAATGACTATGAACACAGTATCTGTAAACCTGAATATGTAGCTTATCGATCCCATTGCCACAGCTTACAGACCCAATTGTGGGATTGATCGACCTATAGTGATCGATGAATACGCAAGCTCACTACTAGCAAAATAACAATACACACGGATTTACTGTAGTTAAAAGCCACAGAAATCCATGTGAAATAGAAATACTAACAGAAATCCGTGTGAACTGAGCATAGTCGGGCCCACAATAATTTATACAATAACAATATCAACGGAAATCCGTGTGCATAAACAACAGTCACAGATATCTGTATAAAAACAAAAACATTTTCACACTGATATCTGTGTGAAAATCAATTCACACTGATTTCTGTACGTATTATAAATTAGTTTATTTCGAAATAATTAATTTTTTATGTTATGTGAATTATGGAGGGACGGATTTCCGTTACAATAAGTATTTGATACAGATATCTGTGTGAAAAGAACATAATTGAGCTCTACAGTGATTTATACAATAACAATATCGACGGAAATCCGTGTGAATAAACAATAGTAACAGATGTCTGTGTAAATGATAAAATATTTTTACACGGATATCTGTGTACAGATCAATTCACACTGATTTCTGTGTGAAAATCCGAAATTAGTTTATTTCGGGATCATTAATTTTGTTTGTTATGTGAATTACGGACGGACAGATTTCCGTTATAATAAGTATTTGATACAGATTTCTGTGTGCAATGAGTAATACACACAGATGTCCGTGTGAAATGTTGACACAGATATCCGTGTGAAAAGAACAATGAGCTACAGAATTCCGTGTGAAAAAGGAGACTACACACAGAAATCCGTGTGAATAAACAACAGTAACTGATGTCTGTGTAAAAACTAAAACCTTTTCACACGGATATCCGTGTCCAATGAACAATTAGTTACAAAATTCTGTGTGAAAAAGTATATATGTATATAAGGTTAACCACTTATTTGATATTGAAAGAACGGCGGATTGAGTTAATTTTTTTACACCGTACCTATTAATACACTATAAATAAATGAGTAATGTCAAATTTATCAATTTTTTATTTTTATTTTTTGGATTGCACAAAATTCTTATATGTCTACTAATGTGGTATAACTAGTTTATTAGTTATAAACTTATAATGAAAAGTATATCTTCTATAAGCAACAATGCGCAGGAAATAGACTTTATCAAAATCGACCGTAGGATGTTATCATGATAAGAATAAATGGTTGTGTTCAAAATTTCAGCTATTTTCGTCGTCGTTTGGGTTTCGATCTAGTAGGTCAACCCTAAACCTTAAATACTACATAAAACTAATATGCTCATCACCGCTCACTCGTAACTTATTTTTTCGATCTGTCAGCTCTCATACTCTCATGAATATCAGGTATACCAAATAATGTAAAAATTTTGAAAAGTTTATCCCTCGTGGTTTTACTCCCCTTAGAGAAGTATAGGTGTATATAAGGTTAACCACTTTATTTGATATTTAAAGAACGGCGGATTGAGTTAATTTTTTTACACCATACCTATGCTATAAATAGATGGGTAATTTCAAATTTATCAATTTTCAATTTTTATCACATGTATGGCACAAAATTCATATATGTCTACTAATGTGGTATAAGTTATAACTAGTTTATTAGTTATAATGAAAAGTATACATTCCATAAGCAACAATGCGTAGGAAATAGACTTTATCAAAATCGACCGTAGGATGTTATCATGATAAGAATAAATGGTTGTGTTCAAAATTTCAGCTATTTTCGTCGTCGTTTGGGTTTCGATCTAGTAGGTCAACCCTAAACTTTAAATACCACATAAAACTAATATGCTCATAACCTCTCACTCGTAACTTATTTTTTTGATCTGTAAACTCTTATGCTCTCATGGGTAGAAGCTATATCAACGAATGTAAAAATTTCTGAAATTTTATCTCCTCAAGGGTCGGCTCCCCTTAGGGAAGTAGAAGCGTTTAAAGGGTTGGCCGGTTTTTGGTACAGACATCTGTGTGAAATAAGTAATACACACGGATATCTGTGTGAAATTTTAACACAGAAATCCATGTGAAAAGAACAATGAGCTACAGAATTCCGTGTGAAAAAGGAGACTACACACAGAAATCCGTGTGAATAAACAACAGTAACTGATGTCTGTGTAAAAACTAAAACCTTTTCACACGGATATCCGTGTGAAAAGAACAATTAGCTACAAAATTCCATGTGAAAAAGTATATGTGTATATAAGGTTAACCACTTATTTGATATTGAAAGAACGACGGATTGAGTTAATTTTTTTACACCGTACCTATTAATACGCTATAAATAGATGAGTAATGTCAAATTTATCAATTTTTTATTTTTATTTTTTGGATTGCACAAAATTCATATATGTCTACTAATGTGGTATAACTAGTTTATTAGTTATAATGAAAAGTATACCTTCCATAAGCAACAATGCGTAGGAAATAGACTTTATCAAAATCGACCGTAGGATGTTATCATGATAAGAATAAATGGTTGTGTTCAAAATTTCAGTTATTTTCGTCGTCGTTTGGGTTTCGATCTAGTAGGTCAACCCTAAACCTTAAATACTACATAAAACTAATATGCTCATCACCGCTCACTCGTATCTTATTTTTTTGATCTGTAAACTCTCATGCTCTCATGGGTAGAAGGTATATCAACTAATGTAAAAATTTCTGAAATTTTATCTCCTCAAGGGTCGGCTCCCCTTAGGGAAGTAGAAGTGTTTAAAGGGTTGACCGGTTATTGGTACAGACATCTGTGTGAAATGAGTAATACACATGGATATCTGTGTGAAATGTTAACACGGAAATCCGTGTGAAAAGAACCATTAGCTACAGAATTCCGTGTGAAAAACTCTATTAGCTACAAAATTCCGTTATAATAAGTGTTTAATACAGAATTATCTGTGAAATGAGCAACACACGAATATCTGTGTGAAATGTAGACACTGATATCTGTGTGAAAAGAAAAATTAGCTACTAAATTCCGTGTGAAAAAAATAGAATACAGATAGAATTCCGTGTAAACAATAATTAACATGACAGTTATATATTACCGAGATAAATACACACGAAAATCAGTGGTAAATATATATGTATCTCTCACGGATTTTCGTGGTAAATTTTTTCCCGCTCACTTTTTTGGAACAAATTCAATTTCCCTCCCCTAGTAGTATTATACACGGATTTCCGTGGATTTATTCCCGCTCAATATTTGGATATTCCCACGGATTACTGTGGGTTCTGTTGTAAATATTTAAATAACAATAGATGATAGCTATTGGGTTACCGAGGTAAATTCACACGGATATCTGTAGTAAATGCAAATGTATTTCACACGGATTTCCGTGTGAAATACTATAAACACACAGATTTCCGAGCATAATGCTGCTTAACCAAAATATAAAGCCTCCTCCGAATTCTCTCATGTCTCCATCTCTCTCTCATCTCCTCCACCCACTGCTCTCCCTCTCTCTCATATCCCAGCTCCTCTTCTCTGCCTCCCTCTCTCTCATCTTCAAATTTTTTTGGTTTAATGGAGGACAGAGGAACTACATATGTTTTCTCTCTCCTTCGACACCCACTTCCGGTCACCACCGTGACTCACCTCCACCATCACCGACCTCCGACGAGTTTAACGCAGCCTCCTTGAGTCCCTGCAACAACCCACGCACCGACTCTGCTCACTTCCATTGTCAAGCACCGCCTCCCTCCTTGAGCTCCATGAATCCACACCGATTCCAGAAGACTATGGTGCTGTAATTGAGTCGAGTGAAAATGGCTCTGATGAAGGTGTTGCCATTTTGTTGCTTCTACGTATTGATTGCCCACCTTTGTTTTGATAAGTAGCACATAGTTAACCTGTAGGGTTCTTGGTTTGCTTCTAGTTAACCGGTTGTATAATATATTGAAACATATGATCATATTTTCCCCAGGTGGTTCATGGGATGAAGAGAACTGGCGATCTCAGTATGGTCAGGTCGTTCAAGATGCAGAAGTGTCAATCCCGGAGTCTTCACTGATAAGTTTATGGGACTAGGAAATGGTCACAAAGCTAAGAAATGATGGCAAATGTGAGGTACCAAGGCTAAGGCTTGTTGGGAGGTTAGCGAAGCCAATCCCAGCATAATTTTTTTTTTTTAACATGCTGTCACTATTACACATTGAAATCAGTGTGAGTTAAGAGTAAAGGAATTTCACATGGAAATCCGTGTCAATAGTTATAAGTTTTGACACAAAAATCAGTGTGAATTATATCCCGCACAGAAATCCGTGTGAAATACAGTTTACACATTTGACACAGAAATCCGTGTGAAATAGAGTTGTTCACACGGATTGCGTTCCATTCTGGTAATTTATATTTATGGAATTATAGTGGGGCCCACGTTAGTATTTCACACAGACAACATAATCCGTGTGAGATGAGTACATATTTGACACAGAAATCCGTGTGAAATAGAGTTGTTCACACGGATTGCGTTTCATTCCGGTAATTTATATTTATGGAAAGATAGTGGGGCCCACGTTAATATTTCACACGGACAACATAATCCGTGTGAGATGAGCATTACCCCCCCTCCAAACAGCACGGTAACACCAATCTGTGCGTGTACTGTGTGTAAAAACTATCACACACTGAAATCTGTGTGAGAAAGTCTTATTACCCACAGATTAAAATCCGTGGGTAATTGTTGTTTTGCTAGTAGTGGCTGCAGTTGAAAGCTATGAGCTGTATATAGTGACATGCCTGTCGACTGAAAACAACTCTTGGGAGTTGGAATAGCCGGTAATTGATCAATCAATTGTGTACGTACAGATGCATGCTGCAGCATGCAATATGATCAAGTGGAGTCTGCGTAGGGCACAGTATTAATTATCAATGAAAAATTAATTATATGGGCCGGCATAGGATAAGGATCATCAGAATATGCATGTGTCTGTATCTTCCAAACATATAAATAGGTTTGGTCTCTTTCTGTGTGTGTGTACACACACGTTTTACATGCAAGATCATCAAGATTGAATTGTCTGGATGAGATGGCGTACGAATCAACTCCTGATCAAACCAAAGAATCTACTGATGCTTTAATTAAAGGCTATCGTAATGACAAAGAAATCACATGTTTCGGTAAATTTTGACTCATCTGCTTACTTGGTTGTCGTAGGGTCTAGGCTTAAAAGGCCGGCGACGCTTTATTTATTTATTTGATATATTATTATTTCCACCTGAACTCATGCTCTTTCTCCTCCTACTATCATTAGCTTGCTTATTATTTCCATCGAGTGCTCCGGTATTCACACCGATCATGGATTCGTATTCTTACGATCTCAACAAATTTCAAATTTTTAAACATGTTAAGAAATAAGTTGTCAAATTGCATTTTAAACACATTTATGATAAGAATTTTCCCTCATTCAAACACTCTTATGATTTTAATCTTTTAGAAATTTTAGTTTTAGAATTATAGTCGTGTTATATTTGAGCATTGATTTGTAGTATAAGAAGTTTTCCAACCTCCCAAGCTTGATCAAATGAGATCGTGTGACTTATGTCAATCGACATGTCTTTCTTTCTTCAAAAAATAAATTAGTTTTTTTTTTTTCTGTAAAGGGGGTCCCTTTTAATCCTTATAAAAAAAACCAAGTGTAAGTACTAAATACTAAATAATTGCATAACTTTATTTGCACATGTTGTGCATTTAACCTGCCAGGTACACAAAAACAAGCCCGTGACTATCATATAAATATGGGCCTTGATCTCTGGAAATTAGTGTTATTTAAAAGCACGCTATCGAAAGCCAATGCCCAATAGGAAGTAACAGATTTGAATTTTTTTTTTTTTTTTTTTTTTTGTAATCTATTTGATTTTATATCATTTTGAGCCAAACAACACATGTGTGTATCCTCATGGGATAATGCTACACATCCCCAGTTGGTAGTCAGAGAGAGTGGCTTGCACCAACTAATTTGGCCGAACCACTTGATAAGTTGATATTCGTCAAACTCAAATTTTTTTGTTGCAGATTCTATGCTATCTAATCTAGGATTGATATTAAAATTTAACCATTAATCTGGAATATCATTTTTCATGTAAGCAATGACGATGGGCTGAAGACCGATGTTTTTGGGGCAAAAATTGATTAGATTTTTAGTAGGTAGAATTACACAAATGATTACTGAATTTTTACTTATTTGACATTTTGATCACCCATATCACTTTTTAAAAATATCACTTTACTTGCTCAATTTAGACATCGTCTTTCACTTTAGTTATTTCATCAATTTTGTTTGTCAAAGACTCGTAAATATCTACTATTTGAAAGATATAAGTATTAATTAAGCAAACAACCCTTAAGGTTAAATTTTCAAAAACCCGAATATTACCTCTGATTTATTAAAATGTTTTAACAGAAAAAATTACATACCTCATGGGCAAAGTAGTAAACAATCACCACTATATTAAAGGAAAAAACAATCACGAATGAAAACCAAAAAACCGTTCAATGCTATCCACTTAACAAAAACCGCCTTGAGTCCCCCTCTTACGTTTCTTTTCCTCTTCTCTCTCACCTTGCATAAACAAAAGCAATCTAATTCTCTTTCTTCACAGATGTGAACTATCAATTGGAATACTTCTTTTTCTTCAGACTTCAATCATTGTAATTTTCTCTTGGGTTTCTTTTTCTCATTATTTCTCTTCAATTTCAGAATTGTACGTTATTGATGTAGTTTTTACGCTCTTTTTGCATATGCGATTGATTTAGAAATTGGGCTCTGCTATGGCAATAAGTATCAAAACCAGGGACTCAGGTCGGTTTGATGAGTCTTTTTTGTGAAAGATTTGTTGGGTTGTTTGTGATTGTTTGGTTCACTGTTGAATCCCAAGGTTTGAGATTTTTTTTTTATCTGGGTTTTGTTCTTCTTCTGTTAAAGTTCGAATCCCTGAGCCACCGTCTCTTTCTTTCTTTGCGCTGCAGAAACACAGAGAGAGATGGGTTGAGACAGGTTTGCTTCCCAGAAGGAGAGTACAATACTTTTTTTTTTGTGGACTAGCCTTTTTGCACGCACATACGCACATGGAAGAGCCGCGCTCAAGCGTGCGAATTATGTTTTTGACCGTGGTATGGTTCGCATGTGTATCACATCATTCATTTCTGTATGGGGTAAGAGTCACGTAATATGCAATGTTTTATATATATACTTTCTTTTATACGTAATATGCATGTTCTTATATATATCACATCATTCATTTCTGAATCGTTCAAAAAGTATTCACATCATTCATCATGACAATGTTTTATAATTTCTGTATATGGTAAGAGTTACGTAATATGCAACACAGAAGTTATATTACACTCATGAGTAACATTTCAAACATGCGTAACAGGAGAGGACAATACGCACGTGCATCGCACGTGCAGGAAGGCTAGTTTTAGTTAAGATGGTATAGAAGTAATTTTTTTTGTTGCTCTTTTTTTTCAATTTTCTCTGTCCACCACACTCGTATTCATCTTTTCCACAGTACTCACAATCATGATTAAGCTTTAAACTTGACCTTTCTTGATCGAAAATAGAATTAAATAAAAAAAAGTAAATGAATATACTTTTTTTTTATGATTGAACTAAAATACCTTCAAGTTTAATGGTATATAACGACAAATTTGATGACAATGATTAAAGTGGATTGTAATGTTTAATTTGAGTGACTAAAATAATATATTTGAAAAATTAGTGACCATAATGTGGAATAAATTATAACCGTAACTCGACCATTTATATAATTCTTTCTTTGTTAGTAAATTAAAAACAATCATCCTTGTTGGTCAGCTAATGTATTTAATTATTCTAGTATTCTCATCCTTTTCTTTAATTTGTGCCGTCCTATGTAGTATTGTAATGTGCCTGCGGCCTACATGCCAGCTAAGTTAGACCAGAAGATCATAATGAAAGATCATGGTTTTTCTTCTTTTGGTAAAAAAAAAAAAAAAAAAAGGAATTGCAAAAGCATATATCTAGGTTTATTCTAATGAACCATCAGCAATAGGCCAATATCATGCAAGAACGTTGGCTACAGAGATCAGTAGTCTGGGTCCCTGGGATGAGAGTACTGGTGGCTGCTGTCAATTTATCGAATCAATAATTTTTGTGGCTACAAATATATCGATAAGAATAGACTTTTCCCATGGCTGCTCATCGATAAAACGGAAAGTGATCAACGACGGCTCGTGGTTGATATCATCTCAATTCTCAGAGGTATCCAAAAATTTATAAATAGATGACATGTTTCTATCTGGTGCATACTAACGTTAACGAAAAATAACAAAAGCTTTTTCTTTTTCTTTAGGGCCCGTTTGGATATAGGGATTTGAGAGAGTGGATTTGGATTTGGAACCCACAAATTCAAATCATCTTGTTTGGCTGTCTATTTTTGTGAGTATTTGGATTTCTCCAAAATCAGTCCTGAGATATTAGATAGCAAAGTTTGATGATTTCAAATAACTAGGGTCCCCTAATTATTTGAAATCACCACGTCTCCGACTCTCGTGAAAAAACACAGATCTCGTCGTCTCTCTCTCTCTCTCTCTCTCTCTCTCTCTCTCTCTCTCTCTCTCTCTCTCTCTCTCTCTCTCTCTCTCTCTCTCTCTCTCTCTCTCAATTAACACACGAGCTGCCTCTGGTCTAACTCGAGCCAAGGTCTTACCCTTCGACCGAGCCCCCTCAGAAGCCAAACTTTGCGGCGGAGCCATCCCTCTCTGCATGCTCGATGAGATCGATACCCAGGCCAACCTCGCCGTCGACTTCGGAAAAACCCTCTTCCCCGACGACTTCATCGCCATGCTCCACTGCGAGGTCCTAGACTCCTTCCTCTGACCACACCCAGTCCTGCGGCGCCTCCCTCATCTCCGGCCTAGTCAACCGCCTCGAGATCTCTGCCTTTGTCTCCTCCAACGCGCCCTACATCGTCCACCACACCAAGGACAACGCGCGCCACACACTGGCCTCCTGGCCATGAATCAAACTCACAGACAAAATGGCCTACTACGAAGACCTCGCCGGAATGTTCTTGGACGAGTTGGATGCTGTGTTCTAGTATTGCAATTTCAAATCTTCACATATCTTTTTCATTCCAAACAATAAGATTTTAAATACTCATATTTCAATTCTACAGATTTAAAATTCAAATCCAAATCCAAATTTTGTTTCCAAACGGGACCTTAGAGATTTTGTCCATTTATCTTAATTATAGGGATTTTTTCCCACTTATCCCATTATGTTTTTTTAATTAACAAATTACATATAAGTTATTGACAAAAGAAATACATCCTTTAAAGATTAAATTAAATTTATAAGGACTAAATCTTACAAATAAGGACACTGTGCTCTCCACTTGCTACATGTCATGAGTTAATTTACTTTTTTACCCTTAACTGCTTCTTTTAACTTCTAATATCTTTATAAGGATTAAATTTTACAAATAAGGACAATATGCTCTCTACTTACCCCATGTCATGAGTTAATTTACTTTTTTTACCCTTAAATACTTCTTTTGACTTCTAATCCCTTTGTGCCACCTTTTTTTTTTAGAATAATCCACTTATGTTACTTTTTTTTTAGAATAATCCTTTTCTGTTACTTTTTTTTTTTCCTGAGAATAATTCGTTAATGTTACTTTTTTTTTTCTTGAGAATAATCCCTTTATGTTACTTCACAAAACCTCACTCTCCTCTACTCTCATCTCATCGCCTAATCTTGCTACCTAGACTCGTCCAACCCTGCTGCTGCACTCACTGCACTCATATTCGTCTAGTTCTGCTACTGCACTCTCGCTACACTCATAATCGTCCAGTTCTGCTACTGTACCTATACTCGTGTTCTGCTACTGCAGTTGTACTCGTGTTCTGCTGTACTGCACTAGTTATTGCCTAATTCTGCTACTGTACTTGTACTCGTGTTCTGCTACTGCACTTGTACTCGTATTCTGCTGTACTGCACTCGTCATCGCCTAATCCTGCTACTGCACTCGTCCAATCCTGCTACTGCACTCATACTCGTCCAGTTCTACTACTGCACTTGTACTCGTGTTTTGTTGTATTGCACTCGACATCGCCTAATCCTGGTACTGCAGTTGTACTCGTGTTCTACTACTACACTTGTACTCGTGTTCTGTTGTACTACACTCATCATCGCTTAATCCTGCTATTGCACTCGTCCAATCCTGCTACTACACTTGCTGCACTCATACTCGTCCAGTTCTGCTACTGCATTTGTACTCGTGTTCTGCTACTGCACTTGTCATTGCCTAATCCTGCTACTGCACTCATCCAATCTTGCTATTGCACTCGCCGCACTCATACTCGTCCAGTTATGCTACTCGTGTTCTGCTATTGCGCTCGTCAATCCTGCTCCTGCACTCGCTACACTCATACTCGTCCAGTTCTGCTACTGCACTCGTCATTGATCCTGCTACTGCACCTCATCAGTACATCTGGACAAGGAAAATAAGTAAATAACACTCAGATAGATAGTAATAATGATACCTCTGCCATCTCTCCCCCAGTACAGTATCAAAATGCTCAGTAAAAGAACACAGCAGTTGTTATACTAATCAAGAATTAATTACGAGGCTACTATATGTGGAAAGCTACAAATGCCGTGTCAAAACGACCCAATACATGCCACCTCCGTTGTCACGAACATCACTTCTATAGCCATGTGTCATTTGCCACCTATTCATCTCCACCATCCCTTCACAAATTCTGATCAAATTGGGATCACCATTTAAAAAAATTAAGAAAGCCGTGTTCAGTGAAACTTAATCATCTCCTACATAGCAGTAGTATGAACTCAAAATGAAGAAGAAGAAGAAGAACTATAAACCTTTCATTATCTTTGTTCTTCTTCATGCTCAGGTACTTATTAATTAAACAAACGAGAATTTAACCAAACAAAAATTAACAAGCAACTCAACTGCAACAACCAAAAATCTACTCGATCATATATCAACTTTACAATCAGGAGAACCCAGCAATGGAACTTGACCCACCAACCCTTTCTTCAACCCATCCAGCACATCACACTTGACATAAATCCCATAATGCCTGCTCCTCATCCCTAGCCCCGTCACCTTCCATCTCAGCCTCCCCAGTCCCCACCACCACTACCCATAATAATAGCACAGAGAATGTTTTGACATTTGAAGCAACCCACGTTTCCTTCACACACAGCAAAGCTGAGACCTTCCCCTCACCTTCTTTCCATTACTTCAAATCCAAGTGAAACCCACCTCTAAATTTCAATTCTCTCACCTCTGACAACAATTCAATTTCCAAAACTACATTCTTTCTTTCCTAGCTATTACCACAGCCACCGCATTTGATGACCGGAATCTAATAAGGTCCAAAAAGATGTCGTTCAAGGACGAGGAGGAGTCGTTCTAGCACAAGCTGCTGGTGGTGCGCGAGGTTGCAGTGTACAAAATTCCGCTGCGGTCGATGTCCAGAGGGTACAAGTGCGGCGAGTGGCTCCAGTCCGACAAGATCTGGTCACCTTCAGGTCGTCTCCTGCAAGGACCACTGCGAGATCCGACTCGAGGATCCCAACTCCAGCGATCCAATCTGTTGAGTTTCCGGTACGGTGACCGATTCACTTTCGGCGTTGCTCCGCCCATGGCGTCCCTACTTGTGGAGTTGTGGCTCTGCTCGACGGTGCCAATATAGAGGAATCTCGAAGGCGTCGCTCTGGAATTGTTGGCGAACCACTGAGAGCTGCTTCCTCCGCCATTCACAAGTTTCTGAGTCTCCGATTGGTGCTTGACACGGTGGTAGTAGAGAAAAAACGCAACTGACATGGATGGGGTTTTGGGTTTTCTATTTTTGGATGGTGGAAATTGGGTCAGTGGCAATGTCTGTAAATTGTGATGAAATTCGAGCATTTTAGTCATTTTCTATCAAAATTTGAAGTTAGGCCTGCTTCATTTGTTTTTGGGCCTGGGCTTATGTCCTTATTTGTATAAAACAAATTGAAAGTGGGTTTTCTGTGTTTATATCTTTAGTCATGTGTTACTATGTAATTTTCTATTTTTTAATTCTCTCTTACCAATGAAGACTCTACTAAGGTCTTTCCTAATACCAAATTATGTTATTTTTTTTAATTTTTTATTTTTGATACTATTTTACCCTCACTCATTTGTTAAATAGAGAGAAAAGTTATAGGAGACTTTGCCAGAGTCCAGTGATCGATCGTGGGAATCCGGCCAATGATAGCCTGAATCCGGCCAACGATCCCTGAATTTAGGACACCGGTGCCGGAATCTTGTCACCGGCCGCCACCCACTGAACTTCTCTAAAAACCTCGCTAGAGGTCTCCAAAGAGGTCTTCAGAGATCTCATAGGTTGCCGAAAATGTCTATTGCTCCCAAATAAAAGTCTATCACCCCCTAATAGACATCTATTGGGGAGCAATAGAGGTTTATGAAACCTTGCTGGAAGTCACCAAAGAGATTGTTGCAGGTCTCATATGGGGACGGAGAGATTTATTGCCCCATGAATAAACCTGTATGGCCCCCCAATAAACATTTATTGCTCCCCAATAGATCTTTCGGTTGCTGGAATTGGAATTAATCTCCCTAAAATTAGACAAATAAAACTTTGATTAAAAAAAAAAAGAGGAGATTACATCAATTTAAAACATTTATTGCCCCTCCCAACAGCCCTTATTACGAGATAATAAACTTTTTTTTTTCCTTCTTGGACTTCTTCTGCCCACAGTTTACAAAAAAAAAGAAGAAGATTTGGGCACCCACCTCTCAACCTTTCTTCGCTGGTTGCAGACTCTCAATCAGTTGCTATTTCGGTCCCAATCGGTCGATCGAAACCGGAGCACGCAGATGTCTGAATGCTGTGGAGGGTGAGGAGACTAGCAACATGGAGATCACGACCTCACCGGCGAGATGGAGATCATGACATTCGTTGGATCGTCGAAATTTGCAAGAGAGAGAGAGAGAGAGAGAGAGAGAGAGAGAGAGAGAGAGAGAGAGAGAGAGAGAGAGAGAGAGAGAGAGTCGTGTTGGATAGTCTGAGTGGCTTAAAATGTAGTTTGTTAATTATGTTAAGCAAAACAGTCATTTTGCTTGAAATAGGGTAAGTGAGAATAAAAATTTGTTGCTGAGATAAGTGAGATAATTTTGGCCAATGAGCTGGCAGAAGAACCTAAAAACCATTTGGGGAAAAATTTCACAAATGGTCACTCAACTATGACTCATTCGACACTTTGGTCACTGAAGTTTCAAATTTATCACTTTGATCACTCAACAATTATATTGTCAATCACCTAAGTCACTTTGTTAAATTTTTTCATTAAAAAAATTATAAAAAAATACTTTTTGGATGACTTAAGTGATTGACAATGTAATAGTTGAGTGACCAAAGTGATATATTTGAAACTTCAGTGACCAAAGTGTCGAATGAGTTATAGTTGAGTGACCATTTGTGAAATTCTCCCAACCATTTGGTAAAATTAGTGTTTAGCTCGCAGAAGAACTTGCAAAACCATTTGATCTAGAAATTACTGTTATGTTTCACTATGGAGTGCTCTTACCTTTTTATTTCAGGGCTATACCCAACACCATAGTAAGTTATTGCTGTCCACAACACCGCATCACTCAGTGAAAATGGAATCTTCAGGAGAGAGGCTGGAATTGAATAGGACCATGCTGGATAAAGATATAATTTTGGCCAATTTTAATGCATCGGGTCACCATCCGTTTTCCTTAATTATCTATACATAACTATCATCAAAAAGCTTAAAGGTTGATCGATGAAAACAACATGCATGGGGATATATTATACATGAGAAATAAATAGATATCATCATCTTGTTCAGAAGCCAAAGTCCATACATTAGCCAACCCTTTCGAACCACAAACCTCATAGAGAGCCTGCACAGAAGTTTCGTATTCATGGCTTCCAACCACCAAAACAATGCCCCTAATGAAGTGGTGGTTGTCATGGTTCCTTTACCGGCACAAGGCCACCTCAACCAGCTTCTCCACCTCTCCCGCCTCATCTCCGCGTACAACATCCCCGTCCACTTTGTCGGAACCCCCAATCACAACCGTCAAGCCAAGGTCCGAGTCCACGGCTGGGATCAAACCTCAGACGTCAAAAACACGATCCACTTCCATGACTTCATCATCCCTCCTGTCTTTTGCCCTCCTCCCAACCCCAATGCACCAAACAAGTTCCCTTCTCATCTCCTACCCACATTTGAAGCCACCACCCATCTCCGCCACCCTGTCGCCGCACTTCTGCGAAATCTAGCCTCCCAAACAAGGCGAGTGGTGGTCATCCACGACTCCATCATGGCTTCCGTCATCCAAGACATTGGTTCTATCGTCAACGGCGAGTCTTACACCTTCCACACTGTCTCCGCCTTCGCCGTCTTCTTGTTCTTGTGGGAAGGAATTGGATGTCCACCTGAACTCGAAGGGATACGAGTCAAGAGTAAAATCCCCGATACCACCCCAGGTCTGGAGGATTGCTTCCCCGACGAGTTCTTGAATTTTATTGTTACACAGTATGAATACACAGTGTACAACTCCGGGAACATCTACAACGCCAGCAGAACCATAGAAGGTGATTACATTGATTTACTGAACAAACTTGGTGATAACAAGAAGCATTGGGCTGTTGGGCCTTTCAACCCAGTTTTAGTACCGGAGAAAAAAGAAGGCTCAAATGATGGTAAAAGGCACGCTTGCTTGGAATGGCTTGATAAACAAGAACGAAACTCGGTGATCTACGTGTCGTTTGGGACAACAACGTGCATGACAGACGAGCAGATCAAGGAGCTGGCTATTGGGTTGGAACAAAGCAACCAGAAGTTCATTTGGGTGTTGAGGGATGCTGATAAAGGTGACCTTTTCATTGACGGAGACCAAGTTAGAAAGGCTGAGCTTCCAGAAGGGTACGAAGAGAAAGTGAAAGATAGGGGAGTAGTGGTCAGAGATTGGGCGCCCCAATTGGAGATTTTGTCCCATAAATCAACTGCTTGGTTTCTGAGTCACTGTGGATGGAACTCGTGCATGGAGAGCCTCACTTCGGGAGTGCCCATAGCATGTTGGCCGATGCACTCAGACCAACCGAGGAACACGACTTTGGTGACGAGGGTGCTCAAAGTTGGTCTCGTTATAAGGGATTGGGAGAGAAGGAACGAGCTTCTTACGTCGTCAATGGTGAAAGATGGTGTGGAGAAACTGATGGGATCTGGAGAAGTGGATGAGATAAGGAAGAAGGCAAGAGAGTTGGGTGCTGCCGTAAGAGGATCTATGGTGGAAGGTGGAGATTATCGCGTGGATTTGTCTTCTTTTATTGCTCACATCACCAGATAATTATGATGATCGAAAATGGGAATGTACGTAGTATTGGGAAGAATTGATGTATGATAATCAGTTGCGAAAAAGACTAATACTTCATGCCCCGTCTTTTTGTAACCACTTTGGAAAGCAAAGCACAACAACTGTATGAAGTACCATCTTGAATTTTTCTTTCAAGTAACAGCTGTTAGTTTCAATGTCTTTATCCTGACGAGCTAGTGAGTTACTGCTGCACATGCAAGGACCAGCCAGTTGGTACGTACGAGATAGTTGCTTCTACCAACTAGACATGGGTGCAATTCACTTGGTCAGAACCTCTCATGCAGCAGTTTTTCATTACTCGAACATTTTGCCAGCTCCACGATGATGACTTTTACTGGGCATGATCAAAATTGTTTTAACCGGATCTATTCATCAAGCAGAAAGAATATCGGTGCTGATCGATGATAATAATGAGTGTACGTGTGAAGTCTGCGAGATATATATATATATATACACAGTGGCGGATCCAGGATCCTAGAAGTGTCCAGGCTAATTAGAAATGCACAATTTTTTTTTTTTTTTTTTTTTGAGGTTTGGAACCCAGTGGGAGGCTCATCCTCACACCTTTATAATTTTTAATCAAAACATACAACGGAGGGGACATAAAACCAAACCCCGTAAATTAAAAATTACAAGCATACATTTGTTATAACATAACAATAAACTAACTAAATCGTACCCTCCGAGGCCCACTCACTTCAAACTCAGCAATCACAGAATCATTATCAATGCTATCGGCCAATTCTTTTTTGATGTAGAGAACCATCAAATCATCAAGAAACTCATCTTCCATCTTATTTCGAAGTTTGTTTTTTATGATATTCATATATGAAAATGCTCTCTCTATTGTTGCTGTAGAAACTGGCAGAGTTAGAATAAGACAAATCAATCTATAAATCATAGGAAAGAATGCTGAGTTTCTTGATTGAACTAACCGCCTACACAAATCAGACACAGTAGTTGTGTTGGCAAATCTTGGATCCCTCTGAATATCTGTTAGCAAAAACTCACACTCCATATCTAGAGCAAGCATATCATATGATGTAAAATCTTGAGGATAAAACCTCAAAGCAAGATTGTTAACATCTTCAGATTTAAATGATCGAAAATTATCACGTGGATCAAATGTAGCACTAAGAACAAGGATCTCCAACGAATCATCTGTAAATCTACTATCCAACTCTGCCAACTGAAAATCTATCACAGCATTAAGTATATTGATCCGATAATAATGCTCATTTGTAATATTTTGTTCACAACCCCTTATACCTTTCTTGTAAGGAGCAGACATATCTGGCATAATAATATCATACTCACAACAAAATGATTTAACCCTCATAATCAAAGCATCCCAACCATCTTCTCTCATATCTTGAAGTTTTGATTTTGTTATTGAAAGAAAATTGAGAGCATTCAAGATGTCTATGGCTTTTTTTTGCAATTACTGACAAAGAAAATCAGTAATCTTCATGACATCATGCATCACAAGCAAGCAAAACACAAAATCAAAACGCTGCATTGCCTTACCTACACTCTTTGCTTCTCCTTGTACTTTTTTTGGTCTATTTGCAACCATATCTACAAGAGTTGTTTGGGTACGTAGCTCCAAATAACTTAATCAAACTTGAAATAGAGCGAAGATGTGAACCCCAACGAGTAGCCCTTGCTCGTTGCAAAGCGCAAGTCTGATTAGCACATGTACCTGTCTCAAGTGCTCCAGTAGCTACTAAATCTGCAATTTCTTCTTCTCTAATAACTCTAAAAGCTAAATGTCTTTTTGCAGAAAAATCAACAAAATTTACAATCAAATTTAGAGTTGAAAAGAATTCTCAAATATCATGCACCCCTTTAGCTGCAGCATTTAAAGTCAATTGTAAGCGATGAGCAAAGCAATGAACATAATATGCATATGGACACTCTTCACGAAACAAAGCTTGTAAACCATTATATTCACCCCGCATGTTCCTAGCACCATCATATCCTTGCCCACACATATTTTCAACTTGAAGATCATATTGAGTAAGGACTTTGGATATCTCATCTTTTAGAGTTTGAGAACAAGTGTCTGCCACACTAAGCACTTTGAAAAACCGTTCTCTAATAAACCCATCACAATCAACAAATCGAAGAATGATAGCCATTTGTTCCCTATTAGATACATCAACCGCTTCATCAACAAGGATACAAAATTTGGCATCTCTCACTTCCTCCTGAATCTTGGTTCTAACTTTGTTACCAAGTATATTTGCAATTTGTTTTTGAATAATGGGAGAAATATACTTGGCATTCCCAGGAGCATTTTGTAAGACTTTGCGAACATCTATATTCATTCTTCCAAACGAATTCACAACCGCATTGAAATTGCCACCATTGGATGAATTAACCGATTCATCATGGCCTCTAACAGCACATCCTTGGTGTGCCAACAACCTTACACTCTATAGTAGTAATAAGCCAGAGTCGGTTATCTGCTACTTCTTGTGATGATTTTGTGCTAATCACTCTTTCAATATGCTTAGATGGGTTTCTTAGTGACTCCCACTTGTACATGGCAATATTATGTGTGGAATTTATGCCTCCTATGTGATGGAGAATGCCAGATTTTTTTGACATAACATTCTTCCAACCTTGAAACCCATGCTCAGTAAATGCTGGATGATGGGATGGATAACTATCAAACAAGAAACAAGGGAAGCAAAATGCTTTGTCCAACTCTTCAGAATACTCAAGCCAAGACCATTCTTTGAACCACTTGGGACTAAATCTTCGACCTTGACCTCCGTCAAATGAAGATGGGTAACTACTTAAGTGGGGTTGATACGGTCCTAAGACCACATAAGCTCTTCGAATATTGTCACGCTCATTCAAAGGGTACTTGCATATTGGACACCGTATTCCTGGATCACGTTCAAGGGAAGTAAAATAAAAACTTTCTTCTCTCTTAATTCTTTCATTACGACACTCTTCTAGTGGAATAGATGGAGAAGGGTTTAAAGGGACATCATTAACAGAATTATCAGTCACATTTCTACTCCCACTCCCATCGACACTATCACTTGATGGAGTATCATTTGCAAACCATGACAGAAGATTTTTGTACCTCTTGGGTTTCCGGTGATCCGACATTATATTCAATACCTATAATATTATATAAATACCACCATTAAAATATTATATATATATTAGACAATGAAACCAAGTCGGCAAGTCATAGTAATTAAACAATGAAACCAAGCTGCAACATTTAAACAATTATATATACCAATATACCATGATTACCATCATTAATTCATTATATTCAAGTCGGCAGAGAAACAAATCAACTAATCAATTCCAAGTCGGCACAGAGTCACAGAGAAACAAATCAACTAATCAGCACAGAGTCACAGAGAAACAAATCAATTAATCAAGTCGACTTCCGGCAAGTATTTGGAATCAAAAAAGTCAACAGAGTAAGAGACTCAATACCGACTTACCCAGAAATCCAGATTCACAGCAGCAACTCCGACTCGCTCGCCAACTCCAATTCTCCAAAGTCCAAATCAAACAATCTCACGCAGCAGCAAGCCAGCAAGTCAGCCACTGAGTCACTGACCTCCATCCAAATGCACAAGCAGGTCTGCCTACAAAACCAGTAAACCACAAACCCAAAAATTTAGAGTAGATTCATGGGATTTCCCCAAATTGAAATTAAAATCTCCATGAAGATGAAAGATAGAGTAATTGTACCTGTGAAATAGGGATCCCCAAATCGGATTGTGGGTTCACGGAGATTTCCGGTGGTGATTTGTGGGAGTATTCAATCCTTCACTTCAACTGACCCGCTGCGGCCTGTGGGAGACTGGGAGTATGCGATTTCGGACTTCAAGTCTTCAACATATATTTTTTTTTTCTTTGGACTGGTATGGGACTATGGGCTGAAGGGACATATACTTAGGGGTTTTTGGGCCAAAATGTTGTCTAGGCTATAGCCCATAAAGCCTTCTATGTAGTTCCACGCATGTATATATATATATATATATATATATATATATTTATGTAGTTTCTGTTGTAGAGAAACTGAAATTGAGAGGAATTTGCTGTGTATTCTCATTGATAATATGGGCCTTTTTATATAGAGGATTACAATGTATATAATCTCAATTAGACAAAGAAAGTAATCTTACATTGAATATGAATCTAGATCCTTCTAATGTAACCCTATTACCACTAGGTTAAGTAATCTAGAGTTTGGGCCAAACACAAATTATGGTTTTACTTGAACACTCCCCCTTGTGTTGCCCAAACGCAGTGCTTCTCTCGTTGCCTCATTAAAAACCTTGCCGAGTAACAAAAACCCAGTGGGACAAAAATAATCTCGGTCGAAGGGGAAAAAGAGCACAACACACCCTTCAAGTTTCGAGACCATACATGTAAACATTTCCCCCTGATGTCTGCATCCTCACCTGATGACAACGGTCATGGGAGTTTGGATAACTTCCTCAAACGATGCAACCAACATGTTTCTCGAAAGTGGAATTTAGGCAATGACTTAGTGAGCAAGCCTGTCATACTGTCCTCAGATTGAACCTAGTTCACTTTGATCTTGAGGAGAGTCTGTTGTTGCTGATTATCCTTGGTGTTGTCACTTTTGATGTAGCCTTGCTTCATTTGTGTAGGCTCATCTGTGGTAGACTTTAAACCACAACTTTTCAAACATGCGTAATTATGAATCCAATCCATATACATTCACGAACCACTTTGTGAAGAGTAATAATCTTTGCATTGTTCGAAGATATAGCGGCTAGGGTTTATTATGTAAACCTCCAAGATATCACGGTCTTTACCCATGGTGAACACTTAACTAGTTTGGGAATGACCTTTGTGTGGGTCAAAGAGACACCCAACATCAACAAAACCTTCCAAAACACATGTTGTTTTGGGATGGGGATAGTGGACGCAGGCCAGAGTTGGTGGCGTTCCTGGTGTGTGATGGGTCCGAATCCATTGTCTCTCTATATGGATAAAGCATGACCATATCAGTCGTACATCTCTAGTATAGAAAGATATCTTTTACACCAATCCAATGGTGTCGCGTTGGCGTAGAGCTATAACTTAGCTAATAAGTTCACTGCAAATGAGATGTCCGGTCTTGTGCATTAAGATAAGTACAATAGATTGTGCATTGAGATAAGTACAATAATGCGCCTATTGTACTTATGTAGGGCACTTCCGCCTCCAGCACATCTTCTCCATCATCATTCTGACCAAGAGGATCATTTTCAGGATCAAGACTACGGACGATCATGGGGGTGCTTGAAGGTTTGACCTTGTCAAAATGCCTAAGCATCTATCAACACGATGCTCAAGTTCCAAACCGAGACATAATCGTGTTCTCCCAAAATTCTTCATCTCAAACTCGGATTTCTAGTGTTCTATGGTTTCCATTAACTCTTTAAGGGCTTCCAATGAAGATCATGTCCAACATGAACTGCGATAGAATCCGAAACTTGTTATGGAAACACGTGGGCATATCCCTTCCCAATCAAGTAGTCATCTTAGTGAGCATTTCAACCTCTTTATAAAATGCGCTCCGTGGTCTAGAGCCACTTGACTTGGGTAAATGAAGTTCACCATGAACCTTCATGTACATTCCGTATCTAGATCCCCATACAGATACGTAGTGACCACATTTGTGTAATACCCGGATGTTTTCTTTAATCAAAGCAAAAACTTAATTATGGCATTGCTTTACTTTCCATGTTTTAAGGCTTTACCTTTCATGATTTTGTCTGCTTGAGAGTGATTAAAGTGAACGACCGACACCAGCAAAGGCTCACACACACACACACACACACACTCTCTCTCTCTCTCTCTCTCTCTGCCGAAACCAGCAACCAAAACAGAGCATTCCTCCTCCAAGCTGGTTCTCGCTCCACAGGACATCAATTGACCCCAGACCAAGTCCCACACCTTCGCCTCTTCCTTGCGCAGCTGCCGGTGGTAACCTTTCGCCGGCTCTTGAACCGTATACGGCGGTGGAACACGAGGCCGATTTGAGCTCGTTTTGGTTCCAAGCTTGATATCTCAAGCTACCGACCATCAATCCTCACCAAACTTCATCCTCCAGCTCACCTCAACCTCCTGAAGCTTCCAGAAGTGTCCTTGGACGGCGACGCTGAGCGTGGTGGCGGCTGGAAGTCAGACCCGATTCGAATCGAAAACCGGACTATCGATCCTGATATCTCGAGCTACAGACCACCATTTCTTGTGATTCTTGAACTGGTGAACTTGCCTTGAGTTGCTGAACAAATCTCCAGAAGGAACCGAATTGTTTTGTTGAAGTTTTTAGGTTGAAACTCAAGCTCACCGGATTCTGGAATTTTTCCGGCCACCGAAACTTTCGATCAGGATATCTCGAGCTGTAGAGCTTCGTTTTGATTGATTCTTAAACCAGTGAACTCGAATTGAGTTTCTGAAGAAGTCTCCAGAAAGGATCGAAGCGAGTGGTGGAGGTTTTTACGTCGATTGGAGCACCTACCGGATTCTGGAAAATTTCCGGCCAAGTTCAACTGTTCTAGGTAATTTTCGACCACTTTCGATCATTTTCAGACTTCATGCTAGTTAGAAAAATGGTTAGGCTTGATGAAATGAAGAGGAGCAGCCTGGCCCCGACACCATTGGAGGTGGTCGGCGGCGGCTCTGCCCCTAACTCCGGCGGCCCTTTCCGGCCACCTCCGGGGACCTTAAGGGTAGTTTCTGCCCATTTTTATGTTCTACATGTTAAGACGATCATTTCAATATATTATACGAAATTTTTGGATATGATTAAGTTATGAATTTTTACGTTACGATCGATTTCGATAGTTTGATTTATGATCTGTGAAGATCTGACCGTCCGATGGACTTGTAGTTTTGATATGTTGATCGTATGACTGTCCCAGTGACTTTGTGTGGTCATGGGTGAAGATCCGACCGTTGGATCTTCGTATAATTGTGAAATAGTGATTTAAAAGGCGATTCGTGAGAATCCGACCGTCGGATTTTTATATAAATTTGTGGAGATGTTAGTAAGGGCGATTCAGGAAGATCCAACCGTTAGATCTTCGTGATAATTTAGGAGGATGATCCTAAGGACGATCTGTGAGGATCCGACCGTTGGATCATCGTTTAATTTCGATCTAACCGTTGGATCGTCGTTTAATTATGTTTATGAGTTGTTGGCTAAGTTAAGATCGTATTGGATTAGGTTATTGACGGATTGATTTGGCGGACGATTATGAATCGTATCTTGAGCTGTTAAGAAGACGCAGCGGGATTTTAGAGGTGAGTAAACCTCACATGGTTCATATTACGAACCGAGTACATTTATTTACTTTATTTTGTCGTAATTGTGTGAAAATATTTATGGAATAAACATTTGTTTTAAATCATATGGACTTGATCAACTACAGTCCATAGGTAAGTAAAATAATTTTAACTATACAAATGAATTTCACAATTTTTATGCTTGAACTATAGTTGGTATTAGTGATTATCCCTGAGTGGATAATTACGTATATAAATATATATATATATATATATATATTTACGTGATTATATATGGAATGGTGTGACATTGAGGAGTGTGGAATTGTGATGATTTTATATATAATATGGATTTAAATGTATTGTGCCTTATTTATATATGATGATTTTGGATGGATTAATTCATGTTCGAAAAATCATAGTTGACTTGATGGGTTGTATAGAGGTCAATGATGTGGGTTCTGAAGACCAAATGGTCTAAGGTCCTTCGGTTTAACGATAAACCGGAGTGCATGTTTGTGAGGTTGTAGGAAAGATCACATGCGATGGGAATAACTGCTTGTAGAGTAGCTGCTTGTGATACTCTGAATTTCTATTGTGAGGTTTGTTATGCTCATTTAGAGCTTTACAATTTTACTTTGTAAGAGTGAGTTGTAATAATTAACTCAAGGTTTTCGAGATTTGAAATTTGAGTGGCATGTGGTGTGGTTGTTCTGAGAAAAAAATTCAGAACGTTTATTTGTTGTAGTTGTTTAATTCATTTTTCGGATTTGAATTTGTTATTCAAAAATTCGGGGCGTGACAATTTGTAAGCTGCATGATCAATTATTTGGAAACTACCAAACTGACAGGGTACGTAGTGGAGTGCAGTGACATCCATTACGAGAAAATATGTCTCATCATAGTCGATTCCAGGGCGTTTTGTGAGAATCCTTGCGCCAGAAGGCGAGATTACGATCTCTTTTTCTCATTACGCTTTCTAACAAAGACCCATTAGTTAACAGGTTTTATATTAGGAGGTGTTGGCATTATTGGCTCAAATACCCACCTCTTCGTTAGAGAATCCAACTTAACCTAGATCGCATTTTTCCATTTAGGCCAAATTTCTCTACGTTGGCGTTCATTCATCAACGGAGTGTGGTTCGATATCATCAGACTCAACAAACTCATGCGCAATGTAATGCGCAACTACATCATCAATTATGATGGAGTTCTATCCCACGTCTCATGTACACTAGTGTAATTTTCAAAGAGCTCTATATTCTTAGGAATAGGTTCTGACGTTGAGGCGTCCCCCAACAATAACCATAATCCGGAAGATCCTCATGAGACGGATTTTGAGTCTTGATGATCAAAGGATTGGAATGTGCCAAAATATCCTTCGAACTCACGGGCCTCCCACGCATCCTAGCTGGGGCCATGGCCTGCAACGCCAGCGTGCCACTCTCTTTGGCATTGGCGCCATGCCTACCTCTGTGTAGGGTGGCGCTACGTCCTCTCGTAGGGACGTCCATGTTTGCAGCATATTAGTGTGATCTCGTCACCTTAACAGGGATCGAGATGAGACATAATGGGGACAGACTACGACAATTCCTATCGTTCCTATTGAACATTTGTGTTCTTATCTCCCCCTAACGACAGGAAGACTATCTCATCAAAGTGACATCCGCAAATCTAGCGGTAAGGAGATCGCCTAGCAAGGGCATTTAAGTGGCAGATGATTGTTGGAATCTCAAATCCGACGTAGTTGCCTATTCGTCTATAAAGACCCATCATAGAGAGCTGTGGCATCGCAATTGGCACATAAATGACACACTCAAATATGCGTAAATACAATACTTGTACCCAGTCACTAGCTGTAAAGCAGAGGTACATTGAGTGGCGGTGGGTAGTAGACGAATTAGCAAAGTTGCATGCGATATTGCATCACCCCAAGCGGATATAAGGAGATTGGTGCGCATTACCAATGTCCGGACTACCATCGTAGTCGTTTTTGCAAGACCATTTGGGTGTGTACATGGGAATATGATGTCCAATATCAGTCCCATTGCAATAACCATCGAAAGTCTTCGATGTAAACTCTCTAGCAATGTCAAATCCAATTGACTGAATAGGATGATCCGGGGAGTGAGCCCGTTGTCATATGATGTTTGCTAGGAGTGTAGCATAATTAACATTAAAAGTGGGCAATGGCACAACACATGACCGGCGTGTTTGCGTGTCAACCAACATCATGAGATATTTAAATGTCCACAGGTTGGTTGAAACAGTCCACAGAATCCCTACGGATTCTATGTAAGAACAAAATGAGTATTTTCATATCCTTTGCATAGGAAGGTCTCAATCTAAATTTTCTTAAGGAACGGGATTTGTAAAACGAGCGAGAGGCTTTAGAAGTAACCAATGAGGATTTTGGTTGGGCCTAAGTGTCTGAAACGCTATTTGAAGCAAAGTTGGTGATTGCAGCATCACCTGGGGCGCCATCACCATGATGGATGCCATCCATGGCGTCATGGATAGGGACTGTGCCAGCAGTGTCGGTCACAATTAGTCCAGGAATCAACTTTTGATTCATGCTTCATTTCGCTCGAGAGAAAAGATGTCCATGTGAAGTCTTTAGTAGACGGATCATCTATCAGGACTAGGATGATATATCATGTCGTGACAAAGTCGATATGTGTCTAAATCCAAGAGATATTCTCTCATAACTTTTATTGGATTAAAAGCTCGAATAGTGACATAGAGTTCACTAGAGAGACACATAAACTTCTCTAAGATGCTCCTTTGTTCGCAATCATTAGAGGTATTGCAAAGGAACTCATTCTCATTCTCTACATGCGTTTTCGCATGAAATCTGTTGGCTACTCATAGATGCTATTTGTCCTAGGAGCGTAGAGAGTTTTTACGACAATAATCAAGGTGCCTTTTGGCAAGGGGAACTTAGGCTATTCCATGTCCTTGAATCAATACTGATGGCCCAACCATCGTAGTCACAAAGTCATATGCTCAAAATCAAAATGGAGTCATAATGAAAAGAACTCGAAATTTTATTCATAAACCAACAGAGTTACATAATTGTCTCTTTGATGAAAGAAAATCTAATCCAAAATGCTAGCTAATGCAAAATAATAGTAGTCGTCTAACTTCTTTCGGTGATTCCAAAATAAATGTGACCAGGTGAGTAGGGAGATGTCGGTGGAGCAAGGCTCGCTAAAGTACCACTAATCTCATAACCTTCCTAGACATCACACTTACTTTGGGTGAGCCTACTTTGAAGAAATACTAAACCATTAGCATCTACTACAAACAAATATGGCAATTGTCTATTACATCTCTTGGAAAAATAAAGACTTAAACAGAATTGGAGATCTATTGATCCCAACTAAATTTGTAGTCTTCAACCCTTCACTCTAGATCATCTTCTTAATCTTCTTGTTCCACATCGTGAGCTTCCCTTGCTTCACAATATGCTTTGTATGTGGTGAAAATTTCTCCACGAGCTCTACAAATGTGTGCCCAATGATCGGATACTCCACATCGAGAACATACATCTCTTTGCTCAGACTCCATTGATTGAGGAGCTTTGAAAGCGTCATTTAGATAGCTCTTGGTGGTGCCACCAACATGGCTAGAGGCATTGCCTCCCTCTCTCTTTCCAAGTTGACCTCTTCGGTTCTGTGTATGCCTATTTTGGCAGTTACCTTCCCAAGTAGAGTGATTAGAAGTATCCGTATGGTTCGGGTTTCACTCTTGGCGCCTTTTCTTAGGGGCGCGACTATAATTAGATTCCGGAATATGCTCTATTCCCACGGATCTCGAATTATAGTTCTTCACAAGGATGTTGTCATGCTTTTCAGCAACATTCATAACTCCAATGAGCTCATGAAACCTTGTGATTCGTCCTGCAGCAACATCGATTCGATAGTTCTTAGCAACCATAAATGCAGAGACGGGGAAGGTAGAGAGAGTCTTCTCAATCAGCATCGCATTTGTGATCTCTTTACCACAGAATTCCATTAAGGATTTAATGCGAAGTGCTTCCGAGTTGTAGTCAAGAATTGACTTGAAATCACAGAAGCGGAAGCTATGCCATCTCACTTCTAGGTCAAGAAGCAGGGAGTCACGGACGTTGCCAAATCTTTCTTCAAGTGAGACCCACAGCCTTCTGGGGTCTTCTTCATTCATACACTCGTACTGGAGCGAATCATCCATATGGCGAGTCATTAGGATGATGGCTTTCGCCTTATTTTCCATATGACGAGTCATTAGGATGATGGCTTTCGCCTTATTTTCCTCTAAGGCTGCTCTATTTGCTTCGAAAGCTTGTGCTTGCTCAACAGTTAGCACGTCCTTGCTAGGCTCGAGAATCGTATCCAGGATTCCATCGGCCTTGAGATGCTGGCGAACATTACGAACCCATCTGTGATATTCAGAGCCAGTTGTTCCCAATGGAGCAAAGTCCAATTTGTTCAAGTTATTCATCTTGAAATAGAACAAGAAAAAGGGTTAGTTTCGGAGCGAAAAAAGCTACCACGAAAACATATAAATTTCTGAGCGTAATCGCTTGCAAGAAATTAGGAATTTCCGAGCGTAGACGCTTCCAAGAAATTCGATTCCAAGAGAGGTTGGATTAGATCGAAACAATGATGTAAGTGGTCGATCATAAATTCTTTACAAACTCTAAGTTTGGAGGACTCTACAAGCTCCAAGCTTGGAGTGAGCACGAACCCTCACAGTTCGGCTTAATCAGGTCTCCCCTATGATGAAGAAAGGGGGGGTAGAAGAAGGGAGGTTGCAAGTCCCCGATAAAAAGAAGAGAAATTGAATTTAAAAACTCTAAAAAAGGGGAATTTTTAGAGGAAAAAAAAAAAAAAAAACCTTGAAAATAGGTAGTCGGAAAAGTGGCCAGAAAAAGGTTGACCGGAGTGTTGACCGACAATGCTGACGTGGCAGGCTGACTGGGCGCTGCTGATGTGGACGGGCTCTGGGCTGATGTGATTTGGGCCGAGAGCAACGACTGTCGGCCTGAGGTCTGCTTCTAGGCTTCTGGGCCTAGGGCTGGGCTCTGCTTCTGCCTCATTTTTTTTTTTTCTTCTACCGGTTCGGTTGCAGTCTATTCTGGTGGCCGGTTCAGGTAACTTCAGGATGGTTCCGGGATTGTAGTTTCCGGTTCTAGGGTTCTAGAACAATGGTGCTGCTGCTGGTGGAAGATGGCTGCACAAGGCTGGGAGGAAGGTTTGAACCTGGTAGAGGGACTTTCGTTACTTCAGTGGCCGGTTCGGTGGTTTTCCGACCGGTTCTTGGGGTGGGGCCGTCGGTTCTAGATTCCTGGAGTTGAGATCTACAAAGTGGGCGGCGGTGGTTTTTGGGATTTGAAGGCTACGAATTTAGGGTTTTAGGGTTAGAGCTTCGTGCTGATAACGTGTTGTAGAGAAACTGAAATTGAGAGGAATTTGCTGTGTATTTTCATTGATAATATGGGCCTCTTTATATAGAGGATTACAATGCATAGAATCTCAATCATACAAGAAAAGTAATCTTACATTGAATATAAATCTAGATCATTCTAATGTAACCCCTATTACCACTAGGTTAAGTAACCTAGAGTTTGAGTCAAACACAAATTAGGGTTTTACTTGAACAGTTTCTCCCTTTTTCTTCTTCTTAATTTTCTTGATTAAGCACCAATTATATCATATTCTGCATATATATGCTTGCCGACATGCTAATTAAGATCATGATGTTCAGTCAAAAATGTTTTGGGAAAAAAAAAAAAAAAAAAAACTCTTGATATTTTAAGGTGGGGGGAGATCTTATGGCCATTATTCTAATGCATATATAAATCAGCAATAGATGCATGGAAATTGAGAAGGTTTGAGTAAGAACTAAGAAGTGTGGGATAAGATATGCAGACGCACTAGTCGATCTGTTCGACCTTTTCTGCAAGGTGATGACTGATGACTGATGACTGATGACCAAATTTATCAAGATACTCAATTATTATAGTTATACTTTTTTAATTATTTTTGGCGGCGGCGATAAAACACTACTACTAGAGAAGCATCAATAGTGAGTGACCATATGCAAAAGAAAAAGGGTCTTGACGGGATGATTAGGAAAAAAAAAATGATAAATAAATAAAAGTGATGATAATGCTCAAGAACTTAAAAAAGGATTCTTTCAAGTTTAACCTAAAAAGGGATGTGGTAGGTGGCCACTACAAGGTGGCCACAAAAGGAAAAGAATTGGTTAATTGAAAGGGAAAGATATCTCATAAAATGACCTTATCATAAATAATTTAAAAAATCAAATGGAAAAAAAATCTCACACATTAAGAAAATACCTAATAAGTATAACATATAATCTCAGACTTGACAAACAACATACAGTAAAATCTTCTCTTTTTTAAAGTAAAAAACCTTAAGAGTCTGATTTATTGATTTATTGACGAAAAGAGAATAACATACAAGGAAAAAAAAAAGGAATACATAAATCATCTACATTTTCATTTTCATTAGTATAAAAACCCTTGAGGCCTTGAGTACTGAACCGAAGAACTCATATCAAAAGCCAACCATTTTTCAAGTTTTGTATTCATGGCTTCTAATGAAGTGGTGATTGTCATGGTGCCTTTACCATTGCAAGGCCACCTCAACCAGCTCCTCCACCTCTCCCGCCTCATCTCCACCTACAACATTCCCGTCCACTTCGTCGGAACCCCCAATCACAACCGTCAAGCCAAGCTTCGAGTCCAAGGCTGGGATCAAACCTCAGACGGCTCAAACTATATCCAATTCCATGACTTCTCCATCCCTCCTTTTCCTTGCCCCCCTCCCAACCCTAGTGCACCAACCAAGTTCCCTTCTCATCTCCAACCCACATTTCAAGCCACCACCCATCTCCGCCACCCAGTCGCCGCACTTCTACGCAAACTAGCCTCTCAGTCAAGGCGAGTAGTCGTCATCCACGACTCCCTCATGGCTTCCGTCATCCAAGACGTGGGTTCCATCGTAAACACCGAGTCCTATACCTTCCACACTGTTTCCGCCTTCGCCATTTTCCTGTTATTATGGGAATCAATTGGAAAGCCTTCTGAGCTAGAAGGGGTGGAGGTCCAAATCCCTGACACCGTCCCCCGTCTCGAGGATTGTTTCCCCGACGAGTTCTTTGATTTCGTTGTTGCTCAATATGAATACAAAAAGTACAGCTCAGGGAGCATCTTTAACACCAGCAAAACCATAGAAGGTCAGTACATAGATTTACTAAGCAAATTAGGTGATAATAAGAAGCATTGGGCTATTGGGCCGTTCAACCCGGTGTCCATATCCCTGAAAACTCCAAAGCACATGTGCTTGGATTGGCTTGATAAACAAGATGCCAACTCAGTAATATATGTGTCTTTTGGAACAACCACCACCATGACAGATGAACAGATCATGGAGTTGGCTATTGGGTTGGAAGAAAGCAAACAAAAATTCATTTGGGTATTAAGAGATGCTGACAAGGGTGACCTTTTCCTCGACGGAGACCAAGTTAGAAAGCCTAAGCTTCCAGAAGGGTATGAACAGAGAGTGAAAGATAGGGGAGTAGTAGTTAGAGATTGGGCGCCCCAGTTGGAGATTCTGTCGCACAAATCAATTGCTTGGTTCGTAAGTCATTGTGGATGGAACTCATGCATGGAAAGTGTCACGATGGGAGTTCCCATAGCATGTTGGCCGATGCACTCGGACCAACCAAGAAACACGGTTCTGGTTACTAGGGTGCTCAAAGTTGGTTTGGTTATGAGAGATTGGGAGAGAAGGGGTGAGCTTGTGACATCTTCAATGGTGAAAGATGGTGTGCAGAAATTGATGGGATCTGGAGAAGCGGATGTGATAAGGAAGAGGGCAGGAGAGTTGGGTGTTGCTGTGAGAGGGTCGATGGGGAAAGGCGGAACTTCTCGGGCGGAGTTGTCTTCATTTGTTGCTCATATTACTAGATAGTACTGAAACATGAAATGTCGTACTGGGAATAAAAAAATTATAAATAAAAACATTTTATAAACGTAAAGTTGTATGTGCACTTTTAATTCTGTTAGAAAAACTTGTTAAAGTGGCTCAATTTCGGAAAGATCTACCAAAAATGGAGGTCTGCGCCTTTCCTCCATTCAATAATATATAGAAAGCTTTTTGAATCGTTTTAATTTTTTGAATTATTTTTTGGTGCATCGCTAATTTTGAATTGGAAATACAAATTCACTCTAGTTATACTTACCAATTCTTTTTACAAACAATATCAGCAATCCAGTTCATCCGTAATCTGACTCGTATAGCCATGACATAATCAAATTAGTCTTCATATCTCGAAATGGTAGAATCACTTATTCACCACAAAAGGGATCCAGATTTGGACCACATAAATGTAATGATTCAAGTCATGCATGTAATAGAGTTTTTTTTTTTTTTTTTTTTGGAGATTAATGATATCCTTAAATCCTTAATGAAACTTCATTAATAATTACCGATGGGAGTGAACTCAATGGGAGATGCCCAAAACAAGGCCCAAGTATAAATAAACCTAATAAGGAAAATTATAACTCAACCATAATCCACATGGATAGGCAAAAGAGTGTAACCCAAAAAATTAAATAAAGCATCAACTCCTACAATACTAACATAGCCGTCGCCGTCCAAGCTCTTCCGCACAGCAGCCGCTGCAGTCGCCGCCAAAAGCCAAGAGGGTGCGAGAAGTGCTGAATTGAAGTGATGAGTGCCGAGTGACCGTTGCTAGAAAAATCTCAAAAAGCAGATCCAGTCAAAATCAAAGTTTAAGGGGATGAGAGAGAGGAACCAACACCACACACTGACTTTCTTTTCTCCACCAGAGAGACTCAAACCTGGAAGGGAACAAAGCCACAGAAATGGGACAGAAGCCAATAGTAAAGAAAAAAACCAATGGTGAATGGGGAGTGAAACATCCATGCGTGAGCATCCATACTCCTTTAGGTAAGTGATTCTCACTTTTAAGAGGTAGCCACGAAATCCTTCATGGAGCAGGTCTTTGGTAGATGGAGGGGAGATGGTGTGAGGTAATGGGTGAGGGGAGTCATGGAGTTTTTTGGATTTGAAATTTTTTTGGGTTGATCGGCAAAGAAAAGAGGAACAAGGTCCTCTAGAACTGAACATAAGCCAGCAAAATCAGCACAAAATGGGTGTAAATCACCACAGGGGGTGTGAGAGAAGCAAGAGAAAAAGATGAAGAACAGATGAACTAAGAAAAAGAGAGGCCAAACTAGAGAGGCTACCCCCAACTCTCAAGCCTTCGATCTAGATCCAGAGGGATCAAGATCCGGGCAAGAGAGAAGGGGGAGGGCCTAGAGAGAGACGCTCTGTTGGTTGGAGCTAGTGTAGAGTATTTTGTTTTCTAACTTTTTTACTTTTCCTAGGTTCAATGACAGTTTCATGCTGTTTTGTTTTCTCACTTTAAGAAGATCGAACTAGGATTCACAAGGCCAAGGTGCTTTATTATAGTCTATATATCAGATCCATAATGATTGTAGAATTTATTTTTTATAAACTTTACATCTCTAGATCGATTCTAAATTTAGTAATTATTTGTTCGGTGTCTTTATCACTTGGTTTAAGCAAGGATAGCAACTATGGATCCAAAACATGCATACATGACATTTAGAACAGTAAGCATGAATTGTGTCTTGTCCTTCCATCTGGTGAAATTTGTTCCATCAAATTTCTCAAATGTGTCGACATCTTGGTTGATAATACTCATATATATGTTTCTAGACTTGTTCTCCATAGCGAAAATAATACTTTAAGATTGTTGGATATATAGATGAAAATAGGAGAATGGGAAAAAAGGAAATAAAAGAACAACTATGAGAAATGATTCAAATTAAACGTCAAAGTTGTTCTTCTATTTTTTTTTTTTCCATTCTCATATTTTCATTAATATACCCAACACATCAGACCCAATTTTCACCGGAGCAAACATCCTTATATGTAAGAGGTGCAATTCTTAGTCTCAAATTTAGTATTATTACTTCAAACCATATTTTTCAATATACCCAACACATCAAACCCAGTTTTCACTGAGCAAACATCCTTATAAGAGGTGCAATTCATAGTCTTAAATTTAGTATTATTACTTTAAACAATATTTTTCAGTAAGTTTGATATGGCAGGTGAGTGAGGTAACAAATTTGCCTTTTATAATCTAGATCTATGTATGGTTTAGTAATCTTTGTAGTCAAATTTCTCACTTTTACTTTCATACTGTGATATAAGTTGTAGGTTATCTCAATCTATTTTATTTTCAATATAATGGTAAGGATTTAAGCCTAGCTGACGCTTGTAGTTCAACTGTGCTTTAGGACGAATCATTAGACTTTTCTTTGAGGGAGGGAGAGAGAGAGAGAGAGAGAGAGAGAGAGAGAGAGAGAGAGAGAGAGAGAGAGAGAGAGAGAGAGATTCACATTAAGCTTATGATATGTAAGTACATCATATAGTTATTCTAGTCTATCCTCAATTCAAACTTAAAATGTACGAAACAAAAGCGTCTTTCAAATTAGTAGATCTGTTACCTATTTGTTTAAAGATAAGAGACAACATTATAAGTGCGATTATTGTCACCTTAACATTTTCTTTGTTCACCCTACATTTTAATTTCAATTATTAAATTTACTTATCTAACTCATTTATCTTTTCAAAAATATCCTTATGTGACATATCCCATTAAAAAAGAAACCTTTTTTTTTAACAAAATCTCTCATTAATTTAGGGAATTTTTTTTAAACAATACATGAACTAAAGGTCATTGTGAATTAACGTTCTTTACTTTACACTAATTACACTTTGGTACCTGGACTATAAAACCCGACCCAATTATTGTACCTACCGTTAATAACACCGCTAACCTTATGTCATTATACATTTTTTAAAGGGTAGTTTGGTATTCTCTCTCTCTCTCTCTCTCTCTCTCTCTCTCTCTGTCTCTCTCTCTCTCTCTCTCTCTCTCTCTCTCTCTCTCTCTCTCTGTCTCTGTCTCTGTCTCTCTCTCTCTCTCTCTCTCTCTCTCTCTCTCTCTCTCTCTCTCTCTCTCTCTCGCTGCAACGAGCAATTGGGAAAACAAATCTTGAAAACAAATCTTTAGAAAGAAAATACCAAAAATCAAATGCTCCTATGTTCTTCATGTTCAACCAAGCCAACAAACAGTAGAGACACCCATAACCCATAGCATACGATACCATGATTCAGGCTTGGAATTGCAGATGAAGCAAACCTTCTCTTACTATTTCTCGCTCTATTAAAAGTTGGTCTCTAATACTCGGATTGCTTTATAATCTGAGAAGACTGATAGTATATAATGCTTGATTTGTTCCTGTCAGAACCCAATTGGAAAGAAGATGACTTTGCCGAGATGAGAGTGTCTCTCTTGAACAAATTGGAATATGTTATTTGGTCGTTGATGGCTTCTGGAGGTCAATCAAAGTCTAGACTATAGCTTTGCAACACTATAGCTGGCATAAGTTCTATCACTCATCATCAACATGAGTTGTTTATCGACTTATTGAGATCTAAGAAGCTGATGAAGAGCACCGAGCTCTTGCTTCTCTCTGATTCTGCAAATCCTTCTCGGGAACACGTACATTATACCCATCTTGCTTGCATCTTCTGATTTGGGTTTTGGAGAAGAGCACAGGGAGATCTGAATTCTATTACATGTGGAAGATTTACAAGGATTTGGGGTTCGTTCATTTGCTATTTGAGCTTCATTCTTGTCTTCTGGTCCTTACTACCTTGTGCTTCATAGCAGTTCTAATCTGGGCTCCCAAAATAGAAAAGGATGTAACGCAGAGATACATTGAGTGGCGGCAGGTCGTAGTCGTTTACCGCGAGACCATTTGATATTGCATAGCTGCATGTGATATTGTATCACCCCAAGCGAATATAAGGAAATTGGTGCGCATTACCAATGTCCGGACTACCATCGTAGTCGTTTACCGCGAGACCATTTGGGTGTATACATCGGGATGTGATGTCCAACATCAATCCCATTGCAATAACCATCGAAAGTCTTTGATGTAAACTCTCTAGCATTGTCAAGTCCAATTGACTGAATATGAAGATTTGGGGAGTGAGTCTGTTGTCATATGATATGTGCTAGGAGTGTAGTATACGCAGCATTTACAGATGGACAATGGCACAACACATGACCAGCGTGTTTGCGTGTCAACCAACATCATGAGATATTTAAACGTCTGTAAGTTGGTTGAATCAGTCCACAGAATCCCCACGGATTCTATGTAAGAACAGAATAAGTATTTTCATATTCTTTGCATAGGACGGTCTCAGTCCTAATTTCCCTAAGGGACGGGCTTTGTAAAACGAGCAAGAGGCCTTAGAATCAACCAATGAGGATTTTGGTTGGGCCTAAGCGTCTGAAATGCTATTTGAAGCAAAGTTGGTGATTACAGCATCACCTAAGGCGTCATCACCATGTTGAACGTCATCCATGGCTTCATGTATAGGGACTGTGCCAGCCCTAAGCTAGTGGAGGACAGCGGCGGTGCCAGAGGTAGCACCGACCGTCACACTTAATCCAAGAATCAACTTTTGATTCATGCTTCGTTTCGCTCAAAAGAAAAGATATCCAGATGAAGTCTTTAGTAGACGGATCATCATATCATGACTACGATGACCTATCCTATCGTAACAAAGCCAATATGTGTCTAAATCCAAGAGATCTTCTCTCATAACTTTATTGGATTTAATAGCTCGAATAGTGACATGGAGTCCATTAGAGAGACACATAAACTTCTCTAAGATGCGCCTTTGTTCGCAATCATTAGAGATATTGCAAAGGAACTCATTTCTGTTCTCTACATGCGTTTTTGCATGGAATCCGTTGGCTACTCATAGGTGCGATTTGCCTTAGGAATATAGAGAATTTCTGTGACAATAATCAAGGTGCCATTTGGCAAGGGGAACTTGGGCTATTCCATGTCCTTGAATTAATATTGATGGCCTAGTCATCGTAGTCACAAAGTCATATGCCCATAATCAAAATGGAGTCATAATGAAAAGAACTCGAAATTTTATTCATAAGCCAACGGAATTACATCATTGTCTCTTTGACCAAAGAAAATCTAATCCAAAATGCTAGCTAATGCAAAACAATGGCAGTCGTCTAACTTCTTTCGGTAATTCCAAAATAAATGTGGCCAGGTGAGTAGAGAGATGTCGGTGGAGCAAGCCTCGCTTAAGTACCACTAATCTCAGAACCTTCCTAGACATCACACTTACTTTGGGTGAGCCTACTTTGAAGAAAGACTAAACCTTTGGCATCTACTACAAAAATATATGGCAATTGCCTATTACATCTCTTGGAAAAATAAAGACTTGAATAGAATTGGCGATCTATTGATCTCAGCCAGATTTGTAGTCTTTAACCCTTCACTTTAGATCATCTTCTTGATCTTCTTGTTCCACATAGTGAGCTTCTCTTGCTTCACAATATGCTTTGTAGGCGGTGACAATGTCTTCACGAGCTCTACAAATGTTTGCCCAATGACCGGATACTCCACATCGAGAACATGCATCTCTTGCTTAGACTCCATTGATTGAGGCGCTTTGAAAGCGTCATTTAGATGGCTCGTAGTGTTTGTGGCGCCACCAACATGGCCAAAGGCGTTGCCTCCCTCTCTCTTTCCACGTTGACTTCTTCGGTTCCGTGTTCACCTATTTTGGCGGTTACCTTCCCAAGTAGAGCGATTATATGGACCAGAACGTCCAGAAGTATCCCTAAGATTAGGGTTTCGCTCTTGGCGCCCTTTCTTAGGGGCGCGACTATAATTGGATTCTAGAATATGCTCTGTTTCCACGGATCTCGAATTATAGTTCTTCACAAGGATGTTGTCATGCTTTTTAGCGACATTCATAGCTCCAATAAGCTCATGAAACCTTGTGATTCGTCCTGCAGTAACATCGATTCGATAGTTCTTAGCAACCATCAATGCAGAGACGGGGAAGATAGAGAGGAGTCCTCTCAATCAACATCGCATCTGTGATATCTTTTCCATAGAATTCCATTAAGGATTTAATGAGAAGTGCTTCCGAGTTGTAGTCAATAACTGACTTGAAATCACAGAAGCGGAGGCTATGCCATCTCACTTCTAGTTCAGGAAGCAGGGAGTCACGGATGTTGCCAAATTGTTCTTCGAGTGAGACCCACAGCCTTCTAGGGTCTTCTTCATTCAAATACTCGTACTGGAGCGAATCATCCATATGACGAGTCATTAGGATGATGGATTTCGCCTTATTTGCCTCTAAGGCTGCTCTATTTGCTTCTAAAGATTGAGCTTGCTCAATAGTTAGCACGTCCTGCCTAGGCTCGAGAATCGTATCCAGGATTCCATCAGCCTTGAGATGCTGGCGAACATCACGAACCCACTTGTGATATCCAGAGCCAGTTGTTCCCAATGGAGCGAAGTCCATTTTGTTCAGGTTACTCATCCTGAAAGAGAACAAGAAATTATGGTTAGTTTCGGAGCGTAAAAGTCTACCATGAAAACATATAAAATTTCTGAGCGTAGTCGCTCCCAAGAAATTAGGAATTTCTTAGCGTAATAACTTCCAAGAAATCCGATTCCAAGTGATATTAGATTAGATCGAAACAATGATGTAAGTGGTCGATCATAAATTCTCTACAAACTCTAAGTTTGGAGATCTCAACAAGCTCCAAGCTTGGAGTGAGCACGAACCCCCACAGTTCGGCTTAATTAGGTCTCCCCTATGATGAAGAAAGGGAGGTAGAAGAAGGGAGTTTGCAAGTCCCCGAGAAAAAGAAGAGAAAATGAATAAAAACTCAAAAATGGGAACTTTTAGTAAAACAATACCTCGAAATAGGTTGCCGGAAAATTTGGCAGGAAAAAGTCACCGGAAAGTGGCAGGAAAAGTCACCGGCAAAGGTTGACCGAGCTGCTGACGTGGCGTGGGTCCCATGTTGAGGTGGCTTGGGTCCCGGTGCTGACATGGCACGGATCTCGTGCTGACGTGGCGCGGGTCCGTGTGCTGACATGGCAGTGCCCACTGCCATGGGCTTGGGCTTGGTCTTGTTCTTGGGCTTCTTTTTCTTTGTTTTTTTTTTCTTTCTTCTGCAGGTTTTTGGCAGGCCGGTTCACCAATATCTAGACCAGTTTTTGGAGTTTTGCTTCCGGTTCCTGAATCCTGGGGTTGAGGCGCTACTGATGGCAAAATGTGGTAGCAATCGGAGGTCCGGAAGGTAGTGAAGCGATGGAGGGATCCCTTTTTTTTCTTCTTAGAGGACTGGTTCGATACTTCTGATGGCCGATTCAGTAGTTTTCCGGCAGGTTCTGGTGGTTCTGCCGCCGGTTCTGGAATCCTGGGATTGAGGGATTTAATATATGCGGCGATGGTGGCTAGGGTTTAAAGGCTACGAATTTAGGGTTTCAGGGTTAAGGCTTCGTGCTGATAACGTGTTTAAGGAAAACTGAAATTGGGAGAGAATTGAGACGTGCTTTCATTGATAATAGGGGCCTCTTTATATAGAGGATTACAAGGCATAGAATCAGAGTTCTACAAGAAAACGTAATATTACAGTTGATTAGATATCTCCAAGATTCTCCGATATTATCTCTATTACCACTAGGTCAAGTAACCGAGAGTTTGGGTTAGACACATATTCTAGATTTACTTAAACAGTAATTTTATAATATTACTTGGAGGTTCAACGTATTAAATGAGTCAATTTTAGATTTTTAGTGGATCAAGGAACAAACCTCAACAAGATCTATTATTAAACAGTTTAGAGACATGTTATCTCGAAGTACCCATTTAATAAGAGAGGTTGGGTTTAAATTGGCGTTTGCAACACAATTATTATGTAAGTTGGCTTGTGAAATGTCTTAAAAAAAAAAAAAAAAAAAACAGTTGGCTACTGAAAATTTAATATATTGACACAACGTAAACCAAATACAACCCGACCCATTGACAACATTATTATTAACTACGATAATTATTTGAGTTTTTCCCCTCAGACCGGTCAAAACTTTCATGAACCGGACAGAATGATACCCAATCTTTCAAAGTGACCAAAATGGTACCTGAACTTTCAAAATGTGGCCAAATGGATACCTCCGTTAAATTTTCGTCACTTTACCGTTAGTGCAGCCCATGTGCCGCGCATGTGACTGAAAATTTTCGTCACTTTACCGTTAGTGCAGACCGGTCAAAACTTTCATGAACCGGACAGAATGATACCCAATCTTTCAAAGTGACCAAAATGGTACCTGAACTTTCAAAATGTGGCCAAATGGATACCTCCGTTAAATTTTCGTCACTTTACCGTTAGTCTACCTCTAATTTTCCCTCCAAATATTTCCGCCAAACATATATCTCTTTTTTTTTTTCTCTTCTTCTTCCCTTTTTCCTGAGAATAATCATGTACCTATTTTCTATACAACTGAACATATCATTTGAGATGACCTCTGCAATTTCTTAGAAGAAAACAACTTCAAATTCTGTACAGAAGAAGGAAATATAATTTCAGTAATGATGCCATACCTGGATTGCTCCTTAGCAATTCTTTCCTGTACGATGCAAGCTTATTGTATAGAAAATAGGTACATGATTATTCTCCGGAAAAAGGGAAGAAGAAGAGAAAAAAAAAAAAAGATATATGTTTGGCGGGAATATTTGGAGGGAAAATTAGAGGTAGACTATGAGAGAGGGTGGAAATATATCAGATCATAAATTTAGGGGTATTATGGTCTTTTTACCTTAATTTTCAGTCACATGCGCGGCACATGGGCTACACTAACGGTAAAGTGACGAAAATTTAACGGAGGTATCCATTTGGCCACATTTTGAAAGTTCAGGTACCATTTTGGTCACTTTGAAAGATTGAGTATCATTCTGTCCGGTTCATGAAAGTTTTGACCCGTCTGAGGGGAAAAACTCTAATTATTTTCATTAAAGATTCTGAGTTTCTGACCAACTGTCGCATTCAAATTCAAAAAGATACTAAAGAAATTTGATTTATTTCCTTATGATAGAGTGATAGACAGAAGAAAAATGAAAAATGACCTCAATTACAAAAACTGGCCGGAATCCACCATAAAGGTAACAAATTGAACTTTCACTGCTACTATATCTCCGGAGGGATGACCTTTAACCAACTAGCCAAGCCGCAATGAAAGACTTGTGCCTAAAAAACCAATACTACTCTTAAGACCAGTATCTCCCATATCTCAATTCAAATGCGAAACTGGCCAGAATCGTTAATTGAACTTTCACTACTGCTATATCTCCAGAGAGATGACCTTTAACTAGGGCTGTCAATTTTTACACGACCCGATAACACGACTCGAAACCCGCACGAAATAAAACTGGTTGAAGCCGCACGATAAAAAAGCGGGTCGACAGCGGGTCAACCCGTCATGACCTATTTAATAAACGGGTCGGTCATAGGTCAACCCGCCAACACGAAGTGAACTCGTATAACCCGATTATGCTATACTTCTTGAAATTTTGGACGTTAGGAGTATTTGATTATAGGATTGGACAATTTGAAATATTTTGCTTTATCATTATTGGATTTAATTATTTATGAATTATATATAATTATTTATATTATTCGTCTTATGAAATTTTTAGTGAATTTAATCAATTTATGCATGTTTTTAGTTAAATGGGTCGCAGTGTTGACCCTTAAATGGGTCATTTTGTCAAACACGACACGACCTATTTATTAAATTGATTAAGCGGGTTGGAAACGGGTAACCCGTTTAATAAATAGGTTGGATTTTGGTTTAAATTTTCGACACGATTAATAAATGGGTTGGATTTGGGTTTAAATTTTCAACATGATTAATAAATGGGTTGGGTTTGAGTTTGTCTCTTATGACACGACATATACCTTGACCCGACACGAACCCAACCCGACACGACCCATTGACAGCCCTACCTTTAACCAACTAGCCAAGCCGTGATGAAAGACTTTCGCCCAAAAAACCAATACTGCTCTTACACCAGCATCTCCCATATCCCTATTCAAATGCGAAACCGCCATGACAAAAGATGGTCACAGGACCGAACATGGAAGACACAATCCAATCTGGGTTGGGTTGACAGTAGTAGAAAGAATAACGAAGATTGACACAAGTATAATATTAGACCCGATGCATTGATTCAATCAATGGAACCACAAAAGAACTATTGCTGGGATGAGGATGATGAGTTCGATGATGAAGAGGAAAAAGGGAAGATCGGGAAGCTTTTGAAGGAATTTATGTATGCAACTGGTAACGCAACCGTCTCTGATGCAATTGGGTTTCCTAAGGAGGTGAAGTTCAGAGAGCAATTGAAAGAGATAAAAAAAACACAGGAGGGAATTAGATTCTTTAAAGGCAAGTTGGCTTGAAGATCATTATGCAAAGAAGAAAAAGAGTGACACAAAACAACCAACATGACTTCATTGATGCCGTGCTATCAGAGATTCAGGATAGTTCCATGTCCACAATCCCGTGTTTTTTGATAGAAGTGCACTGGGTATTATCAATATTGGCTATTTACAATCCCCTGATGCATAAAGAGAGGACTGTTGGTGAATATTTTGACCGAGGGCAGCCACTGATTTTTGTGGAAAAACAAGGAAGAGGTAGAGGCTGCAGTAGATCCACAATTGAGACGAGCTGAAGTTGAAAAGATAAAAGAGAGGAAAAAAAAAAAAAGATGAAACAGATGTTGAAGATAAGGGAAAATTAATCTAATTGCATTAAATCTGGACCTTAATCCAATGCAGAATCGACATTACCTAATAATTGCAAAAGCAAATTATCAAACCAAACCAAGCAGCAAAAGCTAAATATCAAACGCAACAAACCACCAAAGCAAAATGTCAAACTAAAGTCTCCCCTAAAACAGCCACTGATTTGTGTAGACAAACAAGGAAGAGGTAGCAGCAGTAGATCTCTAATTTAGATATGCTGAAGTAGGGAAAAAAAACAAAAAGAAAAAAAACAAGATGAAACAGATGTTGAAGATGAGGGAAACTGATTGAATAGAGCAGAGACTACTGCACAGAGCACTAGTTAAAAAAAAAACAGGGAGTAGAACAGAAAACTACTTAACTCTTAGAATGATAACCACTATCATTAAATCAAGCCTTAAGGTAAACTGAACCACTTTAATCGGTTAATCCAATGCGGAATCGACATTACCTAATAATTACTTGCAAAAGCAAATTATCAAGCCAAACAAAGCATCAAAAGATGAATATCAAACAAAACAACCCACCAAAAGCAAAAGGTCAAACTAAAGTCTCCATAAATCCTCAAATTAAAGTAGCAAAACAAAAATTCTTAAACCAAAGCAAGGTGTACCAAAAAGAAAAATAAAATCATATTACGAAATGTGAGGGTAAATGTCTAAATATCCAATGACTATTTTGACTGAGGGCAGCCACTGATTTTTGTGGAAAAACAAGGAAGAGGTAGAGGCTGCAGTAGATCCACAATTGAGACGAGCTGAAGTTGAAAAAAAAAGAGAGGAAAAAAAAGATGAAACAGACGTTGAAGATAAGGGAAAATTAATCTAATTGCATTAAATCTGAACCTTAATCCAATGCAGAATCGACATTACCTAATAATTGCAAAAGCAAATTATCAAACCAAACCAAGCAGCAAAAGCTAAATATCAAACGCAACTAACCACCAAAGCAAAATGTCAAACTAAAGTCTCCACTAAAACAGCCACTGATTAGTGTAGAAAAACATGGAAGAGGTAGCGGCAGTAGATCTCTAATTTAGACAAGCTGAAGTAGGAAAAAAAACAAAAAAAACAAAAAACAAGATGAAACAGATGTTCAAGATGAGGGAAACTGATTGAATAGAGTAGTGACTACTGCGCAGAGCATTAGTTAAAAAAAAACTAGGGAATAGAACAAAGAAAACTACTCCACTCTTAGAATGATAACCACCATCATTAAATCAAGCCTTAAGGTAAACTGAACCTTAATCCAATGCGGGGTCTGACATTAAATTAATCCAATTGCACTAAATCTGAACCTTAATCAGTTAATCCAATGCAGAATCAACATTACCTAATAATTACTTGCAAAAGCAAATTATCAAGCCAAACAAAGCATCAAAAGATGAATATCAAACAAAACAACCCACCAAAAGCAAAATGTCAAACTAAAGTCTCCATAAATCCTCAAATTAAAGTAGCAAAACAAAAATTCTTAAACCAAAGCAAGGTACCAAAAAGAAAAAAAAAGCCATATTATGAAATGTCTAGGGTAAATGTCTAAATAGATAAGAATCCAATGTTTCATCAGGCTGCGGTCCTCGAACGCTCCTAGAAAGAATAATGATAAAGCAATCAGTAAATAGGGTTTAGGCATCAGTAAGTTAAGCATGACATAATGAGCTGAATTACCATGAACCAAGTCATCAAAATTGATTCGATGGCCAAACTTCACTCCATATGTCCTTCTATCGTGTCGATTATTGCGTTGCCGCCTGTAAAAGTTTGAGATACCAATTAGAGGAAAGAGGGATTAAAAAAAACAGATATATATAGAGAGAGAGAGAATTGAAGTGAGAGGAAACATACTTGCACCTTAAGCAAATAAACTACTAGAATGCCATATATAATATGCAATACTAAACTCTGAACAATAGAAATCAAAAATTGCATAACGGAAGGGGCGAGCATTGAAATTGAGATTTGGACCTAAAAATATATATTCAAACAAGCATTCCATGTTAGTCATCCATGAATATAAGAATATTACATTAATCAAATTTGAAATCAGTAAATAGGAGTTGATATTCATCAAACACATCAAGTACAAAAGAGAAGAAAAGCCGATCATACCATCACCCAGGCTCGGGATTGTCTTCATCAACCGGAAGGTGTTCAACCGGGGGGTCTTCAACCGGGACTTCAAGCACCAACGGAGGATCTTCAACCGGAGGTATAACCGGGAGAAAGAACCCATCCACTGCGACCTCGTCGGCTGCGATCGGGACCGGGTCTTCAGACCCATTTCAAAACGAATCAGGATTTATTAAACCATTTCAAAATGATGAAGTCCCGGTTGAACACCCTCCGGTTGATGAAGACAAGCCCGAGCCTCATGGTATGATCTTAGGGCTTTTCTTCATCAACCGGAGGGTGTTCAACCGGGACTTCATCATTTTGCTGGCCGAATAATAAAACTCTCCTAAGCTCCTCCTAGCTATGGACAAATCAGGCAACCAGGTCCCGGTCCCGATCGCAGTCGAAGAGGTCGCAGTGGATGGGTTCTTTCTCCCGGTTATGCCTCTGGTTGAAGATCCTCCGGTGGTGGTGAAAGAGGGGTTCTCATTCTTTCGTTAGGGTTTATATAGGACGGGGCTTCGGGTATTGGGCAAACTAAGGGCTCGGGTATTGGGCTTTGCCCAGATGGTCCAGACCGAGGCCTCAAGTACGGGTTCAAACCCAAAAAAAAAAATTTGCCAAAGCAACGCATACCTCAGAACTATATTTTCTTTTGTAAGAGTTCTTTTGTAATCGAGAAAAGAAAAGGAAAATTAAAATAAAATTTAAAAAAAAAATTGCCTTAGATCTACGGATGCTTTCATGATTCCTCAAATCCAATTCAACAAGGGGATTTGAATCGATAAGAGAGGAAATTAGAATCGATAACAAATAATCTAAAAAATCCTTTGTTATTCCAATCCCCTCTAGTCTAATTAGAAGAACCACTCACCAAAATTCTGGTTTCTCGTTACAAATTGAAGATTGAAAGAAAGGATTTTGAAGAAAATACATATTAAACAAGAAGAGGAATTGGAACAACAACGAGTTTTTTGATCAAACAACAAACATGATTAATTTAATTGATAAAAAAACTCATTCTTGTTCCATATCCATCTTGTTCAATCAGAACCCAGAACATCGCTCATCCATCGCCCAGCAACAGCGACCAAGTGGGTTATGATTTGAGAGAATTACAGAGGAGAGAGAAAGCAAAGGCAAAAAAGAAAAGATAATGGGGGTCGGTAGGCGTGGGCTCGAGAAACCGAAAACCGAAAAAAACCTCACCGATACCCGAACCGCAGCAAAAAAAAACCGCACCGAATAGGAAAAAACCGCACCGCACCGAAGCTGTTCGGTTCGGTTTTCGGTTTCGGCCCGTTAGAAACCGAACCGAACCGAAACACTGTTCATTAAGCTAAAAACGACGTCGTTTTTTATTTAGGGTTGGAGACCTTACCTCGCTGCCTCGAGTCGAATCCTCATTCCTTAATCACAGCCTCACTTCCACTGTTGCTCAGCCTAAACCTAAACTCTCTCGGCCCCGACTTTTTCCTCAGCCCTTGCTCTCTCAGTCGAATCCTCGCCGCCACCCACGCAGCCAATCAATTCCGGTGACACGAAGACGGGATCTCAGGAAGACAGGAACTCACAGCAGCTTTCTATCTTTCTTTCCATCGGTAAGGTTAGTCGAAGTATCAAACTCCGTCTTTGATTTTCACCGATCTGAGATTCTGAGCTAGTTGATCTCCAATCCTATGTTTAAAATCTCTACTTGTGTCTATAGCTAGTAGTTCCCGATTCATTTTGCTTCTCCTCAACCTCAAGTCTTCAGTGACTAACGAATCTTCACTCCATGTTGTGTTCTTATTTCATGTTTTTCGTCTTCAGAGATTGAAGAAGACTCGGTGTTCTTTTGAAGACTAGATTGAAGAAGACTCGGCTTCAGAGATTGAAGAATTCCAGGTTAGGTCTGAACCAAATTGAAAGGGTTTCTTGATTTCGTGGATGGGGCTTCTTGTTCGGTTTTTGATCTGGACATTCTCTTGTGCTATTATTGTTGTAGATTAGCTTGGAATAGAGTTACAGATTTGGGCTTGACTTTGGTGTTTATAGCCGCAATCTTTCTGGATAAGGTAAGAGCTGAGGCAAAAGATGGTTTCAGACTATCAGTTTATGTTATGTTGTGTATATTGTGGAATGTTCTTGCTGGACATGGAATTGAGTATGTTAGTTTCAGGTAGTCTGCATTTGTTTTGGCTGAGTAGTTCTAGACTTGAAATTGCTGAAAATGAAGAGGCAAATGGAGAAATCTAAGTCATGTGGTACAAGTTCTGCTTCAGCCCCGAAGAATAAATCATCTTCATCATCTCAGGTAGCAATTTTTTTTTCAAATCTGTAATCTGTTTGTTGATTGTTAATGCTCAAAAGTCTGGCGGTAGCCAAACCTTGGTCTAACGCTGGATCGGCAGGCGGACCGCTACTCTGCCGATCTGAGGATTACTGCTAACTGCCAAACACAAGACAGGGCGTTTGAGGGAGACCGCGTTGGGCGGTCTTCAACTCTCCGATGCCTAAGTCAGTCAATGCATATAGGCAGCATAACAATAATGAGTAGTAAAATGCGTCCTTAATGAGGAGAGAGGAGAGGACCTTTTATAGGTGAGGAAGAGGATGATCTTCTCTTTGTTTTCGATGTGGGACTGATGTGCTTCAGTTCCCAGTTTCAGTAGCTTCTGATGCTAACTTGACACGGCGCGTGGTGGCGAGTCGGCGGTGCTTTGGGGTTGATCCGGGGCTCAGGCGGTAACCCGGCTAGCTGTCTTTACGCCAGTCACTCATATGGTGGGCGTTGGTACCCCTGGCGGTACAATGAGCGTGGCTCATTATAGCTAATTATGCTTGCAAATGCACATGTATGTACAAGTCCCCCAAATCCCCAGTCAAGGAGGGCAATCTTGGTTGGGGAGTTGATCGGCGGTTTGAAGCGTTTCTCCCGCTAAACTTTGCAGAAGCATAATTAGCGTCAGTGCGTCGTCAACCATGGATTTACTGAGCAAACGCTTTGTGCCCTTTCGGGTGGGCCCCTGCTAGGCCCCCCAGGGAGTCCCCCACTCCCCGGCTAAGATGGACCTCCGGATGGTCGCTATTATTGTTTGTTGAGGGGGAGCTGCACGGAGCAGCACTGCACGGAGCAGAGGGTGTTGGGTTGCGAGCCCAATCTTAGCACCCAAGTGACGGGGGTCAATGTACCTGATCAGGGCTGTCGTAGACTGTTGACTAGTCCCCGTGTCCCGTAGGGACATTCTGACCGTAACTCCGCGTGGCGGCGTTGTCAGAGAGGCGCGGCCTCGGGATCCGCCGCTGGCGGAAGTCCCCCCGCTAGATGTAGCAGGAAGCAGCGTCAAGTAGACGTGCTTGGTGGTATTTTATTGAGCGGTATTGCGCTGAATAAAGTACGCAGCTTGTCAGATGAGAAAGGGGGGTCCGCTAGCGGTGTGCTGTGTAGCGGAGGACGCCCCGTTTACCGAATGACGAGAGAAGTTCCGTTGGAGACTTCGATGGTGACAAGAGAAGTTCCGCTGGCGGGGTTTCGCTCAATGGACTGTCACCTGGGAGATGACAAGTGAGAAAATCTGCTGGCGGGGTTTCGCTCAGCGGAGACTCCACTTGGAGGATGACAAGTGAAGATCCGCTGGCGGGGTTTCGCTCAGCGGACACTCCACTTGGAGGATGACAAGTGAAGATCCGCTGGCGGGGTTTCGCTCAGCGGAGACTCCGTCACTTGGAGAATGACAAGTGAAGATCCGCTGGCGGGGTTTCGCTCAGCGGAGACTCCACTTGGAGGATGACAAGTGAAGATCCGCTGGCGGGGTTTCGCTCAGCGGAGACCCCACTTGGAGGATGACAAGTGAAGATCCGCTGGCGGGGTTTCGCTCAGCGGAGACTTCCAATGGTTGGGGGTTTTCTTCTCAAGTGGTTACTTCCCTTGGGAGCTAAAGGAGACGACGGTTGACACGTGGCCAACTCCTAGAGGGTTAGCGTCTGGAGGCTTGCCTCCTAAGCCTAGCCGTCTTCTCGTCATTAATGCGAGTAATGATGGATTTCGTAACCGAGGCGACGCCTCGGTTAATCCGGGGAGTTAGTGAAGACGTGGGACACGTGTACGGTTGCTACGTGATGTCGTTTTCTAGCGGACGGCTCAGGATTGCTTGATGTTGACATAAAAGGGGGGGAACTCAGCGAGTTTCGACACTTCTGGAAAATCTTCAAATCTGAGTCGCCTCCTTCGAGCCTTGTTCGTCTGTGAATTGCGAAGAAGATTCCCCGGTTTGCGTGGAGCTATCGGACTCGAGAGGACGAAATATCTGTCAGTGAAGACGAGTTGCACGCCACAGCTTCGACGTGAGGTTGGTATTTCGAATCCTTTTCCTGTTTCATTGAATCTGCAATGGTGGTTTCTGGGTTTTGCTACTTCTGTTAATGGTGTGATGTTGCTTCTTTGGTGTTCTCTGAGGGTGTAGAGAGAGATTTGAGGGAGGTTATGGTGTTTGACAGAGAGTTGGGGTTTTGGGTTTTGCTAGATGGTCGAATCTGGGTTGAGTGTGCGTTTGTTCTTGTTTTGGTATTTTTCTGGGTAATTGTTCTTGATGTTTTTGCACTAAACGAATATAGGTAAAGGCTAGATCTTGTGTAAACTGACCGGTTTGGGTTTTAGGGTTTGGGATGGCTAGCGTCGTAGAGATTTCGAGCAGTGAGGATTCCGGGTCTGACGTGTCGTTCAGCGCGGCAGATAGGAATTTTATTGACTCGTTGTGTCCGTTTGCCCGTGCAGGAACCTCACTGCCAGAACCGCTAGACATCGAGCCACTACAAACCATACCCTGGGAAGTAGTAATGGGTCGTGCTTCGCGCTCCGAGAGTTCTAGGGCCAGGGAGGCCGCCGCTGCTCAGAATAGGCGTGAGGAGCGGTTGGCAAGTAACAGCGCTGCCAGTGGCTCTGCTGACGGGGGAGATGCGACAGGGGAGGATACCGAATCGGCATGGGTTCTTCCGGATGGGATTCCTGTTGACGAGGCGGGAGGGCGGATGACCGTTGCCAATGTCAACAGGATAAAGCGGATGTTTCGGTTGCCTGGCGTGGTTAAACTGCGTCCACCGACGGTGGATGAAAAGGCTTCAATTCTTCGCCCGGGGTTTGCCGCTGTGCATGAGGCAATATTCCGCCAGGGAGTGACACTACCGCTCGTGCCCAGTCTTCAGATCTTGGTGTGCGAGTTCGGCCTAGCCTTTGGGCAAGTCTGCCCCAACATGTGGCGATTGATGTTGGCGATGACTTCGCTGTGGCGGTTGTCCGGCTGTGAGGGACCAACCGTGGCGGAGGTGCTGCATTTCTATGAGCTGACGTATGTGAAGCGTCAGGGCTGCGAAGGTCAAGTGAACCTAAGTCGCCGCCAGGGAGCCCCCAAGTTGATAGAGAACCTGAGGGATTCTATGTCGTATTGGCGGGACACCTTTTGCGTTGCCACGACGGGGTGGGAATATCAGGCGGAATCCAATGACGGGGAACCGGCGTTTAGGATTAAGTCAGAGTTCCAACCTATCCGAGGTGGTTTGTCCGTCTCCGCTGAATATTGCTGGCGGTTTACGTTGTGCTTAGTCTTGAACCTTACTAACGTTTATCCTTGTTTTGCAGTGGGCTTGCGCTACAACCTGACTCGTGAAGAAGAGTGTCGTGTGGCGTGCATCCAAGGTTGCTGGCGGAATCGCAATTTGTTGGACTTTCGCCTACTTACCGGTTGGGAGCTGTTGGTCGATCAACGATTGACTCGCGCCGTTGGTAAGAAATCTCCGCTACCTTGTACACTTAGTTAATTTGGCCCTGCGGTTGACTGAGTTGCTTTCTGTTTGTTTAGAGACGCCGCCAGGTAACGCTAGGAGCCGTGACGCGTTTGCCAAAGCCATGGACCGCGCGGAGATTGACAACTTTTTGGAGGCCATGTATGCCTCAGGGGATGCGGCTCAAAAGACAGTGATAGACCCAGTGACGCTGGCGGTGAGCCCATCCGAGGTTCCGGTGGTGCTGCCAATGCCGCTGCACTCCCACCTTGGCACCGACGGCCTACCCGTTGCTCAGACGGGTGCCAATGTGGGGGGTGGAAAGGAGGGGTCTGGCGCCGCGCCGCAGACAGAGAGAGTGCCCAACGTGCGACGTGGGCCACAGAAGGTGGTGCGGCCGGCAGGGGCTGCCGCCACGGTGGGTCAACAGCAACGGGGGCCAAGGCCTGCGGCCGCTGGACAGACGCGGTTGTTGCGGAAGCGTCGGCAGAATGACTCCGACGAGGAGGATGATGATGATGCTGAGGTTATCGGGGTCCGCCAGCGAAAGAAGGCCCGCCAAGCTCCGCTGAAGGCGCCAGTGGCCGCTGCAGAAGAGGCTCCTGCGAGTGACCTGGACTCGTTTGCCGCCTATGCTGAGTTCATGACTGACAATGAACGGGGATTTCTCTACCACCTCTACGAGATACTGGGGTTTGGTGGTCTGGCGGGGATTTCCCGCCCAACGGCGATTGACGGGTCACCCTTCAGTTCAGCTTTTGGTCACCTTTCGGTTGGGCTGCATGAGATGTTCGTGGCGGCGCAGAAGCAGCCCGGGGTTGAGCGGCAGCTCAGGGACGAGATCAGCGGTCTCGAGAGGGAGCTGGGGGACGCCAAGGACAGGCTGGCGGATGTGGAGCGGCGCCTGACTAAGACGGATTGCGACGCCGCGGATGCTCGCGGCAAGTTGGAAGTGGCAATCCGGCGGGACGTGGAACGGAACAACCACATCTCCAGGATGGAACAAGACACGTCTCTGCTGCAGGAGCGGGTGGCCGCTAAGGAGAAAAAGATTGATATCCTGCAGTAGGAGTCTGCCGCCAAGCAAGCAGCGGTGACGAAACTGGAGGCTGAGGTAGCTCGCCTGCGGGACAAAGGGACCCGTGCCGCTGCCGCCGCTGTGGAGAAATTCAAACAGTCGGCGGAGTACAAAAAGGCGATGACTGAATCGGCGAAGGCCGGCGCCCTAGCCAACGTGGAGATGCTGAAGCAGAGGGGCGCCATTGACTTTGCGAAGGCGTCCCAGCCACCTGTTCTGCCAGTCCAAAATGCTCCGCCGGTGCAAGCTGCGGTTCCTGTCCAGCCTGAAGGTGTTCGCTCGGGAAGCGGGGAAAGCGGTGCACAGCCAGCGGATGGTTCTCAGCAGACTCCTCTGCCTACCCAGTCGGAGGTGTCCCGTGCCGGTTTCCTGGCGGCACACACTCGGCCGGATGGCACCATAGAGACTCCAGGTCCTACCGCCGGAGGGTCTGACCAGACAAGCCGCGCACAACCACGGCCGCCTGCGGAAGGTGGAGATGTTGAAGCCAACCCGAAGAGCTGAGCTCCTATATGTGTTGTTTTTTTTTTTTTTGTTGGCTGAGTTTCGACATTTTGAAGTAATGAACAACTTTGGGTGGGGAGTCTCAGCCCTGAAATGAAATTTCAAAGTTTGATGTTTGTCATGATATGTTTGTACCGCTAGAGTTTTGACTTAGAGATTTTTCTTTTGCCAAGCAATGAAACATTAAAGGAATTAAAATTGGTCCAAGTGCACAACGTAGCGGACGTGGTCCGCTGACGATTCCTGGCGTTGCCAGTTGCCCTCAGTGCTAGACTTGGTAACAATGGTTTGAATAATTCCTCGTTTCATTGATAGCTGACTGATCAGCGTTTACAAAAGAGGGGTAGTACCCGTTGGGTAGCTTCCCTTAGCTAAATATTGAACAAAAATTTAGCTAAGTCAAGATGCCTTTGGGTAGCGGCATGACTATTTGTAATAATACCGAAGGTGTTCGGTATTCCAAGGGTGGGTCGTTGTGACGCCATCCTTGTCCATTAAGTAGAAGGTGCCTGGGCTAACGACTTCCACAATTTTGTATGGACCTTCCCAAGTTGGGCGAAGCTTTGTTGGCGGTGGAATGACTTCCTTCATTACCCAGTCCCCCAGTTGGAGGTTCCGGGCTTTGACTCTGGCGTTGTAGAAACGCAATACCCGCTGCTTGTTTTGCAGGTTGCATAAGTGGGCCTTGTGTCGCTTTTCCTCCAGGAGGTCCTTGTCCAGGTTGATGCCGTCAGTGTTGGTTTCTGGGCGGTAGCCCTCGACTCTGGCGGTAGGTTGAGTAACCTCAATAGGCAAGACAACCTCCGTTCCGAACATCATGCAAAAAGGAGTTTCACCAGTTGCGGAAGTTGGGGTTGTTCTGATGGCCCATAGAACTTCCGGGAGTTTCTCCGCCCATAGACCCTTTGCTTTGTCGAGTTTTTCTTCAGCAGCTTTTTGATTATCTTGTTTGCTGCTTCGACCTGACCGTTGGTCTGGGGGTGGGCGATAGATGCAAAACTCATCTTGGTACCCAAGTTGGCGGTGAAAGAGATGAGCTCCTTGTTGTTGAACTGTGTGCCGTTGTCTGTGATTATTGTGTGTGGGACACCGTAACGGCAGTAGATGTTCTTCTAGAGGAAGTGAATTACCTTGGCGGTAGTTATTGCCGTTAGTGGCTCCGCCTCTATCCACTTGCTGTTGTAGTCGATAGCAACTATGATGTATTTGAACTGGCCCTTGGCGGTTCGAAATTTTTCCATCAGATCCAGGCCCCAAGTTGAGTGAATCCATGGAGCGATGATGACCGATAGTGGTTCCGCCGGTGCATGTGGGAGATCAGCAAATTGTTGGCATTTGTGGCATGATCTCGATACCTGGCGGGCGTCATCGCCGAGAGTAGGCCAAAAATAGCCTTGCCGCATTGTGCGATTGGCTAAGGATCTGGCGCCTGAGTGGTTTCCGCATTCTCCGCTATGAATTTCCGCCAGAACGACCTTTCCCTCCTCTGGGGTTAGGCAGCGGAGGTTGGGATGGGTGAATCCCTGGCGGTACAGCTTGCCGTTCTGGATGTTGTAGCAGGTTGCCCTCCGCTTGAGTTGTCGCGCCTTAACTTTGTCTTCCGGCAATGTGCTGGTATTGACCTCAATGTTGAAGATCTCCGCCAGGGTTTTTGTGATACTTGGCTTGTCAAGACACTCCACTCTTGTGTCCGCTGGACTCTGATGTGGCTGGGCGGTTGCCAGTCTTGCCAGTGAATCAGCCTTGACGTTCTTTTCCCTGGGGATTTGTGTGATGTTATGAAATTTGAATTTCTTGAGTAGTGTCTTAACGTACCCCAAGTATGCCGCTAACTGTTGGTCCTTGGCCTGGAAGCTGTTATTGACCTGGTTAACGACCAACTGGGAATCACTGAAGATGTTGACACTGTCAGCCCCTGAATCGATGGCGAGGAGTAAGCCGGCAATGAGTGCTTCGTACTCCGCCATATTGTTGGAGGCCTTGAAGTTGAATTTCAATGCGTATTCCACGTTCAGCCCCCCTGGTCCTGTCAGGATGACTCCGGCGCCGCTGGCCTTGGCGCTGGCGGAGCCGTCCACATGCAGGTTCCAATCTGACTGTAGGGGAGCTGGCTCCTCAGCGGTTACCATTTCCGTCCCGGGCTCAGCCTCCGTGCCGGGATTAGGCTGACGCTCGGTGAGCTCAGCGATGAAGTCCGCTACCGCCTGGCCCTTCATGGCAGTTCTTGGCTTGTAATCTATGTCAAATTCACTGAGCTCGATGGCCCACTTGCTGAGGCGCCCTGAATGTTCAGGGTTCTGCATCACCTGTCTCAGCGGTTGATTAGTTAGCACATGGATTGTGTGTGCTTGAAAATATTGGCGGAGGCGCCTGGCGGCAACGATGAGTGCGAGAGCTAGCTGCTCCAAGGGTGGATATCTTGTTTCTGCCCCGTTCATGCCTCTGCCGGCGTAGAAAACTGGGAGCTCGTCCTGTCCCTCCAGCCGGACAATGGCGCAACTCACCGCTGATACCGATACCGCTAGGTATATGAACAGTGTCTCTCCTTGCACAGGGATAGAGACTAGTGGGACTGCCGCTAGGTAATCCTTCAAGCCCTGAAACGCCGTCTGACATTCTGGGTTCTAGTTGATGACTTTCTTGTGAGTCGTTTTGAGGAGTTTGAAAAATGGGGCACACCTGTCAGTGAGCCTGGAGATGAATCGAGAAAGGGCGGTTAACTTGCCTTGGAGGCACTGGACATGTACCTTATACTCAGGGTCCGCCAGGTCGAGTATGGCCTGTACCTTGTCCGGGTTAGCCTCGATTCCTCGTTCACTGACGATATAACCCAGAAATTTGCTGGCGGTGACGCCAAAGAAGCATTTTTCTGGGTTGAGGCGCATGCCATAGGCCAGGAGGATGGTAACTATGATCTTGAGGTTTGCCACATGTCCGCTGGCCTTTATACTCTTGACCAACATGTCGTCCACGTAGACTTCGATTATCTTGCCCAAATGTTCAGTGAACATAGCATTCATCAGCCGCTGATAAGTTGCACCAGCGTTCTTCAGACCGAAAGGCATAACATTGTAGCAGTACAGGCCTTTGTCGGTGGTGAAGGTGGTACACTCCTGATCGCTGGGATGCATCTTGATCTGATTGTAGCCGGAGAAAGCGTCCATCATGCTGAGGAGTTCATGCCCGGCTGTTGCGTCAACCAGCTGATCAATGCGTGGTAGAGGGAAACTGTCCTTTGGGCACGCCTTGTTGAGATTTTTGAAGTCGACACATATCCGCCACTTGCCGCTAGGCTTCTTGACCATGACCAGGTTGGAGATCCACTGGGGATAGACTACCTGGCGGATGAATCCCATGCCCTGGAGCTTGGCGACCTCCTCTCCTATGGCGCGGTATTTCTCCTCGTCAAAGACCCTTCGCTTCTGCTTGATAGGATAGAAGGATGGCTTGATGGTTAGCTTGTGTTTGATGATTTCAGGAGAGATACCTGGCATGTCTGCATATGACCATGCGAAGACGGCGGCGTTGTCCCGTAGGAATTGAGTGAGTTCTGCCGCCACCTCTGGGTCTAGCTGAGCTCCTATGCGGACTGTCCGCTCTGGGTGCTCGTCTGAGATGCTGATGACCTTCAACGATGTTTCTGGATTGACCGGTTCCTTCTTCACATATTTCTTCTCCTCATCCCTAGGATCCTCGAAGATATCTGGTGGCGGTGCCTGATTTCCTACCGTTAGGATTTCGTGGCGGCGGGTTGACCACGCAATGGTGGTTGAGTAGCACTCTCGTGCCAATTGCTGACTTCCCTTGACACAGCCCGTGCCGTTGGGTGTGGGGAACTTCATGAAAAGCATGTATCCGGCGATGATGCATTTGAGCTTGTTGAGTGCCGGCAGTCCTATGATGGCGTTATATGAACTGAAACAATCCACAATTATAAATTCAATATGTACCTCCGCCATACATGGACTGGAGCCGATGGTTAACCGCATGTAGTCAGAACCCAGCGGTTGAGTGATATCGCCGGAGAAGCTAAGCAATGGCTCATGGTCTTGTAGTAGTTTCTTGTTCCGCTTAAGGTTGTTGTAACAACCGCTGAATATGACATTGACAGCAGATCCGCTATCCACCAGGATTCTTCCCACTGACCATCTGTCGAGAATGGCATCGATCAGAAATGGGTCGTCATGGGGTAGATGTACTCCGCGCTCCTCCTCCTCTGAGAAGGTGATGGGCTCCCAACCAGACTTTGGGAGTTTGGCGGATCTCTCGTAGCGGATGTTACAGACTTCCTTTGGGTGATTGGCGCGTGCGTAACGCTTTCTTGCCCTGTGAGACATGTTGGTGATTAGAGCCCCGCCATCGATGGTGTTGATGCGGCCCAGTGGCTCAATGTTGGCAATCACAGGTGGCGGTTGGCGCACCTTGAATTGATCCATCTTGCCGTCACGGTACAGGGTCTCAATGGCCGTTTTGAGAGCGTTGCAACTGTTGGTATTGTGACCGTTGTCCCCGTGGTATTTGCACCACATGCCGGTGTTTCTTGGCTTGCCCTTTTTGGGGAATTTCGGTGAGGGTGGCGGTGGTATCTGATCCTTGCACTGATTGTAAATTTCCTCGTACGAGGCTGTGAGGACCGTGAATACTGCATACCGCTGAGAGGACTCCGTCTGCTTGTTGCGATTGTCCCCATGGGATGGGCGGTTGCCCTTGTAGTGGTTGTCTTTCTGCCTCTTGCTTTGATAACTGCCCTGTTGCCACTCCCTCTTCTTGTCAGCTGGCGGTGCAGTGGGGGCTTTGCTGGCGGTCTCCTGATGGCTGGAGGAGGGTTGAGATGATTTTGTTGGTGTTGCTGGTGGCGGTGGGGTTTCTCCATATGTGATAAACTCTGCCTGGGCATGAATGACCGCCTCACTCATAAGGTGATCATACGCCGCATTTGGATGATTGTAGTTGAGGTGATAGAGGAATGGTCCCTTGAGGAGTCCCTGCTTGAAAGCCGCCGAAGCCATTGTTTTGTCGAGATCGCGGCACTGAGATGCTGCCGCCCGCCATCTTGTGACGAATGCCTTCAATGATTCGTCCTCTCCCTGCCGGACGCCAAACAACTGGCTCGTGTTGTGATGACCGGCGGACAACAAGATGAATCGAGAGAGGAAAGCATGAGATAACGCCTGGAATGAGCCGATGGACCCTGGCGGACACTCGAAAAACCAACTCATTGCCTCACTATCCAGCGTTTCGCTGAACAAGTGGCACAGGGTGGCGTCATCAAATCCCTTGTTGTTGGTGACCTTCTTGAACGTGTCCATGTGGACGAAGGGATCGGTCTTACCGCTATAATGTGACATTTTTGGGGTCTTTGCAAACGCTGGTCTGACGGCTTGCAAAATTGTAGCGGTGAATGGTCCTGGCCTGGACGAGAAGAGTGGGTTTGGGGCTGGCGCCGGGGTGCCTGCCTCCGCCAGGATTAGCCTCTGTTCTAACTGCTGCATCCTCTCCAAAATTTGGGCGGTTGCGTTGCCAGCGGGGCCTGCTCGGGCGCTCCGCGGAACTGACCCTCGCCCGGGAATGGGTAGATTGCCCTCAGTCCTTGCTCTAGTCCTCGAGGGGTGGGTGCGCAGCGATGACTCCGCCTCCTGCTCCAACAGTTGGGGGACAGGGGGTGGTCCCATTCCTGCCAGCTCAGGTGGGTTTAGCGATACCTGCATTTGCACAATGGGTCCTATACCAGCGGTAGGCCGGCTGTGTCTGGTGCTGTGTGACTGCTCACTTCGTGCTGGGTTGGCGTTTGCGTCCAGCGCCCGCTTTAGCTCGTCGAAACGTGTCATCAGCGTGGCCACCTGCTCTTGGGCCTCAGCCTTTTCCTTGCGTTCCTGCTCGCGCTCTCTATTTGCTTTGTGGAGGTCCGCCAGCGCCAGCTCATACAAGACGGTGAGGTCCTGACCTGGGGGGCGGCTGCTACTTGGATTTGTTTCACCGCCGGGGTTGACCGGGGTGCTGAATAGTGCGCGGTTGATGCTTACCGCTGGGTGGGCGGGTTGGGGAACGGCGGACTGGTCTGCCTGCTCCTCGACATTTCCCCCGCTACCGTTAGTCATGGTAATTGTGATGGGATGACTTTTTGTTCAAGGTTTCCCACAGACAGCGCCAATGTTAATGCTCAAAAGTCTGGCGGTAGCCAAACCTTGGTCTAACGCTGGACCGGCAGGCGGACCGCTACTCTGCCGATCTGAGGATTACTGCTAACTGCCAAACACAAGACAGGGCGTTAGAGGGAGACCGCGTTGGGCGGTCTTCAACTCTCCGATGCCTAAGTCAGTCAATGCATATAGGCAGCATAACAATAATGAGTAGTAAAATGCGTCCTTAATGAGGAGAGAGGAGAGGACCTTTTATAGGTGAGGAAGAGGATGATCTTCTCTTTGTTTTCGATGTGGGACTGATGTGCTTCAGTTCCCAGTTTCAGTAGCTTCTGATGCTAACTTGACACGGCGTGTGGTGGCGCGTCGGCGGTGCTTTGGGGTTGATCCGGGGCTCAGGCGGTAACCCGGCTAGCTGTCTTTACGCCAGTCACTCATATGGTGGGCGTTGGTACCCCTGGCGGTACAATGAGCGTGGCTCATTATAGCTAATTATGTTTGCAAATGCACATGTATGTACATTGATGTGGTGTGCTTTGAAGTTATACGGTTGTACCTTAAATTATTTGAGATATAGAATGATTTGAGATTAGATTTCTTGAGCTAGGTGTTGCTATTTCAAAATGAAAATAATCGTTTAGATCGAGTAGAGAACTATTAGTGTAGTTTGGCCGGCTCAAAAGAATATATGATCACACAAATAGAAATGATTTGATCATTATTTTCATCACACAGTTAGCACTGTTAAAAATGTCAATGATAAATTTATTGATATGGGTTGCAGCTGGGCTTTGGTTGGTTAAAAATTTATTCTAAGACACTGCATTGGGTGATGACTTACTACTTACTAGTGTATTTTCAAGTGGAGTCAAATGGAGAAACCACCAGACCACTTTCTAACTCTTTGTTATGGTCATGTCGTCATGATAGAAGGAAGGGCTTTTTCAAGACTTTGACATTTTTACAGGACGTCTTGTTTGTTCTGTTCTATAATGCCTTGGTTGGAGTGGGTACTTATTGTCCCTATTTTGCTACATGTTTGAAAATGGCAGGCTAAAGACTTGAAAGTGGATGGGCGGATATAGATTATACATATAGTGCTAGAATCTATGCAACTGCTGCAATGTTTTTTTTATATTGGTTTCTTTATTAACATATGCTTTGGCCACTTCTTTAGTCAATGAAATCAGTAAATTGTTTGGCAACTATATATCAAAACTGATTTTCACTTCTGCAGTTTATGTTTTTTGTTTGTTACTGCAGTTTCTGTTTGTTGCTTGTTAGTTGTTAGTTGTTACTGCAATTTCTGTTTTTAGTTTCTTATTGCAGTTTCTGTTTTGTTTATGTTTGCAGTTTCTGTTTTGGAATAATTGAAGTTGCAGTTTATGTTTTTTGTTTGTTACTGCAGTTTCTGTTTGTTGCTTGTTAGTTGTTAGTTGTTACTGCAGTTTCTGTTTTTAGTTTCTTATTGCAGTTTCTGTTTTGTTTATGTTTGCAGTTTCTGTTTTGGAATAATTGAAGTTGCAGTTTATGTTTTTTGTTTGTTACTGCAATTTCTGTTTTTTTCTTGTTAGTTGTTAGTTGTTACTGCAGTTTCTGTTTTTAGTTTCTTATTGCAGTTTCTGCCTTTTGTGTTCTGTTTTTTGTTTTCTGCTGATGTTTGTGCAGTTTCTGTTTTGTTGCTTGTTAGTTGTTAGTTGTTACTGCAGTTTCTGTATTTAGTTTCTTATTGCAGTTTCTGTTTTGGAATAATTGAAGTTGCAGTTTATGTTTTTTGTTTGTTACTGCAGTTTCTGTTTTTTGCTTGTTAGTTGTTAGTTGTTACTGCAATTTCTGTTTTTAGTTTCTTATTGCAGTTTCTGCTTTTTGTGTTCTGTTTTTTGTTTTCTGCTGATGTTTGTGCAGTTTCTGTTTTGTGGTATTAGTATTATTAGTTTATGTTTGCAGTTTATGTTTTTTGTTTCTTATTGCAGTTTCTGTTCTGTTTTGCAGATCAACACTAGTGTTGGTGAATCTACAACACCAATAACTCCCCATGAAGGAACTTCTACTGCAACTCCGGAAGTTCAAGGAACTCAAGCAACCCAGCTTGAAGATGAAGGAAGTGTGGAAAGCTTCCTTGAGGCGTTGAAACGGAAAGAAAGGTCAGATATTTGGAATCATTTTGAGAGGGATATGGTGGATGGTAGAATTAAGGGTCAATGTAATTATTGTGGAAAAATTTACTATGCCGATCCTAGGAAGAATGGTACAACCTCCCTTAATAATCATATGGACAGGTGTGCAAAGTATCCCCCTAATATTGAGATGATGAAAGCTAAGAGGCAAAAGATTTTCTCTTTTAAAACACCAACTACTGAGTTGTGTACTGTAGAATGCACTCAAGAAGAGCTCTCTATGTTATGTGTGGAGTACATTATATTAGATGAGCTACCATTTTCTCATGTTGAGGGAGAGGGGTTTAGGCGTTTTATGGGTAGAGCTCTTCCTTATTGGAGAATTCCTTCCCGTAAGACAATAGCAAAGGATGTCCTTAAGCTTTATTTGGGGGAAAAGGAAAAATTGATGGATCAATTGAGTAGATATAGGTTGTCTCTTACAACCGATACTTGGACTTCTATTCAAAACATTAATTATATGGTCCTCACTGCACATTTTATTGATGATAATTGGGTGTTGCATAAGAGAATTTTAAATTTTTGTGTGATTCCTAGTCATAAGAGAGAGGCTATAGCTAAGCTATTGGAGGATTGTTTGTTGGAATGGGATATAGAGAAGATTCTCACGGTCACCGTTGATAATGCTTCGTCAAATGATGTTGCATTGAAGGAGTTGAGTAGGAGGATAGGTGATTGGGGTGTCCCTAATGCAGTTTTGCATGAAGGGAAGAATTTGCAAATGAGGTGTGTAGCCCATATTCTGAACTTGATTGTCAATGATGGGTTGAGTGTGATGAAGATCTTCATTGGTGCCATTCGGAATGCGGTGAGGTATGTTAGATCCTCCCCACAAAGGCTTGATTTTTTTAAGGAATGTGTTGAAAGGGTAAAACTATAGTGCAAAGGGCTTGTGATTTTAGATGTCCCTACTAGGTGGAATTCCACATTCTTGATGTTGGAACGAGCTTTGAAATTCCAAAAAGCTTTTGATAGAATGGTGGAAGAAGATGCGTGTAATTTTTGTGCATGGCTTGATGGTGCCAAGGGTGAAAAGCCAAAAGAAGGGCCACCGGCAAGTGTTGATTGGCAATATGGGGAGCAATTTATGGATTTCTTGAGACCATTTTATGAAATCACTTTGAAGGTATGTTGTTCTAATTCTCCTACCGTTCATAGTACTTTTGGTGATATACTAGCTATTTATGGTCTCTTGCAAGAACAAAAGAACACATGTTTGTCTGAGATTGCATCACCTATGCAAGACAAGTTTCTCAAGTATTGGGGTAGCTTTGATAAGTTGAATCACTATCTATTCATTGCTATTGTTCTTGATCCACGTCATAAACTTGAGAAAGTTGTTGACTATTTTGAGATTCTTGATGATGGGGATATGAATGAAAATGTGGAAGCTAACACAAAGACTGTGAAGGATCTCTTGTATGGCCTTTACAAGGTGTATGAGGAAGAGGGAAGGGAAAGTGGTATTGGTGAGGTTGTGGGTTCTCAAGTATCAAGTGAGGGGACATCTAGTTCAAGTAAGGGTCTAACGGAGTTAGAAAAGAGATTGAAAGAGAATGAGCAAAGGAGAAGAGCACTGAAAGCCGGGATTGTAAACAATGATGTGGATAGATATCTTAGAGATCCTATTGAAGGAGATGGTGAAGGCTTTGATTTGTTGAATTGGTGGAGGGTGAATGGAGTTTGTAAATATCCTATATTGGCCCGCATTGCAAGGGATGTTCTAGCTATTCCGGTGTCGACCATAGCTTCGGAATCTTCCTTTAGCACGAGTGGGAGGATTATTGATCCATACAGTAGCTCCCTAAGTCCTAGAATGGTGGAGGCTTTGATATGTACACAAAATTGGCTTAGGAGTGAAAATGTGTATCTACATCATATTCCTACTGTTGAGGAGATGGAGTTGTGTGAAGAAGCGAAAAGAGGTAATTTAGTTTCTATTTTCTTAGTTATAGTTTTTTGGGTTAATGAAGTTATAATATTTATGTTATATATGATTGTATGTATTTATTTTCTAATTTTATTTTTATTATTCTCTTATACTAATGTAGAGATGCTTAAGATGTCATGTGGAGCTGCAGTGGGGAGTAGTCGGAGCGGAATGTTACCTCCAAAGTCGAAGACTTCATCTTTCCGAGCTTGAGATTTTATGCTATTGCCCTCATTCATATGTTGATGTTGGTTCGTTTTTTTTTTTTTTTTTTAATGTTTAATCTTTTAGTGAACTTATAAATTTTTAATTTTTGAGGTTAGTGTTGATGTAATGATGGACTTTTATAAACTTTGGACTCTATATTTTTTGACAATTTCATATATTGATGCTAGAATTTGATGGACTATATGAATTGAATTATATGGACTATGGAGTATCGAATTAGAGATTATTGTCTAGTGAAGTACAAAACATGCATTAGTAAACTTGTAAACTTCTTGTTATAGATTATGGTTTGTAGAAACAAAAACTTCTCGAGTTACAATACCAAAGGAGTATATTAGGTAAAAATCGGTTTTTTCAAAAAAAAAAAAAAAAAAACCGAAACTGGGCCGAACCGACCCGAACCGTTCGGTTCTGTTCGGTTTTCGGTGCCAACTTTCCAAAACGCAAAAACCGCACCGAACAGCACCGAATGTCATTTCGGTTCGGTTTTCGGTTTGGGCTTGGAACCGAACAGATCGGAACCGAACCCACCCCTAGGGGTCGGGGGTTGCGTCTGTTTATCAATGTGTATAAATATATAGCACAAGTCCCATCTAGGTTATACTAATGCAATTACAAAATTAACCTTACAATATCTGTTCGACCTACTATCCTTTTGTCCTTTCCTTTCGGAACCCACTAACGACAAAAACGGGCGGCTACAAAAGAAAAAAAAAACCTACACCACTCAATCAAAATTAAATTACCCCAACACGCACATGCCCAACGCAGACCATACACTGATTCCAACAAAATAGTAGCACGTATTCCCTGAATCCGTGACTCAACATCTCACGGAGAAAAATTCAGTTACCGTCTCCAAATTATTCTGTTAAGGCCAATTTGATACCCGAACTCTCAAAAGTATCAATGTGATACTTAAAGACCTAAATTGGCATCAACGTGATACTTCCGTCCAAAATTTCTGACGACGCCGTTTGTTTGCTGACGTGGCAAGCACGTGGGTAAAAAAAAAAGGGCAAAATCGACTTTTTACCCTTTTTTTTGTTAATTCCTCAAAAAAAGAAAATTTCAGCTACCATCCCCAAACTATGCTGCTAAGGCCAATTTGATACCCAAACTCTCAAAAGTACAATATGATACCTCAAGACGTATTTTGACATCGAAGTGATACTTCGGTCAAAAATCTCTAACGGCATCGTCTGTTAGCTGACATGCACAAAATGAACGTCAATCCCCGACAACGGCTCCAAAAATTGACAAGCTCAAAACGAGTGTCAATCCCCAGCAACGGCGCCAAAAATTGATACGCTCGAAATTAGTGTCAATCCCCGGCAATGGCCCCAAAAATTGACACTCTCCAAATGAGTGTCAATCCTTGGCAACGGCGCCAAAAATTGACACGCACAAAATGAGCGCGTAATTTAACCCTGTAAAATGTCATCGTTAGTATAGAATAAGTATGGATCGTTCTAACCGAGGATTGAGGGTACACCTGTAATTGTGTAAACAAATAAAGAAAAGTATTATTTACAAAAATAAAATAAAGAATATAAATATATACAATTGTGTAAACAAATAAAGAATTAAAATAATAAAGTATTATTTACAAAAATAAAATAAAGAATATAAATATATACAAGTAAACACAAATAAGGGGGTTTTAAGATTTATAAAATTGAAAATTAAAATTAAATGAAATAAAGAAAATATAAAAACATATACACAAGGATGAAATGTAAGAAACAAAGATCAAAACCAATTCCATATGATTAAACTCAATTCAAATCCTATAATTGATCATCTAAGTCATGAGAAAGAAGTCGATCATGTGAAACATTTGAAGCAAATGATTTCTCATATTTTACTTTCCTTTACTAATCAACCTAAGTGAAAGAAAGCACCTAGATCAATCCTATTAAATGATAGGAGCATTTTTTTTCTTTTCATTCTTCTTCTTCTTCTTCTTCTTCTTCTTCTGGGATTTTGTTCTAGCCAAACCACCGCAAGCTCCGCTCCTTCTCCTCCACCCAAGAATCAAAGAAAAATGGCTTCTGCTTCTTCTTCAAACTCAGTCCTCTTCTTCTTCTCTCTCCTCCTCCTCTCTCTCATCTCCTTCCCCTCCGCCCAAACCATCCCAACACTGCCATCATCCTCTCCAATTCCTGCTACAAATCCATGTTCTTCGCATTCAACTCCCAGCAGACGGACCCAAAATGAAAGTTGGGTGACACGATTAACAAAAAAAAAATCAAATCTTTCTGCGCCCAGAAAACTGCTCTGGGCACCCAAAGACACCCATGTCTTCTTCTCCGCCAAAACCGATTTCCTTCTTCTCCGCTCAGCAGCTTTCCTCTTCCAAGGCAACCAACTGGAAAACTGGTTCGCTGCACACCAAATTTTGGTGAACCTTAGCTCCACCAACCATCTTCTTTCTTCGCAGAGACCGTCACCCATTCGCTAATAGAACCTCCATTAATCAAACCCCCTCCTCCACCACCACAACCTCAGCATCCTCCTCCTCCACTGCCGCCGTCATGTCAGTAACAACATATACCAAATACTCTGATCAAAATCACAATCATAAGGCCAAAGCAACATATAACATGAATTCATGTATATAAGAACTAAAAACAAACCCAGCATAAACCAAAAAAGCAAAACCAACCCAGATAGCAATTGAGCACAATTAGATCAAGAAAAAGACTTGCCAGCTAGTACTTGGTACCTTTGACTTCTCCCACACACTGTCAATTGCTCGATTTGGGTAAATGAGTCATTTCACTTTTTTTTTGGACCCACGTGCTTGCCACATCAACAAACAAACGGCGCCGTCAGAAATTTTGAACTGAAGTATCACGTTGATGCCAATTTAGGTCTTTGGGTGTCACATTGATACTTTTGAGAGTTCGGGTATCAAATTGGCCTTGGCAGAATAGTTTGGGGATGGTAGCTAAATTTTTCTCCAAAAAAAAGGGTAAATGGGTCATTTCACTTTTTTTGGACCCACGTGCTTGCCACGTCAGCAAACAAACGGCGCCGTCAGAAATTTTGGACGGAAGTATCACGTTGATGCCAATTTAGGTCTTTAGGTATCACATTGATACTTTTGAGAGTTCGGGTATCAAATTGGCCTTGGCAGAATAGTTTGGGGACGGTAACTGAATTTTTCTCTTTTTTTATTCCTTTTATGAAAGTTTGCTGCTGAGTCTCTCTTTGGTGCCTTAGGTTAGGTGTATATCGAATATATATATATATATATATATATATTTTTGGAAGGAGATCAACACTTTTATTGAAATTCAGCAAAAGTAAAGAATTGCCAACAACCGGCCAAGAAGACTCAAAATCCGGCGAAGTGCCAACATCATTGGTAAAGAATTGTCGACATACCAACTGGGTAGTAGCTCTAAAAAAAATAGCAATAATATTGAACAAGCAAAATCATCATCAATTGCATTAACTCATATATAACAACTAGACAAACCATATACAAACGTCTAGATGATATTAAGCCAAGGCCAAAGTAGCAGTACAAAATGTATAATTGGGGAAAATAGAGAAATAGAGAAGTTTACAGCACAACAAAATGTGAATTCCAAGTTTAAACTCTAGTCTTCCACTTTTATCCCTTGTCATGTAATAGGTTTAGAAGCTTTTTTTTTTTTTTACTTTGTGAAGGGGAACCCAAAGGCTTCCTAGGCCCAAGATAAACTCATTCGACGCATGTGAAATGCTCCAACTGTGCATTGCAGAGTCAAAGATAACGAAACACAAGAGATAATTTTGACTGAATAACTCTCAGATGTTTCATTCACCTTACAAGAAGGAATTATATACAAATTCTGATAAGACAAGTACTACTCCTAAGGTAAGTAGTAAACCTAATAATACTACAGATATTACATAATATTACATATCACAGAATATTACAGAATATCTACATAAATAAGGTAAGTATGACTCACGCCAACACTCCCCCTCAAGTTGGCGCATACAGATCACGAATGCCCAACTTGTCAAGTGAGTCATGAAATGCCTTACTCGATACTGCTTTTGTGAGAACATCAGCTAATTGTTCTTCTGAGTGGACAAAAGGAAAAGAGATAAGCTTAGCATCGAGCTTCTCTTTAATGAAATGTCTGTCAACCTCAACATGCTTAGTTCTGTCATGTTGAACTGGGTTGTGAGCAATATCCACCGCTGCCTTGTTGTCACAATACAAATTCATGGCTCGTTTGGGTTTAAATCCCAAATCACGAAGTAAATTTCTCAACCAAAGTAATTCACAAACTCCATGAGCCATACCTCTATACTCTGCTTCAGCACTTGACCTGGCCACAACCTTTTGTTTCTTACTCCTCCAAGTAACAAGATTACCACCTACAAAAGTAAAGTAACCAGAAGTGGATTTTCTATCCGTAACACAACCTGCCCAGTCTGCATCTGTATAACCACTAATATCCAGATGACTATGCTTTGAAAACATCAATCCTTTTCCAGGTGCAGACTTTAAATACCTCAGAATACGGATCACAGCTTCCATATGAGTTTCACTTGGATTATGCATGAATTGACTCACAACACTAACTGCATATGCAATGTCTGGCCGAGTATGTGAGAGATAGATTAATCTACCAACTAACCTCTGATAGCGAGCCTTCTCTGTAAGAGTTTGATTAGGGTACTCAGCCAGTTTATGATTTTGCTCAATAGGAGTATCAGCAGGTCTACACCCTAGCATTCCTGTCTCTGTCAACAAATCAAGCACATATTTTCTCTGGCATAAGAAAATTCCTGAACTCCCCCTGGCGACCTCAATCCCCAAAAAATATTTAAGAGAACCAAGATCTTTCATCTCAAACTCTGATGCAAGCAGATCTTTTAATCTTTCAACCTCCTCTGAATTATCACCAGTAATTATCATATCATCAACATAAATAATCAAGGCAGTTAATTTACCTTCACAGCGTTTCAGAAACAATGTATGGTCAGAGTTGCTCTGCTTGTACCCAAAACGACGCATAGCTTGAGAGAATCTTCCAAACCAAGCTCGTGGTGATTGTTTGAGTCCATACAAGGACTTATTTAACTTACAGACAAATCTACCTCCTGTGCTTGCCTCATATCCTGGTGGTAGATCCATATAGACTTCTTCAGATAGCTCTCCATGTAAAAAGGCATTCTTCACATCAAACTGTTGCAAGGGCCAATCTAGATTAGCTGCTAGAGACATCAACACTCGAACAGTATTAATCTTTGCTACTGGAGCAAAGGTCTCCTCATAATCCACGCCATATGTTTGAGTATATCCCTTTGCAACAAGTCTTGCTTTATACCTGTTCACTGAACCATCTGCATTGTGTTTGATAGTGTACACCCATCTACATCCAACAACTCTCTTTCCTTGTGGAGGTGGCACCAACTCCCAAGTATTATTCTTCTCCAATGCCTCCATCTCTTCATTCATTGCTTGAGACCATTTGGGATCCTTGAGAGCATCCTGCACTTTACTGGGAACACATACAGAGGATATTTGATTCACAAAAGAAGCATGGGATTTGGATAACCGGTGGGTGGATACAAAGTTAGCTATGGCATACTTAGACTTAACATCTAAACTTGGTTCATATTGACGAGGTGGTTTACCACGGGTGGACCTAGGAGGCAAAACATGCACACTATCACCAATATCAGAGTTAGAAGAAACACCACTAACCTCAAGATTGGGACGCTCCTCAGGGATTGGTTGACAAGGGTTATCTGTATCTAAGAGGGGTGGAGGAGCTCGGCCTTCTCGGAGGGTAGATAATTCGGAAATTGTCTTTTCTATTTCGGAACTCGCAATGCTCTGTTCGGCAGTTGCATGGCGAAGGGTAGACGATTCAGCAATTGCCGTTTTTGTTTCGGAACTTGCAATGCTCTGTTCGGCAGTTGCCTTTTCCGTTTCGGCAGGAGTGACGTTGGCTTCAATGGGCTGAATTTCAATCCCACAAGACTTCTCTTCCAAAAAAGTGTGTTTCTCCCCATGAAGTGAAGGATTGATGGGAGAAAAGTAACATGCATCCTCATAAAAGGTGACATCCATGGTAACAAAAACTTTCTGTGTAGGGGGATGAAAACACTTGTAGCCCTTCTGATTAACACCATAGCCCACAAAAACACATTTTAATGCCCTGGCATCGAGTTTGGACCTTTGATTCTTAGGAACATGGACGAACACAACACACCCAAAGACACGAGCAGGGAGATTAGAAAACGAAGGGACAGACACATGATTTGAAAGGGCAGCATAGGGGGTTTGACCATTGAGAACAGAGGAAGGTAGCCTATTAATGAGATGACAGGCAGTGAGAATTGCATCTCCCCAAAGATACTTAGGCATATGAGCACTAAATAGAAGAGACCGGGCTATGTCAAGAACATGACGATTCTTTCTTTCTGACACCCCATTTTGTTCAGGGGTTTGAGGGCAAGTAGTTTGATGAATAATCCCATGAGAATGAAAGAATTGGTGAAATTGAGAATTGACAAACTCTCCCCCATTATCAGAACGAAAGACTTTAATATTGGCTCCAAATTGATTTTGAACAAGAGCAAAAAATTCTTGGAAAGCAGAGAAGACTTCATATTTGTGTTTCAATAAAGAGACCCAAGTAAGACGAGTATAATCATCAATAAGCAAAACAAACCAATGTTTGCCAGACAAGGTTGACTCACGGGAAGGTCCCCATACATCAGAATGAATAAGCTCAAAAGGAAAAGAACTCCTAGTAGTACTCAAAGGATAACTAGTACGATGACTTTTAGCTAAGACACATGACTCACAGTGCAACTTAGACTCATCAATGCCCAGAAACAAGGATGGCATAGATTTCTTCATGACACTAAAGGAAGGATGTCCCAATCTCCGATGCCATAGCCATAATTCTTCAACTTGATTAGTAACCCCAGTCGAAATCAACGCTGCTTGGACTGCCTTCTCCGGCTTCATTCCGGCGAACATGCAATCCAGATGAAATAGTCGACCCCTCAGATAACCCCTGCCGATTATTTCCCTGGTGAGGAGGTCCTGAAAAATCACATACAACGGAAAAAATGTTACAGAACACCGAGATTGAGTATTAAGCTGAGGCACATATATAAGATGATGAGAGAGAGCAGGGACATAAAGAACATCATGTAGTGTCAAAGAAGGGGTGAGACGAACAGACCCTATTCCTAAAACAGGAAAAGAATCACCATTGGCATTGACAACAGAGGAAATAGAGGGTGGATTGAGAAAAAGAAAGAAACTACGATCATAGGTCATATGGTCAGATGCTCCAGAATCAATTATCCAAGTATTGCCACCAGTAAAGCTAGAAATTTTTAAAGCAACTCCAATCTTACCATTACCACCGTGACTTACGGATGCGGTATCCTTACCAGCAAAGTTGGTGTAATCTGGTTCTGTCACAGCATAGTAATCTTGGTCTTGAACAAGATGAACAGCAGCCTTTCCCTTGGGTTTGTTGTCCTGAGGTCGGGGCCTATCAAAGTAGCCTGTTGGAAAACCGACTAACCTGTAACAATTTGCTTTGATGTGGCCTGGATTCTTGCAGTAATTACAAGTCAGATTTGAGGAAAACCCTGGAGGAGGACCTTGAGGAGAGGGACGCAGAGAGGAAGGAGGCCGATTGCCTGAGAGTGACCGATGACTTGAGGGATTGGATGGCTTTGATTGTATTGCAAGGCCTGCAACTTCTGAAGTAACTACTCTAGTTCCAGCCCTCTGGGTCTCATCTTTGCGAATATAAGCAAAGGCTTGCTGCAAGGTTGGTGTGGTAGTCCGGCGAAGCAATTCACTCCTTGCATTCTCAAATATTGGATCTAGGCCAGCCAAAAAAACATGAACTCTCATGAGATCCTGCTCCTCCTTATACATCTTGACATCATCCGGGCACTTCATGCGACATGGGCGCATTTGATCAATTTCTTGCCAAATCCCCTTTAGTTTTGCAAAATACATGGCAACTGGTTTTCCATCTTGTGTCATACGGGAGGCTTGAGTGCTCAACTCATAAACTTCAGCAAAATCCGTTCCGTTAAAGTAGATCTCCTTAAGGCTTTCCCAGATTTCTTCAGCTGTATTACACCCCATAATCATCTGTGAAACATCTTCAGTCATGGATTTGTAAAGAATAGAGGTTACCGAGCCATTTGCAGTCTTCCATTTTGAATAATTGTTGGCTGCAATTGGTGGTTCAGTAATCGAACCATCAACATATCCCACCTTATCGATTCCACAAAGGTGAGCCTCCATCATCTTCTTCCAGGTTCGGTAATTAGAGCCATTGAGTTTGACACCTCCATAACTTCCAGTTGAATCATCTTTAACAGAGACAGAAATTTGGTTGGAACCATGAGAAGTCTCACCATCTCCATCTTGCTTGATCACGGTTGAAACGTCTTGATCTTTCACCATGGTGAATACGCAGCGGAAGAAAAAGAACAATAAAGTACTTGGAAATATAAGAAGACAACGGTGATGAAAGGATCAAAGGACAAGGAACAAATCCAAGCACAAAGAACAAGGGTCAAGAATCAAGGAACAATGAGTCAGAGTCCAGGATCGGATCTCTGCTCTGATACCAAGTCAAAGATAACGAAACACAAGAGATAATTTTGACTGAATAACTCTCAGATGTTTCATTCACCTTACAAGAAGGAATTATATACAAATTCTGATAAGACAAGTACTACTCCTAAGGTAAGTAGTAAACCTAATAATACTACAGATATTACATAATATTACATATCACAGAATATTACAGAATATCTACATAAATAAGGTAAGTATGACTCACGCCAACAGCACAGTGCCTGACCACTTTGACAGCCTTGGAGTTCGAACCTAGGTTTTGGAGCACACCCAACTAGACAAGAACCACTAGGCCACTTGAGAAGCTTAAAACAACTATTACACCTTTTCATTAATAATTTAATTATATATTCTCAACCATATAATTCAAAACAATTTTAATTGGGTGCGGATGCCATGTATAATTAAATAATTAAGGAAAAGATGATTGAGAATGACATTGGGTGCGGATACTGTTACGCGTGGGTGTATTGTGGGACTCATTTTTCGATCACATTTCGGCATCTCAACCATTCAGTTTTTTTGTCTTAATATATATATATCACTTCTGCAAATTTTCAGCCAAATTGATTTTAAGGTATCAAATTATATTAAATCAATGGACGAACTGAATCTGTCCAACCTGAACCATTCATATTTATAATAATAAATCGCAATTATGAATGCCTTAACGATTATTAATTTGGCTGAAAATTCGCAGAGATGATCTACTTATATAGACCTAAAAACTGAACAGTTGAGATATGAATATGTGATCAAAAAATGGGTATAATAAGTGATCCTTCAAATGACCAAAAAAATTGATCCCTCATTAGAAGGGCCATGTATATATATACATGCTGGATCAGGGACGGACATTCACAAAGACGTAAAAGTGTGAACGCTGCTCAGGGCAGTGCGGATGGCTGCGCTGATCTTGCCAATGCCGAACTAGGCCTCCATCTTGAGATTTTTCTTGCTGGTGGACTCCTCAGTGACGAGTTCGAAGTCGAGATTGAGGTGCTTGGAGTTTATGTTGAACTTTCAGTGCGGACCTTCGACTTCGATTACCTTGGTCAGCAAGAAGAGACCAAATGATTGGTCAGCAAGTATAATTAAGCAAACTCTTTGCTTAATTAATTAGAAGATGAACACATGTAGGTCTCCTTGACTTCTTCTTTCTTTTTTTTTCTTTTTTTTGGCTTTTCTATTTCCTCTTCATCCCCAACACATGGGCTTCACTCTTGATGATGTTGACCTTAGTCAACCCGTTGATCGACTGTTGACTTGCTCCAATTTTGCGCATTTTTATCTCATTTCCGCAATCCGCTTATTTCCTACACAATAAATAAAAATATATTAATTATATAATAATTGACTTGAGGATTAGCTTAATTCTAGTGTTTATAACGTAATTACGCGCATAAAAATGCGTGTAATCACAAGCAAAGCAATTATTTTTATGGAGCATTAGATTCACAGTAGCAAAGGTTAATGAGTGTAATTCTTCTATCCATTCAAGATAGAATACTATAACTGGCACCATAGAGAAAAAGAGACGAGTCAGTTTAAGGTCTTCAATGCTTAAGAGAACAAAAATTTCATGCAGCCAATTTCACAAAGTAATATATTGCAGGTTATAATGAACTGAAGTAAAAACTGCAAGTGCAGATCACACGAAGAGAGAACAATCTGAACTACTTTATTTCATAGTGTAGCAAATAAACTGAACAGCAATCCTTAGCAAATAAGAATAAGAAAAAGAGAAAAGATAGCATCTAGGGGAACATGGCAAGTAGGGGTGGGTTCGCGAAACCGAAAACCGAAAAAAACCGAGCCGAAAGCCGAACTGAAGCCGAAAAACACCGAACCGAAAAAAACCGCACCGAAATGAAAAAAACTGAACTGAACCAAAACAGTTCGGTTCGGTTTTCGGTTTCAGCAGCCAAAAACCGAACCGAACCGAAAAAAAAACCGAATTGGTCAAAACGACGTCGTTTTGACGTTTTGACTTTTAAGTAACCCTAGGGTTCCACTATATATGCGTTTCAGACCTTCAGTTTCTCACTTTTCTCACCTCTCTTTCTTCTCTGCCGTTTCTTTCTTCTCTCATTTCATTGTGCGTCCACCAAACACAACACCAACTATTTCGACTACGGCATTCCCCGATAGGTCTCTGACGTTCAGAAGCTCCGGTCTCAATACCAGCGGGAGCTTCTCCTTTCCTTCCAGGTCGATCTCTGGTTTTTCTCTTCTCTTCAATCTTGTTTTCGTCGATTTGTATATTATTTTAATCTTGCTCAGTTATCATCGTCATCGTTTATTCTTCTTAGTTTCAGATCCAGTTATGATTAGATCTGTTGTAAAGATCCAAGACTGGGGCTCCACGTTTATGAAGGAGATGGGGAACAATCTGGGTTTTTCGATATGTGACTTTTTCTTACTATCTGGGTTTTTGTTTTGGCATTTGATTCTTCCAACTCTAGTTGTCTTCAGGTTTTAACTTTCAAGTAATATTTTTGTTAATTGCTATTCAGGAATGATGCAGCTGGTGATAGAAAATTGTCAAATCTGGGCCATAGACCCATATCAAGGTTGAAACTCACTCTTCATTTTGTATTCAATCAAATCAAGTTTTTGCATGTACTAATACAAAGTCTTTAATAAATCTGGTGATTAGATGGTAAGGTAAGTTATGTAGTGATGTAGGAAGATTACTATAGTACAATTTTGTGAATCAAAGTTGACCCACCAACGTCTCAATCCATTACACCCTAATAGTTTGTGATTTACTTATAAAAATGCATTGTGAGATTCAATTATTTCTGTAATTGGTTGAAGTTTCAAAATAAAAGATGTCTTTGTACTCTCTGATAGACATATGTTGTCACTGGATTTCTTTTCCTATCTTCAGTTTACATTTTTCAAGAAGAGAATTAAGTCAGTAACTAGATTTTACTTTTGTTTTATGTTTAGGTGTTGATGCCCAGCAGAGTATATCTACTCTGAGTTCAGACCGCACTGAGGCTTTTCTAAAACAATCCAACTTGAAGGTAATATTTACTCTGCAATTGACATCTCTCATTTTGTCATCGTACTTTCATTCTAGATGTTATCTATTCACCAATTAGTACTGCAGATTCAGCAACCTAATGATATGTCATGATTCATGACACAAATTATCATAACCGAATGTCATCCTCTATCATTATGACATTCTTTTTGCATGCTTATTATCCGATTATATGATCAGTTGGTTGTACTTGTGTAACTTATGCACTAGTTTTCATGTTTGATGATTGGTAGTTAACCTTGCTACAGATGAGTCGTCCAAGCTAAAACCCAATGGACCTGGACTTCTTGAGATTCTCAGTTCATCATCACCTTTGAAGCTAATCATAGTCTATATAGGTGTGTTTTTTCTTTTTCTACATCCCTGTTTCTATATGCTTGATGTTGAACACTTTTAGCAATAGCTATTACTAGTGTATTATTTTTGCTTTCTACTAAGGCTTGATGTGTTGTTGCATGTTTTATGTGCAACTAATGGACTGATATGCATATGCATTTGTTGATGAACTTAATTTCTTTGTTGTTCTAATGGAGTAATGGACTGATCTGCATTTTGCTCAGTGTTGTTGCTTTCTACTCAATATGAGTTCGACTCTTAGTAGATCTGTATATCTGGGCATTTTCATATTGATCTGGATTTTTAGAAATTGACTCAGTTTGTGTGATCTGAAATGTATGCAGAAGTTGTGCCAGAGATTACAAGCACCAGTTCGAACAGAAGAGGGATCGACTTTTTTTTGTTTTTGTTTTTTGGGTCTTTTTATTATGTGGGTGGTTATTGATTTGCTCTTTTTTTGTTTTTATTTGTTTTTTCTTATTTATCTAAAAGGCTCCAACGGCCTTAATTCCTAATATCCTAGTTTCCATAGTAATTTTTGTAAGTAGATGACAAGATGGAAGTCTACACCAATGTGTTTAAACACTTTCATATAAAAGGCGAGCAAAAAGAGTAAAGGAATGAACTATCGATCATGCCTAAAAAAGAACGCCATTATTAAATTATTTTAAAATTCAAAAAAAAAAACCGAACTTGAACCGGACTGAACCGAACTGGGCTGTCGGTTCGGTTTTCGGTTTCAAACTGTGAAAAATAAAAAACTGAACCGAACCTAACCGAAATTTAGTTCGATTCAGTTTTCGGTTTTGGCTTAAAACCGAACCGAAGTAAACCGAACCCACCCCTAATGGCAAGGCATCCTCCGGAACACTCTCCAAGTTAGAATGGAAAATACACTACCCTCACTCTCACCTGCAAGCATAAAATGATAGCGAGACGAAGACTATGCATAGGCATAATCTCAATCTAACTCCATCGGGTCATCCTTATCTAGTTTGCTGAACTCCATGAAATGGGTTGGTCGGTGTTCCTCGTTATAGTACTCCTTGGAGAAGCAACAAGCAAAAACCAGCAATTTTATCCATGAAAATGGAGAAGATGTAGGAGATGCAGACGAAAGAGAAAGAAATAGATGAAGAAGAAAGAGAACAGTCAGAGAGAAATGAATGAGTAGGAGAGAAAGAGAGAGAAAGAGAGCTGGGTGACCAGAGTAGGAGAGAAAGAGATGGGTGTTTGGAGTAAAAATCTAAAAAGACAATACCCTTGAAAAAATGCCATGTGGCATGCCAACTAACGGAGTTATTGATGGCGTGTATTGAAATGTAGTCAGGTTTTATAGTCCAGGTATTAAAATATAATTAGTGTAAACTAAGAAACGTTACTTCACAATGACCTTTAATTCATGTACTGTTCAAAAAATTTTCCCTTTAATTTATACCAATAAAAAAAAATATATTAAAGTTTCTTTATAAAATCATAATTTGATTTACTTTTTTTTTTTTTTTCTTTCAGTTTCAATGTTCGTCTAAGTTAACAACTATGAGCAATGAAGAAGATATTGATTTTTTTTTTCTCATGCTTAAAATTTTTACTTTCTGTATTCACAAGATTTTGATGAAGTTAACACTAATGATTGTGTAAATTGAATAGAGAATTAACGATGAGGAGGCAACAAAAAGACAAAAGAAAATAGTAATAAATTCAAATTTGGGTGGAGAAGAGATTTTTTTTTTTTGACAAAAGATGAAGATTGACGTTATCCAATGAGAAATCAAAGTCTTTGTATTTAATTAATTGATTATTGTTCAAGTAAATCCAGAATATGTTTTTGCCCAAACTCTAGGTTACTTGACCTACTTGTAATAGGGTTTAGAATTAGAGATATTCTCGAAAATATTAATTCATAGATATCCGATTAATTATATGATTATCTTTCCTTGTACAACTCTGATTCTATGTCTTGTAATCCTCTATATAAAGAGGCCCTATTATCAATGAAAGCATGACTCTATTCTCTCCCAATTTTAGTTTTCCTTAAACACGTTATCAACACGATGTCCTAACTCTGAAACAAATAGCTAAAACCCTAAATCCGAATACAAAACCTTGAAACCTTTTCTGCCTCCGCCACACAACTTGAAGCCCTCGACCCCAGGAATCCAGAACCGGCGGCAGAACCACCAGAACCTGTCGGAAACCTATCGAACAGGCCACTGGAATCTCCAAACCACCTCCAGCAAATACTCCACCGGTTCACCACCTTCCGGACTTCCAATTGCTACCAAATTTCGCCAGCAGAAGACTCTTTATCCTAACATCCATGAACCGGAAAAATCAACTTAAAAACCGGTCTATAATTGGTTGAACCGGCCGACAGAGAGACTGAATATCCTGCAGAAAAAACCGGCAGAAAGAAAGAAAGGAAGAAAAAGGAAAAGAAGGGAGCAGCCCAGAGTCAAGGAGATCGGCCCAGAAGAAGAAAAGAAAGGAAGAAAGAAAAAAAAAGGGCGCGGGCCCAGAAGAGAAAATAAAAAATAAAAAAAGGGGCAGCAAGCCCACTGAGAAGAAGAAAGCTTGGCCCAGTTTGGTGAGGCACACAGATGCAGCTCATGCCACATCAGCCTACCACGTCATCCACACCACATCATCCTTTCAGCTAGCCACGTCAGCAAGTCAGCCCCTCGACCGCCACATCAGCACCGGTTGATGGTTTTCGGTCAACTTTCCGACGACTTTTCGGGCCAGATTTCCAACCACTTTTTCCCACCAAATTTTCCCGCGACCTATTTCAAGGTATTTTTTACTAAAAGTTTCAGTTTTTGAAGTTTTAATTCTTTTTCTTCAGGGACTTGCAAACTTCCTTCTTCTACCCCCCTTTCTTCATCATAGGGGAGACCTAATTAAGCCGAACTGTGGGGGTTTGTGCTCACTCCAAGCTTGGAGCTTGTTGAGATCTCCAAACTTAGAGTTTGTAGAGAATTTATGATCGACCACTTACGTCATTGTTTCGCTCTAATCTAATACCTCTTGGAATTGAATTTCTTAGAAGCGATTACTCTCAAAAATTTTATCTGTTTTCGTGGTAACTTTTTCCCCTCCGAAACTAACCATTCTTCTTGTTCTCTTTCAGGATGAGTAACCTGAACAAATTGGACTTTGCTCCATTGGGAACAACAGGCTCTGGATATCACAGGTGGTTCATGATGTCCGCCAGCATCTCAAGGCAGATGAAATCCTAGATACGATTCTCAAGCCTAGCTAGGACGTACTAACTGTTGAGCAAGCTCAAACTTTGGAAGCAAATAGAGCAGCCTTAGAGGCAAATAAGGCTAAAGCCATCATCCTAATGACTCGTCATATGAATGATTCGCTCCAGTACGAATGAAGAAGACCCCAGAAGGCTGTGGGTCTCACTCGAAGAAAGATTTGGCAACGTCCATGGCTCCCTGCTTCCTGACCTAGAAGTGAGATGGCATAGCCTTCGCTTCTGTGATTTCAAGTCAGTTCTTGACTACAACTCGAAAGCACTTCGCATTAAATCCTTAATGGAATTCTGTGGTAAAGAGATCACAAATGCGATTTTGATTGAGAAGACTCTCTCTACCTTCCCCGTCTCTGCATTGATGGTTGCTAAGAACTATCGACTCGATGTTACTGCAGAACGAATCACAAGGTTTCATGAGCTCATTAGAGCTATGAATGTCACTGAAAAGCATGACAACATCCTTGTGAAGAACTATAATTCAAGATCCGTGGAAATAGAGCATATTCCAGAATCCAATTATAGTCGCGCCCTTAAGAGAGGGCGCAAAGAGTTAAACCCTAATCTTAGGGATACTTCTGGACGTTCTGGTCCATATAATCGCTCTACTTAGGAAGGTAACCGCCAAAATAGGCAAACACGGAACCAAAGAGGTCAATGTGGAAAGAGAGAGAGAGAGAGGCAACGCCTCTGGCCATGTTGGTGGCACCACCATCACTAGGAGCCATCTAAATGACGCTTTCAAAGTGCCTCAATCAACGGAGTCTGAGCGAAGAGATGTATGTTCTCTATGTGGAGTATCTGGTCATTAGGCACACATTTGTAGAGCTCGTCAAGAAATTGTCACCGCCTATAAAGCATATTGTGAAGCAAGAGAACCTCACTATGTATAACAAGAAGATCAAGAAGATGATCTAAAGTGAAGGGTTTAAGACTACAAATCTGGCTGGAATCAATAGATCGCCAATTCTATTTAAGTCTTTATTTTTCCAAGAGATGTAATAGGCAATTGCCATATACTTTGTAGTAAATGCCATTGGTTTAGTTTCTCTTCACATAGGCTCATCCAAAATGAGTATGATGTCTAGGAAGGATTTGAGATAAGTGGTACTTAAGCGAGCTTTTCTCCACCGACATCTCTCTACTCACCTGGTCATATTTATTTTAGAGTTACCGAAAGAAGTCAAACGACTACCTTTGTTTTGCATTAGCTAGCATTTGGATTAGATTCTCCTAATGGTTAAGAGACAATGATGTACTCTGTTGGCTTATGAATAAAATTTTGAGTTCATTTCATGACTCTATTTTAATTCTGAGCATATAACTGTGTGACTACGATGGCTGGGCCATCAGTATTAATTCAAGGACATGGAATAGCCCAAGTTCCCCTTGCCAAATGGCACCTTGATTAATTACTGTCATAGAAACTCTCTACGCTCCTAGGGCAAATTGCACCTATGAATAGCCAACGGATTCCATGCGAAAACGCATGTAGAGAACAGAAATGAGTTCCTTTGCAATACCTCTAGTGATTACGAACAAAGGCGCATCGTAAAGAAGTTTATGTGTCTTTCTAGTGGACTCTATGTCACTATTCGAGCTATTAAATCCAATAAAGTTATGAGAGAAGATCTCTTGGATTTAGATACATATTGACTTTGTCACGACAGGATAGGTCATCCTAGTCATGATATGATGATCCGTCTACTAAAGACTTCACATGGACATCATTTCTTTCGAGCAAAACAAAGCATGAATCAAAAGTTGATTCCTGGACTAAGTGTGACCGTCGCCGCTGCCTCTGGCACAGCCGCAGTCCACCACCAGCCTAGGGCTGGCATAGTCCCTATCCATGATGCCATGGATGGCGTCCATCATGGTGATGGCACCATAAGTGATGCTGCAATCACCAACTTTGCTTCAAATAGAGTTTCAGACGCTCAGGCCCAACCAAAATCCTCATTGGTTGCTTCTAAAGCCTCTCGCTTGTTTTACAAAGCATGTTCCTTAAGGAAGTTAGGATTGAGACTGTCCTATGCAAAGGATATAAAAATACTCATTCAGTTCTTACATAGAGTCCGTGGGGATTCAGTGGACTAGTTCAACCAACTCACGGACATTTAAATATCTCATAATGTTGGTTGACACGCAAACACGCTAGTCACGTGTTGTGCCATTGTCCACCTGTAAATGTTGTTTATGCTACACTCCTAGCAAATATTATATGACAACGGGCTCATTCCCCGGATCATCCTATTCCGTCAATTGGATTTGACAATGCTAGAGAGTTTACATCGAAGACTTTCGATGTTTATTGCAATGGGACTGAGGTTGGACATTATATTCCCATGAACACACCCAAATGGTCTCGCAGAAAAGACTACGATGGTAGTCAAGAAATTGGTAATGCGTACCAATCTCCTTATATCCGCTTGGGATGATGCAATATCGCATGCAGCTATGCTAATTCGTCTACCACCCACTACCACTAAATCTACCTCTGCGTTACAGCTAGTGACTGGGTACAAGTATCCTACTTACGCATATTTAAGTGTGTCATTTATGTGACAATTGTGCCGCCACAGCACTCTATGACAGGTCCTTATAGACGAATGGGAAACTACATTGGATTTGAGACTCCGAAAATCGTTTGCCACTTAATGCCCTTGAAAGGCGATCTCATTACCACTAGATTTGCGGGTTGTCACTTTGATGAGACAGTCTTCCCATCGTTAGGAGGAGATAAGAACACGGATGTTCAGCAGGAACGACAAGAATTGTTGTGACTTGTCCCCACTATGTCTCATCTCGATCCCCGTTAAAGTGACAAGATCACACAAATATGCTACAAACATGCCTGCAAGGAAGGACGTCCCTACGAGAGGACGTAGCGCCACCCTACACGGAGGTAGGCATGGCGCCAACGCCAAAAAGAGTGGCACTCTAACATTATAGGCCATGGCCCCAGCTAGGATGTGTGGGAGGCTTGTGGGTTCGAAGGATATTTTGGCACATTCCAATCCTTTGATCATCAAGACTCAAAATCCGTCTCATGAGAATCTTCTGGATTAAGGTTACCATTGGGGAGGCCTCAATGTCAGAACCTATTCCTGAGAATATAGAGCTCTTTGAAAATTATACTAGTGTACATGAGACGTGGGATAAAAACTCCATCATAATTGATGATGTAGTCACGCATTTCGTTGCGCATGAGTTTGTTGAATCTGATGACATCGAACCATGCTCCATTGATGAATGAATGCCAACGTAGAGAAATTTGGCCTAAATAAAAAGATGCGACCCAGGTTAAGTTAGATCATCTAACGAAGAGGAAGGTTTTTGAGCCAGTGATGCAACACCTCCTAACATAGAACCTGTTGACTAATAGGTCTTCGTTAGAAAGCGTAATGAGAAAAAGAGATGGCAATCTCACCTTATGGCGCAAGGCTTCTCACAAAAAGCCCTGGAATCGACTACGATGAGATATATTCTCTCGTAATGGATGTCATTGCACTCCACTACCCTGTCAGTTTGGTAGTTTCCAAATAACTGATCATGTAGCTTACGAATGTGGTCACTACGTATCTCTATGGGGATCTAGATACGGAATATACATGCAGGTTCATGGTGGACTTCATTTTACCCAAGTCAAGTGGCTCTAGACCACGGAGTGCGTTTGTAATAAGATTGAAACGCTCACTAAAGTGACTACTTGATTGGGAAGGGATATGCCCGCGCGTTTCCATAACAAGTTTCGGATTCTATCGCGGTTCATGTTAGACATGATCTTCATTAGAAGCCCTTAAAGAGTTAAGGGAAACAACTGTACACTTGAAATCTGAGTTTGAGATGAAGGATTTTGGGAGAACACGATTATGCCTCAGTTTGGAACTTGAGCACCATGTTGATAGATGCTTAGGCATTTAGACAAGGTCAAGCCTTCAAGCACCCTATGATCGTTCGTAGTCTTAATCCTGAAAAGGATCCTCTTCGTCTGAAGGATGATGACGAAGATGTGCTAGGGTTAGAAGTGCCTTACTTGAGTACAATAGGCACATTATTGTACTTAGCTCAATGCATAAGACCGGACATCTCATTTGCAATGAACTTGTTAGCTAAGGTATAGTTTTGAGCCAACGCGACGCCATTAGACTGGTGTAAAAGATATCTTTCGATACTTGAGATGTATCATTGATATGGGCTTGTTCTATCCCTACAGAGATTATGATGGATTCGGACCCATCACACACTAGGAATGCTGCCAACACTGGCTTGCATCCACTATCCCCATCCCAAAAAGACATGTATTTTGGAAGATTTTGCTGATATTGGGTATCTTTCTAGCCCACCCAAAGGTCATTCCCAAACTGGTTAAGTGTTCACCATGGGTAAAAACCGCAATATCTTGGAAGTCTACAAAATAGACCCTAGTCACTATATCTTCGAACAATGCAGAGATTATTTCTCTTCACGAGGTGGTTCGTGAATGTATATGGATTGGATCCATAATAACGTATGTTCGAACAATTGTGGTTTGAAGTCTACCACAGATGAGCCTACGAGCATATAGGATAATGCTGCTTATTTTGAACAAATGAAGTAAGACTACATCAAAAGCGACAACTCCAAGTATAATCAGCAACAACAAACTGATTGGTCAGAAATGGTTAACTACTTTAGGATCAATATTCTTAGGAATAAGGACTATATTAGTATGATTAATCATGTCTAACGAGATATTAGAAATAAAGAAAGACTGAATAAAAGGAATTTTGTGGTATTTGATACCCTGCCAGTAGTGTTGATAAAAGAGGGCATGTTACCCATCAGGACCAGGAGTCTTAAGAGCTCCAATATGAGAAACTGCATTAAAAATCTCTGATTCAATAATAGGAGCAAGCAAAGCAAAATTATCAATAGTAGTAATGACAGGGCGAATAAAACTAGTAAAATTATGAATATCAGAAAAATAGGGAACAGAAGTAGGAGTAAAACGTTTCTGGAAAGAAGCAATTAGAAGGTTAGAGATTTGAGAAGGATCAGATAAGGGAAGACCATGATAGTTATAAGATCATTTCTAAAATTATCGTGAATCGGCTTTGACCTTTACTACACATATGTATTTCCCCCACTCATGGTGCTTTTTCGCCTGGTAAGTCTATTTTTGACAATATTTTGATTGCTCATGAACTGTTTGCTAATTTCAATCTCACTAAAAACAAACTTGGTGCTATGGCTATTAAGTTAGATTAGAAAAAGTCTCTGATTTTCTGAACTAGGATTATCTGAAAGTTTGCCTTGCTGCTTTTGGCTTTAGTTCTACCTGGATAAACCTTATTATGAACTGTGTCACTTCTGTCAGCTTTTCTATCATCTTAAATGGCTAGCCTCAAACTCCTTTTTTTTGCCCAAACGGGCTAACATGTGATCATCTTTCTCCCTACCTTTTTATTCTCTGTCTTGAGCCTTTAATCTATTCCCTTAATAATTTGTCTCTACACACCAAGTCTCAGGAAGGCATTTTAAGTTCTCCTAATGGCATTAGGATTTCTAATTTATTTTTTGCTGATGATTGTTTAATTTTCTCTAAAGCCTCTACTACTGCAACTCGTCCAATTCTGAACACTTTAAATTTATTTAGCATAGCTACATGGCAATAGATTAACTACCACAAGTCCACTATTTACTTTTCTCACAATGTTCCTAACATGAATCGTTTGCATATTAGTAATTTACTCCAGATCCAGCATAAAACCACTATTGTAAGTATTTAGGTATACATAACATTATTTTTTGGAATGACCCTGTCAACTCAAAAGATCTGATTCTCAAAACGAAAAAAAAAAAACTGGCTAGCTAGAAAGCGGATATCCTTTCTCAAGCAGGTAAACTTACTCTCTTAAAAGCTAATCTTTCTGGCCTTCCTAATCATGTTCTCTCTTGTTTCAAGTGTCTCAAGAAAATCACCTCTGCTCTAGACAATAATGAGTGTAGATGCTCTTTCTCGGGTAAGGATCACTATTCTCCTATTGCATGGTCTGCTACTTGTCTTCCTAAATCCAAAGGCAGTCTTAGTATCAGACCTGCTGCTCATTTCAGTACTGCTGCGCTAACTAAACTGGGTTGGAAAATCCTTTTTGATCCTGATAATCTTTGGGTAAAATTAGTGACTGCTAAGTATTTGAGAAACATGTCCTTTTGGTCTGTTAAAAAATCTTCTGCTAGTTCTATGGCTTGGAGAGGAATCCTAGATTCCAGATTTCTTCTGTAGCAAGGTATGTTTTGGTTAATTGGTAATGGTACTCAAATTTTAGGGCAAAATTATGTTTAGTTCCTATACTTTGCCTCAAACATCGTTTCAGTCTCTAACATTATAATTTAATCTAAAAACTCCCTGACCTCACAATTTCCCTCCAATTGGTCAATTCCATTCATTTTTCGTCCAAATGCTCCGTTAAGTTGCTGACGTGGCAATCTTTTCCACGCCAACTCAGCTCAATAATGATGAAATGTCCAATCTAGTCCTATGTTCTCTTATTCCCTTTCTTTTTTTCTTTTTAATTTCTTTTATTCCCTTTTTTCCCCTTCACACCCAAATTAATCACCATAACCACCACTGAGCTCTTTCTCCATACCTAACCACCAATCCCATTGCAATCAACACCAAGCCTAAATGCCTTCATATCTTCATGAAATTACCCTTTACATTCTCAGGAAACCCACTTCATCACTTTAGATTTACTAGGCCTAATCTGGAAATACATAGTGGAGAATGAACAACTCTTTCATTCTTACGAAACTCTGCTTGTCAGGTAACTTTTGCGGTTTATGTTTTATAGTTTAATTCAGAGGGTGATTTGGTTTGGATATGCAATTGAATTGAGGTTCAAAAGCTTAAAGTTTTTTATTTCTTTCACTGATTCTACTTATATGAGTGTATATATGCTCTAAGATGTGAAATTCAGAAGCAAATCCCCTTTTCTCGGTGGTGGTATGGTGGTAGTAGGCAGGTGGCGGTGGTTTTTTTAGGTGTGAAGAAGAAGAAAGTAGGAAGAAAAGAAAAAAAAATTAAAAAGAAAAAAAAGGAAGGGAGAAAAAATACAGGGCTATATTGGACATTTCACTTTTATAGAGCTGAGTTGGTGTGGAATGAATTGCCACGTCAGTAACTTAACAGATCATTTGGACGGAGGGGACCTATTGGAGAGAAATTGAGAGATCAAAGAATTTTTGGATGAAATTGGAATATCAGGGACTGAAATGATGTTGAAGGCAAAGTACAGGGACTAAACAAATTTTAAATAATAGTATTAATTTTTTCTTTATATGATGCCTCATAAAATTTTAATAAAATATTGAAACAATATGAAAAGTATCCCCAAATGTTGAATTAAATACCACAATACTCCTTAGAACAATACATCACAGTAACCAAAATATTGTATTAATAAAAAAAAATAATACATGTATTTTTGTTTTTTTTGGAGTAAATGAAGATTTTCATGGATAATTGCAGGCCTAAACGGCACTTACAAATTTCTCGGAAACGAGAATTATGCACCATTCGCTTAACACATCGAAGCTTACTTAATAAAGGAGCCTAACAAACTACAACATTACCCTACAAAGAGATAATTAGTATAGGTTTTAAGTAATCAAATCTCAAATTAACCTAAATTCGTGTTTGATATGTTAAATAAATGAATTAACGAATCCGGACCATTACCGGATCAATGGATCAAATTTTCAATCCAAACCCATGTAATAACCATGAATTCAGGTCAAAATCCAATCTAGTGATAGGTCTAGCAAGCAACCCTCTTTTTCAGAAGAGAAATTTTGATAAATAACCATTATTTTGCTTCTGAATTGACTTTTGACCTCCAATTAAAATAACCTTCTATGGTAGAGAAAAGGCATGAGTACCCTTAATCAATCACCAACTGTTAAAGCCTCGTCTTTTTCCGAACCCAAAGCTCACATTCTCGTCATAAAGCTGTCAATATTTTGCGCCATTTATGTGGATGTCGTTATACATCCAAATTGGGGCCAAGCAGCCCAAAACTCAAATTTGAAGTAGTTAAAAAAATAAAGAACATTACAATTAAATTGATTAATGTACAACAATCCTCAATTAGCCAAGCACAGCATTGAGCATGCTTTCCTCTAGGCCTGGGCGTCTGGACCGGAAGGACCGAACCGGACTGAACAAAAAAGACCGAATCGGTTCGGTGCAAAGACCGACCCGAATGTATGTAATCGGTTAAGTCTCGGGCTTCAAAATTCAAAGACTGAAAGACCGACCCAAACTGAATTGTGTCTCATTTGCCACTTGTCACTCTATGATTGGGTGATATAATAATATGTTAAATATTAAAAAAAAAGAAAAAACCTAAGACCTAACCCACCTAAGTCATCGAATCGAGACTAACCCGATCTCAGCCTCTCTCTCTCTCTCTCTCTCTCTCTCTCTCTCTCTCTCTCTCTCTCTCTCCATTCACCACCAGCTCGATACCAGCTCCTCCGCCATTCTCCGTCTCCGAAATCTGCCTCCGCCAGTGAACCACTGGAAGCAAAGCTCCAGAAATTCGCCGTCGCCGACGCCCGACGATCTCAGAGAGAGCTCTCGGATCTTCAATTCCACATGGTTTCGATGTAATTGTGAGTTGTGACTTTGTGTTTGTGAACTTTGTGAGTTTGTGTTGTAAAATTTAAGTTTGATTGAACATTTGAAATTTTCAATGTTTGAACTTTGAATAGGTTGTAATGTTGTATGATCAGTTATGTTAATGAGTTTGTGAAGTTGATATGCATCCCAGATTTCCAAGTGCCAAAATGAGTCTGGCAGTTTTGCCAGAAGTCCAGATGAGTTTTTGAAAAACTGAGAAAACAGCAAGCTCAAGACTATCTGGATTTTGGGCCCGAAAACCGAACCGACCCGTTTGGGATGGTTTCTGTCGGGTTCTAGTTTTGAAAGAGCCCGAATTGACCCGAACCGATTATTTTGGGCTTGGTCTCGGTTTTACCAAATTTTGGGCCCGGCCTGACCCAAGCCCAAGCCTACTTTCCTCCCCTCCTATAGTCCTATATGTGCTAAAGCTGCACTTCTTGATGACCTTGTTGATGTTTCAAGACCCAGGAAGTCTGGGATTATAAGTTGGCTTTTTTCTGCTTTTTGTTCTGGCCCTTTTTAGGCCTTCTTTTAACCAAAACAAAAAATGTCAATTTAGCATTAGATAAAGAACTCACTACTAAATTTTTAAACTGAAGCGGTTCTCTATGATCGATAAGAATCACGTTGTCTTCCAATCTTCTGCATAAAATTCTTTTACTACATCAACAATTAACCATGAAGTGAATTTCCTCCAGCTGTTCAAACAATGAACTGAATCACTATGCAAAAACAGCTCCAACCTCGTATGAATGAAGCATTGTCAAATGCGAGCTCCCATAAATTGGTCATTGAACAACTTGGACATTATCAGTACTTGAAAAATTGGATACCCCAGAACTGACTTATGGGCTCATGAGAAATGCTTATAGTAATAAAAGGTGAAAACTGGTTGGCTTTATTTTATTAGCTGATAGATAATTATATGTTTTTGACAACAATGTCATACGCTAACCTATCCCTACACGACCAAGAGAAAATTGTCAATATCTTGTTGCTGGATCTTTTAACTCGGTACATAACGAAATGAACTCCAAATGTCAATCTAGGATAGGAAGTTCAACCTTGTCAAAGGAAAAGAAACTCACCCGTCCCTGCTCCACATTACAAAACTTCAAAGGAATGCTCCTACATTGTCCCTCGAGGGCTTCAAGCTCTGCTCTGGATGGCGGATATCCCCTAAAAGAGAAGCCAAGCTTATAATTAAATACTATTACAAGAGAATGAGATACCAAGATCAATTGAGAAAAGACATAGATTCTTGTTTACTTTTTTTTTTTTCCTGAACATTTAGATTCTGGTTCACTAGTTAATCGGAAGAACATTTAGTTATTGGATCTAAGCTCAAACTAAAATCATTTTTATAATTTGTTCAGGTAAATGTTCATTTTCTTGGGGAATCAAACTTTTGAAAGACAATATAAATCCAGCCTCCTTGAACTTTCAAGATGTCAATTCATATACATGCTTCAAATAAGTATTTGTCAGGTAAACATCACATGAAATACCACTTCATCACATGCCATGCAAACATTCATTAATTAAGTTTATGCCAAATACTATTAACCCATTTGAAGCTTTCCACAGCGATGACAACAATAGATCAATCCTGAGTAATAATAGTACAATGTAACTCTCTTATAACTTTTACGAAACAGAAGGCAAAAGAAGGTTCTTGCAACACTCAAATGGACCTCAAAGAAAAACAGTTAAGAAACAAAAGGTAAAATGATATTCCTGCAAAACATAAGGGATGAGCAAAATATGGAAGTGAAAACGTACATAGGACAAACCCAATTGTTTGATGCAAGTTAAAACCGCACCCCCAAAAAAAAAAAGTTTAGAACTGTACTAACCGACAATACTGAGTAGGTAGATGCTCAAACACATGAAAACTAGCAGGTTGAAACTTTAGTATCATGGTTTATACAAACACACATATCAGGTGAAAGCTAACAAGAAAAGAGAGTATGCTGAAATTGATAAGTCGAATTGCTTCTGTATGTTATAGTGTCAATATTCATCTTATCTAGTTATCAAGATGACAGCAGACACTTCAAAATGAACTTTGAATTATAAAAATCTAAAAATGAAATAATAAAACATTTATTGGATACAGTTATGAATTCCAAATTCATATTTAAAGATGAAATGATTTACATGGAAGCAAAGTTTTACCGTTTGCTGCTACTCTGCAAAACCTTTGCGAAAGAATTGGCTTCATATGTTTGCATGAAGCTGTGCAGGAGTCAATTTATGTGGATAAGAACATTTTGTAATCTCATATTAAAAACATTCCCAAATAAGAATTGCAAGAGTGACTAAAACAGCAGAAAATAAAAATAGTGGATGTTGTTCTGCTACATATGACTCCTCTATGAAAGTACTCCCCTGTATAATTCAGTGCCTAACTATAATGCAACTTAACATCATTTTCTAGTTATTGACAAAAAAAAAACATATTTTTTTCTAGTTAAAGAGGAACAATTAGCTTTACAAAATACGTGTAACATTCAGACGATTGACAGATCAAACATGTCTTATGATGATGAGGATTAGTTTCTAAAACCAACACACACACACACACACAAATAAAAAACAAGTAATCACAAATGAAATAAATTGAGTTACATCCTTTCAAGTAACCAGAAGAAATACCTAGTAAAACAGAGCACAAAGCATGGATCACCGGGAGAAGACTTCCTGAACTTGCTGTTAGGTAGATACACATTAAAAACCGGCCTGGCTTCATTAATCTGCATCTCATTGAACAATCCAATGACAGACCTGATCTCTTCTGATTCCAAGTTCACCGCCTCGTCACTGTCAGGACAACCTTGGGAAGAAATAGATTCACAATTACTCTTAGCCTTCTTCATAGACCAGGGAATACCATAACGCCCAACAATGTAACCAAGAGATTTGAGTTGCCTATAAGCTCGAAATTCCTCCCAACAGCATCCATACTTGCCACCTGACATATTCACATATACATCTTCCAAGGAAAGGCCAGTATCACTCTCATCCAAGAGAACTAAAGCCCCAATTTCAACCAAAAACCTTTATACGATTGTCACAATTTGCAAACAAACCCATCTCAACAACATGAGCAAGAATCGCAACAAAAAAAGGGAAGTGGGTATTTGACTTACAGAACTTCCTCAATGGAGTAATAGAGGTTGCCACTACGAACAATTCCAGTAGACTTGGAAAATGTGCCCTTCTGAACTACGACCTGAGCCATGCCCATCTCATCATTCCAGCGAGCCTTGGACACAACCGCCCTGAAAGAGCCGCCAACATCAAAATCAGAACCCTGAAACATTTTCAGATACTATATAGAAATTGATTTCCCAACCTGGGTTGCAATTTGGATGCGGGCCCAGAAGCATAGTGAACTTCTTCTTCTTCTTCTTCTTCGACATCATTGATATTAGGCTCTCCCAAAGAATCCAGTGCCTCCATTAATAATTAGAGAGGGAAGGAGGATGGGGCTGGCTTGCTTCAGAAACAAAATCGGCGTTTGTCCTTTATTGGTACCCCTCTCTCCGTTAGTTATTTTCAACAGCATTCCTTACTCTAATAACATTTTTCAATTTATTAGATGCCACTAAAACATAAAATTCAATATGAAATTATTTTAAAACATACTTGTGGTAGTTGGAACTCCTCAGTTGAACATTAAAACTTTTAATAAATATTTAAGGGTGTATCAAAATTTTTATTTTTATTTTTTAACCAAATTCAGTGATAGCACCCACAATGATATATAGAAATAGACCTACTCATTAGATATTTCATGTACGTAGACATAGCAAAGATCCTTCTTTGGTACTCCAGAGGGGCTAGAGATACATAGAGTGCATAAATGTGCATTAGCTTCCTGAAACTACACTAATAACTAATGGACTGGGGCAAAACCCCAGCCCAAAACTCAAAGCCCAAGAGGGCATTGTATCAAATATCGATCTGCTTGAACAGTTATTTACATCTCATCGTACTTTCTCATATAGAAAGTTGTTTTCATCGGATCTTGAGAAAATACAATCAAGTGAAAGGAAATCCAAATCTGCTGATATTGAGCCGACCATTTTTTTAACTAAAGATGTTATTCTTCTAATTGTGAGCTTTGATTGTCTGATTAGAGTGATGAAATAGTGATTTTTGGAGTAGAATTTATTTAAAATGGGAACAAAATGGTCATCAACCCTGTAAAATGAGTTATTATTCGAGTAAATGATCTGGTCATCGAAATTGTAATTGCATGGATGTTATATATGTATTTAAGTAGAAAATATCCAATTGACAACTGTCACGCAATATATTTAACACAGAGAAAGAAAAAAAAGTAGAGTAATTATAGCAAAACCACACACTTATCATGATTAGAAGTCTAGAGTTCTAATTCAATACAAACTCTTCCAACGAGTGACAATTATGAGTACATGATAAAGATGAAATGCATTGATGAACCAACTTCAACGAACTGAAGACTTCAAATTGGAATCACGAGCTAGAGCTACCAGATAAGGCGGAATTGGAACCAAACTATGGATGGTTTAGATATCGGCGATTTGGAAATGTTTTCAAAAAATAGAAAGAAAAAACAAGTATTAGCTCGACTATGATTCGCTAAGACATTCAGCAATGACAGGTATAGGGACTCCTTGTAAGATTAGGATCCCTTGCTATTTAGGTTTGTTTTCTGTTTCAAATAAATCCCTATTATGTAGGGAGACAACAAGTGTTTTGACTCCTTCCTGCTGCACTTTACCACATTTCAGTTAGTGTAAATCGTGGGCTGTTCTTTACATTCAGTTTGTTCATGTAAGGCTATATATTAGCCAAGGTTGTTATTTCAATAAAGAAGGTTTGTCACGCCTCTGATTTTACACACATGAAAATCGATATATATAACCTCATAATTATATATGCGTGAACGTCCAGTCATCAATACAAAATACCTGAAATCTTTTTCTCTTAAACTTACACACATATTGATGTCCTGAACCCTCAAAGTAAATATACACTCGCATCCAAAGAGTTATATATTACACAAGCTTACGAATTAAATTGTCAACAACAAAATAAAACGTAAAGGCTGCTCAGAGTAATTATACAACGGAAGTCCTTTCAAAAGTAAAGTCACAAAGGTGGCTTCCTACCGTAAAGCTGCTAGCTCGCTGCCTCAACCTCGATTATCCTAACCTGCAGGATTAACCCCTACACCGTTTGAATGGTGTACCGGGTTGCCACACAACAAACCCGGTAAGCTTTTGCAAGCCCGTATGAGTAACTCAAAACCACATATGCACAACTCGTCTAACGAGGAAACCCATCAACTCGTAAAAAGGAACACACACCATGTTTTCCCAAAACAGCACATTCTTTTCCCAAAAGAAACAATAAAGGTCACACCGTGACCAAATCATATAAATTGAAACTCTGACAATTAAATATGATAAACAAGTCCTCCCAGGACATTTAAAAGAAAGAATCCCCGAAACTCCCTTTTAAAACACATTCTCAAATCAACACAAGTCACCCCGTGACAAAATCATAATAATTGAAACTCTGACAATTAAATATGATAAACAAGTCCTCCCAGGACATTTAAAAGAAAGAATCCCCGAAACTTCCTTTTAAAAACACGTACTCATGAGCATCAGATAGCTCCCCGCTACCCCCCATGATGTACTATGGCAACAAACTAGAGCTCTAACTGATCGTATCCACAAACCCGGCCAAAGGCGTGAAGTCTCGATATATATGCCTGAGGTTACTCCCAGCAACCCCAAATCCTCAGACCTCCCAGGTCGTCAGATCAAAACCTTTCAAAATGGTCACTCAGGACCCAAAAGTTACTCAACTCACACAAAAGGAGATGTCACCCCGTGACCTCCAATCATCAGACCTCCCCGGTCATCAGATCAAAACATTAAATCAAACCAAAAGGAGAAATCACAACCTGTGACTCTCAGATCTTCCGACCCCCGGTCGTTAGATCAAAACATTCAAATCACATCAAAGCAACTCACACCAAATCTTGACACTTTTCAAAACAATAGAAATTCCCAATTCCCACAAAATGTTTCCCGAAAAGTCAAGCCCCCAAACAATAGAATGAAACCCATCAATACCTATTGCTCAATTCACTCATCAACCCACAAGAATATACATATTCCATGTAAATATATATATAAGTGGTCATTCACTCAGGAAGGCCACTAATACCAACTATAGTTTGCAGTTAACTAAATAACTCTCAAAACAATAAGGTCAACCCGTTCGTGAATGAACTTCGTGAGATTACTCACCTCGAACTCCTGCTGCGTCTTCAATACAGAACCGAACCAAAACTATCACCAACAACTAGTCCAAATACTTCGTCAAGTACCTAATCACAATCGGTTTCCACTTAGTAATAATTCACAAACGATTTAAGTCCGAAACCCCTGTTTTGAACTAAAATCCCCAAAGTGGCGCCAAACGAGGCAAAACCACATCTGAGACCTCCCAAAGTCTCCGGAATACGTCCACGATCGATGTGACCAAACCACAAGTCGATCGGACGCTCAAATCCTCACAGATAGAATAAATTGATCAGTATGAAACTGCAAAAATCATAACAATTCCAAACGAACTCCAAAATTTGCATATTATATATCGAAACGCTCGTATCGACGAGTAGAAGACATATAATACCAGAAACAGTCTCATACATGGCCGGAACACCGCCGGAACTCCACCACAGGTGGGGGCGCACCGCCGCCGGCCAAAACTCAATATTTCACAAAACTCCCAACATCAAAGTTCTTCATCTAAGCATGCTTGTGAACATTCATAACAGGCTCGAAGTCAGAAAACAAGCTTAAGGGATCGAAAACTACCTCACAAGCCGTGAACAGTAATCCAATCCGAGTTGATCGAAGTTTCACGTGAATCGATCCAAACAACCACCAAGGATCTATCAACGAGGCTGCTCTGAGCTCAACCAAGAAGACTTGAAGCCTCGCCGACGTCGGAACAAGGATTTCCCACCGGATCCGATTTCCACAACCTGTGCCACCTTGCAGCGCCGCTGTGAAGGAGAATCGCTGCTAGAGACCACCACAGAGATGACCGGAGCAAGGAGGCGAGTCGTTCTGGGATGGTTTCACCGGAAGAGGTCGCCGGAGATGCAAGTTCCGACCAGGTCTGATCGCCGGGTTCGGGTCGGGTCAGAAGGAAAATTTCGTTTCTGAAGGTAGCAGCCGAGAGAGAAGAGAGAGAAAGGAAATTGGTTTTCCGGAAAAGGAAACTTATGAAAATAGTAAGTTTCTCCTTCGGGAAACTTCTATTTATACCAAAATGGAAATTCCTTCCAATGGCCATAACTTCCTCATACGAACTCCGATTCTCGCGTTCCACATATCCACGAACTCGTATCGATGCGCTCTACAACTTTCATGAATGAAGTTTTCGGATAATCCCAACAAATAAAAAGTCAACCTTTGCGCCACCCCTAAAGTCACACTTTTCAAATAGAATTTCATCCAAAACACTTCCGCTCGGTCCATGAGCCATGAAACCGTCCAACAACCATAAATTAGATTCCGAAAATTCCTCAGAAAATAATTACTAATTTCCGGGGCATCACAAGGTCATTCCTCCGATTGTTCTAAGTTCTTGATCTTGCATGCTTATTCTTGATCATAGTTCATAACAATCTGGTATCAAAGCCCCCACTGGACCTGATAAAACAAAGCAACAGTCTTTGTAGTTTGCAACAGCAAAGGAGATGACGACCGAGGGAAGCTTTGTGCAGCCATCCATCCCTCGCTTCGATGGTCACTATGACCATTGGGTGATGTTGATGGAAAATTTTCTGAGATCTAAGGAATTCTGGAGCTTGGTGGAGACGGCTATGTTGAGCCCGAGAATGGAGTACAGCAGACAGCAGCCCAACGACAAAGGTTAGAGGAATTGAAGCTGAAAGATTTGAAAGTGAAGAATTATCTATTTCAGGCAATAGATAGAACCATTCTGGAGACTATTTTGCAGAAAGACACTTCGAAGCAAATCTGGGAATCGATGAAGAAAAAGTATGAGGGAAACGCTAGGGTGAAGCGTTCAATTCTTCAAGCACTCAGGAAGGATTTTGAGACTCTGGAGATGAAATCAGGTGAGAGTGTATCTGATTATTTTTCTTGAGTCATGACTGTGGCAAACAAAATGAGGGTACATGGAGAGCAGATGCAAGATGTCAAAGTTGTCGAGAAGATCCTACGCTCTTTGACTGAGAAGTTCAATTATATTGTCTGCTCAATCGAGGAGTCAAAGGATATTGATAGCCTTTCTATTGATGAACTACAAAGTTCATTGATAGTTCATGAATAGAAATTTCAAAAGCAGATTGGAGAAGAACAAGCTCTTAAGGTGTCATATGAGGAGAGAGTTGGAGGAAGAGGTCGTGGCAGAGCTGCATTTAGAGGAAGAGGCAGAGGAAGAGGGCGCCAACCATTCAACAAAGCAATCGTTGAATGTTACAAGTGCCATCAGCTTGGCCACTTCCAATATGAGTGTCCAACTTGGGATAAAGAAGCCAACTATGCAGAGTTGGATGAACATGAAGAAATGCTTTTGATGTCGTATGTAGAAATGAACAATGCCAGAAGGGAAGATGCTTGGTTTTTGGATTCAGGCTGCTCAAATCACATGTGTGGGGATAGAGCTTTGTTCTGTGAGCTTGATGATGCATTCCGGCAGACAGTGAAATTAGGCAACAGTACCAGAATGAGTGTTCTTGGGAAGGGAAAAGTGAGGCTACACATCAATGGCTTTAGCCATGTGATCACAGAAGTGTTCTTTGTTCCAGAGCTGAAGAATAATCTCCTGAGCATAGGGCAATTACAGGAGAAAGGCCTTGCAATCTTAATGCAGGGAGGAAGGTGCAGAATTTATCATCCAGAGAGAGGGCTCATAATTCAAACCACTATGACAGCCAACAGGTTGTTTATCTTGTTAGCCAAGACTCAACCAGAAAAGGACTCCTGCTTTCACACAACCACCTCAGATCCTACCCACCTTTGGCATTGTAGATTTGGTCACCTAGGCCATTAGGGTTTAAGAACCCTACAGTTTAAGAAGATGGTCCGAGGACTTCCACAACTTCCTGCCTCGCTCTACTGTGACATGTACAGACTGTATGGTAGGGAAACAACATAGAGACCCAATCCCAAAGAAAACCTCATGGAGAGCCTCACAGAAATTACAACTCATTCACGCAGACATTTGTGGCCCAATCTCTCCTATTTCTAACAGCAAGAAAAGGTACTCTTTGTGCTTCATTGATGATTTCAGTAGGAAGGCATGGATTTATTTTTTGAATGAGAAGTCTGAGGCGTTCAATATGTTCAAATGCTTTAAGAAACTTGTTGAAAAAGAAACTGGTATGTTTATTAAGTGCTTACGCACTGATAGAGGAGGAGAATTTAATTCTGAAGAATTCAATGAGTTTTGTAAGCAGCATGGTATTAAGAGGCAACTGACCGCAGCATACACTCCTCAACAAAACGGAGTGGCAGAGAGGAAGAATCGTACAGTGATGAACATGGTCAGATGCATGTTATCAGAGAAGAAGATGCCAAAGACCTTTTGGCCCGAAGCTGTGAATTGGACCATATATGTGCTGCATAGGTGCCCTACTCTAGCTGTTAAGGATGTCACACCTGCGGAGGCATGGAGTGGAGTGAAGCCCTCTGTTGATCATTTTAGAGTTTTTGGTTGTGTATCACATTTGCACATACCGGATGCAAGGAGAACCAAGCTAGAGAATAAGAGTTTTTGTTGTGTTTTGTTGGGGGTTAGTGAAGAATCTAAGGCCTGTAGGCTTTATGATCCTATTGCAAAGAGGATTGTGATCAGTAGAGATGTGATTTTTGAGGAAGAGAAGCAATGGGACTGGGATAAAAGTTATGAAGAGTAGGTGTTGGTGGATTTAGAATAGGGTGATGAGCATATCAGTGGTGAAGTTGATGAGGTTTACAATGAAGAAAATGATGAAGATGAAGCTATAGAGACTGCCTCCCCAAATTCTCTAAATGATGCAGCTCCAAATTCCCCGGATGATGAAGAAGCTCTAAATGCAAGAGAAGAAAGAGTTAGACAAGTTCCTGTCTGGATGGGTGACTACGTTAGTGGAGAAGGGCTATCAGAATTACATGAGGCATTGGCCTCAGATCCCTTGAGCTTTGATGAGGCAGTAAAGAACTCTAAATGGAGACTAGTTATGGATGCTGATATGGAGGCAATAGAGAACAAAACATGGGAGTTGACTGAGTTGCCAGCAGGGGCCAAGAAGATGGGGTTAAGTGGTTTTATAAGACCAAGTTTAATGAACTTGGAGCTGTGGACAAGCATAAAACTCGATTGGTGGCGAAAGGGTATTCTCAGCAACATGGTGTGGACTACACTGAAGTATTTGCTTCAGTGGCAAGGATGGAGACGGTACGGATGGTCATTGCAATGGCAGCTCAGAGAGAATGGAAGATATACCAACTTGATGTAAAGTCGGCGTTCCTCCATGGTGAATTGAGTGAAGATGTATTTGTGGAGTAGCCGAGAGGATATGAGCAGAAAGGAAGTGAACACAAGGTCTACAAGTTGCATAAGGCCTTATATGGACTAAAGCAAGCTCCACGAGCTTGGTTTAGTCGTATTGAGGCTCATTTCATTAGAGAAGGGTTTCAAAGATGTCACAGTGAACAAACATTGTTCACCAAGTCTGGAGAAGGAGGTAAAATTCTTATTGTTAGTGTTTATGTCGATGATCTCATTTTCACTGGTGATGATGAACTTATGATGGCTGATTTTAAAAGTTCGATGATGAGGGAATTTGACATGTCTGATTAATGAGGTTTTTTCTTGGCATAGAAATGCTACAAAATTCTGATGGCATTTATATTTGTCAAAGAAAATATGCTTTAAATGTTCTGAAACGTTTGGTATGGAGAAGAGCAATGTAGTGTGCAATCCCATTGTGCCAGGTTGTAAAATGCATAGAGATGAAGACGGGGTCAGAGTTGATGAGACACTTTACAAACAAATAGTGGGGAGTCTCATGTATATCACTGCCACTAGACCTGATATGATGTTTGTTGTGAGTTTAATAAGTCGATACATGGCTAGGCCAACTGAGCTGCATATGCAGGTTGCAAAGAGAGCATTGAGATATGTAAAGGGCACAATGAATTATGGGATATTCTACATTAAGGGAGGAGCTGAAGAGCTTATGGCGTTCACAGATAGTGATTATGCTGGAGATGTGGAAGATAGGAGGAGCACTTCTGGTTATGTCTTCTTGATGGGTGCAGGAGCAGTAGCATGGTCTTCCAGAAAGCAACCTTTAGTTGCTCTCTCGACCACAGAATCAGAGTTCGTGGCAGCTGCAACTTGTGCTTGTCAGGGGGTCTGGATGAGAAGAATATTGAAGAAGTTGGGATACTCTCAAGAAGGTTGCACCATAGTGAAGTGTGATAACAGTTCAGCCATTAAGCTCTCTAAAAATCCAATCATGCATGGTCGCAGCAAGCACATTGATGTGCGTTTTCATTTTTTGAGGGATCTCACTAAAGATGGGGTTGTTGAACTTGTGCATTGTGGGACTCAAGATCAAGTGGCAGACTTGATGACTAAGCCACTGAAGTTGGATGCATTTCTGAAGTTGAGAAAGCTGCTGGGTGTTCAAGAAGTACCTGGGATAAACTAATTGCTATCTGCATTAGTTTAAGGGAGGGAATGACAGGTATAGGGACTCCTTGTAAGATTAGGATCCCTTACCATTTAGAGTTGTTTTCTGTTTCAAATAAATCCCTATTATGTAGGGAGACTTGTTTTGTGTTTTGACTCTTTCTTGCTGCACTTTACCACGTTTCAGTTAGTGTAAATCGTGGGCTGTTCTTTACATTCAGTTTGTTCATGTAAGGCTATATATTAGCCAAGGTTGTTATTTCAATAAAGAAGGTCATTCCTCCGATTGTTCTAAGTTCTTGATCTTGCATTCTTATTCTTGATCATATTTCATAACAAGCAATATTTAGTAGTTTCGATCGAGCAAAAGATATTTCTTCTTTTCTGAATTTTTATTCCTTGAAACGATGGAAGTTAACTGGGGCATTACCACGAGTCATTTTTTGTATGCGTGTGTTCATGGATAACTAGCATGTATAATATTAACGGAGCGTCAGAAGATACTATTGCAAAAAGAGACGAATTGGACTCATTTCTTGAGCAAACCCGATCAGAAACTAAGCCCCGAGTTTACAATAATTCCACATGCAGCTTGGAGAGAAGCCTGGTATCGTTTCCTTAATTACCTCCGATTCAAGTATATTAATTTTCACCCAAAAAAAAAAATCTTAAAAGTTCAATAGTATATTATTGTTAGTTCTCAGGATCTCAACCTCTCATGTGCTCAACAACAATGGTATCACAGGAATTCTCTATCCTTCCTCCAGATTTTTAACAATGATATCACTATGCATGTACTACTGCATAATCTCTAGGTTTTTCTTAACTTATTTGTCTGGTTTACAAGGATACCATGCATACCGTACCAATTAGCTGCAAGGATCAGGAGTCTCTCATGCTATCACCAAACTATATGATTTCCAGCATCTTCAATATGAAGATTTTGCCATACTCTCCGATGCTGCTCTTGTTCTCAACCCAACAAGTCAGCACAACCCTCTCAACCCTCAAAGTCAATAAAACCCTTATAAGCCTCATAGTCAGCATTCAGCAACCTACTTTAGCGGAAGATGAAAACTTATAAGAAATATTTGAAGGCCACGGTTTATCAAATATTGATCCACTTGAACCGCTATCCACATCTCATAATATTTTCTTAAATACAAAGTTATTTTCGTCAAATCCTGAGAAGATAGAATCAAGTGGAAGGAAATCCAAATATGCTGATATTGAACTTGTTAGTGAAGATACTTTCATTTTTCGTTTTAACTTCTCTCTCTCTCTCTCTTTCTCTCTCTGGTGCAAATTTTTTGTTGAACCAAGACTTCTAATGTGCCATGTATTTGTGTGGTCCAGATGATATACATGGCTATAGAAGCTATGTGGCATTCTGGGGTTCAAGGCAGTACCACTCAACAAATACCCCAATTCATGCCATATATGCCCATGGGGTCTGGAATGGGAATGGTTAATATTTGTGGTAATTTAGCAGGAGGAACAAGACTGCCTTTTCTATCTGTTCCATCAACTTCCGTTCCAAACTTGCCTGTATTTTTTGGACCAAGATTTGTTACATTCCCTCAATTCCCAGCGCTACCTCCGTCTCCGCCACCATTCATGGCTGCACAAGCAATGCCTATAGTCAGTACCACGTACATCCACTACTACTACTATTGTTCAGCCACAAAATATTCCTTACACACTCAACCCTGCAAACCAAGGAGAGTAGTACTTCTCAATACAATACAAAAACGACAAGGGATTGCAAGAAGAAAGTACCACGTCTAGTAGCGGAAATTGATCTTTTAGATATTTATCAATCGCTTGCTGGTTTTTCAGACTGAAATTTTGAGGATTTTGGTGTTTAATTGAAGCACATAATATTGTCTAATATGGATCTGTACAGATCTACTCCAATGGAATGATATAATTCAAAATCAACTGCTATATTTAGTATGAAATTTAACAAAGTTAGGAAATTGCTACTAATTTGAATTGTACTCATCTGAGAAACATGGACAATAATATTTTACTATTTATTGTTTAAGATGGTTTATATGTTAGTGATTTTTTTACATCAATTGTTTTACCGTTGATTATGGGAATGTTTGAACATTATATAGAAATATAAAGTGATGGATACTCGCATGATAATACCTTATTCAAGTCCATAGGTAGGTAATCGAGTCTCATTTTTATTTGTTTAATCATCCCTAGCTCCATCTTTATATTTGTTTTAGTTTTAAATGCTTTTGTTTGATGTGTTGCAAACGGAAAGATATATATGTAAAAGACTCATGAAAGCAACATACAGGGTATCTAAAGTTTTGTTGCCCTCTAGGATATGCTTCTGAAGTATATAGTTTTAACTATTTAGTTCGTGTATATTTAGGACCTTAATCTATCTTGTTTATTTCATTACCAAAATATCGGGTTTTTAGGAAATATTGATGGTCTAGAAAATGGAAATATCGTGGATATATCGATTTTGGTAAATAATCAAGAAAAATGATGGAAATTTGAAGAAAGTATGGAAATTTTAAGTGAAACTTTTGAATATATTTGTTTTATCAATTATCTACTATATATGAAAAGAAAACCTTGAATAAACATTGTTATATAGCGAGTAGTAATAATTTAAGATGAAAAGTAAATGCTGAATCTTTGACAATTATTAAAAATTTTGAAATAAACATCTAATCTATACTATTATTAAGATAAGAGACTTTGTTAGCCAAAACTGAAATTTTTGACAGATTTGCCTCTGAAAGATTAAAAAACTTTGAGAATAAATTAAAGGATTAAATTCAGTTTACCCCCCTAAGGTTTGGGGGTAATTTCATGTTAGTCCCTGTCCTTTCAATTTAATCAGTTTACCCCCCAAGCTTTCCAATTTCAATCAGCCGTGTCCAATTTCTACTATTCCGTCCAATTTGGACAGTTAAATCTGACTTTTGAGGGCTAAAATGGTCATTTCAAGACAAAAAAAAACTATAAAAAAAAAAGGAATTTTTTTTCTTTTTTTCGTTTTTTTTTTTTTTTCATTTTAAATTTTCATTTCAACACAAAAAAAAAAACTAAAAAACTAAAAAAAAAAAATTTCTTTTTTTTCGTTTTTTTTTTTTTTTATTTCTGTTTTTTTTTTTTTTTTTTTCATTTAAATTTTTTTTTTATATATAAATTTTGTCCTCAACCAATACACCACAAGTTATGATAGGTTTATAAAAACAAAAATATACTATAGGTGGTTGAAAGTCTCACGCTGATTTACGATATTTATGATATATCTCCGATAAAGAGAAAAATTTTAGGATATATCCCCAATAAAGTGAAGAAATGTCTGTGTAAAATTATTTTTTACAGATAAAGTGTAAAATCTTGAAGAAATATCTGTGTAAAATCATTTTTTACAGAAATTTATAAATAAAGTGTAAAATCATTTTTTACAGATATTTCTTCACTTTATTGAGGATATCTCTTAAAATTCTTCACTTTATCAGAGATATATCACAAATATCGTAGATCAGCGAGTGGCTTTCAACCACCTAGAGTATCTTTTTGTTCTTATAAACCTCTTATAACTTGTGGTATATAGGTTGAAGACAAAATAAAAAAAATAAAAAATAAAAGTACAGAAGAAAAAAATAAAAAAATAAAAAAAACGAAAAAACAGAAAAAATAAAAATAAAAAACAGAAAAAACAGAAGAAAAAATATTAAAAAAAAAAGAAAAAATAAAAAAATTCCTTTTTTTTTTATAGTTTTTTTTTTGTCTTGAAATGACCATTTTAGCCCTAAAAAATCAGATTTAACGTCCAAATTGGATGGAATGGACACGGTTGAGGAGAATTGACAAGTTTAGGGGGTAAACTGATTAAATTGAAAGGACAGGGACTAACATGAAATTACCCCCAAACCTCAGGGGGGTAAACTGAATTTAATCCTAAATTAAATCATAAGGGTAAATATGATCATTACAAAATAGATTTTTACTAAGAAAATTAAAAAGAAATTATCCCGTTATCCCACTATTTTCTCTTTACAATAACTATTTTGTTTTATTTTTATTTTTTAAATAAAAAACCATTACACATGCAGAGCATGTATAAAGAAGACTAGTTTTTTTTATGGCTGGAAAACAAATGGGCCATCACACCTTATATACATTCTTTGTACATATCATACATTATATCTTGAATTACATGAGTAACTTAGAACCACATAGAGGACCTATGAGGTACAAAATCTTCACTATCTTCATCATCTCTATGTGTAGAGTTTTGAGTGTATTGTGAAGAATAGTCATTAAATGATAGATTCCCTTTGTAGTTTTGTATGTATGACTTATATATATGCCAACCATATGGGTCGGGTGGGTGGGGGGATTGGCTATGCGTTTCGGTGTTGGTAGTTATAGTAGGGATCATGCATTGCTCGACTTTGGCCATGACCATAATCATTTGAAGATTGCCCTCAAATTGTGTCCATGAGTTGTCACTTGATTGCATGTCATATGGCATGATATCTGCTGGATAAGGCATTGCCAAGTTTTGCCCTTAAGGATAAGGTCCATAATTGCTTCCTCCCATACCAAATGAATCAAAAGTGGGAGATAAAAAATCATCTTCATGCCTTGACATGCTTCCATGGCCTCTTTCCCTTGGTGTATAGTGTTTTCTAATAGCACCAATACCTGATCCTGCTTTCTTACTCCCATGATCTTCATCTTGTGTTGCATGTGTGAAGCATGGGTCACAAGTAAATCGGCTCATGTGACCAATTTGACTTCCATTATAACCTCCAACCCTATCATCATCTCCACCTCCGCTGTAACTTCCACTACCTCCATCTCTGATGCTTGATGAGCCTCATGATCTTATGCTAGAGTTATCATTTGTCCTTGAAGGAATATGTAAGCCATGAGACTCTCTGCAAGAGGAATGAGGTAAAAGATTAGATCGGTCCATTAGATCGGTCCTATAATCTCTTCTCGAATTACTTGCTCTACATTCATTCCTCTGCACGTGCTTGTTCAGCAACTCTGGGAGATAGATTGCCCTCCTCATCATCCAAATGAAGTGGTTTGATCCATTCATAAAGTTGATCTCTCTCTTCATCATTAAACTCAGTACCAATATCAAAGACATCCAATGGATCTTTTTGGTCCACTTGAGAATACACAGCTTCTCTGTCTCAAAATTTTAAACCTCATGTTGTAATAGCAGAATACCAATTTCTCTAGCCTACTATATCCCAACATGTTTCTTTGCTTAGTATGAATTAGTGTAAATGTACTCCAATTTCTTTCACTGGCAGATGCTGATGCTATTTGTGATAACACTTTGATAGCTATCTTTCTCACAGTAGGTGCACTACTTCATACATAACCCACCAATCAGCTATCATAAAAATTCATTTGCATAAGTCAGAAAGCATCAACTGCAATTGTAAGAGACATCAACTCAATATAGTAATTATGTGGACTCATATGAAATATTTTACTATATACCTACTAAGAGACATCTTTGTTCTAGCTGCAATTGTTGTTGCCATGCCAAACTTGCATCCTTAAAATATGTAAGCTGAATAACATAGAAAAAAATTAAAATTTATTATAATCAAAACCAAAAGTATAACTTGCCACACAAGGAGTATGAAATAGAGAGGCGGCAAACTTGAAGTATGGGTGCAGAAAAATTTTGAACTTAGGTTATTCTCATCTTCTTTAGGTAACTCCTTTCTAATACGACCAGGTTACGAGGAAATCGATTTTGGTGGAGCTAGGCTCACTTGAAGACACTTCTCCAATCTGAACCAATCCTGGACATCGTATCATACTAAAATGAACCTAGTGAAAGACAAGTTTTTGACCCAAAACAATTTTGACTCTAAAAGGAAACCAAAAACCAATAAGCATTGGCAATTTAGAAATCTTTAGGCAATAGCAATCAAACCTCTTTTCCGTATTGACCTATTGTTGGAGAGTTAGGGTCCAATTTAGAAAATACTTTATGCACAGCTTCAATAAGCATACAATCATCTCCGACGCCCGGTCTATAATTGTATCAAGGATTCAAATAATAACCTATATTAAGAAAATATATATAACAGTCAGTAAACTACATCTACATTTAATAATTATAGTTTGCTATATAATTGGTGTAGTATGTACCTGCTGAATGCAAATCGTGTCATAATGTTTTGAACCACCGATCATCGATAATTTTTACTACTCATTTTGCTCCATGCTTTCTTTCTAACTCTTGTTTCACTACACACATCAGCTCATAAACGACACCCATGATTTGATAAACTTATGTGTCAATGACGCGTAATACTTTATAATGGGCCTTAGAAATTTGACACACATTTTCCACTTGATCCAAAATGCTTGATCATGTACAATATCATCAATGATGTGACCATGATCAGTGCGATTAAAATTGCTGTTGGTCCACCAATCACTTGTAAACAATTGTTTCGATCTTGACTTCCTCATAATTAAGCTTTCTAATGAAATGAAGTTGGTTGCAACTTGTGTTGGTGCGGCACAAATAATTTCTCATTTATAAAAATCTCACATCTTTGTTAATAACAAATTATGATTGTAAAGGTATTTTGAAAGGGAAAAATTCACCAACGGTGTCTGGACACTTAGGGGACTTTCAGAATGATACCTGAACTTACAAAGTTATCAATGTGATACCTGGACTCATTTTTTCATATCAATGTCGTACCTACGACCAATTTCCGTCACAGAGCCGTCAAATTTTGCACGTGCAATGCACGTGAGTCACTTAATGAAGACAAAAAGACCGATTTAGCCTCGAGAAAAATTCACCAACGGTGTCTGGACACTTAGGGGACATTCAGAATGATACCTGAACTTACAAAGTTATCAATGTGATACCTGGACTCATTTTTTCATATCAACGTCGTACCTACGACCAATTTCTGTCACGGAGCCGTTAAATTTTGCACATGCGATGCACGTGAGTCACTTAATAAAGACAAAAAGACTGATTTACCCTCAAAAGTTTTTTTTTTCCTTTTCTTTTCTTTCTTTCTTTCTTTATTCTTCTTCTTCTTCTTTTTTGGTTTCTTTATTCTCTCCTCTCCTTGCCAACACCACTACTTTCGGAGAACCCACCATATGGAATATGCAGGAAGAAAAATGGGGGAGAGCCACAACAACCTCCACCACTGCGCAATGACGTCGTCCTCCGCTGCTTCTCGATTGGGTTTGGGTATAAGGACTGCTTCTTCCTCCACCGCCAGCGAAATCGTGGAGGCTCGAGGCCAAATTCTAAGGGCCACCGACCAGAAGGACTGTCACATCAAGGTCTACACCGCCAAAGGCCCCAGGGACCACCGCGTCAGGCTCGGATACGACCGGCCCAGCAAGGCAGTCGATTGGGTCATCAAGAAAGCTAAGGCCACAATCGACGAGCTTGACAAGCTGCCGCCGTGGAACCCGAACTCAATTTCTGTTCAGACAACATCTTCTCCGACGGTGCCGATATCTGTCGTGCAGGACACGCAGAACGCGAGCCTCCATTTCTCGATGGTGGAGGTTCCGAGTTCTTTGTCTGCTAATCGACGAGGCGTAATGGTGGGTAGCAGCGGAGTGGCGGAGCTAGTGAATTAGAACAGCTCGAAGTTGTCTGCTAGACTGAAGAAGTTGCAGGTGAGGATGGTGTGGAGGTGGTGTTGCATGTCGGGAACGACAGAGAGGATGGCAGGGTGGGATTGGAGCTGTGATTTGAGAGTAGAGGGCTGGCAGGGTCTGAGTTTCTGATCAATGGTGTATAAAAGGGGTCGGAGAAGAGAATGAGAGTGGTGGTGGCTAAGTCGTCGGCGGTGGCGGCGGGGATGAACTCGGAGTGAGCGGTGAAGATTTGAAGTGGGGGGAACCATAAACATCTGCATGAAGGTGGATTGAGACACAGCGGCAATGTTTGATCGGCAATCGGGGGTGGGAATCGGACGAGCAAGATGATTTGAATCTTGATGATTCAAATCAGGGGAAGAAGAAACCAAAAAAGAAGAAGAAGAAAGAAAGAAAGAAGAATAAAGAAACAAAGAAATAAAAGAAAAAATAAAAAAAAAACTTTTGAGGGTAAATCGGTCTTTTTGTCTTCATTAAGTTACTCACGTGCAAAATTTAACTGCTCCGTGAAGGAAATTGGTCGTAGGTACGACGTTGATACGAAAAAATGAGTCCAGGTATCACATTGATAGCTTTATAAGTTCATGTATCATTTTGAAAGTCCCCTAAGTGTCCAGACACCGTTGGTGAATTTTTTCCTAAAACAAATTGAGGGCAGAATGTCTTTTTTGCCCTCATTTTTAGGCTTATGTGAGTCACACGTGCTCACAGTTGACGGAGACGTGACGGAAGTTCGCCAGAGGTACGACGATAATACGAAAAGTAAAGTCTAGGTATCACATTGATAACATTCAGAGTTCAGGTATCATTCTGAAAGTCACCAAAGTGTCCAGACACCGTTGGTGAATTTTTCCCATTTTGAAATAATAACCTTTGCAATTTGTTATTTCTTCGAACATGAGATCAATGCAGTGAGCTGCACAAGAAGCCTAATGAACATTATGGTGTCTTATCAATTTCTTATCAGCTTTAACATAATTAGCAGCATTTTTAGTCACCACTTAAACCACATTGTGCTCTCCAACCTCTCTGATAACTTCCTTCAAGAGTTTGTATATATAGTGATGCACTTTTTCTCACTGGAAAAATCAACTGACTTGAGAAAACGGTGGTACTTTTGGTGTAGACCATGAAATTTATTGTGTGTCTCTAGTTGGCCCTGACCATCCATTGCACATGATCGAGCATCTATAAGTCTCCCATGTTGCCCTCAATGTGTTAACATATTCAGAAATGTCTTTTAACTCCATATCCAAATACTTGTTCCTTATCTCATAAGGTGTGGGGGGTTGTACTTCTTGTTCTTTCTGATCACCAAGTTTTGATAATGAGAAGATGTTGCTTTCTCAGCATAAATATTATCATAGATGAAAAACTTACTGATAAAATGACCCATTACCTTCTTTATTGAAACTCTTGAAAAGGCATTTCTAATACTCTTTTGGCAGGTCTGAAATGAATTGCTAAGGCTTGGTGCCAACGGTTGTATTGGTTGTAATTCTCTGAAACTTGTTGCTCGTTGCATGTGTGCGCCTCTACTAGACCCATAAAATTGTCCTCTGTTAGGAACTTTGTGGAGATGTTCTCTTTTCACATTGTGCTTGTTTGGAGTCACAAATTGCTTGCCAAAATGATGCACGTTCCTCAGGAGTCATGTTATCATTGTCATAAACCTCATAGTCGCTATCATCTTGTGAGCCAATTAGTTCTCTAAGAAGCTCTGCTCAAAAGCACTTCCATTGTATATGCTTTTTTTTTGCCTTTTCTTTTTGTTTATTCACCAATAAGGATTTGATGAATTACTTCACTTCTGTTGGAATGGCCTCACATCGTTGCACATTGTATCCGGGATCTATTCCACTGAGATGGTATTTAAGATGTGTCACTTTACCATTTTTCATCGTAATCCCACAATATTTGCATATGCTACCATTTTTGTTATTAGGAATTTAATCTATGTGCTCCCATGCAGGATCACGCCTACTTCCGCCACTAGCCATTGTATTTTCTTATCAAACTTCCTGCACAAAAAATTAAGTAAAGTTAAACTCTAAACATTATATTATTATAAATATAAAAATACCCTACATCTATTCATACATCGATCCTAAGTTTGCGTCTAGAGATAATAGATCAGTAGGGACTTGGATTAACTTATTTTTGTTAATATCTCAATACTTTACTAATCTCTTATATAATGTAAGAGCGTATTGAGATAATGTAGGAATGTATTAAGATGCCAAATATTAAAAATAGTAAATGTCATTAATTAGAACAATAAAATAAACAATAAGAACCAGATGCTTAATAATATTAAGTTCTTACCAAATTTTGATTCACCAAATACAAGCATAAGAGTCTTTTGGAGTGAAGAAGAAAGTAGTAGGGAGAAAAGAAGTGAAGAAAGAAACTTGAAGTTTCATTCGGTGCAAGAAATGAATGGAATTTTGAACTTTGTATAGAAGTGAAATTTGAAAAGTTGTTGTAAATTTTTTTAACTTTTTGAGCTATAGGTAAATAGATTTCTAGGTAAGAACCTATAATTGTAAGTTAGTTATTGATTAGATATTTGCCTAAGTTTTCAGACCCATAGGCAAAAGGAACATATATTAGAATGTTGCAAATATAACACAAATGTAGTTGCAGCATAGTTGGCTAAAGTTTTCAAAAAGCAATGATATAATCAAGCTTCGAACCTTGATGACCTTTTTGGTTTTTTTATAGAAATTTTAGTCAACTAATATTCAAACATGTGATGGGGGCGTGGGGTCATGATGTTGATTTTGCATGTGAGAGAATGGGAGTTGGATTCAGAAGTTTCTAGAAATCTCCACAAAAATCATTGAAAAATAGCAAGTTTATCGATACTTCCCGAAATTTCAGAAAATTTTGAAAATATCCCACGAAATTCAATTGGTAGGTAAAGAAAATATAGCCCCCTCAAAAGAACAAAAATAAAATAAAAAAAACTCAAACAAGTCTATTCACTGATATAGAGTTTAATAGGGTTTGTTTGAGGTAGAATTCTTCATAGTTAAGAGTTGCATACTTCTTAAGAAAAATTGTAATTAGTTGACTTTCTTAACCTAAAGAGGTTTGTTCACCTAGTTCTTGTTGGAACACAAGAATTTCCCATCTCAGATAGGTCTATTTACCTAGTTCTTCTTTAAGTTTCATAACTCAAATAGGTCAACTAAACTAATTCTTGCTAGCTATAGGAATTACCTTTAAATAAGGGTAGAGACTGCAATTACAATCTAAAAGCAGTTAAAAGCAAAGCCTAACGGGCGTGGGGCTGAGATTCCCAGTTAGGCTGGGTTCCAAACCCATTTTCAAAAAAATATAATAAAAGCAAAGCCTAAACCAGGAACCAAATAAATGATACTAGAAAAAGGAAATGACTATAATTCACTTTTTTTTTTTTGGCTTTCTTTTATCGAGGACAATGAAAGTACTGCACCTGCATCTTTGAGGAAGGCTATCTGAAAAGAATTTTTCAACACTTGAAGGATGAGAAGAACCTACTTTGCATAGTTTGTAATGATTGCTACACGTGAGATAAATATGAAAATACTTTGAAGGCTCATTTCAAAAAATACAAAAACAGCAAGCATAAAGATGTACAATATGAACTACAACATGTGAAATATGAAAATACTTTGAAGGCTCATTTCAAAAAAGACAAAAACAGCAAGCACAAAGATGTACAATATGCACATTAATTAATGTTCATCTGCAAGCTACAGCGACCTCATGCCAAAAGATGATGATGATGTATGATGTGATGTGAGCTAGACAGAGTTAGATATGTTAGAAATGAAAGAGAATCAAAGAGGTAGTTTAATTAGCCAAGGATACATGAGTTAAAGTTGAAGGAGAAACTTAGCTCCAATATTATATCTAGCCGGAGCCATTATCTAGGCCCTTATATGCTGGTTTTGACGTTATATTCATGTTTAAATGAGTTTGTTTACTTTTTTTACATATAATGGATGCTAAAACTATTAACATAACTGAGTCATAACTGAATGACCAAAATGATAATTTTGCCAATTAGGAATTCCAAAATTGGTCATACAACTGTTTCGAGGAATGACTACAAACCTGCATCTTTGAGGAAGACTATCTGAAAAGAATTTTTCAACACTTGAAGGATGAGAAGAAGCTACTTTGCATAGTTTGTAATTACTGCTACACGTGGGATAAATATGAAAATACTTTGAAGGCTAATTTAAAAAAATACAAAAACAGCAAGCATAAAGATGTACAATATGAACTGCAACGCGTGGGATAAATATGAAAATACTTTGAAGGCTCATTTCAAAAAATACAAAAACAGCAAGCACAAAGATGTACAATATGCACATTAATTAATGTTCATCTGCAAGCTACAATGTCACCATGTCAAAAGATGATGATGATGTATGATGTGATGTGAGCTAGACAGAGTTAGATATGTTGGAAATGAAAGAGAATCAAAGAGATAGTTTAATTAGCCAGGGATGCATGAGTTAAAGTTCAAGGAGAAACTTAGCTCCAATATTATATATAACCGGAGCCATTATCTAGGCCCTTATATGCTGGTTTTGACGTTATATTCATGTTTAAATGAGTTTGTTTATTTTTTTTACATATAATGGATGCTAAAACTATTAACATAACTGAGTCATAACTGAATGACCAAAATGATAAATTTGCCAATTAGGAATTCCAAAATTGGTCATACAACTGTTCCGGGGAATGACTACAAACCTGCATCTTTAAGGAAGACTATCTGAAAAGAATTTTTCAACACTTGAAGGATGAGAAGAAGCTATTTTGCATCGTTTGTAATGACTGTTACACGTGGGATAAATATGAAAATGCTTTGATGGCTCATTTCAAAAAATACAAAAACAGCAAGCACAAAGATGTACAATATGCACATTAATTAATGTTCATCTGCAAGCTACAATGTCACCATGTCAAAAGATGATGATGATGTATGATGTGATGTGAGCTAGACAGAGTTAGATATGTTGGAAATGAAAGAGAATCAAAGAGATAGTTTAATTAGCCAGGGATGCATGAGTTAAAGTTCAAGGAGAAACTTAGCTCCAATATTATATATAGCCGGAGCCATTATCTAGGCCCTTATATGCTGGTTTTGACGTTATATTCATGTTTAAATGAGTTTGTTTACTTTTTTTACATATAATGAATGCTAAAACTATTAACATAACTGAATGACCAAAATGATAATTTTGCCAATTAGGAATTCTAAAATTGCTCATACAACTGTTCCGGGCAATGACTACCAAAACCAGCATCATTAACATTGACAATGACCAAAATATCGAGTTTCAAGGAAACATCGATGGTCCCGAAAACGGAAATATCGAGGATATATTGATTTAGATAAAAAAATCGAGAACTAACGGGCGTGGGGCTGAGCTTCCCAGTTAGGCTGGGTTCCAAACCCATTTTCAAAAAAATAAAATAAAAGCAAAGCCTAAACCAGGAACCAAATAAATGATACTGGAAAAAGGAAAGGACTATAATTCACTCTTCTTCTTTTTTTGGCTTTCTTTTATCGAGGACAATGAAAGTACTGCACCTGCATCTTTGAGGAAGGCTATCTGAAAAGAATATTTCAACACTTGGAAGATGAGAAGAAGCTAGTTTGCATAGTTTGTAATGACTGCTACACGTGAGATAAATATGAAAATACTTTGAAGACTCATTTCAAAAAATACAAAAACAGCAAGCATAAAGATGTACAATATGAACTGCAACACGTGAAATATGAAAATACTTTGAAGGCTCATTTCAAAAAATATAAAAACAGCAAGCACAAAGATGTACAATATGCACATTAATTAATGTTCATCTGCAAGCTACAACGACCCCATGCCAAAAGATGATAATGATGTATGATGTGATGTGAGCTAGACATAGTTAGATATGTTGGAAATGAAAGAGAATCAAAGAGGTAGTTTAACTAGCCAGGGATGCATGAGTTAAAGTCGAAGGAGAAACTTAGCTCCAATATTATATGTAGCCGGAGCCATTATCTAGGCCCTTATATGCTGGTTTTGATGTTATATTCATGTTTAAATGAGTTTGTTTACTCTTTTTACATATAATGGATGCTAAAACTATTAACATAACTGAATGATCAAAATGATAATTTTGTCAATTAAGAATTCTAAAATTGCTCATATAACTGTTTCGGGCAATGACTACCAAAATCAGCATCATTAACATTGACAATGACCAAAATATCAAGTTTCGAGGAAATATCGATAGTCTCGAAAACGGAAATATCGAGGATATATTGATTTAGATAAAAAATTGAGAACTAACGGGCGTGGGGCTAAGCTTTCCAGTTAGGCTGGGTTCCAAACCCATTTTCAAAAAAATAAAATAAAAGCAAAGCCTAAACCAGGAACCAAATAAATGATACTAGAAAAAGGAAAGGACTATAATTCACTCTCTCTTTTTTTTGGCTTTCTTTTATCGAGGACAATGAAAGTACTGCACCTTTATCTTTGTGGAAGGATATCTGAAAAGAATTTTTCAACACTTGAAGGATGAGAAGAAGCTATTTTGCATCGTTTGTAATGACTGTTACACGTGAGATAAATATGAAAATGCTTTGAAGGCTCATTTCAAAAAATACAAAAACAGCAAGCACAAAGATGTACAATATGCACATTAATTAATGTTCATCTGCAAGCTACAATGACACTATGCCAAAAGATGATGATGATGTATGCTGTGATGTGAGCTAGACAGAGTTAGATATGTTGGAAATGAAAGAGAATCAAAGAGATAGTTTAATTAGCCAGGGATGCATGAGTTAAAGTTGAAGGAGAAACTTAGCTCCAATATTATATATAGCTGGAGCCATTATCTAGGCCCTTATATATGGGTTTTGACTTTATATTCATGTTTACATGAGTTTGTTTACTCTTTTTACATATAATGGATGCCAAAAGTATTAACATAACTGAGTCATAACTGAATGACCAAAATGATAATTTTGCCAATTAGGAATTTCAAAATTGATCATACAACTGTTCCAGGGAATGACTAGGAAAACCAGCATCATTAACATTGACAATGACTAAAATATCGAGTTTCGAGGAAATATCGATGGTCCCGAAAAACGGAAATTTCGACAGAAATATCAATGATATATTGATTTAGATAAAAAAAAAATCAAGAAAATGATGGAAATTTGAAGAAAAATATGCAAATTTTAAGTGAAACTTTTGGATATGTTTGTTTTATCAATTGTTTACTATATATGAAAAGAAAACTTTGAATAAACATTGTTATATGGTAATTTGTAATAATTTAAGATGAAACGGAAAATATTGAATTACCGACAACTCTAAAATTTTTTGAAATTAACATCTATTTTTTTTTTTTATAAACATTCTTTGTACATATCATACATTACACCTTGAATACATGAGTAACTTAGAACCACGGAGAAGACTTATAAGGTACAAAATCTTCACTATCTTCATCATCTCTATTTGTAGAGTCTTGAGTGTATTGTGAAGCATAGTTATTAAATGATACCTCTCCTTTGTAGTTTTGCATGAATTGACTTAAATGCCAACCATATGGGTCCGGGGAGATTAGCTGCTGGTAGTTATAATAGGGATCATGCATTGCTCGACTTTGGCCATAACCATAATCATTTGAAGATTGTCCTTCAGATTGTGTCCATGAGTTGTCACTTGATTGCCAAGTTTTGCCCATAAGAGTAAGGTCCATAATTGCGTCCTCCCACTCCAAATGAGTCAAAAGTGGGAGATAAAGAATCGTCTTCATGCCTTGACATGCTTCCATGACCTCTTTCCCTTGGTTCGAGCCTTGGTGACCTTGTTGATTTTTTTATTTGAATTTTAGGCTAACTATATGTCAGCCACGTGATGGTGATGTTGATGTTGCATGTGACTGATCATTGATGTGAGAAAGGGTGGTAGAGTGGTGTTGACCGTGTTGACTTTGCATGTGGAGAAAGGGTGGTAGAGTCGGAAGGTTTCGAAAAAAAAAAACCCAAAATTTCGCAAAGTATTGCCAAAATATCAGTCGAAATATACTTGGAAGGTCACGGAAATTTCAGCCAGTCAAAAAAATGAAAATATCGGCGAAATATAGCCGATAATTTTGATTTTTTAATCCTTGAACATTGGCAATAAAGATTTTGCCCTACTCTCTTATGCTGCCGTAATTCTCAACCCTCAAAGTCAGCACAACCTTCTCAATCCTTAAAATCAACAGAACCCTGATAATCAGCAACTTACTTCAGTTGAAGATGAAAACTTTCAAGAAATATTTTAGGTTTTATGAAATATTAATTCACTTAAACCGTTATTCACATCTCATAATACTTTCTCAGATAGAAAGTTGTTTTCATTAGATTTTGAGGGAAAACCAAAAAAAAAAAAAAAAATATTAGCCCTTAAACGTTATAGCGCACTTAAGTCATCCATAAAGCATTAGCAGTTTCCAAGGACATGATCCAAAACTTCACACCTGACTTGGCCGAATTTGGATAGAAGATGCCTACAAGGACAGTAGCACCAAGCTAGGGAAAGGAGTTGCCTGGGGACTGGGTTCTTAATAGCAGCTTGCCAAATTGTTTGCCAAGCTAGGTCCTGCCACCGAGAGATAAGGTTGCAAGCTTGACAATTTCAATTAATTCTAAAAATGTGAAACATTTTGTCGAGAGATGATATTATCTATGTTAAAATTCACTGCCATGTGTTCTTTTTCAAAAATTAAAAATGTCATCGAAATTATAATTCACCCAGCAGCTAGCCTGCAAGTAGATTAACTACTCATCACCTTAATCAGCTGTCTTGCTTTATTTGATCGAGTAGTGAGTTGTGACCAACTGCCAACTTAAAACATTTACGGCACTCACAACTGACTATTTCACCTTCTGAAAAGAAAAAACAAAAATATGAAAAACAAAAGAGACACCCTAGCTAGATGACAAAGGTAATTAAGATGCTTAAATTGTATAATTATGCCTATAAAACAATTCGGTTCAGAATCAAGATTCAGTTCAACATGCATCTCATTTCTTTGTCAAACAAAACAAACAGGAGAGAGCTAGTCTTCTGGAAGTCCTGCCTTCACAAATCACAAGCTCCGGGCAAGTTTTTCGTACAAATCACGTGGCCAATTTCTATTGGAATTATTTGCAATGAAGCTAGCAATCTGCAAAAACCAAATGGCTCATCAATCATAAACACATACCATAGATCAACTTCCGCTCAGACGACATTACAAGTTTGGTACTATGAATGGCCAACTCCCAAAAGACAGAAATGAATAAAAAATAAAATAAAATAAAAAACTACAGGCAGCAGCCACGCTTTTTCCATACTTAAAGCATCTTCAAATGAAAGGCTTATCCAATAGAAGAGAGGGAGGGGGAAATCAGAAACCACAGCAGATCAAATCCAAGCCATGGCTCAAGCTTGCAAGATATTAGTCAACAGCTCAATTCGGGCCAAGTAATTAAGTTGAACAAACAGTGATGACTTACTGACCAGGCATATAACAGAGCTAGAATCACATTATAACATCAAACCTCAACTTTTACACGGTAAAAGCCCAGAATTGGGACCAAATTAGCTTGATATCTATGAAATACACCCATTAAGTAAAATAAATTGCTTAAAAGAGAGAGAGAGAGAGAGAGAGAGAGAGAAACATACATGGGACATGCAAATAAGGTACATAAAATGATAAATGATGAAACTAATTTTTAAAGCATACCTTAGCCCTCAAGGCTCGGAGTAATCCATCAGAATCCACCATGTTGTCCAGACAAGTCAGTGCAACTTTCAAGAGGTCCGGAACACAAACTTGGACATGGGGACTCAAATTCTTGAACACGTCAGTGGTAGTATCTGGTGTTCGAGGATCTAAAGGAAGGAATTGAAGTTTGGCAACCTCCCTCAAAGCATCAACATAATGACCTAGTCTTGCCAACTTATGTATTGACAGTATGGCCTCAAGTTGTCTTAAAACAGTCTGCTGCTCTAAAACACTCTCCCTCTCTTGAAGACTGAAGGGTACATTCAAATGACTTTCATCAGCTAAATTGGATACACACTAAGCAGTGAAAATCCATTACCAATGCGAAATAATCCGAGAAAGGTAGTAAGAATCGAAAAATCATCCAAAAACCGAAATGCACATACTGTGCAAAATAAGCATGACCATGTAAACACTGCAACATTCTGGACAGTTACTGCTAACACATTGCTAACTCTATGAAAGTGCCAAGGGAAGCTCTAATGCTAACTCAGTTATTCAAATAGGGTTTACTTATGATTAGTGATTCATACAATTCTCTCTAAAGTCTAATAATAGATTACCAGACATCCTCTGTAGGAAGGTCTGTCCATTCTTCATATAGCAAGCATCTCACAATATTTAGGCATTGTTTAAACATTATTTAAACTTCAATATAGCTAACATCAAGGCAAAAAGTAAATAAATAAGTAAAAAGAAGATGGTAGTGTCAACATACCTAACTTCAGATGAATATTTGTCCATCTCCAAGATCTCATTTCCAGAATGAATGAGACCAGCAGTTCGACTCTCCCCATCCGATCTGCCACGTGACAAGGCACAAATTGCTTCTGAGAGGCACTTGTTAATGGTATCCAATGCCATTGAGAATGCCCCTATTCGTTTCTGAATTTCTATGGACTGAATAAAATGAGAGGAGAACAGGATTAGTGCATCTAGGAGAATAGTTATTAATGACAGCAAGAAGATGAGAGGGAACCATACATGAAACATCAAAACTATAACAACAAAGTGTCAAGTATTAAAAGTATTCAATATACTAAGCGTTCCACCGCAAATCTAATTGGGGTTTTTCAGGTAATTATAGAGCTCCCAAGAAATATTTTACACTTGATTGTAACCCTCCCCAACGAAAAAAATAAATATATCAATGGGGTCCAAATGTTTGCTCAAACAAGATGTCCAATTTGTAGTCATGTTTAAACTCAATGGAGCCCAAAAGGTCAAAACATGACCATAACACAACCCCAGTATTACTAACACCTTTTTCCGACGGAAAAGGCACCAAAAGCCATACTTGAGTGGAAGAATATATTCCCTTTTCAGACCATTAAAGATCTAAGACTTTAATACAGCTTCTGAAAAATTTGAAAGCATGGAGGTTAGGGAAAGAAGCATTACTTTTTCATACAACCCAGTTTCCTGACAATGGTGAGCGGCTTCAAGCAGAAATTGTTGTCTTGCTTTTACATCAATCAAAAATCGTCTCAGTTCACCTTCTTCGCCAGCACCTCTTGAACCAAGCAAAAGATATACCCCACCATCCCGCAACAATAGCTCTGTAAGTAGTTGCTTCAGCATCAAATTTCTTTGCCTTTGCTGATCCACATTACCTCTTCCAGACCATGACAAATGGCCACCACCAACTGCAGCAGCAGCCTGTGCATAATATTCTAATGCCATTGATAGATTACCAACACGTAAATATGCAGATCCATACTGCCTGATGATGCTAGATGCCTCTGCATAAGCATCCATCACTCCCATCTTTTGTCCAGCTCCAGCACCTTCAGAAAGGACCCCATGGTCTGCTAACACAATTGATATGTGGGCAGCATCAATGTTGTATCCCTCGTCTCCAGATTCTTGAGACAAGTATACAACAGCTGGTATCAACTGGATGCTTAAAAGCAGAATGTATGGATATACCAGAGGGTCCTTTCCGTTTTTTGTGTAATATGATGGGTCAAATTTATTTAAGTAAGCCTGCAAATCTTCCAACGTGTATGGTACTAAGCTCTCATTCATAACAATGGATGTAGCTCCAACTGGGCAGTCTCTTACAGCTGACAATTTGAACCACAAGAAATCCTCTATAGTGTTGAAAAGAGTTGGTAGATCACGTAGCAGGCGGTCGATTTGCCTACGAGAACCAGATATGAGAGCATACAGTAACAACTTTTTCTTGTCATATGCAGGTCGACCAGCACGATCACCAATTCTTAGAATTTTTTCACATTCCTCAGATGCCGCAGTTGCAATCTCGGCAGGCACCATGCCTCCAGTATTAATCCAGTCCGTGAGCTGTCCAAAACTGAAGTAATGACTAAGGCTATTCCATATATAGTAGTTTATGCATATGGAAATTAGGGAAAAAATATTTACCAGAGGAGCAAAGTGGTTTGAAGCACGAGATGACAAAGCAACAGACCTTGCTTCATCATAATAGCCAGTTCTCATGCAAAAGTAGATCTGCCACATATAGAAGTGGTTACTCAGTTCCCTGATAATGTACCACAAGAGGAACAAATTGTTGAACAACACATTGTACTGAACAAATATGGGGACAGAAACGAAATTCGCAGCGGAAATTTAGACCAGTGGTATGTTCTGTTAAAATACTATTTTTCTGCTTTACACTTGCTTATATAACAAGTTATCAAAATACCCAAATACGTAAATCTACTGCTTACTCCTTCTCCATCTTATAAAGAAGGTATGAATAAATTAATTGTCAGATCTCCCTCAGCAAAACAAAAAGAAAATTTAAAAATTAAAAGGAGCCCAAACAATCTTGAGAAAGAAAGACAGAAAAACAACAAACCAAGAAAGAACACAGCTATGAATTGAATGAATCGCTTCATTAAGATAGCCTGGTGGTCCAGAAGGTAAAAAATTTCTAAGAGATTGTCCATCCCATATAACATTTACTTTGAAACTTGTAAGTCGAGAATCTAGAGCATGTAGCTTCAGAAATGTAAAAGATTAAGAAGTAAAGACCTGCTGCCAAGTGGTATCAACAGGAGGCTGCCTCCGCGAATCGACTGCATCAAAATCTAGAACTCCATAATCTCTTAAACGAATCTGCAAAGAAACAAAATAGAACTGAGTTGCAAGATAAAAGATCTGGAAGGATACCATAACATGTAACAACAAGCATGTTCTCAATGTTTAAACATGATTACAAACCCGAAGGAAGGCTCGAATTCTTTGTAAATTTCCAACAACCCCTCCAAGAGCAGCCTGCATGGAGATGGAGAGATGACAATTAAGTTGTGCCCAAAGAGTACAAAGAAAATAAGGTACATCTTGCAGAAGTAAACTTTGTAAGGAAAAAGGAAACATTAAAGATTAGTAAATCCAAGAAACAGAGACACAACGTTGATAGGCCGATAAGATAGCACATAACCATTGTGAAGGGAACTCATTTTAGCAGATTTTTTTACGAATTAGGCAATTAGCCTACAAAACAAATTCTCTACCTGTGCAGGGTGACTTTGAATTGTATCCATGATGTATTTTTCATGCCCCCATTCCAGGTGGCGCCTTGCACCAATAACTAATGACATCTTTTTTGAAACACTTCGTTGTATGGTTATATCTTCACTCAGCAACGTCTGTCAATAGATTGATATAGTCAAAAGCTGCTTATCTTATACACATAAAAGTCGCCAGCTCAGAAGAAATCATACATTTTACATTTTATAAAATAAGTGGATGATCAGAAGTTACCTGAAGAAGGTGCCATATCTTCTGCATGTTCACTGATTTTCCTCCAGATGCATGAAGGCCCAAACTTTCATACGCACCCTTGAAAGCTGTAGCGGGCTACGGAAAGTACAAATAAACACAATCATTTCATAAGTATATCTAAATTCAGTCTTGTAGCATCCCCTTTCTACAAAATGACTATTGCCAAAGAAAATACAGCAAAAGGCCAAAGCCACCAAACAAAAGGTGGGTGACATTAGAAACCAGCACATATCTCACATACAGTATGCATGTGCTGGCAGTTGGATCAAGAGCACAGCATTTTCTTTTATGCTGTGATTACAATTTAAAACAGCCAATTGAATTATTTTTTCCCCCTTTTCTTTCATACCCAGAAAAGCCCACAGATAAGGGTTCAAAACTGTTCCAGCTGATGATCACAGAATTCTCTTAAGCTAAAAAGAAACAAGCTCACCTTAAAAGGTAAACTGCGCTGCCTTGCGTTGTTGAGATTCTTTACAACTTCCGCATAAACAGAGGCTTTTCTCTCAAGGATGGGCTTGCTATCTAGGGGTACAAGCTCCATGCTAGATGGACCAGATGAAACATGAGGGCTGGAAGCAATGGATGCTACTTGACCAGGACGACTACCACCGCTGACAGTATAAGTCACATTAGTCCTGGGTAATGTTGAAATCTGGCTTAAGCTTTGAAGGAAATCACGTTTTTCCATCTGCCAATCCTCCTGCCAAATATCAATTTTCACCAACAATGAATGTTGAAAATAGAATGAAATCATAAGCTCAACTATGATTTTCAAACACCATCATCTCCATTAACTTTTTCCTTCTCTATGGAATTTTTTTTTTTTTTAACAATAATAAAGGTCACAGGAATACCCTTTGACACTAAATCAGATTTGATGTCATCCATAAAAATAAAATAAAAAATTACAAATAATAAACATGACGAGGGAAATTCATATGCTACTTCAAGGATAGCAATGCGTATTATATAGGTAATGAGAATGATCATACACAGAATAGTATAAATCTATACACAGAAAATCCAGTCATAATGGCATCACAACAAGACCATTGAGTACACTAACCTCCAAAACTTTTAACATATGATCATTAAAGCTTCTAAGGTTATCCTTCTGAGCTTCTTGAACAGCTGAGACCATTGCCATTTCATGGACCTAAGGAGAAAAGAAGAATTATATACAATATGGTGAAGGTAACATTATCAATCACAATGAAGTGCTACACGCATGCAGCTGAAAAGTGGATAAAAGCATTTTAAGGTACGCATAACACAAATTATTCCACTTATCAGGACATTTGCTCATTAATCAACATAGACGTCAAAAGCATGTCTCTAAAGGCATTGTACGATATGCAAAATAAAGCAGCTCGTAAGATCATATTTACAAAACTTCATCCAATTTTAGAACCCTCACTCTGACAGCACGATACATAGATATAGAAACAAAATTAAGAAAAGAAATCATAAACTCAATCTGTTCTAACATAGTCAACCACTACTCTACAAAGGAGCATTGAAAAGGAAAATGTTACTAGATTACAAATAAAAGTCAGCTAAATTATCCCACATCATAAAATTTAGAGCTTTCTGTAATATCTATATTGAAAGTCAAAAGAGAAATCCTTCTAGTAAACTGTAACGTGTCTAACGGTAGCCCTTTCCTTCAATCATGTTATACTACACAGCTTAAAGCTAGCAATGATGTAAAATCATCTTTCAGCAGATCAAAGAGGACAAACTATTAAAATATGAGAGAAGCACATAGTAATCTGATCACATCATCATTAAAAAGTTTATAGTTAAAAATTTACCTGCTGCAGATAGTCTTCAATGCTCGTTGCTTCGGCAGGAAAAACATCCTCAAATGTTGTCTTCGAGTGTATAAAGAAAGGAACAGATCGCCAAAAATAATTAGTGTGAAAGGTAAAGAAAGAGCAACGCATTTCAGACCCTAAGAAACAATTGTTCACTAAAGATATAGAGACCCAGAAAATAAGAGAAAAGAAAGATTATGTAAAAGTAAAGCAATTCCAGTTAGAATATGAACTTGATTGAGTTGATCCAGAAACCGAGAGAAGCATGATTTACAAGTTACAACTAGGCTGATATTATTGGAAACAAAGTATAAATGCCTTTTTCTGTTATCATTCATATGGAGATTCTCATAATATAGTTGTATGACGAAATTCTTTAGGAAGAACATGGCTTGATTAATTTGTTCTTCTCTCATAACGTATTTGTTCGTCACAATAATGTCTTGAGAGTTGAGAATGGGCAAGGTTTTAAAATGCAGGATGCAAAGTGACTAATCAACTGTTTTGAGGCTGGACGCTCTATCATTACCTTCAATTCAAAAGACTTAAGGTCTCGTGCAAGCTGCTCTGCGTTTAGACCCTCACGAGCAAGAAGCCTGCAATGTATTGATATGGATTAGTGAACACATATACTTCCTAAAAATGAATAGCAGAAACGGCACTTCCAATATTTAAGACAGGTCTGAACCTCCAAGCAATTCAAAGTTCCAATTTACTAGTTTTGTATGTTTCATTGTTTTGTGAGCAACCCGATGAAGTAAAGTAAAATTATCAATAACATAAGAGCTTTATTTCGCAAAGCATAATATATTTTGAGGCAGTAATCATTCCGGTACCTCGTGGCAGCAATGGATTGTTGAGGAGCCTCATTTCGAAGAGTTTTCGCCTTGAGCTTCTTAGATAATGTTTCCAACTGGTCCAAATTTCTCTGAAACACCAAACAGAAAATGAATTCAGATATGGCCTAGATCTCTGTTTGCTCAACTAGCGCAAGTGAAGCAAAAATCCAAACGGATAAACATGGACTTGTCTTTCAATTAGAGGCACGCAGCTGTAAGCAGAGAGAGAGAGAGAGAGAGAGAGAGAGAGAGATAGCAACAACCTAAAGAGTCAATTGAACAATGCCTAAGCTGAAAACCTAGCATTCAGTTTCTGGTGGAGCTGAATTTAGCAAACGGGAACGGAAAAAGTGAAGAGATGAAAAAGGAGAGGAGGAGAAAACCTGAAGAGGGGGAAACTGAGCGGAGGGAGCGGCTTGTTCGAGAAGCTTGGTGGAGGAGTGGAGGAGATCGGTCCAGCTGCTCAGATTTTGATCGGTCGCCATGGCATTTAGCTCTCAATTCTGAAAGAGAGGGAAAAGGGTTTAAGAGCTCAAAGCCCTAACGCCTTTTAAATTCCAGCGCAGACTGCAGAGCCACGCTACCCTTTCCCCCTTCGTTTTTTTGGGAACAATTGCTTCTTTTTTTCTTTTTTGTGGTAGAAATAGAATGGAGGCAAAAGCCCAAACAGAGATATGGAACACTAAACAAAATTTAAGTCTGACAATACCAACTTTAAATCTAGGAATTGAGTTCAAAAATTTCTTCGATGAGATTTTTTTATATTTTAAAATTTTATGGGTATTTAATTAGGGCTTGCCTTCGAGCGGTTTTGCTTAGAGGCGAGACAATGGTGGCTTTCAGCTTCGGATCTGATCTCGTTGCAGCGAAGTAATTGACGATTCTATCGCCTCTGAAATATACTAGAGAACCTGGTAGGCCAAAATTCTCAAAAAACAAGGAACTGTTATAAAGTAGGGAGAAGATATAGAGAGAATAGTAGGGAGGAAGTAGAAGTGTTCTCATTCAGTCTCATTAGCCTCCTTTATATAGAGGTAGAGTTTGCATCAAAGTACATAACTAATGAGTATTTACGTGGACAGCCATATAAATAATAATATTTACAACACTCCCCCTTGGATGTCCACTAATGAATGATGATATTGGACGCGCTTATTGTTGCCTCATTAAAAACCTTGCCAGGTAACAAAAACCCAGTGGGACAAAAATAACCCTGGTCGAAGGACAAAAAGAGCACAACGCGCATATGTCCTAGGTAGCATGCTTCTGGATGCTCCCCTGATGAGAATCTTCCCTTGATTGTTGCAAGCCTTAATTATGTATGCGATAAGCTACATGTACCATGTATAGTGGTTTGATGTGTCTATCACTGAAGTGAGACCATGTGTGCTTTGCATATAGGGGCTCATCACAAATTTTCATACCTGTAAAGTTTAAGCAATACCAACAAAGCTAGACGATTTTCAATAAATCTTACCTCAGATAATAAGGTTAGAAACAATCTCATACGCTCAAATTCATTCACTGAGTAATAGCTAAACAATATAAAGAAATTGACACATTTAACTTTGTATAGCTTAAAACATTGAAAATCATTATGGCATGCCTAGCCATACACATCAATATCTTTGTGTATTGATATGTCTCATATAAGCTCTTCAAGAGCTCTAAATAATTCATAACTTTGCGAAAGTTAGAATATGTTGCAACATTATAATCATAATTCGAATTTGATAGTAGTCTCGTCATAGTACTCATTAAGGCAATTTAGATCTCGTTGACTAGAACGAAATGAGTACATATGAGCTAGCTTTAGACTCTTTGATTCCATGAGTGAGCTTCAGGCTCTTTCAACCTTTCATGGACTTGCATTTGAATCATTCATGTATTTGAATCCCTTGAGGATTTGATAAGAAATACACTTATTATGACACTTTGCTTTTGAGATTTTGCTTTTAGCAATGTGTCTTCACAATATACGATGACAAAGTGCCATAAATCTCTCGTCAATATAACAGCTATATGTAACACTGTACTTATAGAAAATTGTCATTCATATAAGGGAAAATATTCATAATCTCATGTCTCTATAAATAGACATTGTGTCATAGTGATTTATCTTCACTTATGATAAATACCCTTTTGTAACTTGTAGGGTTAGAGGTCCAAGTATTTCATCACGTTTCAAATATTGAATTTCATTGGAATTGCCTCTTTCCAATTTGGCCAATAATATACTTTGTCGACATTTATGGTGAAACGTGGTATAGCGTCCATACAGCCCTTAAAGATTTTTGGTAGCTACCAAATGTAAATTATCATCGATGATCAACAATCATAGATCCCACACATTCTTATATGCATGCATTAGCTATAATAAGCTTATTGATATTGGGTACCCATGCCACTTCTGGGGCATACATTGTCGCTTATAGGACAATCATCTCTCATAGATGAATTATGTAGCGAATGTGGATCTTTTTACTTATAATCTCATATAGAGCATTATAGGGCTTGTATAATCTTCCATATTTTGGGAATTTAAAACTTTAGACCTGATGGATACAATCCACACAAATTGACGCCGTTATTCAAATGACAGTAGTCTTTCCTCCCCCTAACGGCGGGAAGACTGTCTTATTATAACCATGCTCAAAAGATGCATTCAAAAATCTATCACTTTCTTTGGAGTGAAGGTGTTCATTAGCTGGTGGCGAACTCAAACCAAGTTTTAGGTCAAAAATGTTTTGTCCATTAGCATCAACCATATTGATTTATCATTGTATCACTACGACATCATTTCCGAATGGCGTACTTACACCCTCTGTATGTGTAGCCATATTAGGAGATGTGATATTGTTTAATGACATTCTCTTCAGGAGAACCATGTCAATTGGATACATTTGCATCCTACAAATCAAATGGAGTCTACATTGTTTGTATTAATATAGTTGGTCTCAAGGACTTTAACCCAAGCAGTTGCCTTTGCATTTAGCATATAATTTTGTCACTTTCTTTTATCAATTCACTAGTTTTGATATTTCTCAAAGTCAAAATGAGACGGTGGATAAATATCTCACACCAATTCATATCGTTCTTCAGGAACAATATTTCTCCCCCTCATTGCAGGAGGATTGTCTCATTAAAGTGACAACTCGCAAATATGTAAATAAACAATTTGCTTGTGAGTAAGATTAGCAATCATCAAACTTGTAAGTGATTCCATGCAACATGGTAGACAAAAGATGAAGTAACCGGTCATGCCAAAATAGTGTATTTGGTTCAAGGAACTTCAGGTTCATGACATCATATGCCTTAATTTACTGCAGAAAATTCGATACAGTATATATCCGACGGCATAAAGTCTTCTCCAACCATATAATAAGCAAATAATAATGCAACAATATTTCAAATTCGGTAACATGATAGTAGCTCATTTGGAGCCATAGATCAAGATCTACAACTCTTGATATGGTTGTTACCTTAGCTTCAGTAAACATTAATTGTGAAATACTGATAATTGGAATGGACCAACTTCATTTTGAACTACTGGCCAAAATGATATACTCGAAAATTTCGAGTTAAAGACTACAATCCATAATAAAAGAGTAACTTTATTACATGGAGAACCTCAAGTTCACTGTCATGTATATATTTGTGTAGTCATAAAGAGGAGGGACTTCAAGCCCTCATATAATTGGAGATCCAAGAAACTTCAGGTTTCAATTTTTTTTTCAATTTATAACAACCTCTTAAGGAACATCAGGTTCCTAGATAATCGGATTAAGGAACATTTAGTTTCAATGGGGACTTAGAGGTTACAATAAATCTGAGGAATAACACAATAGTGCTTTCAACTTTGCTTATTGTAAGCAAAAGACATCAGGCATGTGAGATGAATCTCAATGTTCTTACTAGTCAATGCAATTTAATTTGACCAGTGCCCTTTCGAAAGTGGCTTGATAATCATCGACCATATAGTGTACCATAGGCGACACACACCCAATTTACAATTTCCTCACATATGTGGATGTTAGGACAATATTTACATTGACTCCTGATTTTTCTCTTGCCATGATCCACTTCTGGTGGCATTTCATGGTATAGCCATGTCAATCGGCTTTCTTACTATACAATGAGATCTATGAGACGGGGAGATTATACATCTCTAGTAATATTGGAGGCACAGAATGCAAAGGGACAATAATGTGTGCTCTTCTGGAGCCATCAATCAGATATGTAAGATCTGATATGATTGTTATATTAGCCTCATAAGCATAACCATGCATAAAACTGCATTGCCTGAAAGTCACTCAAAATATAAGTTTGAAAATGACAGAAATCAAATTTGTAAGAATTGAACAGTGGATCTCATAGGATATACACGATGCTTCTGGTCCGTGTTATACAGGTAAAACATGACGTTTAATTATTGTGTTGTTGTTTGATGTAGATTAACATCAAATGCATTTTGAACTTCTAGCCAAAATAATATACTCGAAATGTCGAGTTCAAACTTCATGACCTTAACTTATGAGTGAAGGACTTTAGATGGTCATCTAGTTAGTTTGATCATTGAGGAACTTCAAGTCCTCATGTAATTAAGGATCAAGGAACTACAAGTTCTGATCTCTTTTGATTACAAAATTCATGATCACAAATTTAGGGTATACTCATACTCATTCGTCATAAACCAACAGTAAAATATCTGCTTACTTTTAAATTGGTGTCAATATAATTCCCTCAAAACTTCAGGTTTGAGGTTGACCGAGATTAAAACTCTTCGATAAATTGTCCATATATCCACTCGAAACTTAAGGCTCGAGTCTGCACAATTAGAACTTCAGGTTCTAAGGTGGAATGCTTTAAGCAGGCATAAAGAAGAATATATCAATCGACATATGAAAATTTACTCGAAACTTCTAGTTCGAGTTGACATAAAGTCAAATAAACTATGAATGAATTGTATGTGTAATCGAAGCTTCAGGTTCGAATATTTTTTTTTCTATGAACTGCAAGTTCTAAAATTTCGTAATTTGAACTTCGGGTTCAAATAAATTTGATGCTCGAAACTTCAGGCTCGAGGTGACTAAAGTGAAGCTTCAAGTTCACTTTTAACTAATTTATATTTTACACTCAAAGCTTCGGGTTTGAGTTTTACTGTTAGAACTTCAGGTTCTACTATGAAATTTTGAACTTCTGGTTCAAAAATATTACACTCAAAATTCATATGTTCGAGGTATAGGACTGCTGGTCCGTATGAGTAACAAAAAAAAAATTATTTAAAAGATAAGTACTGTAATGAAAGTACATAACAAAATAGAAAAATTGCCGGGAAGAAAAATAAATAGATAAACTATGCAATAAAATTAATTGTGGAAACTTCTGGTTCCATTAATGAAGAAAATACACAGAACTTCTGGTCTGCTTCACTTCACAAAATGATAATTTTTTTTTTCTCTAATCACACAAGAACATAATTTTATCTTGTGGAGAACGTAGCTTCTAGCTTTACATTCAAAATTGAACTTCAAATTCACATTGTCGTGCGGAGGAGGGAACCCCAATACCCAAACATTTTGAGGAACTTCCGGCCCTCTTATAATTATTGGGGATAAAAAAATATGTGAGTTCATATACCCAATTATATAACTCTAAGGATCTTCTGGCCCTCGTAATTGTATAAATTTATGAGACTTCATATCGCAATTTTTCCACTACACAATCTTTGAGGAACTTCAGGCCCTCGTGTAATCATATAAAGAAAATATTTTGATCGCATTTAATTTACAATGGTCATTGAAATCCGTCTATGAGCAATAAAATCATATCATACGTCCTTTCCTTTTGAGCATACTTATGCACATAATCGCAGGATTGTATAACCTGGATATCAAAAAAATATTGATCCGCCTTTGGGAGTTACTGATCCTGCCATAAATTGAATCAACATAGATAGTGGTCATCACTCTCACCACGTCAAGATTGCTTCTCATATTAATCAATTCATAAATACATGTGCAGATGACAACATAAGGCATATACTAATACTTGTAATCATGAAATATATGACGAATCAGGATTGATGCCTAACGACAATTGAGGGAAACACACAAAAAAATTTATGAGTGTATACTGACAAAAAAAAAACCCCCAGAAAATGCTATTAAATAGACAAGTAAAAACTAATGCCTCTATTGCACCTTATGGGATAATACGTTGAGTTTTGGTTGCAAAACCAAAAATAAAGGAGAGAGGCATGATTATTGACAAAAAAAAAATTGAGATTGTTAGAAAGGAAAACGGGTATGATTCTATTTGCGTGATCAACCAAAACTTTCAGCAATTATACTCATATATGAGAAAAAGAACATATGTATATCAGTATATAAAGCAGGAATTGATGGCACCGTAATGATTATATATAAGATTAAAGCATAGATCATAGATCATGAAATAAACTCATGAAATAAAGCAGGAATTGATGTCACCTTAAGAAATAAACTGATATGCATAAATGACATAGATCATGAATAAACTCATAGATCATAAGTTATAGTTAATAGCAACAACGTTGCACCATAAACTCGTAGATCATCATAGAGTTTTCAAAAAAAATAATAGCAGAGCGTGCTGATAACGTGTTATAAAGTAGGGAGAAGATAGAGAGAGAATAGTAGGGAGGAAGTAGAAGTGTTCTCATTCAGTCTCATTAGCCTCCTTTATATAGAGGTAGGGTTTGCATCAAAGTACATAACTAATGAGTATTTACGTAGACAGCCATATAAATAATAATATTTACAACAGGAACTAGGTGTACTCTTTATTATGCATTTGTCAATTTAAAAATCAAAATTTTAAAATTTGAACATGATCTTATTAATAAATTTTTAGTATAGTCCAGGTATTAATGTTAGGTCGGGATCTGAACTTCAGGTACCAAAGTGATATTTTTTTAAGTTCAGGTATGAAAATTACTAATGGACCAAAGGTCAGACACTGTTTGCATTTTTTCCCCTTCATTAAATGGTGAATTATGGAGGATTTTAGAGAGCTTGGTACGAATAGCAACACTAAAAAGAAATCCAGCATCCTTCAAAGAGTCAACTTTCTCTCTCTCTCTCTCAACGACATCAGTAATCTGGTTAGATTGATTAATGAACTTACCTACCAAAGTATTTTTCTCATCTTTCTTTTTCAATCTCTCTCTATTATGTTACTGCTCTTAAGTCAAACCCTCTGATTGAACCCATGAATTATGTTATATAATTTTTCACTTAGGGTTCTTCACCTAATAACAATCAAATATTTGTGCTCAAATTCAAAACTTTTGTCTCCTTGAATTTTCTAATAGCAATCAATATCTTTAAGTATAATTAGACTAACCACTAAACATTGTGATTAGTTGTATCAATGTGATTGTTGAATTGGAATGAGTATACATGCCTATTTTAGGATTTTTGAGAAGACCTAAGGCTAAACTCGATGAAAAAACTGGCCAATAGGAGATGTGCAAGTTCAAGGTGGAAGTGCAAAGTCGGTCCAAGGATTCAAAAACTATTAAAGAAGAATGCAGAAACATGGAGGGTCTCAAAATGGTATGTGACTCCCTATTTTAACAAAGACAAGAGGCTTCTCTTTCTCACTGCTATCTCTTAAGCCTTAAGCTGAAAGGGTGTAAAGATCAAGCAGTGATTCAGGACTTTACCTTTGTCATAACTCTCTTAGGAACACTAATCTCAATTTCTTATCAAGCTATTCCTAGTTAAGGATTTAGAACCAATTTTGGTCTTGGGTTTACCTTAAGCTTATATGGTGAAAATTGGGGAAGCATAGGTTTTGGCTTAAGATGGGTCGTGATTCAAGATGCTTTCTAAGCCAATAGGGTGATGAGATGAGGTATCCATTACTAGCATATGCGTGGGAAACCCAAATTTAAGTATGGTCCTCAACTCCTAAGACGCCTTGGACAATTGACATTTGGCCTCCATAGGCCTTGCAAAATCTTGTAACCTTCCACACCACAACCCACTAATAAGCCTATTTTGGCCTAGTGGCTTAGATCCACGATGCTAGTCGGCTGCGTGGCATGATGTAATAAGCGAGTCAAGGCACATGTCACCAAGAATTCGCGTGTGCAACTTTGCATGGCATGTGTTAGCATGTGCTTGGACTGAGTGAACAATGGTTGCCGATGGACGTTCATGAGAGACAGTGTGCCTATGAAAGAGAGTGTGCCTGGTCATGGAGTGTCCATGTGAGCTTGGCATGTTTGAGCTTGGCTTGGACTGACTCTCAAATGAGCTTTGTGTGACTTTGTCCTAGGGAGGGGCTTGGCCTTTGTGATGTCCCTTGCTTATTATTAGGCATGGTATGGCATGACATGGCTTGGCTTGCCTCCCTTAGGTTCTAAATGCAAACTCTGCGACAAGCTTGCTAGGCATGAACAAGATGGCGTAGTAGGTGTATTATTAATTATGCTTATTACTCTAGGCTTCACTCGTTGACCCAATATCAATACAATGGGCCTTAAATCTAGTCTAGGCCCAATCTTCAACCTTATAACTCTTCACAAAAAATAGGTTTCAATTTTCGAGTATCAACATTAGCCCCCTTGATAGCTGTTAGATCATAATTCATATACATATTTGTACGATCATAATTAATATACATATTTGTGCCCTAAAACATGAAAAGTACTTGTTTTAAAGTCCAATTTAATGTTCACTAATCCAATTCAATATTTTATAGAAAATCTTGACAAGAGGAGAAAAAAGTGAAATTCTGGCAAATTTTCCGTGCACCACCACTTTTGGCTGCACAAGAGGCGACGCACCACCATTCACGGTGGTGCCATTTATTTTCGGGCCACATTCATAGAGGAGCAAGGAGGATGAGTATCATAACATTTATTCTATTACATCCATTCACCATCATTCTATCTCAACCAAATTCCAACCCTTTTGATTCAAATTCAACCAAACACTCCCTATTACCAAAAGTCCATCATCATCAACACTTCAATATCTATAATGTTTTAGGCTTAATCAACATCCATCACTCATCATTTCCTACTTCAACCTACACCATCACTCTTATGCCATTTTCCCTTGAATTTGGGATCTACTACCATTTTTATACTCTACCTCCATGCTCCTTTTGAGATGCTCCCTTTTGCTTCTCAACACCATTTCACCTCTCTCTCCATATATTTAAGCACTTATTCTCTTAAGGAAGAGGACATCACCCACACTTAGCCATTACATCATTTTCTCTATCTCTTCTCTACACAATCCACCACCATCTCCTCTACAAAACCTCCATATTCACTATTTCATTTTCCAACTACATCCCTACTCATAACATTTTATATAGGATAAATTTCAATTTAGTACCCTGTGGTTTGGGTGTAACATCATGTCAGTCCCTGCTCTTTCAATTTGATCAGCAACACCCCTGTGCTTTCAATTTCAATCAGCCGTGACCAAATTTTACTGTTCCGTCCAATTTGAACATTAACTTTGACTGGATTGACAAAGTAAAATTTGGACGGAATAGTAAAATTTGGGCACGACTGATTGAAATTGAAAGCACAGGGGTGTTGTTGATCAAATTGAAATAGCAGGGACTGACACGATGTTACCCCCAAACCACAGCGTACTAAACTGAAATTAATCCTTTTATATATACCAAGTTTCATCATCATCTCAAGTCTTGAAGAATGAGTTCAAGGAAGAGGCTAGAGCACAAGAGAAGCCACCACATCATCTCCATACAAAGTTTCCATGATCAACCACTTCATCATCCTTCACTTGTGATCATCCCTAGTCATTTCTAAACTCTATTCTTTGATAGCTTAATGTTTTCCATTTTGTTGATGCTAGTTTATGTAGATATGTGTGAGTAGTCTATTGTTGGGGCTATGGTTTAAAGCCCTAGCCAAACTTGTAATGAATTGATGTTTGGATCTTATTTGATGCAATTTTTATGATCATATTCACATGCTAATTCAAGAAGTGATTGCTTGTGTTTGAATCTAGTTAATTTAAATACTTTGTATTTGTCATTACATGAACAATATTTAGGGAGTAGCTAGCTTTGAACATTAATAGCATGATAGCACAATAAGTGTGTATGTGAGAATAGTGAGTTAAAATCACCTAGACCTAGGATTGGTTTGCTTGCTTGATTATCTAAACTCAAACATTTATGCATCTAGAAGCAATGAATTGATACTTATCCAGTAATATAACTTGTTATTGGATAGTTAGTTTCGCACTTATCCGGTGGGTATTGGTAAAATCAAAGGAGTTTAGGCCTTAGAATGGACCATACCATAGAACAGAGTATGGTAATTTCTCACCTCCATTTCTTAAACCCTGAAAACCCCTAAATCCCCAAATAAACCAAAACTAAAACCCATACAATCATAAACCACCAAGCAATCAAACCCAACAAAATACCCACATGCATTATCAAAAGGATGACTATATACCTTCTCATACGGCCTGGACCAAATCTCATCGACCCAATCGAAGTGACTTCTCAACTCCTTCCAACCAACCACTAGCAAATTCAGCAAGTCCTTAAACCCCACCCTGTACCACTCCCCTTCCACACTTATCACCACTCCAGGCCACCACGCATCTTCCTGAAACGTGTTCACGTCGTCATTGACCTCGAAAATCTTCCCAGGCACGTCCAACGACGATGGTGGCCTGATGAACGACACATCGATGTACTTACGTAGCCGCTTGGGGGGGGGTCCCCCCTCAGTGAATCAGGTATCGTACAAGATTAGGATCTCGTTCGAATTTATGCTCGTTTGTTTCAGTGGTTTCTAGACCGTCGCCGGGAACCACGCGTCGTGGTAGTTTTCTTCTTCTGCGTGCTCATCGACGATCGCTCCGGGGCTCAACCAAGTATGAGTATTGCTGCTCTTTTTTGCCATTGCTGGTTTTTCTCACTCATATAGTATGTGTGAGGAAGAAGAAGAGAGAAAAGGGGGTCAATTTTTTGTAGGCCTTTGAGGCTGATTTGCTCCAAAATTCCATTCTTTTTGTCTTATAGTGACAGTCTCTGAGAGGCTTTTCGTTTCGAGTAACACGTGTAACTTTGAGCGATTTTGAAAACATTTTAATCTCCCTCCTTTTTTTCCTCTTTTAGTCTTTTTGGGAATGTGACTTTTAGTTTCCCTCCTTTTTTTTCCTCTTTGAGAAAAAGGTGATTGTTCCCCTTTTTTGTACATGGATTGACAAACGACGTGTCGTTTGGTAAAGTTCAAAGACTAGACGTACACTAGATACACAGCTGGATACTTAGGATTGCATTACTTATAGTTTGAACATCAATGCATGCAAGGGAGGCAAATGGTGAACAACATCAATGCATGCAAGGAAGGCAAATGGTGAACAACCTAAAGCTCTAACTTCCATCCATTCTATCACATCTAGTTTAGCATAGCCTAGTTTACATTTCAAGTTTTTATTGTGTGTTAATTTGAGTTTAAACCATCTCCAATACCAAAATCAAACCACTGCACCATCTTGCATATATTTACCATGAACTTTGGTTCACTTGTGAGCCATTGTTTGTGATTTGTACATTTGCATATTCATCTAGCATCCTTTAGGTTTTCCCTAACTAGAGTGGTTTTCCAATCCCTTGGGTATGATATCCCTTACTCATAATCCCTACACTATAACTTGGCCCTTATACTTAAGGGTGGATATTTGGCTAACAATAGCGAGCGACATAATCAACAAAATCTGACTTCACCATGTGAGACAAATTGTGTTGATACCCAAGCACATTTATTACAAATCCTCCCTACTTCACCTTTTCTTTTTCTTTTTGTGTTGATACCGACTATTCTCATGATTATCATAGCATGATGCTTGTATTTGCTTGGATTGCTTGACAATATTCTCATGGTTATTTTCAGAAACATGAGGCATGTGTTTGTTTGAGTTGCTTGGTGAAATTTGTTCTGCCAATACTATATTTTACATTTTTTGTAGAGACTTGAGTTGTTGATATATGTTTTGTTTTGTTTTTGTTTTTTTTTTTAACAGATTGGTGTTTGGGCTCTTAATTTTTGATGGCTTCTGACTCAACTGAGGGTGCTCTTTCCTCACTAGTGGACACAAGTTTTTCATTAGATGATGGACTGAACAGGGGCATGCTGCGTGTTCCAAAATTTCATGGCATTGGACATGGTCAAAACTTGATCATTGATCGAGATGGCTCATCGTTGCCCATAAATCTCAACTCTATTTCAAGACTTAATATTGAGAAAGGTGAATGCTGTTCTATTGTCATTCAAGTATCTCTCTGGTATTGTCAATTATCACTTCAACTGGGTGAATCATGAATTGGGCAATTCAGAAGTTCAACAGGTCTTGAACAAAACTAATATCCTTCCTACAGTTCTTCTTTCCGACTATGCACTATGAACAAAGATCAAGCCATGCTTCGTCATCTTGTTAGGCGGTGGAGTAAAGATACTCACACTTTTGTGTGCTCGTGGGGTGAGTTCACTCCTACACTAGAGGATGTGGCGAATATCATGGGGCAGCCTATTGTGGGTAAGATTGACCCATCCAATATTCAAATAAGCATGGAGGATGTGGATAAATTATGTATTTTGAAGGGAGCAAAGGATCGCTTTGCTTTATGGGTGAAACATTTTTGGGGGTTCAACAAAGAAGATGGAGATATGAGATTTTTTAAGAAGGGGCTTGACTATGACTTGTATTGTCGAATGGAAGCTTTATTGAGTTTGTGGTTGAGTAAGTTTGGCTCTACATCTATCTAAAGGTATAGTTTTTCATTTGGCTTCTATGTTTCTTGGGCATCTATATTAGTCACTTGATTTGATAACAACTGAAGAGAAGGAGAGCATTGGTAGTGAGGTCATTGATTCTTGTGTGTATACAACTTTTCTCCAAATGTAATAAAGTTTGAGGAGGCAGCAATAAAACAAAAAAAATAGTAATAAATTTTGATTTGAGTGGAGAAGATGAAAATTGATGTTATCCAATGTGAAATTAAATAGTCTTTGTATGCAATTAATTAGTTATGTATTTCATTTTCCTGACAGATTTGTATTTTAGAAAATTAGTGTACTTATTAGTTATTTTGCAGTTGGGTAATATAGTTTTTTAATAATTCAAATGTCTGTAGGGTGAACTAAAAAAATTGTAGGGTGGCAATAGCCGCACCCATTTTATTAATATCAAAGCAAAGCACATATATAGAAATACGACATTGATTAACAATTATGCATAAATGAGCATTAATTCTCCAATTATGCTCTAATAAATGATTAGGATTAAATACCCTTCTAATTTCACCTAAAAAGTCTCTGAACTCTCAATTTCCTCCCAATTGGTCCCTATCATCAAAATTTTCTGTTAAAGTTGCCAAAAATGTCTATTATGCCCTCACTTACTTTTTTTTTAAATTTATTTTTTCTCTCTCTTTTATTTCTTTTTTTCATTTCACCTCTTGAAGGTATGTGGATTGGAACCATCTTGATGAGGAGATGAACAGAAGGAGGCGAGAGAGCCGAAAGAAGAAGAGGTAAAAAAAAAAAGAAAAAAAAGGAGGAAGAGAAATATATATATATATATATATATATTAAAGTAATTGAGGGTATAATAGACTTTTTAGGGGAAGATAACGGAGTTTTTAACAGATGCGTAATGGCAGGGACCAATTGGAAGGAAATTGAGAGTTCAAGGACTTTTTAGGTGAAATTCGAAGGTCAGGGATTGAAACGTTGAAACCCTATAAGTATAGGAAGTAAACAGTATTTAACCCAAATGATTATCCAATAAAAAAAATGAGTTTTTATTTGTAATGAGGATCATCTAATTATGCTCCACCAGTTTTTATTTTCCAATTATGCTCCACTAGATTCTCTTGAAGGATATGATCACCATACTCATCCCGAACAAGATCATAACGATCTATTAAGTCCAGGAAGGTTATCTTCATTTACTCCCACCAGTACTGGCTCAAACAATAAAAGATTGTGGGGTTGCTCATATTCCTCTACCACATCCAAGCTCATTGAGTCATCAACATCGCATTCTAAATCTGAATCATCATCGATCCGCTCATCCTCCACAATCATGTTGTGGAGGATAATGCAAGTCATCATGGCACTTCGAAGAGTTTCCTTCTTGAACAAATGAGCACCTCCCCTAAGGATGACAAAACGAGCTTGTAGGATACAAAAACATTGTTCAACATCTTTTCGATACCCCTTTTTTTTTTTGCCTTGTGACTCTCGTAATTTGTCCACATTTAGGGCGTTACCGGACCTTGAACCACGTTGTCGTGGTTAGTCAAGACACTCGATCTTGTACCCAGCACTACCGCAACAATGGCTACTTCATTCGCGAGGCGTCGTTCTTCTTCTTCCTCATTATCATGACGAATTTTCACCAATAACCTATTCATTGCATATAGAGAATAAATAAAAACTATGGTAAATGTTTTGAATGAGAATGATTGTAGATAAATAAAGAGGCAGAAGATAGTTTGAGTGAAGAAGTAGGGCATCTCATACATTGAGCCTCCATTATTGAAAGGGTTGAAGATAATGCACATGTTTCCTAGACAATTGATGGAATCAAATAAGCAATCTAAAATCTTATTATCTATCGATAGGAGGTCAACTGAAAATCTTATCAAAATTTTAAATTTTTTGTTATTAGATAATGACAAGTGGCGCAATGAGATAAAAATATCATTGCACAATAACCATTGGAATACATCTGAAAAAAAAAAAAAAAAAAAAACCATTAGATTAAATAGTGAATGATTGAGAGGCAATGATCTTGCCTATTTGGGTGCATAAAAAAAATGAGAGACAAAGGCAATATTGGTGAATAGTGCACAAATGGGAGGCAAAACCTTGCCTTTTGTCTTTGCCTAAAGATTCTTGGAGTGCACTTGCTCTAAGAGGGAGAAAGCGGTTAATATTACCAAGAAATTGCAAAAGGAGAGAATATTAGACAACATTGAAAGGAAATTTTGGGTTTAAGTTATAGAAATAGCGGGTAGAGAATTTTTATATCGGAAATATTCTTAAAATGAGGAGGTCACATTTTAAAAGGAAAAATAGATGCAAAGATCAAAGTGATATGATATATAATGATATAAATACAACTGAGCGACTAAAATGAGGTTTTAAAGGGGAGTGAAATTTGCACACCCCACTTTACATTCTGCACACCCTTCCTATTTTTTAAATATTTCTGATCTCCTCTTATATTTGTTTCCCATATTACCCTTCTTCTCCAACCAACTCAAAGCTGCATCTCATCCTCTCAAACCCATTTCTCCTCATTGGCTCATATATGAGCGGAGGTCCGCTCTGGATAAAATCTGTATATATATACGGAGCCGTTCCAAAGAGGACGTCCGCACTTTCGCTAAACTGCTGCAGCTCGGCGGGGCTTGCCGGACGGAGGCCAAGGGTCTGACGGACAGGTCTGCAGTAGGTGGAGTCGCCAGCGACGTGGTTGCAGCGCTGCTCAGAAACCTACAGTTGCATGTGAGGTCGTCGCCAGAAACCTGCAATCTCGACCTCCTCCGACCTCGATCGCTGCCCAGAAGCTATCTGGGATGCATTCGGCCTCCGTCTGGCAAGCCCCGCCGCCCCGTCACTGCCTGAAAGCTGCTGCAATAGCGCCGTCCATACTTTAGCGAAAGTGCGGACGTCCTCTCTAGAACCCGCCCGTGTGTGTGTGTCTCTGTGTATATATATATATATAGCTGTGGGAAGCTTTGCAGAGAGAGAACATACCATTTGCAGAGCCAAAGCTTCTGTAGCAATTGGAGAGGGGGCCAAAGCATTCGAAGCACAGTGACACAGACTGATCGCCAAGCACAATAAACTGCGATGACGGCCGAAACAATCAAATCACCCATCCATCAAAACTGAAAACCAATTATACCAGCATGTAGAGCACAACGAGTAAAAGAAGGTTCATAACTTGAACAACTCAGAAGATCGCTGGAAAACTTGTTGGCGTCGAAGACAGCGATGGGGCCAAAGCAACCCCAAACCAAAATCAGTCAAAATCGATCGAATTGAAAAGCTAAGTAAACTAATGTGAGAGCATGACGAGGGAATCGATTTTCATACCACATGCAAGTCAATCGGTGGCCGGAATTCGATGATGATTGCTGGAGCTCCAAAAATTTCTAGTTGTCAATTCTTCCTCCACAGTCGACGATTGAAAGAACTACCACCAGAAGTGTGACGGCGACGTCGGGAAATGATCATTTACCTAATTTCAGCTTGAGAATTGCCCACTTGCTCCACTAACAGTTTTTTAACCTCATTTACCCAAAACTCTCTAAGAGATTATTTCCCTAATACCCAATTAATTTTTTTTATTCTTTTTATTTATTTTTGGGACTTTTTTGCCATCTCATTCTTTCTCACTTAGAGAGAGAAGTCATCCTCCACCTTGCTGTGCTCCGGTGACCAGTGGCAGACCGCGATCTCTGGTGACTGGTGACCGGAGTCCGGTGTCTAGTGACTGAAATCCGACAACCAGTCACCAAAATCTGGCTACAGGACTGGTGACCGGATTCCGACATCTGAATTTATTGCCCCCCAGTAATCATATTATTGCCTCCCAATACTCATATTATTACCTCCCAATAATTATATTATTGCCCCCAATAATCATGAACTTCGGGCCTTCGATTCTCTCTATAGCCAGTGCATGGATGATCCGAGACCACCAAGAGGTCGCGATGAAGAGACGCTTCGATTGTTGGTGGTCCGCCGTCGTGTCGTGGTCGGACGGGGAAGATGGAATTAGGTCGCCAGTAGGAGCACTCCGGTCAACGATCCGGCTCTCGACCTTGATTCTTCTCAAATGATCTGGGCTGTCCAAACTGATCAGATCCCGTACCTATATAAAGAAATAGAGTATACAAGAGAGAGAGAGTGAAGAAAAATGTTGTAATATGTGAAACAAATATAGGAGGATATCAAAAAATATTAAAAAATTAAGAAAGATGTGCAGATTGTAATATGTGGTGTACAAATTTCACTTCTCTTTTTAAATCAAGCGACTGAAGTACGGAATTAGAACATAGTTGAATGAACAAGTGATATAAATTCCACGTAGTTGCCAAAAAAAAACAAAAAAGGACAGTTCTTTACGGATTCTCTATCAGGGTTGTAAGGTTGTTAGTACTTAGTAGAGGGAAAATGCGGAAGGTGGGCAATTTAGTACGGAAGGGATGCAAAGCTGTTCAGGATCTGAACTTGGTCAAGCTCCTCCAGTCTGAAATTCAACATGAGCTTTCCTCTAACTATTATCCGGTACTCTCCCTCTTCATATTCATTCTACGTTTCGTTCGACACCCAAGAAAATCAGATTTTTTTTTTCAACTAAAATTTGCTTGTTATTTCGCTTTAACGTGTAAATAACAAATGGGTATCTGTTCCTCATTAGTAACTGATAGTGTAAGAGCACCTGCTAGGGATTCAGTGAATAACCATGAATTTGTATAGGGTTTATGTGATTGCATGCCTATGCATTATTTTCTTAATGGAGAATGTTTATGATTTGATATTGAATTAATTGGTACAGACAAGCAGAAGCAGTTCATTGGGAGATTTTGTGGTGGAATGGGATTCACCGCAGTCCAAAGATGTGGTTTTGAGGAGAAAATTGGAGTCTGGAGAAGAGGTTGCTGTTTCAGCTATGTTGGGTCCCTTTTCGGATACCACTGACAGAGAGGAGTATTTGTATCCAAGGGATGTTGTGATGAAGGTATGCGTGAAGAAGCCTGGGTTGAGCTCTATACTGCAGTTTGACTGTGAGATTTTTGAGCAAGACGGTATTGGTTCTTCGTTTGCAATCTGGGAATTCTATTATATTCAATCACCAGCGCGAACTGGCCCTTCGGTCTATAGGGGTCCCTCATTCAGGTTAGTCAGATATGCATTTACTGTATATCAACTTCAACAGATGGTGAAGATAAACTGTTGTATCACTTCTTTTGGGGTGGGGGTTGGTGGCCAGAAACTTTTGCTTCTTGCCAATTATTTTCAGTTCTCTTTAAACATAAGCCAAAAGAAAGAAAAAACAAAATATAAAAAAGGTTGCTAGAATGGCATAGCTATGTGGCGTTAACGACAAAGTGCCTCAACATATAGAGGTGTGGCTTTTTCATTGTTTCTGTCTGCTGAAACTTGTGATAGTCCAGCATTTTGGTTGTTTTCTGTAGTAAGATACATAGATCATTGGAGAAAATTTAGCTGTTGACCTATTATGTGTCTGAGGCTCTGAGCAATTGGGGTGGTCGCTGCTCTCTCTTCCTAAAAGGTAGATTAAAGAGCATGAATGGACTCTAGATCACTAGTTCTTCTCTTCCTTCTGTATACAGCTTGGTCAGCGTGCTTATGGTTACCAGATAAATTGCAAATGGATATCAGTTTTCATCTTGCATAATGTCAACATATGAATTCTCCTTACCGCAACAAAATCTAAACTTATCTTGTTGCTATCGTTGGGCATATATGGTATGGATGATCGTAAGTTAATTTTAAGTCTAATTGTTTGTGAGTGGATCTTTTGGTGGAACTTTTTAAAGATAACAAGGGCATTGCGGCATAGTGGTTTGGTCAGCTGCATGGTGAGGCATAGCCACAAAGGCATACTTTGATGGATGTTCAAGCCCATGCTTCTTATAGGAAACACTAAAACCCCTTGTGGTTGCTAGTGGAGTTAACACTGACATTTTTAATAGAACTAGAAAGCAAAAAATAAGAAGTGAAGAGTCTAGCAGACTTGTAGTTAGCCCTCTATTTATGACAGAATCAAAGCCCTGTTAGTGATTTGGTATGACATCCTTTCTAAAAAGTTTCTGATGTAGTCAGTTGCATGATGAAGCATAGCCCTGCAAGCACACTGTGACGGATGTTGAAGCCCATGTTTATTGCAGGAAACGCTGGAAATACCTCTTTTGGTTGCTATTAGAGTACCCTGCAGTTCTGAAGAGAAGTAGAAAGCCAAAAGTAAGAGGAGTCTGGCAGAATTACAGTTAGCCCATGTTTATGGCAGGAAATGCTGGAAATACCTCTTTTGGTTGCTATTAGAGTACCCTGCAGTTCTGAAGAGAAGTAGAAAGCCAAAAGTAAGAAGAGTCTAGCAGAATTATAGTTAGCCCATCTATCTATAAGCAGATATATTCCCAATAATCCCTTATAAAATCAAATCTATCCCTTGAAATGAATATAATGTTAATTATGTTTCTGATAGGAAACAGACATCTGTTTCATATAGAGAATGCATGGAACGCTGGATAAGAAATCCAGTAACCTAAGAAAATGAGCTAAAAGCAAAAACAAAGACCCTAGACAGCAACTGCACTCAGTTTGAGAAAATAGTAAAAGAAGACCAATCCTAAAGACCCACAACTAAATCCCATATAGAAGGCATATCATCTCAGTCACTGAAATAAGCCAATAAAAAGAAACCCAAGAAGACATTAAGATATGCTGCTACAGTTCTGCAAACAGTATTCCACTGACTTTGTTAGTAGAGTTTTTCATTTAGTTATTTATTTTATATCTTACATGTTGGTATATCAGGCCCGGACTAAGGCAGCACCAGTGGTGTAGCTGCACCAGGCCTCTGATCCGGGAGGCCTCCGATCAGTAAAGCATGTATATATTTATATCTAAACAAACATGTTAATTATACTAAACTGTGCTGTAGTTTGATTGGTTAAGGCTCCTTGTTTCCACACTTTAGGTCTCTGGTTCAAACTCTAGCAACTCCTCTGTACGTTATCTTCTCCTTTTTCAGTTTTTGCTCTTTTGAGAGAACAAAAAGTAATTTTTTTGTATTTATCAATTTGATCATAATACGTTTTTTTTTTTTTTTGTTCATTTAAGTCTGAAATTAATAAGGCATCAATTGAAAATTTTCTTCTCCTTTTTCAATTTTCGCTTCTTTGAGAAAAAATTTTGGATTTTTTTGTATAAGGCCTCAATTATAATTTTGCACCAGGCCTCTCAAATCTCAGGAGTAGCCCTGAGTATGATTGATGGTTTGTTATTAGCTGCCAGTCCATTCTAGAGACCCGCTGCAAACTAAATTACGTTGGAGGCACATGCTGATGATTTTGGGAGGACATTTTGGCTAAACATTAAACTTGGGAAGTGGTGGCTAATAGATAAAAGTTTGTGTTTACAATGTCCAGTTGCATTAGTTATATGGAAAAGGGTCTTTAGTGAGTCTAATACGAGTTGTTGGGCAGATGCGCTGTAATTGCTGTATTTTGGGTTATTTGGATGGACAGAATCACAGAAATAAGAGAATTTTCGAGAGTTCTGTGACTATTAGTTCATCTTTGGGCATCCATTTCCTCAGATTTCAGACATAGTTCTTTCCATACTACTCTATTCTTAATGATTGGATTGGTAATGGGTCTAGTTATTTGACTTCAGCTGTTGTTTTACTTGATGCTTTCGTAAGTTGGAGCCTAGATCTTTCGGCTAACATTGTCAGTTGACATCTTGTCCCCTATGTTTTGCTTTGTTTTCTCTTTTAACAAAAGTGTGTTCTTAACTTCTTATTGAAAAGAAAAATATTTTAGGCAAAGAAGAGATGCAGAGTATATCAATATATCTTATTAATTACTGGAATGTACACACCATTACCAATTCCTTCTTCAACTAGGGTTTTCATTGCATGGACTTCATAGGTCTTTAGACAAAAAATGGGACATGAGTTCTGTTTTGTTTATGGCATTGTTCCATGTTGCTTTACAGTATTCTTTTTCTCCTTTCCTTGTATAAAGGAGAATCACATGTGACTGAATCGTTGGTGGTCTGTTTATAACTTTATATCGAGTTCATACGTCTAATTTTCATGATAGAGTTGCAAAGTGCTTAGGAACTAATGGGTGGAAGTTGGTGAGGAAGTTCGGAAGCAATTGCAATACTGTAGCACTTACCAACCACAAGACCATGGCTAAACTAGTAGTCAATATATAGTAGTGGTAAATTGTTGCAATGCATTACCGGAATTATATGAAAAATGTGCACATGATTCTTCTTCACACCGAATTTGCCTATGAGAGTCAAGTCAATTGCAGAGCAAAAGGATCCTTTAAGGTTGATTGTGCGTAGAAGCTGCAGTATCTGTGGTATTTTGTTTCGCTACTTGAAGAAGCACACATTATGAAGGAGGAGATGCTTATGTTGCTCATGTAAAACATTGCCACTTCAAGAAGATCACCAAAGATGATAAATTTTCAGTTTATTTGAGGAAAAAGATTTGGCTAACCTCTAAGAAAGTTGGGCCACTCCAAATATTGAAGGAGTGCAATTCTTATGTAGTGGAGTTACCTTAGAATTAGCTATGCTTTTGATGTTGCATGTTTGTTTGATTGTCATGAGCTTTTTAGGGTGGAGTTGGAGCAACCAGCAGCCCAAGCTTTGAGGGAGAAAAGAAGGGTGTTTATGGAGATGTGTGATGGCTGTGTTTTGACTTTTGAGTGGTGCTAGAATGAAAGAAGAGGATTTTTGACAGCATTAAGGGAGCAGGGGAGGAGGTTTTGTGGGATAGAGATATAATTTTGTTACCTTGCAGCCATTATTAAGGTGAAAGGGCTTATGCAATGCTACTGTATTGCGACATTGCTCTAGCTTTACCAATTTTATTTGGTCTTCCTGTTTTTTTTTCATCCCCTATTATTGTTATAGGGGTACAGTCTAATTATTTGGGGTTATTATAGTATGAATAACAGATTTTTGGTGGCTGTACCAAAAGACTTGCATGCTTAAATTGTTTGATGGGACTTTCCTATGCACATCCACCTTCATGTTGTATCACATAAAATGGTATTGATCTACCAAATAATATGTTTGCTTTCCTTCTTTGAATAATGTAACTTCAATTTATAATTGTTTTCGTACTCTAATGTATTATATTCTGTCTCTATTATCTGTGGCAGCTATGTGGATATCAAATTACATCTTGCACTCAAGGAATATCTAGTGGCCAAGGGTATTGGAGAAGAGCTTACTAACTTCCTCTTGCACCACCTACACAAAAAAGAACAAGGTCAATATGTGAACTGGCTACAGAAGCTTGAATCATTTGTTGCAAAACCAGAGTCATAGACAGGAATCGTCAAATCGATCACTATCATTTGATATAACTAAAGAATTTAGGTAGGTAATGTACTTAGACCATAAAGATGCCATCATTTTTTGGTTGCTTTGGAAGGACCGAACACGACTTATTCCAGGCTCAACCCATGTCACTTGCCACTTGGGCAGGGTTTAAAATGTAGAATCCCTGGAACTTTTTCAAGGGTATTTGTTTTTTTTTTTCCTTTTTCTTTTTGGTTTTGGACCCAGGGGATTTTGAGTAGTAGGAGGCGTTCCTCTATTCCAAGAAGAGTGAGGACCGAATGATTGTCCAATCTTGACGAAACTATCTGCTATCTGTTGTGGAATTAGCCTCTAAGTATGTGTGAAAAATTTCGTCAAAACCAGCTGCGATTTCTCATTGATATCAGTGACAATCTTTTCAAGTATCCAGGGAGCTGCCAAACTGCCATTGATAGATGCTGTTTACTAGAATCCTGGAGTGTTCCGAGTTTCTGGAGGCCACTGAATATTGCTTGGAGAAGACTCCGAACTCTGCTTGTGTAATCAGGAAATCATTGAAGCCTATTTTTGTAACACCAGCAAGCAGGGGGATCACAAAACCAGTCGCGGCTCTGCTTTAGTTTGTAACCAAACCGTTGAAGATGGTCTTAGCAAAATCAGGTTTGGGAGGATGTGCCTTAGCACTTTGCCTTGTGTTAATTCAACCCTTATTGTAGATCCAGTCAGTTTCCAACTATCCCAAAGTTATCTCTGAAGTACTCGACACCCAAAAGAAGAAAGAAACACACGGGCATATAAACAAGTAATTTTCTCACTTCTTATTAGGACAGAAATTAGGTCCCTATTGCCGCATTGCATCATCATATTGCCCAGAATTAGATATTCACAAATTAAGCTTCCGTAAACCAATTAATTATAACTTTATAAGTCTCATCACATCTTGGTTGATCGAGAAATGAATTCAGGCCCGGTTTAACATGATCAATAATGATTCGAAGGTCAGTGCTTATTTATCTGCCTACAAGCTACAAGTACATAATGTTCCTATCTTAAATAACTTTGTAAGTCTCATCACATCTTGGTTGATCGAGAAATGAATTTAGGTCCTGTTTAACATGATCAATAATGATTCGAAGGTCAGTGCCTATTTATCTGCCTACAAGCTACAAGTACATAATGTTCCTATCTTAAATAGGAATACTATTATACGCTCAACATATCGAAAATCTCAATTCTACTTTAGTTTTTAAAAAAATTTGCAGACTTGGGAGTTACTGATTATGAGTTTTTGCATTTGTTAGTAAATGTGCAAAAAAAAAACCTAAAAATAAAGAATTGTATGTGGTATCACTTTCGCCAACGTAGCGACGAAGAACAGTAATAATGGAGGAATAAAAAAAAACGCGGTGCACGCAGGGATGCTTGGGGGGTGCATGTAGGGATGTTTGGGGGTGCATGTAGGGAATCACGTCCGTTCCCCATTTTGTGAATGCTCACTAGAAACTAAATGTGAATCTCCTGGGTACTATCCTGCGAGCTTTGCAGAAATGGAGAACTACTACTTGAAAAAGCACTTGGAAGCTGAGCAGAAGCACCTTTCCACGGATTCTCGACGTAAATGGAGGAAAGCAGCCGCTCTTCTCCGTTCTAGAAGGTTCCGTGGTGTCGTTGATCTGGCAAACCAGGCCAGGGCTGAGATACAGGTCTCTCTCTCTCTCTCTCTCTCACTCACACTTTTTCTTTTGCAGTTTGATGTTTATTTGTTATTCTTCTTGGAAATGTTAGGGAGAGCTAGCTTTGGGTTTTACAGTACGTACTAGAAATGGTGTCTTCAGAGACCTGTTGTTGAATTTGGTTACAGCATTGATTTCGTGGTTAACTATCACTTCAAATGAACTTATATAGTTAAGAGCTAAATTCATTTTACTTACTCACAACTTCATTTGTGCCCCAAACTCTTAATTTATACATTTTTGCTTGTACTCTCCAATTTGATTAATCATAGCTAGGGACGGAACCAGAAATTTAAATTGAGTGGCGCTAATTTTATCTTATGATGCTGTCAAGTTTTCCTAAGTTCATATAAAGCTTATTTGTCGTACTTTGACTTCGATGAGTCCGTATGATTTAATGGCTTCATGCTGCAAAACTATTCCTTTATCTTCTACATCTACTCCGTACCCAGGGCGTCGATGCCGGTAGCATCAAGATTTATCAGAAATTTCAGTTTGATTGATTTTTCTTTAGTAGTTTGTGACTTGCAGCTTAGCTTCTTTTGATTTTCTTTGTGATTGGGTCAAAGTTTTTCAAAGTATATGTTTTGTCATTTGAGGAAGTACAGTACCTGGGCTTTGCTTGTACCAATCTTTTAATATATATTTTCTTTTCAATCCCTTAATATTTTTGTATTACCATGCATTTACTCATATATAGTTGCTTTTGTCATGCTCTTCTCTAATCTTCCCTCTATCTTCATGCATTCACTTGCTTCTGTACAGTCAATATATCTAAGTTATTTTTTTTCTCTAAAAAGAATGGGGGGTGCTGCAACACATCCCAGCACCCCCTTGGTTCCATGCCTGATCATAGCCAACTACGATCTAATCCTTCAATTTCTTGGGTTGCATGGCATCACCCAAGAAACACACTATTTAATTACATCGTCAATGTTAAAAATTAGCCCAAGTGGACTCGTCAAGTCAGCAATTCATGAAAAGAAACTGACGAATTACTTGACTGATGGTTTTGATCAATTTGGAAAGTATAAGGCCATAGATGATCAGGCGCACAAACAATTGTAAGTGTAAAGTGCAAAGAGGTCAAATGAGTTTCACCCTATAGTTAACTATGGTATGTCGGTTTCAGATGATTCTTCATAACTTTCACAAGGGATCAATCAGATTTGATCCATACGAATTGTATTATTCTACTAGCTAGTTTCGATTAGATGTTGAATTGCATTGGACGACATGGGTTAGTTTAGATTCCAGGAAACTGTGATCAATGGGGTTAAAATGTTGATTAGTTACATGCATGATTGTGTGTTTGTTGCTTTCTCATGTGAAATAAGAGTGCCGAGTAGATAAAATGCAACCCCAGCATTCAGTTCATAACTAGCCCGATCAATTTTCACCCACAATAGCCTTAACAAGATGCTAGTTCAGTTCACAAGTGATGCTTAGATAGGGAACAACTCAACTCTTACTGTAGATACTTTTATTGATGTCAACATTGTTAACTGTTCAGACTTTTCCATGTCTCCAATTTCAGTTCCTTGTGTACACACAAAAATCATTTTGGAAGGTCCTTGTGGTTTTTCATATATATACAACTGAGATGCATCAAGAGTTGTCCAAATCTATCTAACAAATTACTTGAGAACCTTATAAGAGTGCAACTCGATCTGTATAAATCATGTGTGTAGTAGAATCTGTGGATGTTCATACACATATGCAGGTTAAGCTATGTAGGTAGGAATATTTTTCTGTGTGTCTATATATGTATGTAGGTCTGTATATAGCCTATTATATTGTCATTCTCAGTTAAGGGCTTTGGCTTATCAAATTAGACTAGAAGTTTACAACTATAGTGCTATGTGACGATGATTGTCTTTTTTTTTTTTTTTCAGGGTTCAGTTGAAGTTGCTGTTAAGGTTCAAAGAGCAGCAATACTACAGTTTGACAAAGATGAGCTTGCATCTATCAAACGTGACCATGATATTGGGTCAGGTCAAAATATGGTGGCAGACAATGAACTTGCTATGGGTATAGCAGGAACCCAGGTTTGTGTCTCAGCTACTTGTCTACTTATTGCATTCTTAAGTCTTTCCTGTCCTACTTATTTATTAATTCTGCCATATTGGGTCTTTTCTTCTTCGATCCTGTAGCACTTCTATTTTGGATACAATCCTGCAGCATTTTTCTCTAGTTACATTTCTCTCTCTTTCTTTTCCTTCATTTCCATATCTTTTTACATAGTTTGAAACTTGTTAGATTTCATGCTGATGTCTTTAAATTTGTCAGACTTAGTTTCTCAAATTTGCTTGATGGCGTAACTTTCAACACCCCACCATGTGTAAATAAAAGATGGATTAGTTTCTCATCATTATCAACTTAGTATCGTTCTTAACCATTTCATGAGGAAGTTAATATAAAAAGGAAAAGTTGACCGTATGCTGTTGTTGGCATGGCATCTGAATCGACCTTAGTTTTCATTGAAAAGTCTTGCTTTCTCTGGTTCTCTATTCTTTGTCTCCGCTTCTTGATTACTTGTTCTTCCAAATTTTAAGTAGCCAATTGATGGTTAATATATACAGGTTGCCAGAGGAGGTTCTGATGTTATCAAATTGGATGACAATTTTAGAACTGCAGCAAGTGTGGCCAGATGGAATCGTGCATACATAAACATCCAAAATTTTATGCAGTTCCAGTTAGCAATTAACGTAGTTGCTCTGGTGATCAATGCTGTTTCTGGACGTGTTTCAGGTATGTTGGGACGTCTGGCTAATTTTCTTCCATGTGACACTTATATTTATTATGAAAAGACACAAACAGTGATAAATTACACACCACTTTCAGGAAACGTTCCCCTTGCTACTGTGCAATTACTTTGGGTCAACCTGAATATGTACACTGTTGGTGCATGCGCACTTATACAAATGCCCCAGTTTTTGACGGGTACAAGCTTCATCACCAGGGGCATTTGGAGGAATATCATTGGCCAGAGTATCTATCAACTGACTGTCCTTGGAGTTCTCAATTTCTATGGGACGCAGCTACTAGGACTTACTAGTCCAGATGCAATTGCTGTTCTTGACACTGTGATATTCAACTCAATAGTGTTTTGCAAGGTAACTTTAACTGGTAAAAGGAAACGCTAGTTCTCTACTGCATCCGCCACAGGGTTCATTTGACACTTCAGTACTAATCAAAATTTGATTTCTTGTATATATGTGTGCATATATCTAGACACATGCATATAATCATTGGGGACAGAGAATCTTGTTTCAGTTATATATTATTTAGATTGTGGTGAATTGATAGCATGTAGTAGAATACAGTAACTCTAACACTGAAATTCCACATATGAATCATACATGTTTTTTCTTTGCTTTTGTCTTGTCAGATGCTTCAGATGAATAGGCATGAAATAGAGATGATAAACACATTTGACAACTGGATATTGGTAGGAATCATGATTTGCACTTTGGCCTTTGAAGTTGTCATAGTTGAGTTCTTGGGAGTGGTTGCTAGCATTGTCCCACTATGGGGACTCACCATTTTTATTGGATCAGTTAGCATGACTGTTGCATTTGTCCCGGAGTGCATGCCTGTTGGAAACTCAGCCAAAGGGACTGGTGATGGCTTGGCCACAGAAGGACCGGAAATTCATAGATTCTCCGCTGAGCAGCTGAATGCTGTTAGGAAGTTGGTCCAGGTTAGTAAATAATTGCAATGAAAATTTAAAAGATCTTATTGAAAGCGTTAGAAGAGAAACAAATATGCAAATATACATGCATACATACTATATTTCCACGCACATTACCCATAGGTCAAGTTATGTGTGTGAAATACAAGTATATGTATGCAAATAGGTAACTGGTCACTACTATCATTCTCAATTGTCTTGTGAACTCTTCATACAACTTTAGCAGGGAGCGGCAGTGATTGCTATTATTATTATTATTTTTTTTTATTTTTTTTCAATTCGGTTTTCTTATTGTTGACCAGGAAAATTTCCAAGTCGCTTTTCATGGTCCAAAAACGGCACTACTGAAGATCAATTACAGTGCCATATTTAGATCTGTTGGTGAAGTTAGAATCTCAGCTCAAATGATGCAATGCACCTTTGTGGTGTTGGCAACTTTTGTGGTTATTGTAAGGGTTGGGGATGACATTGATTTTGCCTTCTCCATGCTGACATTTTTGGTGAAGCAGAATATTAATGGTATTACAACCATCGTCAAATTTTGGGTTGCTTTTGCGGTTGACTATGGTTATGCCTCCGTGGTGATAGCTTTACTGGTAATGATAAAAATAGTGGTGGAAAAAGTGCGTTGCAACGAGATCAATAATTGGTCTTCGGGAGATGCAACTAGATTTGTCGTCGATTATGCTCTTGCAATGTTAGAGTATTTACTCTTCCATAAAATAGATTAGAATAGATAAGATTATAAACAAGGCTTTTAGGATATAGCACTACACTTATAATTATGTATAGCTAGTTGAGTTGGGTTTAAATTTTGCCATTGATTTTTTCCTTGTATAGCTAGTTGAGTGAATTATTGGTATATTTCTAAATTTTATCAATATGAAACATCACTGTTTTGAAGCTGATGGTTTGGACCTGTATAATGTTTGGATTATAGTTAATTATTGAAGCTGATAGAACTGAAGCATTTCACTCTTTTTTATTCTCTGGAATCTGAATACTTTGATACACAACACACACACAAACAACACACACACATTAGGATCTAAAAACTAAACGGTTGAAATGTCAACATATGATCGAAAAGTTGGTCTAATGCCCTATCCCTAAAAAAGACCGAAAAAAGGGATCCCTTACTAGAATCACTTATGCAAATTTTCAGCCAAATTGATGATCGTTAAGATATCAAATTAAATTAAATCAGTGAACGAACCGAAACTGTCGAACCTGAACCGTTCGTGTTCATAATTGTAAATCGCAGTTTTGAATGCCTTACGGATTATCAATTTGGCTAAAAATTTGTAGAGATTATCTACTCATATATACTTAATAACTGAACAGTTAAGATGTGGATATGCAATCGAAAAGTGAGTCTATTCAAGGAAATAAAATCTAAGGAGGTCTTTAGTATGGAAAGAATATACTAATGCGTTGCCTCCACAGTCGTAGTCATTTCAATTTTTAAAATAACCAATATGCTATATAGCTTCCCAGCACTAGTCTATCACATATGGTTACTCAACATTTCAGTTGCATTTATCTACAGTACATTGATGTCTCAATACATCAAGGTAAACCATTCATATTGAGACATTCATCACTGAATATGAGATAATTCATAGATTTGCTAGTGGTCGTAGCAGCGGAGTTGATGGGTTGATGTATTTGGGATTTATCCCCGGCCTAAAGCCATGTCTATAGTGAAATCTACTTACCAATCCCATTTTCTAGTTATGAGTAGTTCTTGGACTTGGAATTTCTTGTTGGGACTGCTAATAACACCAATTAGTATTCCACGCTACTAAAATGGCCAGACACTTTGTCAGTTTCTCTCACTATTTTTCCCTCAATTTCCATGACCAGACAACTGAACTAGATACGTTAGACCCTTTGCGGTCGTGTTGTCACTTAAATGCAAATCATCGATGATCAAGTTATGACAGTTTTCACCAACGACCAGCATTATCATCTCTTTAGGTTCAACGTCTACACTAAACATTCCGTAGCTCTATTATTGTACTTTTGGATATAGAAATTTAAGTTCAAACTTGTTAGTCAAACTTATTGTTTTAAGCAGGCCCACCAGTGATTGTTGTTTGGGTAATTATCACAATAATTAACTCATTTCAAAGTATTGTTCACACCATAACGAAGTCACCAATACATATATATCTCACGTAAATAATACACACACACATAGTCATCCACTTAGGAGTGCCACTAATACCAACTATAGTCACAGTTAAACTAATAACTCCAAGACAATATCGTAACTATGCTCATAACGAATATCGTGAGATTTACTCATCTTTGAATCCCGCTGCATCTTCACACACCAACCAAGATAAGCACAATCACCTCAATCCACTTAACACAACTCTGTCAAGTACCTAATCACATACGGTCCCAACTTAGTACACGAATCACAAGCGATTAAAGTCTGAAACCCCCGTTTTGAACTAAAACCACAAAAGTGACGCCAATCGAGGAGAAACCACATCTGATACCACCCAAAGTCTCTGGAATACTTCTACGATCGATATGTCAAAACCACAAGTCAATCGAACACTCAAATCCTCATAGATTGAATAATCAAACGGTTCAAAACCGTAAAAATCATAACATAATCAGACAATCTCCAAAAATTACGTATTATATATAAAACGCTCGTATCGATGAGTCAATGATATATAAAAATAGAAACTGTCCCTTACATGACAGGAACGCCGCCAAAGCGCCGCCACAGGCGGTTGCATAACCACCACATCCACCACTGGCCAAAACTTAAAACCATATTAATCCAACGATCCAAAATATCAAGAATACCAAGTAGAGCAACTTTAATACCTGGGGTTCAAGCCAACTCGGTCTAGATCGCCGCCTATCGCCGTCCAAAGCCCAATAATTACTGTTCACGTTGAGTTGCAACTCCACACTGAGAATCGCTCGAAACCACAACCAAGGATCAACAAGGGATGCTTCTACGACACAAACATGCTTTGTTTCAAGCCTAGCCATCACTGCTCGAGGAGAGAATTCTAGCCAGATCCGACTGTACTCGTCTTCGCCGTCTTGCTGCGCCGCCGTGGGTGAGAATCGCCACTAGAGGCCATTGTAGGGAGGAGCGAAATGAAGAGGCGAAGAGGTCTGGGTTGGTTTCATCGTCGCCGGTCACCAGAGATTAGAGAATGTACTGGGTCGAGTGTAAAGAGGACAGAGAACAAAGCGTTTGGAAGATTTTCAGTTTTGGCAAGTTTCCAAAATAGTAAATTTCTGATTTACTCAAAACAGAAACCCCTATTTATAGAAATTTCCAAAAATAGTATAAACTTTCGTTGACCATAACTTTCTCATACAAACTCCATTTTTCACGTGTCGCATGTCCATGAACTCGTATCGACGCGCTCTACGACTTTTGTGAAGTTAAGAGAAAATCAACGAATAAAAAGTTATCCTTTTGACCCCTCGAAAATAAAACGTTTCGAGTAATTATTCGTCCAAAACACTTCCACCTCACCCACGAACCACAAAATAGCCCAACAACTACTAATTAAATTCTGGAACAATCCTCGGAAAAAAAATAATGAAATTTCAGGGTATTACATAATTGGATATGCATTCTAGTTTTCTAGGTACCAGAATGAGTGGTAGATGACAGAAGTGCATAACTGTCTTTGGAAAATAGGCAAAGCGTCTTGAACTGGAAATTGGGCCCGAAAAGCCCGAAAGATAGAACCAACCCTAATGGGTTCGTTTTCTGTCAGTTTTCATTTTGAAAAAAACCCAAACCGATAGTTTCAATCTCGGTCTTACTGATTTTCAGGCCTGGCCTGACCCGAGCCCAGGCCTAGTATCCAGGATTCCTTCGGTTTTGAGATGCTGGCGAACATCACGGAGCCACTTGTGATATCCAGAGCCAGTTGTTCCCAATGGAGCAAAGTCTAGTTTGTTCAAGTTACTCATCCTGAGCAGAGAACAAGAAAAGGGTTAGTTCAGTGCGGAAAAAGCTCACGAAAATAATAGAAATTTCTGAGCGTAATCGCTCCCAAGAAATTAGAAATTTCTAAGCGTAATCACTTCCAAGAAATTAGAAATTTCTGAGCTTAGTCTCTCCCAAGAAATTTGATTCCAAGAGGTATTGGATTAGATCGAAACAATGATGTGTTTGTGGTCGATCATAATTTCTCAACAAACTCTAAGTTTGGAGAACTCTACAAGGTCCAAGCTTAGAGTGTGCACGAACCCCCACAATTCAGCTTATGATCTCCCCTATGAAGAAGAAAGGGGGGTAGAAGAAGGGAGGTTGCAAGTCCCCGAAGAAAAAGAAGGGAAAAAGTATAAAAACTTCAAAAACAGGAACTTTTAAAACATACCTCTAAAATTGCTGGAAAAGTCGCCAGAAAAATCAGCGGAAAGTTGTTGGAGGGTCATAAGAGAATTGGGATGGTCGGCGGTGGTTGTCGCCCGTCGGAACTGGTCGGTCGTGGCCGCAATTAATCGGTGGTGGTCGTAATTACCCTAAAAACTTTTCTGTCCGGTTTTCTACATGCGGACCGTCAGTCAGGCGGTTGGTTCTGCAAGTTTTAGATCGGTTTTTGGAACAATCTGACCAGTTATGGAATCATGAGATCAAGATGCTACTGCTGGAAAAATTTGGTGGCAATCGGAGGTCCGGAAGGTGGTGAACCGATACAGTTTTTGCTGCAGACAGTTTAGAGTTTCAGGTGGCCGGTTCGGTAGGTTTCCGACCTGTTCTGGTGGTTCTGCCGCCGGTTCTGGATTCCTAGGGTCAAGGGCTCTAAGGTGTGCTGCGGGGGCAGAAAAGGTTTCAAGGTTTTGTATTCATATTTAAGGTTTTAGATTCCTGAATCAAGGTTTGGCTATTTGCTATACTTTCATTGATAACAGGGGTCTCTTTATATTAGGGCTGCCAAATTCTCCCGAGCCAAACCAACCAACCGAGTCCATCCCAAACCAAGATTTTCGGTAACCGAAGTTGTGGTACGGTATAACCGAACCGAGCTCTCGTATCTGGTACGGTACTGGTATTGATTCTTACAGAAATATGGTATACCGTACCGTACCGTACCAAGTATTTAATATAATATTTATTTATTTTAAATATTTCTTATATTATCAAACATAGCCGTTGATTTTCTTCAGTTTTAATTCACAACCATTAGATTAAAAATTTCCAAACCCTAATCCCTCAGTCCCTCTCTTGGTCACTCCCTCGGTCTCTCTCTCTCGAACCCGAGCATGGCTCTGAGGTTCTGAGCCTCTCAAAGTCTCAACCTCTTTGAAGATCAATCGAATCTTTCAAACCATTACTGCTGGTGAGTACGACCTTCGATTGTTTTCAATTTTAGTGATTAGAAGCTTTGGATTGTTGATTTAAGGTGTGATTAGAAGCTTTGGATTGTTGAGATTTACCAATTTATTCTGGGTTTTCAAGGTTTTCCTTTTGTGCTTGGAAGAACAGGAGGATCGAGGACTAAGTTTGATCTTTGAGGGAGAAGAAGGCAAAGTTTGAATCTGGTAGGTGCAGACTGCAGACCGTGCATACCGAGAATCTGGTAGGTTTTCCGTTTTCCTTTTGCTGCTTTTCTTGTTTGGTCTAACATGCTGTATTTGGAGTTTCTAATCCAGAATCTTGGTTTTGTTGTTACTTGTAATGTTGAAATATTCTAGACCCTGGTGTTTTTATCAGAATTGATTAAAGTTTTATGCTTTTTGAGTTTCTGAGTTGCTCGAAGCCTCCAATCCTCCATGAATGTAATGATAGCATATATCTTCGATTTGGATATAGTTAGAAACTTAGAATTATTCCTGTATGAAGATGAATTTGGATGGTGTTTATGAAATCCCAGTAACTCTTAACTCTTAAGCTATGCATTTCATTATATGAGGCATTTGTAGATTAATTGAGAAATCAAATGGAGAGTATTGCCTTTGAAAGAGGGGAAAAATAGTTTATTGGTTTTTTGGGTTTCAGTATTATCAAAAGCTTGCTTCAGAAGCAGCAGTTTACAGTAAAGCTATTTATGGTTTAAGTCATCTGTTATTGTTCCAATTTGTTATCGGTTTAAGTCATCTATTATTGTTCCAAACTGCCAGCATTCTTATTATTTTCAACAAAAACTGAATTTGCAGAAACTGAGTATGAAGTGTGAATTTGCAGAAACTGAATTTGCAGAAATTGAATTTGAGGGAGCACAACAACTCAGCAAGGCAGCAAGCAAATATGAAGTGATGATGAGATGAACTTTGAGTCCTTGAACACTTTGTTTTCAACTATTGCACTTAGTTATTGTATCATTTGATATTTTGATTCATTTATGTGAAGTGTGAACTGTGAACTATGAATTATTGACTTAAAATTTGTATGAACTATGGAGTGATGAAGGGGATGAACTGGAGTGATGAACTCAAGTAGTGAAGTTAGCTTATTTTTCATTTGCAGGTTGGGCCTTTAAATTGATGTGAGGATTGCAGTTTTTCATTTGCTGACAGGTTTGGGCTTTTAAAAATTTAGTTGGGCCGTAGCTAAAATCTGGCCCAATCTTAAACTCGGTACGAGGCCCAACCAACTGAGATCTCTGTATACCGACTTCTGTGGCCTGTAATGGTAGACTATTTTGTGTATCAACTTAGTTTGGTACGGTAGGTGGTATTGGGCTTCAAGGTCCGATACCGTACCGAACCCACCCCTACTTTATATAGAGGATTACAAACATAGAAGTAGAGTTGTACATGGAAAGGTAATCGTACATTGATTGGATATCTACGAATATCTCTAACATAAATCATATTACAACTTGCACAAGTAACTTAGAGTTTGGGCCAGACACATATTCTGGATTTACTTGAACACATAATGTTGTGCCCTGTACCTTAAAGTTTTTACTACTTACATTTTATTGTTATTGATCGAGGAGTTGACTTTTTCTTTTGTCAGTTAAGTTAGGAATTTCCTTGTGAATGTCGTAGTATACGAAAAATTGAGTTCGTGGACATGTAGTTTGTTTAAATCGGAGTTTCTACAGAAAAGTTATGACCAAAATGGAAAGTTACTATTCATGGTGGATATTTTTGATATTTTAAGAGGAAAGTGGGTAAAAAGGTGAGAGAGAGAGAGAGTGAAATTGGGACAGACCCGACTCCAGCCCCCCCTTCTCTTTTTCTTCTCTTCGAACCGGAACCCATTTCCGGTGAAATCACCTCCGCCGGACCACCGCGGGCCTCGTCACTGGCCATCATCCTCTCTTCCCCCTTTTGCATCTAAGTTAAGATTTTCGATTGGGTAACTTTGTTTTTTAGAGATTTGAGGAGAAATTCCCAGAATGGGGAAATCAGAGACTTGCTTTGACCTTCGGTTTCCGGCGGGTTCTGGCAGATTCCTTTGGGGTTTTGGTTGCTGGGGCGACGCTAATCCTCATCCCTAACTTCTTGCAGCTTGTGTTGGCCTGTGGAGGAAGAATTGAAGGTGATTGGGGACGTGAACAGTAGCGTGAACAGTTGCAGCCGAGTTCTTGATTTTGGGTTTGAATTTCCGGCTATTTCTGCTTGTTTTTGGTTGTTATTGCAGGTATAGAAATTGTTGGGTGTGTTGTGGAGATGATTTTTAGCTAAATATGTTGACCAGAATTGGATTTAATCTTTGAGTTTTGTGTTAAACTTGAGATTGTTGGGTATTGAGATTTCTTTGGAATTTGATGTTGAATATGGTTGTTTGATTATTATGGTTTATAAATGTTATGGGTTAAGTCTCTTGATAAAAGGCTATTGTTGAATTATTTTGTTGGGAAATTAGAGAGGAGATTGGGATTTGAAAAGGAAAAATTAAAAGAGAATTTGGAGATTTTGGGAAGAGAATTACTTTATAAATTGGTGGTTAGTTTTGGTTAAGAAATTGAAATTTAGTTGGTTAAGTTATCGAAACGATCCTTGTCAAGATTAGAGTTTTAAGGGCACTGAAATTGTAAGGAATTCTAAAAATTCGAGAGTTGAATCCTAAATTGAAGAATTGGTTGTTAGAGGAAATATCTTTTGAGTAATGAGTATTAATTTCCAAAGGATTAAGCTTTGACTCTTAGATTAATTTCTTATCGAGGTTAATTAAATCCTGTCCATTTGCTACAGGACGTTCTAATCCCTCGAGCGAGGAGGACACGGGCAGGCAGCAGGATTAGCTGCGAGACTTACCTGTGAGTGGACTTTTATTTTATGTAAATAATGCATGCAGCATGGTATTAAGTTTTTAATGGAATATTATTTGAGTAAATGTGGTATCATGAAAGAAATGGATTTAAAGAAAGGAGTTGGCAAGGAGGCTATCTTTGGCGCATGCGTATATTACCTAGTTGGCAGTCCCTTCTAAGTAATAGTCTGGTTGGCAGTCCCTTCCAGACTGCATCCCAGTTGGCAGTCCCTTCCGATGCGTCACCTAGTTGGGAGTCCCTTCCAGATGACATGAGGTAGTTAGTTGGCAGTCCCTCTAACTACCTGTGGCTAGTTGGCAGTCCCTTCTACCCACCGCCTCCTATTCCGATTGGCAGTCCTTTCCGATGGGTCATCTGGGTGGCAGTCCCTCCCAGATGGCATGAGATGACTAGATAGCAGTCCTTTCTAATCATCAAATGAGTTTTCTTGAAAATGATTGAGTTGGAAATATTATGAAATCTCGCTGCATGTCGGTTTTGTTAACAAGAGAAATGGGGAGGCATTTAATTAATTGTTTCATAACTTGTTTCAGTTTTGTCCACTCACTCTAACGGTTTTTAAATGTTTTCCCCTGGGCCCTTTGGTTTCAAATGCCCAGATTTCAGATTGGCCGAGATCGCGTCCAGGAACTTGAGGCATAGGAATCAACGCTTCCATTTTTGACTGTAGGTTAATACTTAACCTACCTTGTATGATATCGGCTTAGTTATGCAGCACTGCTCTGATAACCTTCTATTTTGGAGAATGTTAATGCTTGAAAATCTGTTATCGTATTGAAGTTAATGTGGAATTCGTACTTTCTGAATGTAACTTATACACGTGGAATGTAAATGTTGGATTGTGCATGTGAGTAGGAGTTTATTATTAACCATGACCAGGTTTTGTGAAATTTTGGGTAGCCTATTTTAGGGGAGGTTCTGCCGATTTTTCGGTAGGATTTCACCTGAAGTGGGCCCCATAGGCTCGTATCTGGGTTTCAGGGTGAAACTTGGGTCGGGTCCTGTCACATAACACATTTTCAAATTTGAAAAATACAATATTTCTCATTTATGTTTTAAAATATATATATATATTTTGAAAACTTTCCCGAACATGCTAAGTAGTTTAGGCTTGTTAATCAGACGTATTGTTATAAGTAGACCCATCAATGATTATTGTTGTATTATTCACACTATGTTTAATGATTACTCTCATACTAATAAACTATTTAAGTTTTTTTTTTTTTAAAGGAAATTCACTATGTGTGCAGATCTATAAGTACAAAAAATACTATGCGAGCAAAATCACTACAATCCAAGTGCAATGCTTCCTCCACAAACGGAGTCGGTACATGTAAATAGATAAAATTACATCTTGGAATCAGAGCATCTTGAGCTAGTATATGAGCAACTTCATTTCCTAACCTCCTTGTATGCACAAGATAGTGTAGTAGTGGGATGGAAGCCTTGGTGTAAGGCCACCCGACATGATGCAAGCTCAGCGTGTTTAGCAAAATGTATATGTTGTTGGGTATGCATAAAGACCCATAGATAAGCACCTATAGAGTATCTAGACCTGCACTAAAAGTTGTGCAATTAAAGGATGCATCCGCATTTAATTTTATATAACCCTGCGACGAACATTTCCCCTTGTTTTGAGATAAAGAGCTCATACATTAATATGGCCCTAATTCATGGGCAAAGAATAGTATAGAAGACTACTCTATTTTGACAACTAAAAGCTCAAAGTAGTCTATACTAACAAAAACACCTCGCCCCGTAGGTAATCTATTTTACCTGACTCCAAACGCCGAGCACACCATTGTGGTATGTTGAAACCAAATACTTCTACAGAGGCTCATAGAGGAGTTCCCACTAGCATAGACAAGACAAACCACCCGATTGAGTTAAAAGTGATCGAGGTTTGTCACCTAACTAACAACTAGAAAAAAACAAACACAAAACAAATGCCTAGACCGGGCCAAAGCCCACTACCTCCCACAAAGGGAATTATTGAAAAAAAAAACTGCAAATAAACACAGAGCCCCAGCCCAACTAAGTCTGGCCTAAAAGGCCCAGCCCCAGAGCCTAATCAGAGATCCCTGATAAAGCTCCCCACCGCAAAGCCCAGCCACCATGGAGAAGTACCACCAGCCACCACTGCTGACGAAGCACCAAAACCCATGAACCAGCCTGGCCACTATTCTGCCGGCACAACTCCTCCAATAGAGAAGCCCATCGTCAACAAAGAATCGGAAGAGCATCTTGTCACCTGATCCGCATAGCCGTAAAACAGCTATCCTCCTCCCGCACGCACTGTTCTGAAGCCTGAGAAAGCATAGATGCTGCAGTCGACACTTCCACTCCGCTAGCGCTGTGCTTCTAGCCCCGAAACCCATCAAAGCGATGGTCAAATCGCTCGACAGGGCAACCCAACTTCCCCTAAAGATCACCATGAGAAGACCCCAGCCGCGTTGGACCCTCACCTGAACCACACCTATATCAGAGCCAGAACCCTCCGACCGAAGCCACTGACCCCTTAACTAAAACCTCCCCGTCTGGCCGCACTCACCACTCTCTGATGAGGCCAGAGGCCTGCCTCGACGTGGTGAGCAGTCGGACGAGAATCGATTCACAAGACAAAAAAACCCTAGGTTCAGAGCTTTTTTCCTTCCCTAGCCTCATTAATATATTTAATTGTTCTTATTATAATTTCCCCTTGTGTCAAATGACGATACAGTAATTTGAGTATAAGATTTTATTATGGAGGGTTTCAATTAGCATACTATTTTCATGCCAAAAAAAAAATTGCATATTATGCCAAACAACGGTTATACAACTCGACCAATATTAGCCCAGTACCATTTGGTCTAGTGGTATTGTCTCCCCTTTTTGAAAGTGGGAGGTTGTGAGTTCGACTCACAAAAGACTAATTGTAGCATTTGAGTTGTTTATCTGATAAAAAAAAAAAAAAAACTCGACCAATATTAGATTAATAATAAAAATTAAGTTAAAAAAAAAATCTATTTTTGCCAGATGAAGTTGAATTGTTCAATATGTACTATACGTAAAAGTTTCCATACCGATCTACAAAGAAAGGTATTGGTTCTTGATTTTGTCTATGGTACATCCATGTAGTAATACGTCAAGTGGACTAGCTAATTTGATTAAGAGGTAAACTAGCTCTATTCGTTGCTAGACTAGTATGTGACTACTCTACTTTAACATAGAAATAGTCTATTTTTGTATTGAAGCAATCGAACTATGTCTACTCTATGTACTGGTACATTTATATACCGTAGAACTTCTATTGGTCCATAATAACATATGCTTGCATTTCTCTATCATTTTCCCAAGCTGCTATATTTCTTTGCTTCAAAAGTCAAGTTTCTCCATCACCTCAATTCACTTGTGGCTTGAATGAATACTGCCGCTTTCATTCATCTGAAAAAATAAACATCTTAATTTCAAGGATGATTCTGACAAAAAAAAAACCAAAAATAAATAAATGGGCAAATTTCATTTTACCTCCCTGATCTTTACACCCTAAATCATTTTTGCCCTTGCACTTTTAATTTCATCACGTGTACGTGCCTCTGTACTTACCAATTTCAATCAATCTTGTATAACCCTTGGCTTTTTTTGCCAACTATTGTGTGATGTATTTTGAAATTGTAGTCACATATGATATAATTTTGTATACTACATTTGTGAATCATCATCATACAAGTGAGTCTATTATAACCACATTTTCAATTTACAAAAGACTTGACAAAAAAATGAATTATTGGACATGATTGATTAAATTGGAGAGAACAGGGGTACATGTGATGAAATTAAAAGTGCAAGACCACAATTGATTTAACATGTACATGTTAGGGAGGTAAAATGAAATTTGCTCTAAATAAATTCAAGGATACTAGTAGCTATTTCAACGCTAAAAGGAGGAACAAAAGAAAGTTTTTGTACACGCCACCTACCATATGCGCCTTCAATTAATCCTGAATAATCTCAAAGAAAGATGCTCTTAATTGTTGTTTAGGTTCAGTTTTCTCTATTTCTACTTGTTTTTCTATGCATCATTGTCGGTCAATTCTATTAGATTTCCCAACACTATACCAAAAACCTTATCAGACGATGGGAGAAAACCGTTGTGTGATCTGGAGTGCCACTATTGTAGATCGAGCCGCTGTCTGTTGAAAATTCAGACAACGGTGGAACATAGTTGTCTGAGAAACACACAGGCGACGGGTATGTGTTATAAGTGTTGTGTGATAGCTCGGAAGATGGCTCAGCAGATGCCAGGTGCAATAGTTAAAACACTGCCTTGAGACAACAGAACTTGTTTAAATCCGTTATTTGTTAAGCTTGTTAGACAACAGAGTTCTAGTGTTTTCTGTTGTGTAAAAAGTAAATTAGAAGACTTATTTTTGAAAAATAAAAAAAGATTGTCTAATATATAAAAATTTGTTGGATGATCATTTAAATGTCCATTTTACCTAATGAACAATAGTGATCAAATGGAAAAAAAAAATTAATGCAAACAATCAAATAAACTAATAGTACTCCTACCCATATTTAAAACTTCAAAATATATTGGATCCACCAAGATACAATTCCTATTACTCATTGTTCCACAAAATCATAAATTGGTCACAATTAATGAATATATACATAAACCCTGGGCTCTGGACCTCTGTGTTCCATCAATGGCGGCCAACACCGGTCTCCCTCCTAAGCCACCTGATGATGGCCCTCCAACGCCAATCTTGTATGGTAACCAACGAATCTAGCCCTCATATTTGCATCCCCATGTTTGCTTTGCGCCAAAGTGAAATGGGTGATGTAAATGAGATTGATCGGTGGTCTACTTTGTTGAAACCCAAGGATAAATGGGTGCAAAATTGGGATTTTTGGATTCGTCTGTGTAGGGCGCGGCTCAAACCAGACCAAATCTTGATGGGAGACCTGATTCTGGAAGCGGTTGTGAGAGGCAGTGCAGATCATGGTGACCTAAACGCCTCTGATGGCCAGCAGAGGCAAGCTGGGTCAGAGGCAATGGCTGGGCCATTTGGTTCGATGCACGCAGGCGAAGTGATGGTACTCAGATATGCAGATGGGGGTCGAGCGGCTCAGGGAAGCTTCATGCTCCATTCAATGATGGTGGCGGCGAGTGGCTTTAAGCGATGTCATTTTTGTCACGACTCTGTTGCCCAAAGCTGGGCTGCTTGGGTCTGATGCAGGTGAAGCAAGAGGCTCAGATTCTGTAGGCGCCGGCGATGGGTGCCTGCTCCGATCAGTAATGGCAAAGGCACAAAATCTCACACTCTGTCCTCAAGGAGTAGTAGCATAAGATACTGGTGTGATGGCTGCCTGTGAGGGGATGCAAACTTTTGGTGGGATGTCCAAATCATTTGGATGGCCCAAATCAGAATGGAGGCCTTTGTTTGGGGTGTCCAAAACAGGTGGAGCTGCTTTTTGGTTTTAGGCCCAACTGTGGCCCAACTTGATGAGCCTAAGTAATTTAGGGTATCGCATCTGGGACCCCAGTGGATTGTTTCAACCAAATACGCTTCTATTTACCGCCTATGACTCTAGTGAATCTTCTGGAATAATATTGAAGGAGAACTTGATCTTGAAATAGCGGCGCACTAGATGTTCAATGAGTATATCTATCTCTATGTACCACCATGGGTACTACGACATCTTCTTTTTATGTCCCTACATGACAACAGAAGGGTATGTAATGACTACTCTGGCTTGAGGCTAGCACAATTTTCTTATCGCTTGATGGCACTCCAAAATTATTTTCTGGAGGTGTTACACTACGATTATAATCAACTCTATTGAGTTCCTATTATATGAAGATAATTCATTTATTCAAAAAAAAAAAAGAATCGGTAACAATTTATTGTTTAACATTGCATCAGGGAAAAAAAACATTAGTGTGCTAGAAATAGATCAATGATTATCGGACTATCCCACTTCGGCCATGATTAATGCTTGCTCCTGCTGCTCCTCTTTTTTTCTTCTGCTTCTACACCCCACCCCCCACTTCGGCCATGATTAATGCTTGCTCCTGCTGCTCCTCTTTTATCGGACTATCCCACATCAAAAGCCACACTACCCATGAGCAACATGACAAAATGACACATGCAAGAAGCTACAGAGAACGACAAAATAAAAAGACTTACATTTACAGTTGGTAATGCAAACCCCAATTTGGAAGACATGTGGTCTTTCAAAACAGAAAATGTGGGAGCAAACTGAGCAATCCAATTAACAGAACCAAAGTGAATAATTTGAGTTTATAAATATATGAAACATAACCAAAGAGAATAATTTTAGGAAACAAATATAGAGTAACAGTAGATAACAAATCCAATTAACACACACACACACACACACACACATATATATATATATATATATATCAGTTGTCCACCACCAAGGTTCAATCCTCCCACCTCTTGTTCAAGCATATTCTAGTTCACAAGACAACTCCTTGGACTGTACAGAAGTTCCTGCATGTTCTCACCATATTCAACGTCTACGTCTTGCTTCTGCTCCAAGGCTGTATACTCAAACTTACACAAATGGCAACAAAGTAAATAGCTATATAAAAATAAACTTAGAAAGTGGTGGATGTGTGCATGACTGAAAGTGCACACACATAGAAACACAGAGAGATAGTTATTAGAGCAATACTTGCACTCCTTGAATGCACACTTGGCCTAAATGCATACATAGAGGTTTAAGTTTGCACCACAAAAAAATCACAGAGAGAAAGAGAGAGATGTACGGTATCAGCCATGAAGGTAATCTCCATGTTCTCTGACAAGTGAGGTGATTTTGCTTGACAAGTGAAAGGACCTAGACAAGACAAGTGCCATATAGATTATCTAAAGTTTGAGTAGGAGTATGAAATCTTTATAAATCTTGATTCTACAAGAAGAGTAGAACAATGTTCTTTTTGTCAAAAGTAAAATAAAGATGACATGGTAACCAATTTCAATTAGGTCTTCGGAAAACAGAGTAATGTATCCACATTTGTTTTTAGTCTTCACAAGACCCATATTTCTTTTTTTGGCATAGCCCTTTAACTAAGTAGAACATTGTGAGTGTAGCATGTGGAAATGGTTTACTATCCTTTAGTGTCATTATCTTCTAATGCATATGAACTACCAAGTGATTTAAAAGCCAACAGAAACCTTCCTATAGTTATGCTTTGTATGTGGGTTTAATAGTTTTTTTAAGTTTTAACCTTCCAACAAAAAAAATATTTAAAAAAAATGACTAATGTAAAATGCCTAAATCTTGAGAAATTCAAACAAATTCGAAAGAGTAAAAATAAAAAATACAAAACAAAGGAAATCGCCATACCATGACTTTGAACCTCCAATGAAAACAACTGTGCTAAGTGCCATGCACCTCTGTCCTGCAGCACCAAAACCAGAGACAACTAGAGCATTCAAAGTAGCATTAGGACTTGCACTAGGCATGACAATAGCATGATTTTTGCCCCCATATTGGACTGGAAAAAGTAGCTTATCAGGTATCTATCAGTTCACCTTCAACAGTTCCAAAAAAATGAAGGCCACTACTTCGCTCATTTCTAACTAACCTGAACGCATTTCCCTTTAGTCGATGCTCTTGCATATATGTGCACGCCAACCTTTTGATGTAAAGAATATTGTGTAAGAGTACAGCTAGGAAAACTAATTTAGCATGGCAGGAAAAATTGCGAAAAAGAAAAACTAAGAAGACCACATGTGTTTGTCCTAGAACCATATTTATTCTATAAATGGCTAAAGTAGCTATTCTGCCAAAGATAGTGATAGCATACTCACCTATCTCAAAGAGTATTGACAACCAAGGTAAAAGCGGAACTTGAATCCCACACAAAAAAACTTATACTCTAACTCAATGAATATCTTCAACGAGACAATTCAAATTGAAAATATGTCATATTTGAAACTCAAGGTAGCTTTCATTCTTAAACTTAGACATGTTTGCACAAAAAACTTATACTCTAACTCAAGGAATTTCTTCAAAGAGACAATTCAAATTGAAAATATGTCATATTTGAAACTCAAGGTAGCTTTCATTCTTAAACTTAGACATGTTTGCATCTCTTGCTTGAATGAAAACCACTTTTAGAGACAAACTATGAATCTATACTTGTCCTTATTAACATCAAGTCAAATATAACGAGATTTAGAGAATGAATTTTCAGATATTTGATTTATCTCACAGTGGAGGTATATAAAGAAAATTACAGAAATACAACAGGTAAGTACTAACTACGAAATAATTACAATATATTCTATTCCTAATGTTAAGCCATGACTCACGCTAACACATCATATGCAGGTTGTCAACTCAATTGTAGACTAAACCCTAAACCAACCAAATAGACAACTATTAGGACTATTTGGGTTATCAATATGTAAATAATCATCAATTAAGGAATGAATGATACATATATAATACATCACAAGAAACTAGAGCAAGGACGCAATCACGATGAAAATACTTATTGTATTAGAACCCATAAATGATATAGCTCAGATATCATCATCATCATCACAAATTGCATTAACAATATCCAGCCACAAAGCATTTACTTCTCAAAGGTAGCAAACTTATTACAGAGTACCCAAATTTAAACACAACTGCACAAAATATAGTAAATTTGAGATATTTACAGGTGAAAACCAACAATCATCAGAAAGAGAAATTGCGCCACACAATTATCAGTACAAATAAAAAAGAAGACGGGTTAAAAGAATCCAATTTGAGTCAGTCGAGATGGGTGTTCACAAAAGAAGCCAAATTTACCTTAGTACCCAAGCAAAGCAACCTTTGATTCTTAAAAAGAAACACAATTTCACCAAAGCTAATGATGAAACAAGTAAAACTCACAAAACCCATTTATTATACTTGAATAAAAGGAAGCAAGAAGCAACCCAATTCATGCCAGCTTGGATCCACTACTATTCTTCTAGCCGAATTGGAATCATCCCCCAACGCGAGGCTCCATAGCCCAAGAAGCTGTTTCTTTTCGGTGCTCCGAGAACAAGAATTGAAAACTGAGAAAAGCATAAATGAAATCGGAGTCGATTAATTAGTGAGCTTGCAAAGATTGTAGTACCTTCGGCTTCAGTGATAGAGATAGTGGAGAGTCTAATGAATAGATCTTTGAGAGCTCACTCACTGAATCGGAGTGAACGGAGTAGAAAACGAGGCCTGAAAGTTGGGCTATTGTGACACCAGGTCAGAGACGAGCTTCAGAGTGCAGTGGAGTATGAGGGGGTTGTGAATGAGTTGGAGAGAGCGAGTTAGGGTTTCCATGATTGAAGAAACCCTAGAAACCACTCTTCCTTTTTCCTCGTCCTTCAAATCCCCAAATTGAAAACCCTAATTGAGTATATTGAACCCTAATAGAGTGTTTTTAGAAGATGGATTTTGAGAAGAAGATGGGTTTCGAGAAGAAGATGGTTTGATTCTTTAAGAGAAGAAGACAGGTTTTGCTTTGAGAAGAAGAAGATGGGTTTTGCTGTTTTTCTCGAAGACTAGGTAGCTGAGTGTTGAAAACGGCTAAGTGGGCGGGAGATTGACAATGTGCAATAAGTTTGTCAGTAGACAAAGGCGTATTAAGTTTAGTTTTGTACTTTGTATAATCAATTCAGACAACACATAAATGAATTTTGGTTGTCTGATAGTCTACACTTGAAACTTCAGCTTAGGGACTCAACAAGCAAATCTCCCGCCTAGTGCAAATCACAAACTCATTTCTCCAGCCTAAGATTTCATCTCACATTCACACAATAAAAATAGACCATTCTGTTGTAGGAGCTTACAATCATATACCAGTATATATTTCACCCAAAAATTGACCGTTTTGTTGGGTAATGACTCTCATTTTAGGGTAAATCTAATTTTCTTCCAAACTTGCACAACATAAACAAAAAAGGTGTTGTATGATATTTTGGAACTTACTCTCATACAACATATACAACTATACTGATGTATAAGATGAGTCAAAATTTCGATCCAAATTTGAGCAAAGGTGGGAGGGAGATGTGCTGCCTAATTTTTTTCATGACAATAGACAAATCCTTCTAAGTGTAGTACAATAATCTTGGACTAAAAAAAATCTGATTTTTGACATCCTTATACAACTGAATCTCATTAAACCTGTTGTATGAAGCAGTTTCAATCAACACCAGACGAAAACTTTTTTTTCGTTGTCTAAAAAATGTAGTATGATAAGGTTTTTGGCATAGTGCAACATTGAAAAATATAGAAGAAGACGAAGCTTTATTGGACAAAATCAATTCAAAGCTTGAAATTTGAAGGTTAAGAGTCTTCTTGGCCTTTCATTTATACAAAGAACACAACACAAGATGAAAATGCAAAGCAATTAATTGACAAGGGCACAAATGTGTTCATATATATATATATATATATATATATATATATATATATATATATATACAGATCCTATCCAGAGCAAGGCATCGCTTTGAAATTTCAGAGTGAGGTTAGGATTCAGGGTCACTTTTCGGTCGCATATCCACATCTCAACCGTTCAGTTTCTAGGTACTAATATATAGATCATCTCTGCAAAATTTCAACGAAATTGATGGTCTTTAAGGTATCTAACTCGCTTAAACCAATGGACGAACTGAATCAGTCCAACCTGAACCGTACTAGCTTTAAGGCAGTTATCAATGCCTTAACGACCATCAATTTGGCTGAAATTTTGTAGAGATGATCTATACATTAGTACCTAGAAACTGAACGGTTGAGATGTGGATATGCGACCGAAAAGTGACCATAAACCCTAACCTCGCTCTGAAATTTCAAAGCGATGCCTCGCTCTGGATAGGATCTGTATATATATATATATATATATATATATATATATATATATATATATATATATGTAGATGAACAATTAAAATAGGTAGGTTTGAAGGAGTCGTCAATATTTTAATTTTCTTTCTAAATAAGTTGGAGTGGCATAGTAGACACCATAAAGTGCCATTTCCCTTAAAATTAGTTTACTAGGCTAGGAAAATGAGCAAGTATTATCAATCATACTCATATTTATGTATACCGGAAAATTATGCCATCCATTTTAGTTTCGCGCACGTACCAAGTGGTATTGATGCACTACTATATATTTAGAGTTTAAAGTGTGTTTGGATGAGGGAAAATATGATGGAATTTAATTGAAAGTGAGGATTTCATAATTCCTACAAGCTAATTCCCTCGTTTGGCATTATCAGACTAGAAATTTTAAATTTCTCTGTGCAAAAAAACGAAGGAATTCATCATTTAAATTCCTCACTTCAATTTCCACCAAAATATGTGTCATTTACGAATTCCCTTGCAGTATTCAATTTTCATTTCCAAAACAAGGTTTTTTTCTATTTTATTTTTTTATTTGTTTTAAACTTTCTTAATTTATTACACATTTTAAATCCTAAATGGATACAACCAAACAACAGAAATTGCAATTCATGGAATTTTATATTGATGGAGTTAAAGATTCCATCATTTATAAATTCCTATGGATTTCATAATTTTCTCATCCAAACGCACCGTAAAGGAAATTACTTTTTTTTTTTTAATTACATTTGAAACTTCCTCACTTAAATGGAAATTAGCTTCATACCTTGTACGTATTATTGTTAAAAGGAGGAGATCATGGAAATTTTCTTCTCACCCACTCCCTCAATTTTATGTTTTTTCTCGTGTTTTTTGTTTTTTTTTTAAGAAAACTGAGATTTTATTCCAAGATCAATTAGGAGAATGAGTCTCCTATTGTACAATGTCTAGAATACAATTTGGTTCTATTCCAAACCAAGTTTCAGTTTGTTCTTATTCAAAAGCCATATTGGCTAACCTGTTAGCAACTTTGTTGCTCGTTCTAGGTGCAAAACTAATTTGTACCCCCTGGATGTCCATCATTCCAACTCGAATGTCATCATAACACTTCCAAAGTCCAAATTAAAGACTAATAATCTCTACATAGGCGATATCTTGAACCGCTTGCAGGCAATCAGATTCAATTGTTGCTTGGTGCAGTTGCAACTGCTTAGGTAGGTCAATACCAGCTCTAATGGCTAACAGTTCAACATCTTTTGCAGAATTAACATGCTGCATTGGTTGAGCAAAAGCAGCAATGAACTTGCTATTTGAGTCACGAATTGAGGAATTTCTCCATGTGGTAACTGCTTTAAAAAAGCACCATCAACATTGATTTTTATTCTATTGGCTGCAGCAGGCTTCTACTTCTGTTGTAACTGTTTGACCGGCATGACAACATGCTTTCTTGCCTTTTGAAACTCCTCAAGCCAAGTCATACAACTAAAGAGTATATCAGTTGTAGTTTGTGACCTATTCTCCCATAATTTTGAATTTCTATTCTTCCAAAGAGACCATATGATCATCATAAGCTTCTCAAAGATCTCAGCCTTAAGACTCAAGGCTTGCTCCAACATCCATTCTTTGAAGTTAAGATTAGGAAGAAGAGAGCTATGAAGATTAAAGGGAGCCCCAGATAATAATTCAAGAGCTACGGGACACGTACAAAACATATGGGGTGTCTTCAAGTCTATGCGTGCATAGAATGCAGTTGACTTCTCCCATGTACCCCTTCGTAAGCAGGCGGTCTCTCGTGGGCAGCAGATTGCTACATGCGCGCCAAACACAAATTTTGAACTTTTCCAGGAACATTTGCTTTCCATAGTCTCTTCCATAATTCTCTAAATGGATCACCATTTGATGTTGTAGTTAAGGCATTACCAAGTACTTGGTCTCTAGCTACCCAATAAGCACTTTTAACAGTAAAATATCTCCATACTCCACAAAAGCTTATCTTGCATAGGACGCTTGCTTAGGGGGGATCTTTAGGATCTGTGCAACAACATCAGGATGGAAAAAAGTATGCACTACCTCAAAATTCCAGGATCGATCATAGGAATTTATTAAGTCTCCAACCCTATGTTTTTTTGTTTATCATAATAACCTTTTAAGATAATTTTATTACGTGAATTTTTTTTCTAAAAATTATTTTAGGTATTTCAAAATTTGGTGAAGCATTTGACACTAAATTTTGGCTTACATTTATATATAGTAGAGAAGATGATAAATCACATGAATGGTTGTGGGAAGTTATCTAAAAATGTGAAAAGTAGTGGGAAAATACTGGCAAACATAGTTAGTAATTTTCTGTTTAATATATATATACACACGTTATGCATGATTTTTTTACATTTTTAGTTCATATTTTACACATTAGAACTTCAGACACAGAGCTTTTTAGGTTATGATGAAGGTCACTTGCATTCTGATATTAATTAATGGAGTTATGTTTGGTGATTTGGGTAGTGTGGGAGCATGGATTTTACCAATAGAACACTACCGAGAGATAGATCAGTATAAATGAAGAAGGTAACCTGAGGTAGAAAACACAAAGGGCAGAGAGCCTAAGGGAAAGCCCATGATGCTAGGGATCCCCTATGAAGAAGCCCAAAGAGTGATACACAACCTGGATATTAGCATCCCATATGATACCCCAAAAAGGGAAGAAAATCCTAATTACATATTAATACCCTCAAGGGCACCTCCAGAAGATGGATCGGTGGACCTATATATGGTCTCTAAAAGCTTGTGGTATTTGAATTACCCTCGGATAGCCTAAGTAAGGAATGTAGAATCAAAATTTATCTCATTTACTTGAAAGACAAGTAACCTTTTTAGGATTAGGTTACGCAAAGACCATCTTACCCTGACATGTAATCTCTTATATAAGGAGGCACGATACACCAACTCTGGTAACAAATTTTACCCAACTTTAGCCCATTGCTCTGAGTTTATCATTATTATTATAACTTTGGCATTTCTACTAAAAACGTAAAAAAAGAATCAATAAATTTAGATAGTTGTGCAGAATCTCACTCTCATTCTTCCTTTCCTTTTTATATTTAATTTTCTTCTATGTTATTATACAATAATCACCAATTAGATCGAATCTTTACAAGCTTCTTCTTTCTTATAATCGTGAGCATTATAAGTATCTTATAATTTTGTGAAGTCAAAGACATTCATTTTTATAAGGCTTATTATCGAACATGTATCTTGAACTTGGTCATGATTGTCGATTTACACTCTAAACTTATAATTGCAAAAATTAGCACCATTTACTTAACACAACTTGTCAAGTTACACCATTTTCATGACATTAAAAATGTTCTGCTCTTAATTCCTTCTAAATAGAGATTTTTCATCCATAAGTCCTTAAATTTACACCTTCTTCATCAAATTAGGTATTTTCATCCATATATTTAGTCATTTGTTCTTTTTCTTCTTCCAAAATGTTTTGATAACTTATATAATTTTGATTTAATCTTTAACTTTTAGTCTTTAATTTGTCACTAGCCAATAGCCACATCAACAAACAAGCAGAGGCTTTACAAGTGTCACATCACTCACTAAAACTTAATGTTAATAAATAAATGTTTGATTCAACTAAAGAGGATGAAATTTACGGTTTATGTCATCTAATATTAGGTTTTTTTTTTAATCGAAGGAGGTCAGCCCTTTATTGAAATTGAAATATTACAACGATACGACGCCAAAAAACATCAAGAAATGAATAAAACAGTACGAAAAAGAAAGTACATATGAAATATAAAAACTTAATAACGCAAGGAGCAGCAACGTCGAGACGCAGCGCTGATTTTACACTACGGATTGCAGCCGTGTAGTGAATTGAGTGGTCGGTGGTTTGACTGCCCATCGAACTCCAACGCACAAATTGACAAAAATCAACTTGGTGTCGGAATGAAGGTACTCTCCCACCTAAAGATCGAAGCCGGCCAAGGGTGTCAGAACATGGCCATGTTGGCAGACGATCTTTCACGAACAAATACCATAGAATTGGGTCCTGGATCAAATACCAGTAAATCAATGGAGCCCCAATCTATTCTAGCAACTGATATGCAGCCTACCAAAGATTATAGGCCATATACCAAGCCCAGTCTCCACCCGGATCCCAGATCCAGACTAGTGTGCCAAAACCACCTAGATCCCAAATCAGGATCCGGAACCTTCTGCAGATCCGCCATCGTGATTCCTGATGGCCAGTCCACCACCACAGCCGGCATGATCCCTAATCCCCAACCCACCATCGAAACAACCTGCACAAACAAAACCCGAGACCAGAATCACCATGAACCCATAAACCCCCAACAGTCGAGCATGAGGACCAGCCATCGTCACCATCAGCCAAAACACCACCGTGAACGACGGCTGAAGACCATGATTGGCCTTGCACTCCTTCCACAGAACTCAGAACCTTCATCCCCGAGACTCCAACCCTCGATCGGCCAAAAACCCTGCAAACCACCCCATGGCAAAAGGCAAGAAGAAGAGTGAGAGATGGACCAAAGCCCGTGATTGACTCCATTGAAGCGTAGTAGATACTGGGAAGACCGATCTCAAAGAGACGCCGCCGCCCCAAACCCTAGCAGAGCTAGGTCGCTATTGTTTACGTCTAATTCAATAAGTTAATTTATGCAATTACAAATCTAGTCAAATAAATTCACGATTATAATAAAACACGAATAATTTTGATCCAGACTTTGTCGAAAAGTGAAGTAAACCTTCACAAAACCTTTTTTTCGTCAGGGATGACATGGCCTCCATTTATTGGATGAAAGCCTCATAAAAGGTTTGGAAGGCACATATCTCTTTTTGGTCCATCGTCTGATTTATCGTCACCACGCGTCTTAAACTCTTTTCTTTCACTCATTAAATTGACTCTCCAAAATAATAATAATAATAATAATTAGCATAAAAGATTGACTCTGATGACATGGCCTCCATTTATTGGATGAGAGCCTCATAAAAGGTTTGGAAGGCAAGGCACATATCTCTTTCTGCCTTTCTGGTCCATCGTCACCACGCGTCTTAAACTCTTTTCTTTCACTCATTAAATTGACTCTCCAAAAAAAAAAAAATTAGCATAAAAGATTGACCCTGATGACATGGCCTCCATTTATTGGATGAGAGCCTCGTAAAAGGTTTGGAAGGCAAGGCACATATCTCTTTCTGGTCCATCGTCTGATTTGTGTCTATATATATATATATAGGGAGCTTCTATTCATACCTCCAAATTTGGCATTTGGACCTCCATACTTAATAGACCTCCAACTTACTTTTACAAATAACTAATTTGGTATCTACACCTCTCTAATTTTCCTATAATGCCCATCGTCTAATAAAATCAATAAAATACCCTTTTTTTTTAGCTTCTATTCATACTTTCAAAAATCAGTAGTTGGATCTCCTTCAGTTTTTGAAGATTTGGAATTGCAGCGTTTTTTTTTTTTTTGGAAGTTCATCCTCCATATACGAGTAACAGAAGTGCTAGAACTTTTTCAATGAATTGTCAACTCTTGGTTAGCATAGGCAACAATACCATGTTTGTTCATCATCTCGTACAAATATGTTTTCCAAGTATTATTTTCATTGCATTTAGGTGTCATTGTCCCTAAACTGATTCTCTCCTACTTATTTCCATAGCAGCTTGAAATGAACATGCATGGTCCTTTTGTTTTAGATATATAAGGGATAATGGAGGAAATTACAATAATCAACCATGAGTCTAGTGCATTCTCCATAGATTTATATCAGAGGGTCGAATTTTTCATCATATCTATAGAATAGTTCCACATAAAATTGGTTTGCACTGATGATGTGCGGGAAGATCTTGTGGACAACTACCCATTGCTGCGGTTGTCATATAAATGTGCTGGAGTACTGCTTTTTGTCACTGCTCGTTCACATGTTTGATTGCGTTCAGAATGAGTAGGGCTCATCAACTGAGGTGTCTTTATATTTCCCATTTTCTCTCCTTTTATTTTTTATTTTTTTTATAGCGCAGTGATAGATCTTGTAAATTGTCAGTTATGTGAGCAGGGAAGTCTATCACTTTACGAAGGCAAAATCAAATTCAGAAAATTTTGACTTCAACGTTAAATAACATTTGGCGATATATATTTTAGGCTTTACATTGGAGGAGAAATTTTTTCTCAAGTTGAAGACTATTACAGTTCGTAGAGATAAGAAGAGATTTTTTTTCCCCTTATTTGTGTCTTTATTGGTAATTTGACATGAGTTGACAAATTCAACTATTACTTGGAAAAAGTGAGAGGTCCAAATATCAATTTTGGAGGTATGAATAGAAGCTTCCATATATATATATATATATATATGAAAGGAAACGACTCCACAACTTCATGCTGGTTTTGACTCTTGGTTTGGGTTAGCTAGCCTCCGAGCCAAAAGATCGCAATGGAAAGCTACTTGCACAAGGACTTCGACGTCCAGCACAAGCACCTCTCGCCGGAGGCCTCAAGCAATTGGAGAAAAGCCGTCAGCCGCGTCGTCAAGAACCCCGCCAGGAGGTTCCGACATCTCGCCGATCTTGACAAGCGTGCCGAGGCTGAGAGGAAGAAGAAGCAAATCCAGGTCCGTACAACCTTCAATTTCTCTCTTATTTTCTTTCTTCTATTGCGATCAAAGGGTGCGTTTTAGATCTGGAGGTGTTAGTGTTCAGTAACCGATATAATTTTCAGCATTTAGTTTGATTTTATTACGGTAGCGGAAGCAGAATAGAGGATTATTAGGCTGAGATTTAGATGAGCATTTGAATTTAGGAGGACTGAGATAAGAAAATGAAATGTAATTTTAATTGTTTTGTGTGCTTGATTTTCTCCGCTGCCCCTTCGGAGTAGGGAAAAGGAAATAGGGAATAGCCGAATAGGGAAGAGGGATTCAAATTTTGGGCGCGTTTTGGCACCTCATGCTTTAGCAGTCTTTGGAACTTGGAAGTTAGAATGGTCCTACTTCGTTTAAATTTAATAATTTATAATATTTTTGTCAAACCAACAAAGCATAAATTTAAATCTCCCTCCAAATAATAACTATTAACGTTATAGAGAGAGTTCAAAGACCTTGATCGACTGTGTTAATATACTTTTGCGGATTTGGGTCACGACACGGACATAGCCAGCTGACATCATGACCTTCCTCTTTTTGTCCTTCATGCCTTTAATTTTGATTTTCATGGATTAGGTTGTTTTAGGGATTCTTCACTGTAATTTTCTTTCCTTATCCAAAAAAAAAAAATAAAGTTATAGAGAGAGTTTTAGGTAAGGCAGCCTTACCGCCATGTAAAAATTGTTGCATGCGAAAGAGATCTCAATTCCATGTATCTGGTTAAGCAAGCGCTACTGCCAGCTTCCACCCAAACCAGACAAAAAACGTGAGCGTCAAAAGGTTGCTTTACTAAATAAGAAAATCTTAAGTTGGGCGGTAGGGCTATCCAATTAAAATTAAGAAAAATATTTATATATACTAAAATTATCTCTTTTTTAGTAAATCAATAGATAAAAAACACCACTGCAAAGAGCTCAAAGAGCTCAATATTATCTATGTATATAGTGGTTCTAGAGAGCTCAAAGACTCGAATATTTTCGATTGCTCCAGGCAGGCTTAGGTGGGATCCACTTGTCGGACTGGGATAAGCTGATCTTTCATGTTTGAGAGAGGGAACATGAATCACAGAGTCCTTTTTTTTTTTTTTTTGGTGGTGAAATGAAAATTCTAATTCAGGGAACTAAATATTACACAGAAATACTCAAAACGGATTCTATGTTACAGTCCCAGATTTACAAAATTTAAATAAACCACAGACTTTTTTCTATAATTTTCCTAAAATAAAAAGAAGAAAAAATATTTTTATTAAATAAAAATACAAGTTATTACTCATTTGGAAGTTTTCTAGAGTACCCACGTGATTTGTCAGACACACCTTGATAAGAAAACAATTAAGGGAAAATGTCCATTTACTCAAATTTGAGCTACACTAACCCCATTTACCCAAAAATCTTATAAGATTGCCCACTTACCCAACAAATAACATATTTTTTGCCCTAATACCCAATTAAGTTATTTATTTATTTATTTTTGGGACAATTTGGCCCTCTCTCTCTTTGTCACTTAGAGAGAGAGAGACTTCACCGGACTCCTGTAGTCGGCTGCGGGACTCCGATCACATGTGACCGGAATCCGAACACCGGCTGCGGGACTTCGTTGACCAGTGACCTATTTTATTGCCCCCCAATAAACTGTTTATCACCCCAATAATACCCAAAAAACCAATAATACCCAAAAAACTTTTTATTGCCTCCCAATAAATTTTATTGCCCCCTAATAAACTTTTTATTGCCCCCCAATAAAAATTTATTAGGGGTTAATAAAAGTCTTTGGCGATCTCTTTGTGAACTTTCGGTAACCTCTGGACCGGTGACCGGAGTCCCACGTCCTATTTTATTGCCTCCCAATAAACTTTATTGCCCCCAGTAATACCCAATAAACATTTTATTGCCCCCCAATAAACTTTATAAAATTTTATTGGGGGGTAGTAAAGTCTCCAGCGACCTCTTTGGAAACCTCCGGCAACGTGTGATAGGATTCTAACGGCCGGTGATTCAGACGACTGGTGGCTCGATTTCAGCAAGGTCTTCAATGATTTTTTAATTATTTAAAGGGCAAACTTGTCTTTTTACATTTAAATTGAGTAAGTGGGCACACAAATCTTTTAGTGGAGTAAGTTGACATTTATTGGGCCCAAATTAAGTAAATGGTCAAGAACCCAACAATTAAACCGTATTTGGGGTTGGTAGTGGTGCTGGGTCCTTTAGCTCCAACATGGGTAGCATTTAAATAAAGGTCTTCTGACCTCTCTCTCCCAAGAATGGCAAGCCACGAAATTTCCAGGGAAATTTAGAAATGAAAAAAGAATGCTTTTAGTTACATAGGGGTGGATGGTAGAAAAAGACTTGATGACAATGAGATTGAGACCTAATGTACTGGTAGTGGGCTGATATTGATACAGACGCCGTATTCTCCGTGCTATTTGATGCTTGAAATCTTGAATGGTTAAATGATAGGCTTGGGTTTCCTCCTCACAGAATGATAAACCTACTTTGCATTATCTTTTTACATTATTCACTAATACCCTAGAAAATTGAGATGAGCTTCTTTCGGTCATGGATTCTTTTACAATAGCCATCAGTCTCTTTCCTACCCAGTCGCATTACCAACGATTCATACCCCTTTTATTTATTTATTTATTTTTATCATATACATTCGTGTAATATACACCCTCTTAAAAGGTCTTACTATTGGCCAAAATAACAAAAAATTTCATATTCGTGGTGGACCGGCAGTAAGTCTTTGATATTATGATGTTGACTCATAACGCGGCTCACACACGGTTTGTCAGGCTTCCCTGGAAAATTGTTGTTTTTGTATCAATTTCACTTGTAGATTGTAAGTAATAAAAACTGGTTTCAAGATTTGGGTCATTCTCAAAAACATTACATCAGTTTTAAATTTCTATTGATAATGAACTTCACTCAAACAAAAATGCCACTCTGTTTTTGTCAGCACCTATATTTGATTCGCCTTTATAAAAATAAAAGAAACGTATGCTAAGATTTGTTCTATACTCCAGTATTACGGATGAGTTTGGACCTGTTTTGTTTACTTTCTTTACCATAGCATACGTTAATCGTCCATTCACTCAAAATTTAAAAATTGTTTTTTTTTTTTAGGTGTTTTTTTGTCTTCACCTCTGAACCGGTCACATTACCCTCCTAAGATTTCTAAAACCTTGGTTTGTTCTGTATAAAATAATAACATTATCAGCCATGTCCATGGATTTGTTAAAGGGTTTTGGTGGGGGGATTTATTGGGACAGTATAAGCATCACCTTTTATCTCTCTCTTTGTGGTAGTTCAAATGATGGTCAAACATCAAAAATATTATCAAATGTGGGAAAAATTTAATATTTCTGATGGTCCTTCATGTTTTTTTTTTGGTCGATTGTATTAGATGGTCCAAAAGGTACATCAAAATACAAGAGGTACAACAGACCCCAGCAATAAGAGGCACATAGGCCCCAGCAACAAGAGGCACATAGGCCCAGCAATAGAGGCACTTAGGCCCAGCATAAACAAAATAAAACCCATAATTTCGGAATTGGCCGGAAGGACTTCGCCGTGTTCTAGAATTCAACTCTTTTGGTCGGAGTTTCCAATATTTCTTGGACGGTTTAATATTTTTTTCTGTTTGAAAGCAGCAGCTTCAGAGTTGCAAAAACTATGGTCTGAAAAATAATAAGGTGCAATTGGAGCATTTTGAGAAACCTTTTGGCTGACCTTCTGTTAAGTTCTTTAGGGGAGACAATTTTAAAACCGTATCTGAAACCCAACAGGAAGTTACTGAGTTTTGGGGTGACCTTTACATGACATGGACCTGTCCTTTACTCTGTTCACATTCAACGTTATCACCCTTCCTGCAACAAGAACTAGGTAGTCTAACAGTTGTTCACAAGTGATTCTTAGGCAAGTAATAAATCAATTTTTACAAGGATTAAAGGAACATTGGAGAATTAAGTTCTACCTCATTTGTTTCCGGTCAATATTCAATCAATAAATTTGTTTACATATATTTTTATTTTCCTATTTTCATTTTCACATTGCAAACAAAAGTTGTATCCTAGTGACATTCTCCAATATAGACAAGCATGTGAGACAATATGAGAGTTGTCTAAATTTGAAATAGGTGCTGATTTAAAAATATTATTCAAGAACCTTACAAGAGAAACAATAGAACATATGTGTACACACACACACAAATGATGATTAAGCTATGCATTTACAGATATGTAAAACGTAAGTAGGTATGTAGCTGGTTGTTACTGTGATTCTCAGTTTCATTCATAGCTCATGCATGAACTCTTACTGCAGTTTACAACTAGAACACTGACTGACTTTATTATTCTTATTTTTTTTAGCAAGAAATTGAAATTCGAGTTGCTCTTTATGTTCACAAAGCGGCACTAGCATTCATTGAGGGTATCATCTTTAAACTTTTAAGTCAACTAATGTTGTATGTGATCTCATATATTTGATCCCTTTTTATTTTGTTTTTTAATCTTATGAAGCTGGAGAGAGTCAACCAGTTTCTGATCAGGTTGAATACAAACTGTCTGAAGAGGCCGAAAAAGAGGGTTTCAGCATTCACCCAGACGAACTTGCATCAATCATACGCAGCCATGATATTAAGGCCTTGAAAAGCCACGGTGGAGTTGATGGGATTTCAACAAAAGTATCCGTCGTCCCAGATGAAGGTGTCAGGGGTAGCAGTATACCTACAAGGCAAAATGTTTATGGCTTAAACCGCTATATGGAGAAACCTCCCCGATCATTCTTGGTGTTTGTCTGGGAAGCTCTACAGGATTTAACATTAATTATTCTTATGGTTTGTGCCGTGGTTTCAATTGAAGTGGGACTTGCTACTGAAGGGTGGCCAGAAGGCATGTATGAAGGGGTGGGAATTTTACTCAGTATAGTGTTAGTTGTTTTGGTCACTGCCATTAGTGATTACAGGCAGTCCATGCAATTCAAGGATTTGGACAGGGAGAAGAAAAAGATTTTTATTCAGGTCACTAGGGATGGGAAAAGACAAAAAGTTTCCATTTATGATTTGCTGGTGGGAGATATTGTTCATTTGGCATTGGGTGACCAAGTTCCAGCGGATGGACTTTTCATATCAGGATGCAGCTTGTTGATTGATGAGTCAAGCTTGTCAGGTGAGAGTGAGCCAGTGAATGTGTGTGAAGAAAAGCCTTTTCTTCTTTCGGGAACCAAAGTGCAAGATGGGTCAGGTAAAATGCTGGTAACAACAGTTGGTATGAGGACCGAATGGGGAAAGTTGATGGAAACTCTGAGTGAGGGAGGAGAAGATGAGACCCCACTGCAGGTGAAGCTGAATGGTGTTGCTACAATTATTGGTAAAATTGGTTTGGCTTTCGCTGTGGTGACATTTTTGGTTTTGACAGTAGGATATTTGGTGGAAAAAGCACTTAGCAATGAGATCACAGATTGGTCTTCAACTGATGCCGTAATACTTTTGAACTACTTTGCCGCCATTGCAGTAACTATCTTTGTGGTGTTGGCAACTTTTGTGGTTACAGTAAGGGTTGGGGATAACATTGTTTTTGCCTTCTCCATGATGACATTTTTGGTGAAGCAGACTATTAATGGTATAACAACCATCGTCAAATTTTGTCTTACTTTTGCGGTTGACTATGGTTATGCCTCCGTGGTGATAGCTTTGCTGGTAATGATTAAAATAGTGGTGGAAAGAGTGCGTAGCAACAAGATCAATGATTGGTCTTCAGGAGATGCAAATAGATTTGTCGTCGATTATGCTCTTGCAATGTTAGAGTATTTACTCTTCCGTAAAATAGATTAGAATATATAAACAAGGCTTTTAGGATATAGCACTAACTTGTAATTTTGTATAGCTAGTTGAGTTGGGTTTAAATTTTGCCATTGATTTTTTTCCTTGGGATGTAATTGGGCAAATTACTTTACACCCTTATTGGTATATTTCTAAATTTTGTCAATATGAAACATCGCTGTTTTGAAGCTGATTGTTTGGACCTGTATAATGTTTGGATTATAGTTGGTTATTGAAGCTGATAGAACTGAAGCATTTCACTCTCTTTTATTCTCTAGAATCTGAATTCGTTGATGTATGTATGATTTTCATGTTTCTCAAATCCTATATATGGATCTTATAATATATAATAGGGAGAATTCCATAAATGGTCACTCAATTATGACTCATTTGACACTTTGGTCACTCATATGACTCATTCCATAAAGTTTCAAATATATCACTTTGGTCACTCAACTATTACACTGTCAATCACTTAAGTCACCCAAAGAGTTTTTTTTTATAATTTTTTTTAATTAAAAAATTAACAAAGTGACTCAAGTGATTGACAGTGTAATAGTTGAATGACCAAAGTGATATATTTGAAACTTTAGTGACCAAAGTGTTGCATGAGTTATAGTTGAGTGACCATTTGTGAAATTTTCCCTATATAATATATGTTGTTTCATTGCTTTTGTCTCAGTCGTGATATAGAGAAGATAAACGTAATCCGTGACATGGTTAACAACCAGGAATTTGTAGCAATCACGGTTTACACAATGGGCTTCCCAATATCTCACCCATCTCATGATGCTAATGAGATTTGAATTTGTCAACTCATTTCAAATAATCAATATGCTTTAGCTCCCCAGAACTAATGTATCACCTCCACAGTCATAGTTATTTCAATTTTTCAAATAATCAATAGGGAAAATGATCCGTACGGTACCCGAACTTTTCCTCCTTATAACTTTTGGTACCTGAACTTTAAAAAATGAGTTATTTCCCGTTTACCCAGGTTTTCTAAATACTATGCCCAAGCACACATGTATTTATGTATCTTACTATTCTCTCGTGAAAAGACTAAAAGGGGTAGTTCCTATGCTATCCTGAGTTTTAGAGTATTTGTCTTCCTTAGAAATCCCTTTCTAAAACAAAGAATGAAAACAAAACTAGCCTTCAACATGCCCAAGTCTTTCTCCTACGGCTTCCTGCCTAGCGGATACTTTAACAGGCGGTATCACTGCTGCTTGTCTTAATCTTAGTTTTAAAACTGGTTTTCTCTGGTAGGCTAAACTTTTCAAACTTTCAAGATTCGTATAGGAAACAGAGAATGATAGTTATGGATGTAATGCAATACTATGGAACAGATAGTGATAGGTAGAGATGCAACACAGATATTAATAGCTTTAACGTTGCTACTTTTGACAAACATGGATGGGTATTCCTTATTTTATTTATTCAACATAAGTACACGCCAGAAATTCAGAGCCTCATTCTTAGGTAAACAGCAAAAGGCTGTTTAGCTATCCATAAGAATGAAAGCAAGGACTTACTTGTAATGAAAGCACACTATTGCTGAATAGGAAACAAACTGCTACTATGGCTTTCGTACTTCTTGAGTGAAGACTCTTCTCACAATTTTTCGATGCCTTACAAATGAAACTTCAAGCTCTATATATAGAGAGCGGAACTCAAACTAGAATTCAAAACATCAAAATATACAGGACAGCTCCGTGAACTTTTGCTTTTCTGAGTGCTCCTGCTGGTGGAGGTCGGATGGAGAAAAACAAAAGCATAGGTGAAATGTTTCTTCTGGTAGGTGAAATGTTTCCACAGTTTCTTCTTTTAAAAAGTAGCTTTAACTTTTCTTTAAAAGTCAAAAGTGCTACAGTTATCTTTTTGGAAAATTCACCTGTTTTTTCACCCGTGATGCTACATGTTCTCATCTGTTTCTGAATGGTAGCCAACGACAAAGGAGCTGTTGTCCGCCTGGGCCATTCTAACAGTAGTAGCATTATCTTCGATATCTGTATCGACATACATTTTATAGTGGTTGTCAGTTTCAAGCTTTTCCACCCAGCGCATGCATGCCATAGTCGAATCTATCTCTTTTCTGGTGAGAGATAGGAATAGGTCACTGCTGACTACGTCAGGATGATCGTATGCAGTGATAATTATTTTTTCTCCTGCTGCCAGGAAGGTATTGCTGATGTCTTCAGAGATGATCTTCTTCATGTATTCCAGGGCCATAGACTTCATCCAAGGAATGCTTGAATTTGGTTGACCATTGTATGCTACACAGGCTGGTTGAAGATATTTCCTTTGAATGATTCTAACATAATGATATGGAGGAATATATTCAACTTCACCGTTTGCCTTCTGACTCCATTCTGGGGGAGTAGATCTGAACTTCAGACTGAGTGTACAGTCATTTTTCCTGATGTTTTTGACTGTGTTGACAATAATGGGCGGCAAACCTTTCAGATCATCATTAGTTTTAGTCCACAGGTTATGGACAAAACCATTTTCAACAAGCCATAGCTTGTGTTCTTGGGGATGTTCACTCTGAACATTTACCAGGTATCTTCCAACATATGGTCCTGCGACAATGAAGAGAGTTGGAGGAACTAGGTCTTCTGAATTGTGCCTTCCCATCAGATTGTGGAATTCATGCCACTCTGATTCATTAAGTGCCATGATAGGGACCCTAGCACTTTCTGGACTTTCAAGGAAGGAAATTTTTTCTTTTCTTACAGCACTCTGCTGCATATGGATTTCTTCAATCTGTGGTCTGGCATTCTCATAATGCTCTTCAGCTAGAGCAAAGAGTGCCGGGAACATTAGACCACTGCTTCTTTCCTGGAAGGCAAATAGGAGATTATCCAGGATTGCCTTCTGGTGATAAGCCAGTCTCCTGCCAGTTCTGAACACAGGAGTATCAAAAGTTCGTAATTCGTAATTAAAAACATTTATAACTCCACTGGGAGTTGGTCTGCTTTTTGGCAAAGCAGCAGCTGTCAACGGTCTTGATGAGCCTTTACCGTCTGCCGTTTGAGACGGGCTAGCCAATCCTTTACCCTGGGATTGATCAGTTGAGGCCAAGCCTTTTGAGCTTAGCAGAAACCTTTTAAGGATTTTTTCTTTGGTTTCTTTTGGATCCTATTCAGGTTCCTGTTCTTTCCCAGCTCTTCTGCTTCTGGGATTACGACCTTCGTCGTCTTCTCTTTGGCTGAACATTGCCAATTCTCTGGTCAATGCGTCTGGAAGATAGTTCTTGTTTCCTGCAATTAATTCAACAGTATAATCATATTGGTTAAGAAACAATTGCCAGTTGGCTAATCTTCCTCTATCAGCAGCTTTGTCAAGTTTAAAATTTTTAAAATTCTTTACTCTGGCACAATCGGTGCGGACAGTAAAGGTTTTTCCAAGATATGCTGGAGAATTTAAAATTGTTTTCTTGACAGCTAAAATTTCTTTTTCCCCTGTGGGTTAATTCAATTCTTCAGGGCTGAACTTGCCACTACAAAATTTGCAGATCTTTTCAATGTTAGTTCCAAGCGCTCTCGCCAGAACAACACCGGACCAATAATTATCACTCGCATCTGTCTGGAGGATAATTTCATCATTTTCTTCTGGTTGTTGAAGAGGAGGGAGGTTTCTGCAGAGATTTTTTATCTGCTTTACGATCTTTTCATCATCTTCAGTAAAGCTCCATTTTCTTTTGGAACTTGTCTTAGGAGATAACATTGCTGTTAACCCTGAGATCTTGGGGATGAAATCTCTCCCATAATTTATGACACCAAGGAATCTCTCTAGACTCTTAGCATCAGGAATTCTGTCTGGGAACTTCCAGATCTTTTCAAGGATATGTGGTTGGAGTTTTATGACTCCATTCTTGATGTTTATTCATAGGAAATCAACTTCATCAAGGATAAAGAAGATTTTCTTCTCGCCTAGGATAATTCCATGCTGAACTATCAGCTTTACTACCTCATGGAGATGCTTCATGTGTTCTTCTCTGTTTTTGGAGAAGACCAGGATGTCATCTATGTAGACGACGCAGAACTCCTTTACATGCTTGAAGATGTTGTCCATCTTTCTCTGGAAGATTGAGGGAGCTTGCTTCAGACCAAAAGGCATTACTAGCCATTCGTAATGACCTTGTGGTGTTCCAAATGCAGTGAGAGGTATGCTCTCAGAATGCATCTTGACCTGCCAGAAACCCGACTTTGCATCGAATTTCGAAAAGACTTTAGCTCCTCTGAGCTGGTTAATTAGTACCCTGACTTGAGCGATCTGATAACCGTCTTTGACAGTTTTCTTATTGACATCTCTGTAGTCAATGACCATTCTAGCTTTTCCTTGTAGGTTTTCTGCATGATTTCTCACGTAGAATGCTGAAGCATGATGAGGGCTAGTGGAAGGTTGAATTAATCTCTTCTTCAAGAGATCTTCAATATCACTTCTGAATTCTTTTTGATCTTCCTCTTTGTACTGAGGAATGGCTTTGACATGGCAGATAGCGTTCATGTCATGCAATCTCAATTCACAGACCACTGGGTCTTTTTCCCAAAACTTCTGAGGATTTGTATCCACATTCTGCTCGAGTAGTTTCTTGATTTTTTCAAGAGTGGGAATTTGTTGAGACTCAAGCTTGTTCTGAAAGTGCTTGAGGTTGTGCTCATGGATGAAACTAGCTTCTTCATCTTCACTAGTTTCTTCTTCTTCTTCAGAAGATTCTTCAACAAGCAATTCTTCTTGTTGCTTGATTTGGAGTATGGGTTGAAATTTGGGTTTGTAGGGGGTAAGATCACCACTATTCTGTTGCAATCTCTGATGTTGAGTAGTAAAACCGGGACCTACCACACTTTTTGCTTGTGTGAGCCGGTCTGCCCAGAACACCCGTTCTCCTTTCCTGAAGCCTATTGCTTCTTCATCCTGAATGAATCGTTGTTGGAGAATAAAATCATTTCCCAACAAGAAATCAGATCCTTGGCCTTCAGACTGCCAAACATTCTGGATGATAAATGTTCCTCCACCAATGGTGATATGAACATTTTTTGCTACTTTCTTCATGGTGAGATGGCTTCCATCAAATGTAACACTAGTAGCTGACTTCTTTTTATCTTCTTTCCAGAGTTCATCTGGAATTGCAAATCTCTTTGCAACAGTAAATCCCGATCCATTATCTACAAATGCATGTAGATGATATTTTCTGTGATCCGGGAATTTTAGTCCAATCTCTATGTAGTTGCTGTATCTACTGGTAGAGACGACCTTCGATTGATGAAGCTCATTTTCTTGAGCTTGTTCCTTTGGAATGAATGGTTTACATTCTTCTGGAACGTTTTCCTGCGTGGGTGATTTGTCTGCACATTCATTTGCACCATCATCCCAATTTGTAGGAATTATTTCTTTGCTGTCTGGATTATTGTACCAGGACGGAGGATCATATCTGACTTTATAATCAAACTTGCCGGATGGTTGGCCAAGTAGATCCCATGTGCCAGTATCCGCAGCTATAGCTATCTCTTGTCTTTCTAAGAGATGAACAGTTTCTGGTGGTTTCATCAGTTCAACATGTTCTGGTATTTCAACCAGTTCAATATCTTGATCGACTTCTTCTTCATCGATGATTTCTTCCTTTTTCGAGGAAGAGGGTTCCATGGTTTCCTGGAACAGAGTTGTTTCAGCTTCTTTTGCTTCTTCTTTCGCCTTTTGCTCAGCGAAATACTCTTCGTATTCTTGCTCAACCAACTGGCTGACAAGACCTTTCTTGGTCTTTCTTCTTGCTTCAGCTATGAAGCATTCTTTGTGATAAGTCTTCTTAGACTCTTCACAAAACATAAGGAGACCATTCTTTTCGTGACATAGGCAGTAGTCACAAACGAATGTATCAGGGTTTACCTGATAAGAAGACATGAAAGTTTCTGTCTTGCTCTCTTTCCAGTTTTTGATTCTCAAAACATTTATCTGTCTAGACTCGAAGTACTCTACTTCAGAATCTGACTCTTCTTCTGATGAACTTTCTTCTTCAGACCAGGCAGAGTAGACTGACCTGTCGTCTTCTTCATCATCTGAATATACTATCTCATAGCCTTTCATGTTTGCTGATTCTACTATTTGCTCATATTCTTCAAAGAGAGCCTTAGTAGATCTTTTACCCTTTTCTGGGCATTCATTAGCATAGTGCCCTTCAGCTTTACACAACCAACATCTGCAAGCTTTCTTGCTCGGTTGTTGTTTATGCTGATGAGTATTCTTCTTTTTCTTGAAGAATTTCTTTTTAGGATCTTCATCCTGTTGCTTCTTGTCATTGGAACTCTTCTTGAATTTCCAATTCTTCTTCTGATTACTCTTTTTGAATTTTTTAGAGTAATAATTTTTTTTCTTTTTTCTGCGGAAATTGGATTCATGACATCACCAGTTTGTGGGCATATCCAGTATTCCATGGCAGAAATTCTCAACTCCTTTGAGTTGCTTCTTGGCCATTTTAGCTCTAAGATTGGCTTTGCATTGCTCCTTCAGTAGTTGCCGGATTCTGTCGGCAATTCCTCCAACTGAAAATCTTTCAATTGGTCTCTCAGCTATGCTTTCTCTCACAGCTGTTCTCCATGGTTCAGGGAGCTTTCTGTGCAATAGATTAACTAGATCAGTATTCTCTAGTTCACCAATTGTACAGTAATATTCCTGAAATTCATTCAGGTATTCTTCGAAGTATCTCATGTCGCAGATCTTGAGCGCATAGATATTCGACTTTGCCGTTTCTTTGGCTTTCTCACTCAGATTTGAGAGATCTCCACAGAACTGATCGTACAGGGGTACTGCAAAATCATACGGAGACTTGGAATTTTTTATCTCTTCAAGCCAGTCTCTTCCTCTGGTGGTTTCTTTGAAGGATAGGTAGTACTTTTTTGCCACTCCAGTGAGAGTAGTCTCATAGTACACCTGCAAATCTGGTGCTTCAAACTTGCCAAGGGTAAGTGCAGAGGCCATCATTAGGCTATCTACCCATTGGTCAATGGTTTTTCTTTTGTCTAGACTCTTGTCTAGATTCAACCATATGCCGTAGTTTGTGATAGGAACTCTTGGCAGATTGTCCTCGGGGACGAATCTTTGAGAATTTCTTTCCCCTTTTTTACCCGTGGGGGCTTTCTGGACTGGGAGTTTTACTTTCCCTTTTTCTCTGCTGATGAAAGTTCTGGAGCTATCTCCATCTTCCATTTCAAGATCTTGATAAGGAAAGACTTTTCTTGTCTTTCTAAATTTGAACTCTTTCATTGCTTCGATTAGTTTTTCTAATCGTTCAGGACTTTCACAATTCTCAGCTTCTGTGTAAAGTTCATAGAGCCTCTCAGCCTCTGAGCATGTGGACTGGTCTGTTCAGATCAGCTTCCAGATCTTCTTCTGATATTGGCTCTTCTATAGTGGGTTTTATCCCATTGACACCGGCTTCTCTGGTGCTGTAGCTGCTTCTCAGAAGGTTGTTATTTATCCTGAGCTTCTCAGGACCGACATCACTTTTTCTGTGGTTGTCGAAGTTGAGGCTGATTACTCCAGTTCTTCTACTCTCGTAGATCTTTGCTTTTGCACTTTCTGCTGGTAGCTTTGGACCGGATAATTTCCATTCAATAGGAAAAGTTACTTCATTCCAAGCAACTTTGTGAATCTGCTGTGAATGGTTCTTCTGGCTGGTGAGGAATCCAGTAGTGAGACCAGGGATGTTGGAAATCCGTGTCTTTTGTTCTACTGTGGTGCTCATCAGTTTATAGTACACTCTGTATACTATTGCCAATTCTTGCATATCTTCTTTCATTGATATGCCATCTGTTTTGACTCTTAGTCGAAGACAGTGGGCTGCATCCTTCAAGCTGGTGGTGAAGGTGGGAAAGCAGTTGAAATATGCTACTTGATTGCACAGTGCTGCTTCTAGAGTTCCCAACAGACTAGCTTGGAAGTCTGTCTGTCTGTTGTCTTGCAGGACACATAAGACTGAACTGTTGATGCCTTCTCTTGCCAAAAGCTTTATGCCGTCTTGGACTGCTCCAATGTGCATAAATTGGTACTTCTTTGCTTGTGCTCTGGCAACTTCAGCTGGAGTGATCATCAAGAGATCTGTCTCTCCGGATGTTGATGGGGTTGTGAATTCAAGTACTTTGAAGTGATGGCTGTCCATCAGGTCAAATGTTCCCCGTCTGTAGATCTGTTTGAAATCTAGCTTTGGAATTGAGGCGTTTTTTACCTCGTGCTCGATTTCATTGTATTCATATTCTTCAGAATTTAGGAGTTGAACTCCTTTCTTTTTTCCAAAGATGCTTAACATCTTCATTTCTCTTTTTTCCAGGTTTTCATACCGGATACTAGTTTGACTAGTAGATGGTTCCAGAAAAATCATGTTTGGAACACGATTTGAGTCTGGTTTCTCTAATGGTTTGAACCCATTAGTTTTCTTTTTTACTGTAGGCAATTTCTTGTCCTTCAGTATAGAATCCAGCGTTTTTTGCTGTTCTTTGATTTTTCTACTAACACTCGTTAGTTTTTCTTCTTCCGTTTTTGGAAGATCTTTGATATAATCCAGTTTGTTTTCCAATCTTTCCAATTGGTGGATTATAGCAGGTAATTTTTCTAGAGTCGACTGACATCTAGATATTTCTAGGATCAACTTCTGATATTTCTCATCAGAAGATTTCAGTAGAAAATTTATTTTCTCTAATAATAATTCTGACATTGTCCCCATTAAGGAGGGGTTCTCCTTGAGCTAGTTTACAAGCTCTGATACCAGTGAGGTGCGGATCTAACCAATGCTCAAATAATCAAGAGGTTTTTGTTCCTCCTCTAGAACATATAAGAGATTTTCTATCTCTTCCTCTATTTTATAGATTCTAGTTTGAAGTCTATAAATAATATCCCAATAGTTGGGTGAAGCTCTATTAAGGCTATCTCTATAGGCTTTCGGCTTTCTCAGTTTTTCTCTTTCTTTTTGTAATTCTTTGCTAGTACTTCTACAAATAGCAACTAATTCAAGTCTGTCGATGATCGAAATTATGAATAGTAAAATGTACTGTTTACCTTTGAATAGAGGATGCTTTTCTATCAGTCTTCTGTTTAAACAAATAAATTTTTGGAATGGGCCCACCACGTTTTATCAATTGTAGCAGAAAATAATAAACATATTATAAACTATTGTAAAGAAATAACAGGAGGGTACTGATGGAAAAAAAAGGTGAAAGTTGTGTGAATAAGAAAGAAAGGGACGACTCTCTGGGTGAAGAGGAACGAAACTAATTTGTTGGGGTTTTTTGGGAAGTATTTTGATAGAAACAGGGTGTATGAGCATTAACCCTAAAAAAATATCAATACGGTACCTGAAATTCTCAACCCGACAGAAGATAGGTACCTAAAGTCGTTAGCTCCGTTACGGAGATTGCCAGGTGGCAATTTTGAACTTACAATGACAAATTTACCCTTTTACTCTTTTTTTTTCTTATTTATTCTTTTTATATAATAAAAAAAAAACAAAAGAAATGGTTTTTTTTTGTTATATATTTTTTTGAAGGTTCATAGTCACTTCCTTCTTGCTTATGAGTTCTTCTTTCTTACTTCTTCATTTCAATCATCCTCGAGAGCCAGCAGCAACAACAAGGATTGAACCTCTCTATCTTGCCCCACTTCAACTTTGAACCATCTTCTTCAAGTTTCAGTCAAGAGAGAGAATCCAGACACACCTTATAAAGGCCAACCCAAATCATCAAATTTCAAACCTCTTCTTATCTTTCTGGGTTTCTTTCCACCTTTGCTTTTCTGGGTTTTCTTCCCCAATTTGATTCCAATCTTGTCCCATAATGCTTCTCTACTAAAACCCCCATTTCTTGACCTTTCTTCCTCTCTTTCTTGAAAAAAAAAAAAAAACAGACCCACGAGGGAGGGAGCCATTTTTGTTTGATGGGTGTGTTTTTATTTCAAAGAAGCCCGAGAACAACGACGACTAACGAAGCCTTGCCGGTCTCCGCCGGGGTTTAGTCGGCGACAAGCGAATAACCGCAGTCCAATCTTATGCCTTTCGTCATGGTTCTTGTGGTCATTGCAGAGATCTTGTTCTTGAGTAAGATTGATTTGGCCAATAAAGCTGCTTTCGTCGTTTCTTGGAATGAATTTGTTCTCGTTGAGTTCGATGGTGGGTCGTGATGATTTGGGATAGAATTTTCAGTCGAAAAATCCAATTCCAAATTCGCTTAGTGTTTGGTCGTTTCATTTTCCATGGCGGCAATTCCAGTTAGGTGGCTGGCGGCGGTGTAAAGTACTATCAGGGCCATGATTTCTTTTCTTTGGGACACACTCATCAAAATTGAAGTGAAGTAGAAAAGAAAGAAAATTTGAAATGAACCGAAAAACAAGAGATGATTTAACAAAGCAACTAATTCCATTGGAATGTAAAGACAAAAGTAAATTGGTGAGTGAGAGAGAAAGTTTGAGTTCTTATAGAACCCAGATTTATGCAGGAACTGAGGATCCAATTTTATGAACCGAGATTTCAACATAAACCCAGATTTCATAGAAGGATTCCGGCGTTAATCGCTATCGGGGTTAATTGGTTGATTTGGGCTGGCGGTCTTTGGCAGGTTGTTCACAGAGACCGAAGGATTCCGAAGTTATTATCGGGTCCGATCTGACCTTTCTTTATTGAATTTTCCAGATCAAGGAAAAAAAAAAAGCCTGGGGCTTTCGGGTTGAAGGCGACAGGGGGGTAGAGAGAGAGAGAGAGAGAGAGAGAGAGAGACATGCTTAAGAAAAAGAAAAAAAAATTAAGGCATGAAAGGATGATAATACCCATCAAAAATTGATAGCTGGCAATTTCCGTAACGGAGCTAACGGACATATGTACTAATATTCGGTCGGGTGAAGAACCTCAGGTACCATATTGATATTTTTTTTAAGTTCAGGTACCAAAAGTTATAAGGAGGAAAAGTTTGGGTATCGTACGGACCATTTTCCCTAACCAATATGCTATAGCTCCCCAGCACTAGTGTGTTACCTATATATGGTTACTGAACATTTTAGTTGCATTCGTGTACAGTACATTGATGACACGATACATCAAGTAAACCATTCATATTGAGACATTCATCACTGAATATGAGATAATTCAAGGTTTATTAGTTGTCGTAGCAGTGGAGTTATGGGTTGATGTATGTGGGATTTATCTCCAGCCTAAAGCCATGTCTACAGTGAAATCTACTTACCAATCCCATTTTTCTAGTTATGAGTAGTTCTTGGACTTGGAATTTCATGTTGGGACTACTAATAACACCAATTAGTATTCTACGCTACTAAAATGACTAGACACTCTCAGTTTCTCTCACTCTTTTTCCCTCAATTTCCATGACCGGAAAACTAAACTAGATAAGTCAAATCCTCTGCGGTCGTGTTGTCACTTAAATGCAAATCACCGACGATCAAGTGATGATAGTTTTCACCAACGACTAGCATGACCATCTTTTTAGGTTCGACGTGTACACTAGACATTCCGTAGCTCTATTATTGTCCTTTTGGACACAGAAAGTTAATTTCAAACTTGTTAGTCAAATTTATTGTTATAAGTAGGCCCATCAATGATTGTTGTTTGTATTATTCATACTACGCTTAATGATTACTTTTATATTAATGAACTATTGATAACTACATTTAAAACCTATTGATTTTCCTTATTCACACTTAATATTGTCAATTGTAGCAAAGGTTAAACAAAGGCCATTCTCGTAGAAGACTATAGTTCTAACTACTCAAAATAATGTCACAAAAGTGACCATTGTTCCTAGCGAACAGCAGTTGAAAACCTAATTAAAAACCTAATCTAAACTACTCAGAAAAATACAAATATTTACAGAGATGTACTAGACACACAGGGCGTCGAGTACACAAAATTTGGTGATTTTTGGAATTGATTTACTATTCTAAAAAAATACAAAAATATAGAGGACAGAAAGTGACCAAAACAGATTTTTGTTTTGCTTTTAGAAAACAATGAGAATAAAGCTAGCTAGGGAAGATGCATCCACCCTCGACAATCACACATAAGACAATCTGTTCAATCCTAATTCAATTAATCTAGATGAAGATGCTCAGGTTGGCTCGGTACGCTTGAACTCAACCTATTACTCTTTTTTACTTCGTACGCTAGGCAGGAAGTGCTCTACACCTAGACTATTCACAATAAATGCAACCTAAAGGTACACTTATTAGATTTAACATGCAGATCATTAAATTCTAAAAGAGTTTGAGACATCACAAGGATTGCAAATAACTTAGCGCCTTGCTAAACCTAGGACTTAGTTTACTTGATAGTGAAAACTAACAATTGCTTCTCTAGAAGGTTTGAGGAGTCCAACTATTGACACAGGCATCAAAAAATCAAAGCGGTAGAATCCTAAAATGCATACTAAGCGTGCACTTAAAGCACACAAGTAAGAATTCATCAATGGAAAAGTAGTAAACTACAGTCTCATCTTGAATTAAAAGAAAAACAAATCAAAAGTCCGGTCATCTTGTAGTTCATGTCTAGGGGCTTCAAGCAGCCACCTAACTAATAAAAACTAGTTAAACATGGAAGAAATAAAACAACATATAGAAGGGAGGAAGAGGGAGAGAGAGCTGCTGCATATGGATCCCCTTTTATATGATTAGAGGTTGCCTTCATCTTTCTTGTTGTGTAGGAAATCCAAAACCTAAAAGAATTAGGGTTAGCGTGCTTAGGTAGAATTTTCCTATTGGCTGTTGAACTTGATGACTCATTCCAACCATTCACGTCACGCAATTCATCGATATTAAGTTAGAATATGAAGCATAAACTCAATCTCAAGCTTCTTGGTGTGATTTGGGCCTCGAAACATAAATTCCCGTCCAACTACAGATTCACTCGCAGCTTGACCTTCTTGTACTAAATCGGTAATAACTTCTTCTATGAAAATGATATTGATAAACTGTAAAAAGATATAGAAACTAGATATCCTAGGCTTTCCATCTATATAAATATCATCATCTAGTTCATCTTGTGCTGGTCTCAGTGCTCCGTCGAAGTTGACTGTTTTGCACAGGCAGATTTGCCAATTTGTGTTAGCCAAATAGCCACCCTCAAGTATAAGGGGTACAAGTAATAGTATAGGGATTTAAGAAAGATTGTCGAACCCACGAGGATTGAATTCCTTTTACTAGCTAGGATGTTAACCTAAGGAGAGCTAGAATATGCAAATGTACAATCACAAACCTAAATTCACAAGGAAGTCTAGGCTCATGGTGAGTATGTGTAAGATGGAGTAGTGATTTGATTTTGGTTTTTGAAGATAGTTTTGAATTGAAAAATAGCTAGATGCTCAAATGGAAATTAAATTACTCTAAGCTAAACTAATGATCAAATAGATGAAGTTAGGGGTTGGATTGTCTACCACTAACCTCCCTTGCAAGTATTGAAGTTCAAATACAAGTGATGCTATTCTTATTTCCCAATTACCGTATTTGCATCCGGATAAGACTACAAAGGCTTAAACTCCTTTAATGTTATCAATTCCAACAGGATAAGTCTAGAATTAACTACCTAAGAACAAATCCTATTACCGGTTAAATCTTAATTAATTGTTCCTAGATGCATAAAGCTTTGAGTTTAGATAATCATGTAAGCAAACCAATCCTAGATCTAGGTGATTTTAACTCACAACCTTCATATGCACATAGAGGGTGCTATCATGCTATCAATGCTCAAGGTTAACTACTCCCTAAACATTTTTTCATGAGATGACAAACACAACACATTCAAAGTAGTTAAGTTTGAATGAATGCATGCACTTCTTGAATTAGCATATGAAGATGAAAATACAAATAACATCAAATGTAAATTAAAACAACAATTCATACAAGTTTGGATAGGGCTTTCAACCCTAGCCCCAACAAAGTACTACTCACTCATAATTACATATACTAACTTCATAATCAAATTAAACACCAAATATAATCTAGAGTCAAGAGGGATAGAGTTGGCTTAGTGGTGTGTCGGATGGTCCCCAAGCTCACGTCTTGGTGGTGATTCCCTTCCCTTCTTGCCTTGAAGATTTGATGATAAAATATATTGAAGCTTGTATTATGTATTATGTGAGTAGGTGGAGTAGATGGAGAAAATGATGATAGAAAAGAGTGGAGAAATGATGTAGTAGTGGTGGTATTAATAGAGGTAGATGATAAGAAATGGTGGTGGTGATGGAGGAGATAGAGTAGTATGGATTTTAGGAGGTGGAGATGGAGGTTTTGTTGTGGACATAGAGACAAAAATGATGTAATGGGGTGGAATGAGTGATGCTTTAAGAGTATGATGAAGTGATGCTTATATAGAGAAAAGAGAGATGAGTAAAATGATGAATGAAAGCAAAAGGGAGCAGCTCAAGCATTATAAGAAGCATGGAGGTGAAGTATGAGAGTGGTAATAGATCATAAAAACAAGGGAAAGGAGTATGGAAGAGATGGAATAAGAAGAGGGAAGTAATGATGAGCTATTAAAGAGAGTAAAGTATAGAAATATGGCTAAGGGAGAAGAGAGGAGCAGCTAGGTCTCTTTATTATGCATGGGAAGCAAGAAATGAAGAGTGTTGGAGTGGTTTTGAGTCACCAAAGTCAATTTGGCAACCAAAGGAGAGAAGGTGAATATGGATGTCTATTATCCAAAGGATAATATGATGGACTCATCTTACCATAATCTTGTAGAATTCTCCTAGGGCTCTCCTTGATAATTTCAGCATCATAGACTTTCCAAAAATGGACAAGAAATCCGTCCAAAGAAGGTTCTAGGCCAAACTGCCATGTTTTGACTTTGTTTTCTGCTTCTGAAGCTTTCTTCAATTGAATCTCCACCGAGACTTCGGAATTGGCCTTCGACTTCTTCATACTAAATGTTTCTTGATAAGTGTAGATAATTCTGGTAAAATTTCAGAGTTTAGTTCACTGTGGTTTGGCCGCAAATGCTGCCGAAATCCGTACAGGTCCGATCTTTTGAAGGCCTTACGCTCTGAACTAGCTCTTGTATTCTTCATAATAAATGATCCTTAGGATGTCTAGAATGGATCTGAAAAGTTTCAACTCATTTGGAGTTCTTTTGGTTAGGCTTCCACCCCTCTTTTCTTGTCTAGCTCGCTTTCTCCTAGCCGGACAAGGAAAATGTGCTAAGGTTGACTTTTAGTGCATTTCCATACTTCTCCATCATTTCATACCATGATAAGGAACACATAATAAATATATATATAAATAAACACAAAGGTTAAGCAAAAGTACAAGATTGGGGGAATAATGGAATTGGATTAGTCAACATTAAATTGGACTTTAGAACAAATAATTTTCATGTTTTAGGGCACAAAAATGTATATGAATCATGATCCAACAATTTGCCTTTCAATCCCTCTTTTGCTTCTTTTCTTCTTCTTTGATCCAATTACCTATAAAATAAATAAATAAAGTAAATAACTAGAAAATACACTAAATTAACAAAGAAAGTATGGATGTTAACGTTATTAATATCACATAAATATGCTCCTATCAACTATTGAGTTAAAAAAATAGAGTTAGGGATCGACTGTTCAACAAAAAATAACCATACGCTAGACATTCCGTAGCTCTATTATTGTCCTTTTGGACATAGAAAATTAAGTTCAAACTTGTTAGTCAAACTTATTGTTATAAGTAGGCCCATCAATGATTGTTGTTTGTATTATTCATACTACATTTAACGACTTTTATATTAATGAATTATTTAAGTTAAAAAATAGAATCAGGGACCGACTGTTCAACAAAAAATCACTATGTGCATGTGCAAATTTGTAGGTACAAAAAATCACTACAATCTAAGTTCAATGCTTCCTCCAAAAACGGAGCCAGTACATGTAAATAGATAGAATTTATTTTAAGCAACACAAAATTTATTTCCCGCTCCATGTCTCCCTTACATATCAGGATCAGATTAAGTGATCAAGACATACTATTGTTAAGCTAGTGGCCTTGTGTTTTGTTTGATGCACGAGATGCATTAAGATGGTTATTACAACTTGACCAGTTAGCTGTATTGATTTCCTCTTAAACCAATCCTCAATACCAAAATCTCTTTCTTTCATTTTTTTGCTGTCACTTTAGTTGTTTTAGTACAATTTTAAGCAACATCACAATGAAATTATATTGTATATTTAGACCAAAAGAAAAACTCCATAACCTAAGCTATTGTCTTTCACCATGGCTATCTCATCAACTATAAAAATTCAAGTTCCACTTTTATCTTAATACACCCAGAATGTATTCATTTCAATTTGAAGTAGAGATTGCAGAATTTGATTGCAGGAGCATTTCAAAGTTAGTAGGCCAATGCCATATCCAAAGTGGACACCTTTATTTCCACAACTGTTCTATCAAATGTTGATAGACATTACTTCTCTTTTCTGTCATGGTTTAGGCCTGAAACACTCGGATGATCGAACGAACTTGATAATGGAGGCAGTATTCTCAAGCTAGTTGCACACAAGTATTCTTGTCGTGTTGCATGTCTTGATGTAGATGGATAATCAAACTTGCTTCTTTCTCAAGAACTAGCTTAGGATAATCAAACTTGCTTCTTTGTCTTGAAGAGACAATTTTAGAAGATAACGAGATGCATTTGAATGCTAAGGAAAGAGTTCAATTCTATGGTGATTTGGGGTATTGTTTTGGGATTCATTCTTTATTTATTGACAGAAAAGGGTATTCCGGTAATATCCTCGTTGGTGGGTCCAGTCAATTGGAATTGAAAATGTCAAACATGCCACGTCGGCAATTAACGGTTGTTTTAATGGGATATATGACAGAATTGAGATTTTGTGGGATTAAAAATAGCCCGGGTATTTATTTGAAAGAATTTATAGATGGGGTATTTATTTGAAATGACCTCTAAAGTTCGGGTATTTTTTTGCAGTTTTTCGAATAAAAAATGATTACCATATAGCAATATAAAACAAGTTTGGTTTTTGTACAGTATGCACTTATTTTTCTAAAAAATCATATTATTTAGGTTTGTTTTTTAAATGTAAGGGAGACTGAGTGAAAATTTGGATGAAAAAATTTTCAGGGTGTACTTCTATAAATGAAGGATGTGCAAATATAATTACTCATTTTCAAATTTAGAAAATACAATCTCATTTTCTTGTTTTTATTTTTCAAAATTGTTTTTAGAAATCGTTTTTATGAATGTTACCGAACATGCCCATGTTTCTATGAAGTTTGGCAGCCGAAATTCAAGATCAGGATGCAGCAACCTAAGGTTTGGCCATGATTTCAATATCAATTCAGGTTTTATATATAAATGTATCAATTATTTGAGGAAAATGAATGAGACACCAAATTTTAATTTTAATTCGGTGTAAGATTTTGGATCTCTAACCCAACTCATTGTTTGAAGTGAAGTTAATCGGCTTAAAAAGTTTGAATTTGGTGTATAGATTTTTCTATTGGACTTTAACTCTTGAAAATTAAGTGAGACATGGAGTTGTAGCATTAATTGGGTTATAAAGCCACTGAAATGGTTGAACGTAGCCACACTGGCCTTATTTTGATAATAATGAAAGAAGACTAGCACAAACTAGATGATCTTATTTTGAGAAATGCTTGAGAGTAGTTGAGATTGTGCAACTTACAATGGAATCTAAAGCAGCAATGACAGAGTATGGTTGAAATGCTAGTTTGCATATTTAATCTTAGACATAATGTCCCCAAAAGTGTTCGAGTTATCATTCCAATTCAAACTTTTAGTTTTTCTTGACTGTTTGAGATACAATGTTCGAGAGCCTCTAAGCATGATCTAAAAACCTCCTTCTTCTCATGCTGGAAAAATGTCGATGATTTTAAGTGCAAGTACATTTGGAAACTCCTGAAAGTGTATAAATATTTGCTTTTGGATAAATTGTAAAACAATATTAAAAACATGAACGAGCAAAGCAATGCGTAACAACCTCCTCAAGATATAGCTTAAGATGCATATATAGAATGTGTTTGGCTCCAGTTGGTTCAAACAGAATGACTTCAATTAGCGGTCCTACTTTTTCTTTGTTGTCCATGAAGCTACTTAGTAGAACTAGATACGTCTTTATCATTGCACGAGTTGCATCTTGTTTCTTTTGGTGAAATAGTCGCTAGTCCTTCAACAATTTAAAGAAGTAATTGAAAACCAAGTCTAAAATTAGAGAAGCATGTTCTTTTTATTTTATTTTTTTTATGCAATCTATTTTTGCAATATAATTTTGTAGGGGTAGTAGGTCAGGCTCAAAATCAACTGTCTATATGTAAATAAGCAGTAGCTAGCATTTCTTCGTTCCTACACTTACAAAAAACTCTATTTTCATATCTCCTTGCATACTAATTTCCAAAAACATAGACTATAAATCCCATCTACCTAACTGCTTGGTAGTCAATATTGAACAGGCTGTGGGCAAAAAACAAGTTCGGTGGTTGTGCCATATTAGCCATCATTCCTGGGAAATTGAATTGCATATCTGTTGGCACACAAAATAAAACTGCATGGGCTCCATCACATGCTTCTCTTATGTCATCAGCAACTTGAACTCGTACGGGGTTAGAAAAACATCCCATAATTTGATATTAGTTTCTTAAAGGATCGATAATTCAAAGGAAAGCGTCTTCCTTTTGAAGTGCTTCACAGAATTTTATGACAAGTGAGTTGGTCAGATCAGAGAGGTTAGGTTTATAGGTCACGCCCACCACTGCAATCTCTTTCCCACTAAGTGTTGTCATATTGGTAAACACAAAACTCACAAATTGCTCTTGCTTTTTCTTAGCCAACCTAATAACTTGTTGAAGCATGTGTGATTCAGTGTCTAATCCACTCTTCTTGAGAGACAACTTATAGTAATGCAAATCTTTCACCAAGTCCGGCCCCCCAATTCCAATGTGGAATATTCTATAAAAGCTTCCCCGCATCTATAATCAAGTCCAACAATTTGTCTCACATGGTTGAAATTAGCAACTATTTTGTTGCAGTGATTGGCAATGATGTTCATAGTTGTGATGGGGAAGCATGTAAATAGGGTGAAAAAACGTTAGGCAATCTTTTTCTAAAAACGTGAAAAAAGAAGAAGATATTTTTAGTTTTTACTGAGAGAAACTAGGAACAACAATTCCATGTTTTCACTTTTTTTTCCTCCAAGTTTAGAAAATAGGTGATTCTAGTCAGACCTCTAAATTTGATATTTAGATGTCCTTCAATTTTTGTATAAATTTAATTCCCGTTCTACCCCTCAAGCAAAAATGAAGGAAAAAAAAAGATTATTGCAACAAAAGTTTATATTCCACCAGAAGAGAAAAAAAAATGCTTCTCTCTCATATAAAACTTTGAACGCGGTTTCTCTCTTGAATAAAAGGCAATAAATACTCATCAAATAATTTTTTTGAATTAAAAGTAGTTATGAACACAAGTAATGAACACATCTCTGATAAAGTGAAACTTATATATAAATAAAGTCAGCAATGGGAGAGCAACATGGAGAAGATAAAATATAGGGTTAAATACTATTTACTCCATGAACTTTTACCAAAAAAACACTTCAGTCCCTGTCTTTCTAATTTCACACGTTTACTCCCTGTACTCTCAATTTTGGACCAATAGGTCTATTCCGTTACTCTCCATCCAAAAATTCCGTTAAATTGCTGACGTGGCAGTCTTTTGGCTGTAAAATGTCTATTCTACCCTCGCTTACTGTTTTTTTTTTTTAAATTTAGTTTTTTCTCCTTTTTTTTTGTTCCCTCTTTTTTCTCTTCTTTTCTTCTTCTTCTTCTTCTTCTTCTTCTTCTTCTTCTTCTTCTTCCAACTCTTCTCCTTCTTCACCTCCTCACTTCCACTTCCGACAAACCCTCTCCGCCACCCTCAGACCCAATTCCCTCAAATCCCCCTCTCCGGATTCCTCACTTCCCTCCAAGCCCACTTCCCAATTAATTTCACAGTAAACATACTTAGACCAAGATAACAATATCACCTTAGTTGCTACAACAATTCCAACACAACAAGTTCTACCTTTAATCAATTTGTTCTAACCTCTTTGCTATACAGAGTTCGAAGTCCAATTAACAAACTTGACCCGAACTCAAAGTCCAAATGTAAATCACCCACTTCAGTAGCAAAATTCAAGATTTCACTGCCAAGAATAATCGTAACATATTTCGAATTCCAAAGCCAATTCAATATAATTACATATCAGTCCATACTCAATTTTCCAATCAGTTTCCATCCAATCAAACTTTCGACAAGAAATGAAGAACAGTTTCATTCCAAGAACTTAGATTTACCTTTGACAATCAATTTGAACATCAATTCCTGTTCTGTGACTAAGCCAGCACCAGAATCGAACCAAAAGTCCGGAGATGTCGTCGTGAATAGTAACCTCAGAGGAGACCAACAATACCCAACTCCTCATTTCGGCAACTCTTATCTTCTTCTTCTTCTTCTTCTTCCAACTCTTCTCCTTCTTCACCTCCTCACTTCCTCTTCCGACAAATCCTCTCCGCCACCATCAGACCCAATTCCCTCAAATCCCCCTCTCCGGATTCCTCACTTCCCTCCAAGCCCAACTCCTCATTTCAGCAACTCTTCTCCAAACCTCATCACACCCATCATCAGCACACAATTACAATGAACCCAGAACCTTGTGAATCGGATTCTCCAACTTCGTCCTGTCCAACCCCCGATTCGATAGCTTCAAGGTTAGCCGCTTTCACCACATTGAGTATCGGTGCACCGATGCCACCAACACCACCCTCAACTTCTCTTAGGACCTTAGCATGCCTATGGTTGCTAAGGCCTCGTCTTGCAAGAAGCCTAAGCCCAACAACGCCAAACCTGAAACGGAGTCGGTGACGGAGTGCTCTAAGGTGGAGTAGCTGTTCGGAGCTCAGATTCGAACCCGAAATCGAGGCCGAGAAAGAAGATGATCCAATCCAGGGAGAAGCTGATCCGATCTTAGGAGAAGACAATGAACGAGCTCCGATGGGCTTAGGGATGTTCTTCGGTGGCGGCTGGGTGAAGATGACATCGGCGGTGGTGGTGTTGAGGACGGCGGTGGTGTTGTCAATGACAGATTAGAAAAGGGCGCGGGAGGCTAAGTTGGAGAAATGGGTTTTGGAGAGAGAGGTGGTGGGCTTGTTCTGATTTGGGTGGTTACTAATGAGATTGGAGCTGAAGAAGTGAAGGGTGAGGGAAAGCCAGAGGACCCCTTCGCAATATGTAGAAGGAGCTCTTTTCTTGAGGCCGGCCATTTTTGCTGTTAGTGCTAGTTCTGGAAGAAGAAGAGATAAAGAGGTTGAAGAATAAGAAGATAAAGAGGAAGAAGAGAAAAAAGAGAAGAAAAAAAAAAGGAGAAAAAACTAAATTAAAAAACAAAAAATAGTAAGCGAGGGTAGAATAGACATTTTACAGCCAAAAGACTGCCATGTCAACAATTTAACTGAATTTTTGGACAGAGAGTAACAGAATGGACCTATTGGTCCAAAATTGAGAGTACAGGGAGTAAACGTGTGAAATTAGAAAGACAGAGACTGAAGTGTTTTTTGGGTAAAATTTTAGAGAGTAAATAGTATTTAACCCTAAAATATATATGAGACTATCCATAATAGAACCAAAGAAGATGGCCTTGTGTAGTTTGGATTATTGTAATTTTTTTAGGGGATTGAAATCCACACTCTCTAATTTTTAATCCACACTCCCTATTTGAGGCTTTGATTCATGTGAATACTAAACCCCTCTCTCTCTCTAAAAACTCATTCTTCAGTAACCCCACCTTCATTCCTATCTTTTTCTGGATCATGAATCTCAATGCTCCTCTCTCAACCATCGCAACAGATTGGATTTGGCTAATTGAAATTAGCAGTGTAGTAGCAACCAATTGGGGCAGCTTGCTTTTGACGTTTCTAATGCAAAGGATAAAATAGGAAGTGCGATGGAAAAAAAATAAGTGGGGAGGTCCAAAAAGTAAATTGAGAGATCTGAATAGAACCATCCTTAGAAAATATAGATATTTTTTAGCAATAATCTACTTAACACATTTTTAAATTTGAAAAATATAATATTTTCACGTTTATGTTTTTAAAAATAAACTTTAGAAAACTATTTTTGAAAACGTTACCGAATAGGCTAAGTAGTTCAGGCCTGTTAGTTAGACGTATTGTTATAAGTAGAACCATCAATGATTATTTTTTGTATTATTCATACTAAGTTTAATTTTTGAATCGAAAGAGGTCGGCTATTTATTGAAATTGAAAGATTACAACGATACAATGCCAAAAGACATCAATAAGGAAAGAAAACAGTACGAAACGAAAATTACATATGAAATAGAAAAAATTAATAACGCAAGAGCAACAACGTTGAGACACAGCACTGATTTTACACTATGGATTACAACCATGTAGTGAATTAAGTAGTCGACGGTTTGAGTACTCATGCAACTCCGCACAAATTGACAAAAATCAACGTGGCACCGGAATAAGGGCACTCTCCTACCTAAAAATCAAAGCTGGCCAAAGGTGTCAGAACATGGCCATGTTGGCAGACAATCTTTCACGAACAGATACCATAGCCTGGGGTCCCTAATCCAATACCAGTAAAGATCAGAAGCCCCAGGCCAATCCAAAAAATGAGGAACAACTCAATAAACAGAGTGAGCTGGATACCAAACCCAAAAACGACAATGAGTCGAAGTCTAGTCCCAAAGCCGAGAACAGGTCAAAGTCCAATGCCACAGCCTGCCAGAATCCCAAATCCGGATTCTCTTGCTTCGGTTCCAAACTGAATGCAAGTTCCAGTTCCACACCGGCGTGATCCCTTACCTCCAGCCTACCAGTGAAATCCAACTTCCAGACCTACATCCATCTCCACAAGAATCTAGCAACCCAGCCAAGCAGTAATCAATCCTAATCGCCCAACATTTGCGCAAAGAAAAGACCCAGCAACCATCTCTATCAGATAATAAACCACCGCCATCACATGAGATCCAAAGACCCAAATCCTCCATCATTGGATCTGTGTAATCAATCATCTGCCTAGACAGGTCACCACAACTCCAATGCCCGCCTTCGAATTCCATAGAGCAACCTCCGATGACTCACTAAAGGAAGTCATTGATGCGTAACCTCAATATGAGATCTCTATCGCCAAACATCCTTGAAATTGCTAACTACCGCCTCCGCCAAGCCCACCACCACCAATATGGAAAGCGACGACATTAGCAAAGAACAGATAGGAACTCATGAGTGACTTCATGAAGATGGCGTAGGTACAGGAACGCTGAACCCGAAAGGGTGCAGTTTCCCAAACCCTAGCAGAGCTAGGTCATAACATTTTCCATTCCTCTATACATTTATTTATTCTTAAGTTAACTACAGTACTGTACCCGTATCTAATTTTTTCCGTTTTGATAAAACAATTGGGTTAACTAAATTTCAGAGAGAGAGAAGGGTATGTTTAATGATTACTCTGTAACTCTAACAATTTCTCTATAATTTTTGTATTATAAAGAAGCAAAAGTCAAAGCTTTAAGCAATTTTTCTTTTCCAACTCTAATAGATTCCCTATTTTACAGCAATCTCTAAAATCTCTATAATTCTTGTTTAGAATTTTAGAGATTGCTGTAAATTTAGGGAATTTTGTTTGCTATTTCCTCACGATCCCTAAAATGAGGATAGTATAGGGAATCTGTTAGAGCAAAAGAGGCTCATTTTCCCCTAAAATAGAGAAAAATCAAAATACGGGGAAACTATTGGAGTTGCTCACTATTTGAGTTTTATTTTATTTTATTTTTTATTTTTTATAAAGGAAATTCACTAGAGAAATTTTAAATACACACCCTAAACTACTTAATACACATCCCTATTATTTTATATTTCAAATCAGATTTCATAGGTAGATTAAATGACCAAAATAGACATCTATGTATTAGAAGAAAAATAAGAATAATCATATCTTCCTTATATTATTCTATAATTATAAACACAATGAATTTCTATAAATGGCATCCTCATTTAAAACAAGAATAAAGTTAGAAACCATCTAATTTAAATTTTCCTTAAATAAATTGTAATTAAATGGGGTGACAGACCATATAATTTAGAATTTCAAATGAGGACCCCTGCTACCTCTACGATTTTGATTGTATAATGAGTAGGTCTATTTCTATGTACCACTGTGGGTACTACCACTATCTTCTTGTCTACCTATGTTCTTAAATGGCAGCGAAAGGGTATGTAACGGCCTATTCCGGCTTGTGATGAATGATATTATTGCCCCTCGGGCCGATTCCAAAAAAAAAAAAAAAATTTAGAATTTCAAAATCACTTAATGCCATTGTTTTAAAAACATATATCACTTTACTTCCACTTTTTAGTTCATTTTTTTTCCTAAAAGTTATGATTAGTCAATTTATTATCTAATATAAAACATCACATGTATAAAACTTTGTAATTGTTAATTTGTTTGACCATCCAATGACAACTTCATAGTTTTGCCATTGTGGAGAAACTACTAATATAATTTTAGTTGAATGTTCGACTCAAAATTTTATACTTGATCAATAGGGTGTTTCCGTGTTTGATGAATGAGAACTCAAATAATACAAAACCTATTTCTAAGCATCTATTTGAAGGAAACAATAATAAATCTTTATGGATTTCCCAATAACTAACACAAGTAATTAATATGGTCAATTATATATACTAATCAACTTAAATAGTAGCCTTAATGTAGTTAAATAATAGTGTATTTCATGATTTTTTTAGTTTAAGGATATTTTAGGTCATTTGGGTTGTGTATTTAGTAAAATAGTAGAATGAGAAATTAAATTGTAGGTGTATTGAGTAAGGAGTGTGTATTAAGTAACTAGGGATGTGTATTTAAAACTTCTCAATTCACTATGTGTGCAAATCTATAAGTACAAAAAATACTATGCGAGCAAAATCACTAATAACCAAGTGCAATGCTTCCTCCACCAACGGAGTCGATATATATAAATAGATAGACTATCATCTTAGAATCAAAGCATCCTGAGCTAATATATAAGCAACTTGATTTGCTGACCTCCTTGTATGCACAAGCTTGACAATAACCAACTGTTGTGGAAGAGAACGTAGATCTTCTACCAAAACACCCATAAAAGATAGTGTAGCAGATGGGGAATTAACTTCAGTGACCAAATCCAAACAATTTGACTAAAAGATGATGGGATAGAAGCCTTGGTGTGAGGCCAGCCGAGTTCCAAAAAGACTTGCTGCAAGCTCAGTGTGTTTAGCAAAATGTATATGTTGCTAGGTTTGGGTATGCATAAAAACTCCCAAATAAGCACATGTAGAGTCTCTAGATCTGCACTAAAAGTTGTGCAATTAAAGGATGCAACTGCATTCAATTGGATATAAACCTGTAACAGACATTCCCACTTGCGTCAAATGACAATACGGTAATTTGAGTACAAGATTTTATGGGAAAAATGCACCAACAATGTCTGGACTAATTGGGGGCTGTCAAAGTGATACATGGACTTTAAAACTCATCAATATGATACCTAGATTTATATTTTCTTGTCAACGTAGTACCTATGTCTACTTTCGGTCACGGTGCTGTTAATTCTGACCACGTGTGATGCACATGGTGGTGCAAAAATGAGGGCAAAAAAGACTTTTTCACTCCATCAAATCCTACATGAATTAATTCAAAATTAAAAATAAAAAACTGAATAATTATTGTATTGAAAATAAAGTTGAACAAATTTTTTTGCTTTGTTCTATTACCCAATCCAATACACTCTTAAAAAAAAAATCCCAGTCCAATCATCTTGACTGGATAATATCCCCATCAAAACTTCTCTGACCATGAAATTCAAAGAAACTATTTATTATGATCTTCTTCAATTTGGATTTGGATTCTTCAAGAACATTTCAGAGCTAATTCAAATTTCATTTGGATTTGGATACCCACTAAACAATCTCCTCCCAAAACTCCATCTCCAAATCACGCTTAGCCACCTTTCCTCCTCCACCAGCACTCCCACCTCAGTGACATCAATCAAGATAAGTATTTGAACCTAGCAATTCTTCATGTTCATCTTCTTAAACTAAGTAAAAGGCCCCAGCAAAAAAGCCAAAAAAAAAAAAGGCTCCCAGCAATTGTTCATGTTCTTGAACCCATTCATGTTCATCTTCTTAAACCCAGCAAACCCATTTGAGCTTTCGAGAGAAGAGAGATTGACGATGGGATTGAGCTTCAATTTGGAAGAAACCCATTCCAACCATTAATCTCAAATTGAACCAACAATCAAGAGGGTGATTTTGGTGCCCGTTCACCCTTTCTTTTCTGTGTGCAAAATGTGGCTGAGGGAGAATAGAGGGTGAGAGACTAGCAGGAGGCTTCTTGAATCACGCTTACCCACCTACCTAAATTCATATCCGAACAATCTGATCCAAACCAAGGTCGGTGAACAAGAACTTCAATCGTGGGATCACTCGATCCTAGCCTCACCTCTGCCAGCGCACAGCACAAAACAATCGGAAGAAGGTCCCATGCTGCCCCAAATTCAAACTCCATTTGAAATTCGACTTTGATCCTGCCACCGCCCAACTCACAGCTTTAGCCCAATCCAACTCCAAGCCAGCAACCATGATTAGAACCCGGGGCATTGGTTGGAGCCGCAATCCCGAGCTACAACAACTCACCCCCCCCCCCCCCTCGGAATCCCGGTCAGGGAAGTTTTGATGGGGATATTATCCAGTCAAGAAGATTGGATTGAGATTTTTTTTTTTTTAGAGTGTATTGGATTAGGTAAAAGAACAAAGCAAAAAAATTTGTTCAACTTTATTTTCAAAATAAATTTTTTTTTTTGAAACAAAGTTTCATTGCATTAGATAACCAGCCAAAAAGCCAGAGTCTAACATACACTTAAAGACAGAAAGATGGCGGGGTAACAACCACGCTCCTATCTAAGTAATGTAAACTCATTACAAGTCAATTTTGAGCCCACTTTGGAAGCGAACTCATAAACAAAGAACAACTCCATGTCTTCTAGGGCAAAATCATTGACTAGCATCCTCATTAGCCAGGCGCGCAATTGCGGTACCAACAGAGAGCCACTTCCTAGCAAACAAATAGGAGCAATTCCTTATCCATAAGTCACTTGAACACCAATTTTATTCCAGATAATTACTAACTCCCGTAGCAGTCTTAATCCGAAACGATTGGTTCTGGACCATAAGTCAACCAAAAAACCCAAGAAGGTCCACATCTCAGGCTTGGCCCACCTTCATCACTAAGTGACAAATGAGGGTGGTAAAACACCCACCCTACAGGCCCATAACAGAAAGCCCAACAACTCAAACTTGAGCCCAGGCCCAAAGACCCAAACCCAACTCTGAGTAAAGTGAGCAGCAGCCCAATTCTACTGCCGCCCCATCACCGTCGTCTCCAATCTCTTCGGCTGCCGGCCTCTCCAGCACTGCATCACCTTCCTTGGGTCCACTGCCTCTCTGCTACATACTAATCCAAGCCAGCAAACAGACCCAGTCGGAGAGGATCCAATCCCCTGCAATACCCACTGGAATCCAGTACCCTGACTTGCCTCGCTGATCGACTCCCGCTCTGGAAGCGTCACTGTCACTGTTCTCCCAGTCAGGAATTCTCTGTCACGGTGCTATGCTCAAACCGCAACCCTACACCGCACCCACCACGATGGACTGCAGATATGGATCTATACCAACCCAGAAACTAATCCGCCACCGCCGAACCCACCAAGATCCAGACCAAAGTCTGCACCACTACCACACCGTCGTCGCACCCGAGAGCGCGCCGCAGCCTTACCTGTTTTGGGGAGCAAAGCTACACCGCCACCCGCAACACGAAACCTAGGTTTCGTACTCCGAGATCGCTCTAAGAAAATCGTAGGCCTCCTTACAGTCTCATACCATATGAAGTGATTTTATTTTCACTATAATAATTATTCAATTTTTATTTTTAATTTTGAATTAATTCATGTAGGATTTGATGGAGTGAAAAAGTCTTTTTGCCCTCATTTTGCACCTCACGCGCGTCACACGTGGTTAGAATTAATGGCACCATGATGGAAAGTTGACATAGGTTACTATGTTGACAAGACAATATAAATTCATGTATCACATTGATAAGTTTTAAAGTCCAGGTATCACTTTCACAGTCCCCAATTAGTCCAGACACTGTTAGTGCATTTTTCCCAGATTTTATTATGGAGGTTGTTTTTAACATCCTATTTTCATGCTAAAAAAAATTGCATACTATGCCAAACAACGGATATACCACTCAACCAATGTTAGATTAATAATAATAATAATAAAAGCATACTATTTCTGCCAAATGAAGTTGAATTGTTCAATATGTACTATTCGTAAAAGTTTCCGTGCCGATCTACAAAGAAAAGTATTATCCTTGATTTTGTCTATGGTATATCCATGTAGTACAAGTACTAATACATCAAGCGGACTAGCTAATTCAATTAAGAGGCAAACTAGCTCTATTCGTTGCTACACTAGTATGGGACTACTCTACTTTTATATCAAAATAGTCTATTTTTGTATAGAACTAACTCTATTTTTAGGACCAAATTCAGTTTGCCCCCTTCAACATTGGGGCAAACATCAATTTGGTCCCTGATGTTTGTTTTTTAATCATGATAGTCCCTGCATTTTCATTTTCTATTACTCAAATTCAAAATTGAAAATTCAAAATTCAAAATTAGCTCGAAACGTGACGTCAGATGCTGAGTTGGACCCAACATCTGGGCCCACTTTTCAAACATTAACCCTCAATATGGACGAAATGTCCAAACCACCCTTTATTACCCAAAAACCAAAAAACAATGGCTGACTCCCTCTCTCTTCTTCTTCTTCCTCTTCCTCCGCCTTGAAAGACAAAGAACCTCTCTTCTCCATCAGAACTCGGAATAACAAAAGGTCTGACACAACAAAATTAGACTCTAATGCCCTTCCCATTCCAAAATCTCTAGCAAACCAAACATGTTTCGAATCAAATCTAGACGAACAACACCAAAAATCTAAAACCGATTTCAGAACCCCATAATAAATGGAAACAAATCGAATTGAAAACCAAATTGAATCGCAAAACAAAAGGAACATAATCAAAATTAGAAAGCAAATAGAGCCATTGCTTCAATTTCGATGGTGTCAAAATCGGAAATTGAAATTAGCAATCTGGGATTAGCAATTGATCCAACTCCGACTTCTGCCCCATCAATCCAGGTCCGGCCACCAAATCTCAACAACCATTCAACCCGATTTCCGCCATGATATAGATTCCCAAATCTCGTGCCACCCAACCAAACCCCATAATCATCCACAAGATTGTCATTTGCTTTAGTTTTGTCTGTTGATTCTAAGAAGAAGATGATTGATCTGGAGAAGCAGATCCTCGATGATAATGATGACGAGGAGGAACGAGAAGCAGTGATCAGGTCTTCTTTCGAAGAGGTTCCATCGGTCAATCTGGAGAGCCAACGATCTAACCTTTTTTGGAGAAGCAGTCCTCGATGATAACGATGATGAGGAGGAAGGAGGCGACATTGTTTCGATATAGAATATGCTCGGTCCAAATTAGACCCAGAAGCCAATTTCGCCTTCACGTACTTCATCATTATCTTCATCCTCCTTTGGTGGCGTCTTTGACGACCCTGACGTGCTCAAAGCAGTCGCTGATGGAGGCCGTATCGGCCATTTCAGAAGGTTGCCATACCTGAGTTTCTTGGCTAGAATGTCGCGGTGGTGGCACGGTTTTTGAGGACTAGGAAGCCGGCAAAGAAGGAGAGCAAGAAGGCGGCGGAGGATTGAGAAGATTGAGAGGTTGGATCGATTTGGTTTTAGGCAGAGAGAGGCAAAGTGAAGTAGGAGAGAGAAAATAACGAGGAGAAAGAATTTTTTTTTGGATTAAGTTCAGTTTACCCCCCTGAACTTTAGGCCTAAAATCAGACTGGTCCTTAAACTTTTTTTTTAATCAGACTAGTCCTTGTACTCTCAAACAATATCACCTAAGTGCAAAATTTGAATCCGGGTCCAAAAATGACGTCAGCTGCTGAGTTGGAGCAGACAAGGGGGCCCACACTTTAGATTTTTAAATCCTGAAGGAGGGCAGAATTGACATTTTCTATTTTATATATATATATATATATATATTTTTTTTTTTTTTTTCTCTAAATTCTCTCTCTCTCTCCTTTCTCTCTCTCCACTATGCAAAGAATATGGCAGAGGCTGCAAAGTCTCCGATCCGATCCCAAATCCTCCAACTCCCAATTAGATCCCCAGTCCTCATCGCCTTATCTCTCTCCTCCTCCCACTCTGCTCTTCACCAATCCTCCCCGATCCACGCGCCGTACCTCCCTACACTTCGACGCCCTCCCTCCTCCTCCTCCTCCGACCATGTCAACACCCCAAAATCTGTTCCGCAACACAAGAAATCAAAGAAATCGAAGCACAAGGAGAAGGGCAAGTGGAGTAGAGCTGAAGTCGATTTCTCCTCACCGGTGTCGCCAGAGAGATCAAAGAAGAAGAAAAGGAAGAAAGGCCATGAGAGGAAGGTGGCTATGCGTGGTGGTATGGCTAGCAAGAAGAGGCAGGTCGTTTACAAGAAGGTTATGTATGATGGAGGTGAGTTTAAGGTTGGTGATGATGTGTATGTGAAGAGGAAAGAAGATGCGAGCTCCGACGAGGAAGTGGTTCAGGTGGAGGAATATAGTTTGAAATTTACTTTTAGTTTGATCTAGAAATTTTGGATTTTGGATCTTGAAATTGCAGATCTAGAGTTGCTTGAATTTGTTGATTTGGGAGGGAGTTCGGGAGTAGATTACTTCGCGGCAGAGCGAAGATTGGCGACGGTGAGGGCTGTGGTGAGGGGTGGGGTCATTTGTTAAGCTGGTTAAAATTGTGGAGGCGAAAGTTTTGGTTGGGATGAGTTTTGGGGACATGGATGCGTGTATGTCGAGGTTGAGAGGGAGTGAGAGTGTTGGAGAATGGAGAGCGGGAGTTTGGTTTGGGTGATGAGATGAGAGTGGTGAACATTGTTTTGAAGACGAATTCGGATGCAAATGTAGGGATGAGGAGAATGGGAATTGAGTGAGAAAGTGAGGGAGAAGATGGGCTGGTATGGCTTCTGGTGAAACGAGTATTTCGAGGTGGAATGAAAGAGAGGATTTGCTTCTGGCAGCGGCGGGGAGGGAGAGAGAGAGAGTACAGAGAAAAAAAATAAAAATTAAAATTAAAATTAAAAATTTGTTCAAGTAAATCCAGAATATGTGTCTGGCCCAAACTCGAGGTTACTTGCTCTAGTTGAAATAGGGTTTATATTAGAGATATTCTCAGAGAATCTTAAGAGATATCCAATCAATGTACGATTATGTTTTCATGTACAACTCTATCTCTATGCTTGAAATCCTCTATATAAAGAGGCCCCTATTATCAATGAAAGTACAACCCAATTCTGTCCCAATTCAGTTTTCCTTAAACACGTTATCAGTACGAAGCCCTAACCCTGAAACAAATAGCCAAACCCTGATTCAAGAAGCTAAAAACCTTGAATCCGAATACAAAACCTTGAAGCCTTTCTGCCTCCACCTCACACCTTGAAGAACTCGATCCCAGAAGTCCAGAATCGGCGGCGCCACCCTAAGAACAGGCCGGAAATCTACCGAACTGGTCACCAGAAGCTCCATACAACCCGCAGCAAATATGCCATCGGTTCACCATCTTCCGGACATCCAATTTCCACCAAATTTTGTCAACAAACACCTCTCAACATGAAGATTCAGGAACTGGAAGAAAAGGGCCAAAAACCAGTCTCAAAGTTACTGAACTAGCAACTAAAAGTTCCTGTAGAAAACCGGCAGAAAAGAGAAAAAAAAAAAAAAGGGAGAAGGAGGCAGCCCAAGCCGAGCCCAAGCTGCAGCCCAAGCCACCCCCTGATGCAGGCCCAAGCCACAGCCGAAGCCCAAGCCACTACCAAGTCAGCCTGCCGTGTCATCACGCCACGTCAGCATCAGGGACCCACAGACACGTCAGCATAGCCACATCAGCAGCCGGACCCCACTGCCATGTCAGAATTCAACGCCGGTCAGCAGTCAACCCGGTCAACGACCGCAGGAGACTTTTCCGGCCAGTTTTCCAGAGTCTTTTCAGGCGACTTTTTCCGGCGACTTTTTCTGGTCAAATTTTCCAGCACCTATTTCAAGGTATTTTTTACTAAAAGTTCCCGTTTTTAAAGTTTTTATTTATTTTCTCTTCTTTTTCTCGGGGACTTGCAAACTCCCTTCTTCTACCCCCCTTTCTTCATCATAGGGGAGACCTAATTAAGCTGAACGGTGGGGGTTCGTGCTCACTCCAAGCTTGGAGCTTGTTGAGATCTCCAAACTTAGAGTTTGTAGAGAATTTATGATGGACCACTTACGTCATTGTTTCGATCTAATCCAATATCTTTTGGAATCGAATTTCTTGGAAGCGATTAGGCTAAAAAATTCCTAATTTCGTGGAAGCGATTACGCTCAGAAATTTTATATGTTTTCGTGGTAGCCTATTTCGCTCCGAAACTAACCCTTTTTATTGTTCTCTTTCAGGATGAGTAACCTGAACAAATTGGACTTTGCTCCATTGGAAAAATTGGCTCTAGATATCACAGTTAGGTTCGTGATCTCCGCTAGCATCTCAAGGCCGATGGAATCCTAGAGACGATTCTCGAGCCTAGCCAGGACGTGCTAACTGTTGAGCAAGCTCAAGCTTTGGAAGCAAATAGAGCAGCCTTAGAGGAAAATAAGGCGAAAGCCATCATCCTAATGACTCGTCATATGCATGATTCACTCCAATACGAGTGTATGAATGAAGAAGACCCCAGAAGGCTGTGGGTCTCACTCGAAGAAAGATTTGGCAACGTCCGTGACTCCCTGTCTCCTAGAAGTGAGATGGCATAGCCTCCGCTTCTGTGATTTCAAGTCAGTTCTTGACTACAACTCGGAAGCACTTCACATTAAATCCTTAATGGAATTCTATGGTAAAGAGATCATACATGCGATGTTGATTGAGAAGACTCTCTCTACCTTCCCTGTCTCTGCATTGAGGGTTGCTAAGAACTATCGAATCAATGTTATTGCAAGACGGATAACAAGGTTTCATGAGCTCATTGGAGCTATGAATGTCGTTGAAAAGCATGACAACACTCTTGTGAAGGACTATAATTTGAGATCTGTGGGAATATAGTATATTCCGGAATCTAATCATAGTCGCGCCCCAAAGAGAGGGCACCAAGAGCGAAACGCTAATCTTAGGAATACATTTGGATGTTCTGGTCCATATAATCGCTCTACTTGGGAAGGTAACCGCCAAAATGGGCGAACACGGAACCGAAGAGGTCAACGTGGAAAGAAAAAGGAGGCAACGCCTTTGGCCATGTTGGTGGCGCCACCAACACTGAGAGCCATCTAAATGATGCTTTCAAAGCACCTCAATCAATGGAGTTTGACGAAAGAGATGTATGTTCTCGATGTGGAGTGTCTGATCATTGGGCACACATTTGTAGAGCTCGTGAAGAACTAGTCACCGCCTACAAAGCATATTGTGAAGCAAGAGAATCTCACTATGTGGAACAAAAAGATCAAGAAGATGATCTAGAGTGAAGGGTTGAAGACTGCAAATCTATGTGGGATCAATAGATAGCCAATTCTGTTCAAGTCTTTATTTTTCCAAGAGATGTAATAGGCAATTACTATATACTTTGTAGTAAATGCCAATGCTTAGTCTTTCTTCAAAGTAGGCTCACCCAAAGTAAGTGTGATGTCTAGGAAGGTTCTGAGATTAGTGGTACTTATGCAAGCCTTGCTCCACCGACATCTCTTTACTCGTCACATTCATTTTGGAATTACCGAAATAAGTTAGACGACTACCATTGTTTTGCATTAGCTACCATTTTGGATTAGATTTTCTTTGGTTAAAGAGACAATGATGTAACTCTATTGGCTTATGAATAAAATTTCGAGTTCTTTTCATTATGACTCAATTTTGATTCTGAGCATATTAGTTTTGTGACTATGATGGCTGGGTCATCAATATTAATTCAAGGACATGGAATAGCCCAAGTTCCCCTTGCCAAATGGCACCTTGATTACTGTCACAGAAACTCTCTACGATCTTAGGGAAAATCGTACCCTATGAATAGCCAACGGATTCCATGCGAAAACGCATGTAGAGAACGGAAATGAGTTCCTTTGCAATACCTCTAATGATTGCGAATAAAGGCGCATCTTAGAGAAGTTTATGTGTCTCTCTAGCGGACTCTATGTCACTATTCGAGCTATTACATCCAATAAAGTTATGAGAGAAGATCTCTTGGATTTAGACACATATTGGCTTTGTCACGACAGGATAAGTCATCCTAGTCATGATATGATGATCCATCTACTAAAGACTTCACATGGACATCCTTTCTCTCAAGCGACATGAAGCATGAATCAAAAGTTGATTCCTGGACTAAAGTGTGACCGACGCTGCTGCCTGGGGCACCGCCTCCGTCCACCACCAGCCTAGGGCTGGCGCAGTCCCTATCCATAACTCCATGGATGGGGTCCATCATGGTGAGGGTGCCCCAGGTGATGCTGCAATCACCAACTGGCTTCAAATAGCGTTTCAGACGCTCAAGCCCAACCAAAATTCTCATTGGTTGCTTCTAAAGCCTCTCGCTCGTTTTACAAAGCCCGTTCCTTAGGGAAATTAGGACTGAGACCGTCCTATGCAAATGATATGAAAATACTCATTATGTTCTTCCATAGAATCCATGGGGATTCTATGGACTGATTCAACCAACTTGCGGACGTTTCAATATCTCATGATATTGGTTGATACGCAAACACGCTGGTCACGTGTTGTGCCATTGTCTACCTGTAAATGTTGCTTATGCTACACTCCTAGCACATATCATATGACAACTGGCTCACTCCCGGATCATCCTATTTAGTCAATTGGATTTGACTATGCTAGAGAGTTTACATCGAAAGACTTTCGATGGATATTGCAATGGGACTGATGTTGGACATCATATTCCCATGTACACACCCAAATGGTCTTGCGGAAACGACTACGATGGTAGTCCAGACATTGGTAATGCGCACCAATCTCCTTATATCAGCTTGGGGTGATGCAATATCGCATGCAGCTATGCTGATTCGTCTACGACCCACAGCCACTCAATGTACCTCTGCATTACAGCTAGTAACTAAGTATAAGTATTGTACTTACACATATTTGAGTGAGCAATTTATGTGCCAATTGCGCCGCCACAACACTCTATGATGGGTCCTTATAGATGAATGGGCAACTACGTTAGATTTGAGACTCTAACAATAGTCCGCCACTTAATGCCCTTGCAAGGCGATCTCATTACCTCTAGATTTGCGGGTTGTCACTTTGATGAGACAGTTTTCCCATCGTTAGGGGGAGATAAGAACACAGATGTTCAGCAGGAACAGCATGAATTGTCGTGGTCTATCCCCACTATTATCCTGATCCCTACTAAAGTGACGAGATAACACAAATATGCTGCACATATGCATGCAAGGAAGGACGTCCCTACGAGAAGACGTAGCGCCACCCTACACGGAGGTAAGCATGGCGCCAACGCCCAAAAGAGTGGCACTTTGGCGTTACAGGCCATGGCCTTAGCTAGGATGCTTGGGAGGCCCGTGGGTTTGAAGAACACTTTGGCACATTCCAATCCTTTGATCATCAAGACTCAAAATCATTCTCATGAGAATCTTCTGGGCTAGGGTTATCATTGGGGGACGCCTCAACGTCAAAACCTATTCCTGAGAATATAGAGCTCTATGAAAATTACACTAGTGTATATGAGACGTGGGATAGAAACTCCATCATAATTGATGACGTAATTGCGTTTTCCATTACACATGAGTTTGTTGAGTCCGATGATATTGAACCACGCTCCGTTGATGAATGAATGCCAACGTCGAGAAATCTGGCCTAAATGGAAAGATGTGATCCAGGTTAACATGGATTCTCTAACGAAGAGGAAGGTTTTCAAGCCAGTGATGCCAACACCTCCTAACATAAAACCTATTGACTAATGGGTCTTCTTTAGAAAGCGTGATGAGAAAAAGATATGGAAATCTCGCCTTATGGCGCAAGGCTTCTCACAAAACGCCCTAGAATCGACTACGATGAGACATATTCTCTCGTAATGGATGTCATTGCACTCCACTACCCTGTCAGTTTGGTAGTTTCCGAATAACTGAACATGCAGCTTACAAAAGTGGTCACTACGTATCTATATGGGGATCTAGATACGAAATATACATGAAGGTTCATGGTGAACTTCAAGTCAAGTGGCTCTAGACCACGGAGCTCGTTTACAATAGGTTGAAATGCTCACTAAGATGACTACTTGATTAGGAAGGGATATGCCCACACGTTTCCATAACAAGTTTCGGATTCCATCATGGTTCATGTTGGACATGATCTTCATTAGAAGCCCTTAAAGAGTTAAGGGAAACCGCTGAACACTTGAAATCCGAGTTTGAGATGAAGGATTTTGGGAGAACACGATTATGCCTCAGTTTAGAACTTGAGGATCGTGTTGACAGATGCTTAGGCATTTTGACAAGGTCAAACCTTCAAGCACCCCCATGATCGTGCTTAGTCTTGATCCTGAAAAGGACCCTCTTTGTCTAAAGGATGATGATGAAGATGTGCTAGAGGCAGAAGTGCCTTACTTGAGTACAAAAGGCGCATTATTGTACTTAGCTCAATGCACAAGACCGAACATCTCATTTGCAGTGAACTTGTTAGCTAAGGTATAGCTCTACGCCAACGCGACGCCATTTGATTGGTGTAAAAGATATCTTTCAGTACTTGAGATGTACGATTGTCAATTGATATGGGCTCGTTCTATCCCTACAGAGAGATGATGGATTCAGACCCATCACACACCAGGAACGCTGCCAACACTGGCCTGCGTCCTCTTTCCCCATCCCAAAACGACATGTATTTTGGAAGGTTTTGTTGATATTGGGTATCTCTCTGACCCATACAAAGGTCATTCCCAAACTGGTTAAGTGTTCACCATGGGTAAAGACCGTGATATCTTGGAGGTCTACAGAACAAACCCTAGTCGCTATATCTTCGAAAAATGCAAAGATTATTGCTCTTCACGAAGTGATTCGTGAATGTATATGGATTGGATCCATATTTACGCATGTTCGAACAATTGTGGTTTGAAGTCTACCACAAATGAGCCTACGAGCATATAGGATCATGCTACTTGTTTTGAAGCAAGGCTACATCACAAGTGACCACACCAAGTATAATCAGCAATAACAAACTCTTCTCAAGATCAAAGTGAACTAGGTTCGATCTGAGGACAGTATGGCAGACTTGCTCAATAAGTCATTGCCTAAATTCCACTTTCGAGAAACATGTTGGTAGCATCGTTTGCAGAAGTTATCCGAACTCCAATGACCATAGTGGTCAGAGGAGATGCAGACATCAGGAGGAGGTGTCTACATATATGGTCTTGAAACGTGAAGGGTGTGTTGTGCTTTTTTTCCCCTTCGACCGAGGTTATTTTTGTCCCACTGGCTTTTTGTTACTCGGCAAGGTTTTTAATGAGGCAACGAGAGAAGCACCACGTTTGGGCGACACAAGGGGGAGTGTTCAAGTAAATCTAGAATATGTGTCTGGCCCAAACTCGAGGTTACTTGCTCTAGTTGAAATAGGGTTTATATTAGAGATATTCTCGGAGAATCTTAGGAGATATCCAATCAATATACGATATGTTTCCATGTACAACTCTATCTCTATGCTTGTAATCCTCTATATAAAGAGACCCCTATTATCAATGAAAGTACGACTCAATTCTATCCCAATTCAGTTTTCCTTAAACAAAATTATATTAAATACGAAATGTCCATTCTGCCCTCCTTCAGGGTTTAAAAATCTGAAGTGTGGGCTCCCTTGTCGGCTCCAACTCAGCCGTTGACATCATTTTTGGACCTGGATTCAAATTTTGGACTTGGGTGATGTTGTTTGAGAGTACAAGGACCAGTCTTATTTTAGGCCCAAAGTTCGGGGGGGGTGGTAAACTGAATTTTTTCCTTCTTTTTTTTTGGTCTGTAAAGAAAAAAAAACTTTAGAAACTTGATTAAATTCTAATAAAATAAAATTAAATTGGAAATATCCATTTTGCCCTTCTTGGGATTTAAAATCTAAAAAATGGGCCGGGATGTCTGGTCCAACTCAACATCTGACGTCACATTTAGAGTAAATTTTGAATTTTGGACTTGCGTGATGGAAAATGGAAGTACAGGGACCATCATGATTAAAAAAAAGATCAGGGACCAAACTGATGTTTGCCCCAAAGTTGGAGGAGGTAAACTGAATTTAGTCCATATTTTTATATAGAACTATGTCTACTTTATGTATTGGTACATTTATATACTGTAGAACTTCTATCGGTCCATAATAACATATGCTTGCATTTCTCTATCATTTTCCCAAGTTGTTATACTTTGTTGCATCAAAAAGCCAAGTTTCTTCATCACCTCAATTCACTTGTGGCTTGAATGAACACTACCTCTTTCATTCATATGGAAAAAAAAAAAAAAAAAAAGATCTTAATTTCAAGGATGATTCTGACCAACAAAAAAAATTCAAGGATGCTAGCAGCTATTTCAACGCTAAAAGTAGGAGCAAAAGAAAGCTTTTGTACATGCCACCCACCATTTGTGCCTTCAATTACTCTTGAATGATCTTAAAGAAAGATGTTCTTGTTGTTTGAACCTCTATTTCTACTTGTTTTTCTAAGCATCATTGTCGGTCAATTCTATTAGACTTCCCAACATTGAAAAATATAGACGAAGACGAAGCTTTATCGGACAAAATCAATTCAGAGCCTGAAATTTGAAGGTTAAGGGTCTTCTTAATTGGCCATTCATTTGTACAAAGAACACAGCACAAGATGAGAATGCAAAGCAATTAATTGACAAGGGCACAAATGTGTTCATATATATATTTTAAAAATATCATGTTGATATATTAATACTCAGGCCAGAGAGGGTCAAAGTTCGGGGGGGGGGGGGGGGGGGGGGGGGGTAAACTGAATTTTTTCCTTTTTTTTTTGGTCTATAAAGAAAAAAAAAAACTTTAGAAACTTGATTAAATTCTAATAAAATTAAATTAAATTGGAAATATCCATTTTGCCCTTCTTGGGATTTAAAATCTGAAAAATGGGCCGGGATGTCTGGTCCAACTCAGCATCTGACGTCACATTTAGAGTAAATTTTGAATTTTGGACTTGCGTGATGGAAAATGGAAGTACAGGGACCATCATGATTAAAAGAAAAAATCAGGGACCAAACTGATGTTTGCCCCAAAGTTGGAGGAGGCAAACTGAATTTAGTCCATATTTTTATATAGAACTATGTCTACTTTATGTATTGGTACATTTATATACTGTAGAACTTCTATCGGTCCATAATAACATATGCTTGCATTTCTCTATCATTTTCCCAAGCTGTTATACTTTGTTGCATCAAAAAGCCAAGTTTCTTCATCACCTCAATTCACTTGTGGCTTGAATGAACACTACCTCTTTCATTCATATGGAAAAAAAAAAAAAAAAAAAAAAGATCTTAATTTCAAGGATGATTCTGACCAACAAAAAAAATTCAAGGATGCTAGCAGCTATTTCAACTCTAAAAGTAGGAGCAAAAGAAAGCTTTTGTACATGCCACCCACCATTTGTGCCTTCAATTACTCTTGAATGATCTTAAAGAAAGATGTTCTTGTTGTTTGAACCTCTATTTCTACTTGTTTTTCTAAGCATCATTGTCGGTCAATTCTATTAGGCTTCCCAACATTGAAAAATATAGACGAAGACGAAGCTTTATCGGACAAAATCAATTCAGAGCCTGAAATTTGAAGGTTAAGGGTCTTCTTAATTGGCCATTCATTTGTACAAAGAACACAGCACAAGATGAGAATGCAAAGCAATTAATTGACTAGGGCACAAATGTGTTCATATATATATTTTAAAAATATCATGTTGATATATTAATACTCAGGCCAGAGAGGGTCATTACATATCCTCCATTTACTATCCATGGGTAGATAAAGAGTTTGTGGTAAGAACCACAACGATACATAGATTAGGTCCAATCATTTGACGATACCCATGTTCACATAATCAAACTAGCCTATGAACTACGTAACAAAGACATAGTGATAGGCAAAGTAAAATAAAACTAAATAAAGGATTTAAGGAGCTTAAGACCACCCAAACCAGGCCCAATCAAAAACCCAAAATCCTATGCAGAGAGGCCCAACACCATATCTTCTTGGTGCCATCACCATATCTTCTTGCTGCAACCACAGAGAAACTAGTTGGTCCAATTGAATGCTCCAGCCAAAATCCTTGAGCGTTGAATCTAGTCTGAACCAATTGAAGACGACAAGCTTGGGTAGAGAATAAATGGGTAGATAAACTTGCGTTGGGCCACCAGCACTTCCTGTCGCCGACTGACCAACAGCGGCTGGCTCCTACCGTCTTGAACACCCAACACCAGTCTGCTAAGGACCTCTGCATAAGGATTCGAAGCAAAACGTCGAAACTAGAAGAATCAAGCCTTCAAGCCATTGAACCAAAACAACCGGTCTTCGATCTACTCCAACCAGCCACCAGATCCGGCTCGCTAACCTTTGACCTGCACCAGACGCCACTCCATCCCTACAAACACCCCAGTCTGCCACCGCGACTCAGCTCCACCCTTCGACTGAGTGGAAGGAAGAGACACACCTCGTCCAATCCCAATCATCGAGCCTGGGATACGCCTTAGAAGAAGACTACCCGTCCGGCCACAACTGATCTTGCGCCAGCAAGGCCAACGCCGAGGAGAAGCCTGACAAGCGAGGAGCCCTTTGGGGTTTTTCTTGTAGGAGTTGTTTTCTCTTAAAGCTTGTAGGCAACGACAAGCTTGTGTTCATATACATATAAATGTAGATGAACAAATAAAATAAGTTAGGTTTGAAGGAGTCGTCAATATTTTAATTTTATTTTCTAAATGAGTTGGAGTGGCATAGCAGACACCATCAAGTGCCATATCCCTTAAAATTAGTTTGCTAGGATAGGAAAATGGGCAGGTTGCCCATTATCAGTCATACTCATATTTATGTGTACCAGACAGCTATGCCATCCTTTTTATTTTCATGCGTACCAAGTGGTATTGATGAACTACTACATATTTAGAGTTTAAAGGAAATTGCTTTTTTTTTTTTTGAAATTACATTTAAAGCTTCTTCACTTAAATGGAAATTAGCTTTATACCTATACGATGCACGTCTTACTGTTAAAAAGAGGAGATCATGGAAATTTTCTTCTCACCCACTCCCTCAATTTTATGTTTTTTTTTTTATTTAGTTTATCATAATAACCCTGTAAGATAATTTTATTACGTGAATTTTTTTTCTAAAAAATATTTTAGTATTTCAAAATTTGGTGAAGCATTTGACACTAAATTTTGGCTTACATTTATAGTAGTGAAGATGATAAATCACATGAATGGTTGTGGGAGTATCTAAAAATATGAAAAGTAGTGGGAAAATACTGGCAAACATAGTTAGTAATTTTCTGTTTAATATGTATATACACGTTATACATGATTTTTTTTACATTTTTAGTTCATATTTTACACATTAGAACTTCAGACGCAGAGCTTTTTAGGTTATGATGAAAGTCACTTGCATTCTTATGTTAATTAATGGAGTTTTGTTTGGTGATTTGGGTAGTGTGGGAACATGGATTTTACCACTAGAATACTACCGAGAGATAGATCAGTATAAATGAAGAAGGTAACCTGAGGTAGAATACACAAAGAGCAGAGAGCCTAAGGGAAAGCCCATGATGCTAGAGATCCCCTATGATGAAGCCCAAAGAGTGATACATAGCCTGGATACTGCTATAAGGATCGGAAAAGTATCCCATATGATACCTCGAAAAAGGAAGAAAATCCTAATTACATATTAATACTCTGAAGGGCACCTCCAGAAGATGGATTGGTTGGACCTATATATGGTTCTCTAAAAGGTTGTGGTATTTGAGTTACCCTCAGATAGCCTAAGTAAGGAATGTAGAATCAAATTCTATCTCATTTACTTGAAAGACGAGTAGCCTTTTTAGGGTTAGGTTACGCAAAGACCATCTTACCCTGACATGTAATCTCCTATATAAGGAGGCACGATACACCAACTCTGGTAACAAATTTTACCCAACTTTAGCCTATTGCTCTGAGTTTATCATTATTATTGTAACTTTGGCATTTCTACTAAAAATGTAAAAAAAAAAAAAAAAAAGAATCAATAAATTTAGATAGTTGTGCAGAATCTCACTCTCATTCTTCCTTTCCTTTTTGTATTTAATTTTCTTCTCTGTTATTATACAATAATCACCAATTAGATTGAATCTTTACAAGTTTCTTCTTTCTTATAATCGTGAGCATTATAAGTATCTTAAAATTTTATGAAGTCAAAGACATTCATTTTTATAAGGCTTATTATCGAACATGTCCCTTGAACTTGGTCATGATTGTTGATTTACACTCCGAACTTGTAATTGCAAAAATTAGCACCCTTTACTTAACACAACTTGTCAAGTTACACCATTTTCATCATGTTCCGTTCATAATTCCTTCTAAATAGAGATTTTTCATCCATAAGTCCTTAAATTTACATCTTCTTCATCAAATTAGGTATTTTCATCCATATATTTAGTCATTTGTTCTTTTTCTTCTTCCAAGATGTTTTAATAACTTATATAATTTCGATTTAATCTTATAACTTTTAGTCTTTAATTTGTCATTAGCTAGTAGCCACATCAACAAACAAGTGGAGACCTTACAAGTGCCACATCAATAGAGACCTTACAAGTAGGAAAAATTCTTAAGTAGGGCAAACGACCAGTCACGTGCCCTACCTAAAAATCTCCCTACAAGTAGACATCTTACAAGTGCCACATCAAGTAATATTAATAAATAAATGTTTGATTCAACTAAAGAGGTTGAAATTGATGGTTTATGTCTCGTAACATAAGTTAATTTATGTAATTACAAATCTAATAGATAAATTTAGGATTATTATAAAACACGAATAATTTTGTTTGAGACTTTATCGAAAAGTGAAGTAAATCTTCATAAAACCTTAAAAACGAAAAGTAAAACTTTTTTTGTTCACTGATTAGATTGACCCCCCCGCCAGAAAAAAAAAAAAAAAAAATTAGCATAAAAGATTGATCCTGATGACATGGCCTCCATTTATTGGATGAGAGACTCATAAAAAGGCAAGGCAAACTGGTCCATCGTCTGATTTACGATTACCGTCGCTACACGTCTATAAATATATGAAAGGAAACGACTTCACAACTCTCTGTTGGTATTGACTCTTGGTATGGGTTAGCTAGCCTCGGAGCCAAAGATCGCAATGGAAAGCTACTTGCACAAGGACTTCAAAATCCAGCCCAAGCACCGCTCGCCGGAGGCTTCAAGAAACTGGAAGAAAGCCGTCGGCCTCATCGTCAAGAACCGGGCCAGAAGGTTCCGACATGTCCCCGATCCCGACAAGCGCGCCGAGGGTGAGAGGAAGAAGAAGGAAATCCAGGTCCGTACAACCTTCAATTTCTCTCGTATTTTCTTTCTTCTATTGCGATCAAACGGCGCGTTTTAGATCTAGAGGTGTTCGTGTTCGGTAACCGAAATAATTTTCCGCATTTAGTTTGATTTTATTACGGTAGCGGAAGCAGAATAGAGGATTATTAGGCTGAGATTTAGATGAGAGCATTTGAATTTAGGAGGACTGAGATGAGAAAAATAATTTTAATTGTTTTGTGTGCGCTTGATTTTCTCCGCTGCCCTTTGGGAGTAGGGAAGAGGAATTCAAATTTGTGGGGCGAGCTTTAGAACCTCCTCCGTTTAATATGACTTTTTATATTTATAATATTTTTGTCAGACAAACAAAAGATGAATTTAAATCAATTGAAAATAGTAGTTGTTTACGTCATAAAAGAGAGTGACCAGCCGTACTGCCACAGAGAAAATTGTTGCATACTTAGATTCGTACGTAGGGCTGTTGGGCTGCCCAATTAGAATTATTTTCAAAATTATGTTTTTTTAATATATCAATATTATCTATTGATTTTATATAGTGGGTTCTAGAGAGCTCAAAGACCCCAATATTATGGATTGATTCTGAAGCTCCAGGCAGGCTTAGGTGGGTGGGGGGGAGAACCCACGCTCGTCTGACAGAGATAAGTTGATCTTAAGATCTTTCATGTTTGGGAGAGGGAAGATGAATGACACAGATTTTAAAATAAACTACATACTTTTTTATTCCAATTTAAAAAGAAAAAAAATATATTTTTATTAAATAAAATTTGGAAGTTTTCCCGAATGCCCACGTGACTTGTTCAACACACCTTGATAAGAAAACGTATACGTTGATAGTGCCGCTGGGTCCGCTGGCCCCCCATGTTAGCACAACATATGGGGCAGCATTTTAATAAAAGACTTTCTGACCTCTTTCCCAATAATGGGAAGCGACGAAATTTCCAGGAAATTTCGTCCTTCAAGGCAAAAATTTAAAAAAGAATACGTAGTGGGCCGGTTAATCCGTAGATCTTTAAAAAAGACTAGAAGAAAATGAGAGTGACCTATGTACTGGCCGTAGTGGGTGGATATTGACAAAGATGCTGTATTCTATGTCCTCTTTGATGCTTAAAATCTTGAATTGTTAATTGGTAGGCTTAGATTTCCCCTTCACAAAGTGATAAACCTACTTTGCATTTTCTTTTCACCCCACTAGTCCCCTAGAAAATTAAGATAAGCTTCTTTCTTTTGAATGATTCTCTTAGAATAGCCATCACTGTTGATACCCCTCTTAAAAGGTCTACCATTGGCTAAAATAAGTTAAATAACAAAAAAATTCTTAGATATTCGTAGTGGACCATTTATTATTTTGTCTGTCTTAAAATCTGTTACGGCAGTTGGTCTTTGATATTATGAGTTGACTCGAACGCGTCTGACACACGGTTTGTTTAGACTTTCCTTGAAAATTGTGTTTTGTAACAATGTCATGTTTAGATTATAAGCAATAAAAACACTGGTTCTAATATTTGGCTCATTTTCAAAACATTACATCAGTTTTGAAGTTCTATTGATAATGAACTTCACTCAAACAAAAATGCCGCTCTATTTTTGTCAGCACTTATATTTGATTCGCTTTATAAAAATAAAAGAAATGTATGCTAAGATTTATTCTAAACTCAAGTATTACGGATGAGTTTGTCTTCTGGTCTTTGTTTTGTTTAGTGATTTACTCTCTTTTCTATGACATACAGTAATTGTCCATTCACTCAAAAATTAGAAAGTGTTTTTTAGGTGTTTTCTTGTTTGCACCTCTGAACTGGTCACAGTGCCCTCCTAAGATTCCTAAAACCTTGGTTTGTTCTGTATAAAATATTAAAATGTATATAATATTTGTTACTTTTTATATCAGCCATGTCCATGGATTTGTTAAGGGTTTTGGCTAGTTCAAATGATGGTCAAACATCATAAGTATTATCAAATGTGGGAAAGGATTTTGATGTTTGGAATTGGCTGGAAGGACTTCACCATGTTGCTAAAATTCAGCTCTTTTGGTCGGAGCTTCCAATATTTCTTGGACAGTTTAATAATTTTTTCTGTTTGAAAGCAGCAGCTTCAGAGTTGCGAAAAACTATGATCTGAAAAATAATAAGGTGCAATTGGAGCATTTTGAGAAACCTTTTGGCTGACCTTCTGTTAAATTCTTTAGGGGAGACAATTTTAACACTGTATCTGAAACCCAACAGGAAGTTACTGAGTTTGGGGTGACCATTACATGACATGGACCTGTCCTTTACTCTGTTCACATTCAACTATATCACCCTTCCTGTAACAAGAAATATGCAGTCTAACAGTTGTTCATAAGTGATTCTTAGGGAAGTAATAAATCAATTTTTACAAGGATTGGAAGAACATTGGAGAATTAAGTTCTACTTCTACCTCATTTGTTTTCAGTCAATATTCAATCAATAAATTTGTTAATATATATATATATATATGTACATATATTTTTATTTTCCTATTTTCATTTTCACATTGCAAACAAAAGTTGTATCCAAATGACATTCTCCAATATAGACAAGCATGTTAGACAATATGAGAGTTGTCTAAATCTGAAATAGGATGCTGATTTAAAAATATTATTCAAGAACCTTACAAGAGAAACAATAGAACATATGTGTACACCCACACACAAATGATGATTAAGCTATGCATTTACAGATGTGTAAAACGTAAGTAGGAATGTAGCTGGTTGTTACTGTGATTCTCAGTTTCATTCATAGCTCATGAACTCTTACTGCAGTTTAAAACTAGAACACTGACTTTATTATTCTTATTTTTTAAGCAGGAAAAAATTCGAGTTGCTCTTTATGTTCAAAAAGCAGCACTAACATTCATTGAGGGTATCACCTTTAAACTTTTAAGTCAACTAATGTGTATGTGATCTCATATATTTGATCCCTTTTTTATTTTGTTTTTTAATCTTATGAAGCTGGAGGTAGTCAACCAGTTACTGATCAGGTTGAATACAAACTGTCTGAAGAGGCCGAAAAAGAGGGTTTCAGCATTCACCCAGATGAACTTGCATCAATCATACGCAGCCATGATATTAAGGTCTTGAAAAGACACGGTGGAGTTTATGGGATTTTAATAAAAGTATCCGTAGTACTAGATGAAGGTGTCAGGAGTAGCAGTATACCAACAAGGCAAAATGTTTATGGCTTAAACCGCTATACGGAGAAACCTCCCCGATCATTCTTGGTGTTTGTATGGGAAGCTCTACAGGATTTAACTTTAATTATTCTTATGGTTTGTGCCGTGGTTTCAATTGGAGTGGGACTTGCTACTGACGGGTGGCCAGAAGGCATGTATGATGGGGTGGGAATTTTACTCAGTATAGCTTTAGTTGTTTTGGTCACTGCCATTAGTGATTACAGGCAGTCCATGCAATTCAAGGATTTGGACAGGGAGAAGAAAAAGATTTTTATTCAGGTCACTAGGGATGGGAAAAGACAAAAAGTTTCCATTTATGATTTGCTGGTGGGAGATATTGTTCATTTAGCAGTGGGTGACCTTGTTCCAGCAGATGGACTTTTCATATCAGGATACAGCTTGTTGATTGATGAGTCAAGCTTGTCAGGTGAGAGTGAGCCAGTGAATGTGTATGAAGAAAAGCCTTTTCTTCTTTCGGGAACCAAAGTGCAAGATGGGTCAGGGAAAATGCTGGTAACAACAGTTGGTATGAGGACCGAATGGGGAAAGTTGATGGAAACCCTGAGTGAGGGAGGAGAAGATGAGACCCCACTGCAGGTGAAGCTGAATGGTGTTGCTACAATTATTGGTAAAATTGGTTTGGCTTTCGCTGTGGTGACATTTTTGGTTTTGACAGTAAGATATTTGGTGGAAAAAGCACTTAGCAATGAGATCACAGATTGGTCTTCAACTGATGCTGTAACACTTTTGAACTACTTTGCCATTGCAGTAACTATAATTGTTGTTGCAGTTCCTGAAGGTTTACCATTGGCAGTAACACTGAGTCTTGCTTTTGCAATGAAGAAATTAATGAATGATAAGGCACTTGTGAGGCATCTCTCAGCCTGTGAGACAATGGGTTCTGCTAGTTGCATATGCACGGATAAAACAGGAACATTAACCACAAACCATATGGTAGTTACCAAGATATGGATAGGTGACAAATCTATAAATGTAAAAGGTAATGAAAGTAAAGACGTAGTAAAATCAGAAATTTCTGGAGCACTGGACATCCTATTGCAGGTTATATTTCAAAATACAAGCTCTGAGGTTATCAAGGATGAGGGAAAGACCTCCATTTTGGGAACACCAACAGAGTCAGCATTATTAGAATTTGGTTTGCTTTTGGGTGGCGATTTTGATGCCCTGCGCAGAGAGTTTAAGATTATTAAGATGGAACCTTTCAATTCTGTTAGGAAGAAGATGTCTGTGCTCATCGCTCATCCTGATGGTGGGATAAGAGCTTTTTGCAAAGGTGCATCTGAAATAGTATTGGGAATGTGCAACAAAGTTATTGACTGTAATGGAGAATCTGTTGATCTCTCCCAAAAAGAGGCAAATAATATCACAGATGTCATAAATTCTTTTGCTTCTGAAGCATTAAGAACTCTCTGCTTGGCTTTTAAAGATATACATGACTCTTCCATCAACAATGACATCCCCAATGATGGCTACACATTGATAGCAGTTGTAGGAATCAAGGACCCTGTGCGTCCTGGGGTGAAGGAAGCAGTCCAAACTTGTTTGGCTGCTGGGATAACTGTCCGAATGGTCACAGGTGACAATATAAATACTGCTAAAGCCATAGCTAGAGAATGTGGCATACTCACAGAGGATGGTTTGGCAATAGAAGGACCAGAATTTCGTAACATGTCTCCTGCAGATATGAAAGCTGTTATACCGAGGATTCAGGTTGGTAAAATTTTGTATTTCAGATCTTTGACCCTCAACTCAACCATATACGTTTTCAGTTTTATTATATGTTGTTGTATACAGGTGATGGCCCGATCCTTACCATTGGATAAGCACACCTTGGTGAAGAATTTGAGGAATACATTCCAGGAGGTAGTTGCAGTTACAGGTGATGGGACCAATGACGCTCCTGCTTTGCATGAGGCAGACATTGGACTTGCTATGGGCATAGCAGGCACAGAGGTTTGTGTCTTAGCTACTTCTCTAGTTACAATCTCAAATCTTGAGTGCCTATCTATCACCTTGTTGCGCCCTTATGGGATCCTTTTTCTTTACCTTTTGTTTTTGTTTTTGTTCTTTTTTCTTTTCATTTTCTTTTTTAATTTCAACATCTGTTGCATAATGTTGTGCTTGCATCTTTGACTTCTTTCTTCATACTTGCATGATGGCTTAAGTTTGAAGCTTTCAGTTTCCCCAGATGTGAGTAAAAGCAATTGTAAGATTGGTTTTCATCATTTTCCACTTTCGGTGGTAGTGTCAATTTTTATTGTCTTATCCAGTTCATGTACCGGTTGATGCAAAAAGTTTAAGTTTTTTCCTCTGTTTTGTACGAATGGTATCTGATCTAATCTTAGCTGTTCATAGACAAGTCCCTCGCTTCTGTGGTTTTTTATTTCTTCTGTTTCTGTGGGTGTGCAAGATGCTAAATAATCTCAAACTGTCATCTTTCATTAACTGCCACGCAAAAGCTGCATAAGAGAATTCTTTTTTTTTTATATAATTTGTTTTCGACAAATTATCAATGGAATGTTATTTGACACGTGAAAATATTGTACAGGATGCAGTGTCCATTTTGTGTCATTTAGCAAGGTCTTGTATACTTAGGAGTTATTTTATCCGCTCTGCTTTTTGCTTATTTTGTTATTCTGAATTCTAAGTAGCCAATTCATGCATATTGTAAACAGGTTGCTAAAGAAAGTGCTGATGTCATCGTATTGGATGACAATTTTAGTACTGTAGTAAATGTGGCCAGATGGGGACGTTCAGTGTACATAAACATTCAAAAGTTTGTCCAGTTCCAGTTAACGGTTAACGTTGTTGCTCTGATGATCAATTTTGTTTCTGCATGTGTATCAGGTATCTGGGTTCTGGCCAATTTTCTTCCATGCAATCCCATTTACATTTATGTTGATGAAATTTCACACAACTTTCAGGAGATGCTCCCCTTACTGCTGTGCAATTACTCTGGGTCAACATGATTATGGACACTCTTGGTGCTTTGGCACTGGCTACAGAGCCTCCAAATGAAGGACTGATGAAAAGGCCCCCTGTTTCAAGGGGTACAAGCTTCATCACCAGGCCCATGTGGAGGAATATCATTGGTCAGAGCATTTATCAATTGGCTGTTCTTGGAGTTCTCGATTTCCGTGGAACGCAGCTGCTAGGACTCACTGGTTCAGATGCAACTGATATTCTTGACACTGTGATATTCAATGCATTCGTGTTCTGCCAGGTACATTCAAGCAACTCTATTTTTTTTGTTTTGTTTTGGTATCAATGCATCTTCCTTCAGTTATGCTGTTTAGATTTTGGTTAGAAACTTGAGCTAAGAGCATTGAGCCTGTAAATGTTATCTTCCCTCTTTTGTTTTCTGAGATTGGACTGCTCTATGTGTAGGGCTGATTATAATCTTGTTTGACAGAACCATTTATTACAATACAGTAACACCATTGCTTGAATCCCACATGAGTCATATCTGATGTTTCTTTGATTTTTTCAATCAGGTGTTCAATCAGATAAACAGCCGTGATATAGAGAAGATAAACATATTCCGTGGAATGTTTGACAGCTGGGTATTCCTAGGGGTCATGGTTTGCACAGTGGGCTTCCAAATTGTCCTAGTAGAGTTCTTGGGCGCGTTTGCTAGCACTGTACCACTGAGCTGGCAACTATGGTTACTCTGCATTATACTTGGATTGATTAGCATGCCTGTTGCAGTTGTCGTGAAATGCATACCAGTTGAAAGCAAAGTTAAAACCCCTGATGGCTATGAAGCTATCCCTGATGGTCCTGGCCTTGTTTGAATAGGGGTGTGTAAACGTCCTTTTTTCTTTATACGATTTGCCAAAGCAGAAACCGATTTTGACTGAACTAACCAGTCTGACAGCAAGTTTTCAGATAATCTAGGTAATTGTTTTGAGGTGGTCAAGAAATTTTGTATGTTGGAAGAATAGGTTTTGTGAACATTTAGTATGGGTAATTTGCGAGTACAACTCAAGATTGAAGGTAGGTTTTTGTATTTTTAGTGGTATTTCTCTTCACTTTGTTGGAAGAAGTCCAAGTTCAAACCCGTCTTTCCCCTTGCATTGAAATAACTGGTGAGATCTCACTGAAACAAATCTGAGTGAACCTCACATTGGTTTGTAAGGGAAAAATTATGGTGTTCTTAAACACGCATATGAATTTTACCATACTACGAGATTAGAACAGTATCTGTGTCTTGTATTTCAATTTATGAAGTTGAATTGTGTTTATTTCTGTCTAGTTCAATTGAACACTAATAAAAATTTGTGGCCAGTTGCCTCAACTAGCTGACGATTGCTGCATTTTTTCATGAACTCGCTAACTCTTTTTTTATTTCCCTACCATTCTTGGTAGGGCTTTAGAGGTAATGAAGTCTTTCATTCAAACCGCAGAAAGTGGCTGCGAACATATACACTTACGAAACCAACAGGATAGAAAAACATAAAAGCTAAACAGCAGCATCACTCCCACACATCTATAGGGGGTAATCCATGTTTCCAGACCCTTGAACCTGTCTAATCTCCTTGATAAGAGCGTCAGACCTGTTCAGAGTCTATTTTTAGATCAACATCCTGGAAATAATGAGATTGATCTAATCTCGAACCCTCCAAGGCAGCACAGGCTTCAACCAGAAGAGCAGAACCTGAGAGAAAGATTATTCAGATTACCATAGCCATCCCTCGCAAGAGCTCCTATACCATTAAAGGTTTAGCCTGCATCCTACGCACCATTTCAAATGATCTTAACAGAGCCTACCTTGGGATCAGACCACTTCATCATATTATTCCTAGTCATATCAGGCTTAGAATTCATAGACTGTAGCACCTTCTTTGTGAATACTACCCATAGGATTAGGAGTTGTGTGCTCCTGCACAATTTCATGTCTTGCTTTCCACAAAGTCAATAATGTAAAGGTCACCCTACAGCAAATCTGTAACAGCCAATCATCAAAAGCAAACCTGACATTTAATAAAAGTTAGGTCCACTCATCCTTGATGTAAGGCCAAACCAGAACTAAAATCTTTGAGGGGACAAAAGTAAAAGGTGCTTATTTCAAACAAGACATGAGGGAGAATGCACCAACCTTTTTTGAATAGATATTGGCAATAGTAACAGGCTCTCCGCAGAAAACGAAGAACTTTAGGGAGAGCATCAGAAATCCAAATATGAATGTCATGAGAATAATGGGCATGCTGTAGACAAAGTCTACTTCTTGCCTTAGAGCCTTGTGAGCAACTCCAACAGCTTCCCTATAATTTTTGTATTATAGAGAAGCAAAAGTCAAACCTTTAGCTTATTTTTATTCTCCAACTCCAACAGATTCCCTAGTTTACAGTAATCTATAAAATCTCCATATTCTTCTTTAAAATTTTGGAGTTTGCTGTAAATATAGGGAATTTGGTTTTCTCTCTCCTCACTTTCCCTAAAATAGGGATAGTTATAGGGAATCTGTTGGAGCAAAAGAGGCTCATTTTTCCCTAAAGTAGAGAAAAATCAAAATATAGAGAATCTGTTGGAGTTGCTCAATATCTTGATCTCACAGTATAAGAACCATTCTTTCCCTGAGTAAAGCTATGGTATGTTAACATTTTTCATACATCAACTTTTTTTATCCTTTTAAGGACTCATGTTACTACTTTGAGGACTAATATTACTATTTTGAGGACTCATGTGGTAACTAAGAAAATTTACCACTTGGACTCATGTTACTACTTTAAGGACTAATATTACTATTTTGAGGACTCATTTTACCACTTTTAAGGCAATTGTATGCATGTCATACGTTAACACATTGTAGAATTTTCCTCTTTCCCTAAGGCCAAATTATCCTATCTTCTTCCCAAACTGAAGATACCAACTGCCGCATTGGTAGCCGCTTCTTGATCACCTTGGTAGCCGCTTCTTGGTTCAAACTTGATCACCTTGGTAGCCGCTTCTTGCTCGACTCACTTACAAGGAGCTTCTTGTAAACATAAATAAAGCAACACCCAGTGAAACTCCCGTTGGACGCCATTGTACCCAAAAAGAAAAGGAAATAAGAAAAATGGAAGCATGATAGTATTTTCTACAAGAAATGTTTCCTTCCAGAAGGAAAAGTAGAAAGGCTGAATATAAAATGGTGTATAAATAATAGGGGCAGAACAACGAGTTGCTTGTATACATAATAATACAACACCACAATCAAATAGCTCCCCCCTCCCTCCCTCTCCAAAACAACAGACTAAGAATCTAGTCGAACATAATCTCACTAACCTCTTCGAACGAAACCTCAAGTCATCAAAATAAATAATGGTAACTGGACCACTTATCTAAACCTTCGCTTTGCTTCTCCATAAGCAACAACCCCCATAACAGTTATCATGTAACCGCCAATGCCGATAACGGTGACAGGGTTCTTGAATAGAAGAATTGAGATAACAACGGCCACAGCACCTTTTGCATTGCCTAATACCTGATTGAAACATAATTTCAGTAGAGGAAATAGACTAGTTGAAGAACAATTAAAAGAGAGGGGTAAAAAAGACAGAACAATCAATTGACACGATGATGTCTGAGTAGAACAAATTGACTCAACTGGATTTGGAAGTTTTTGCACAACATTTAAGCCTAATTAGTTCTGAGAGAGTAAATGTAAAATAATTAAATGGTGGATTATTTTTAAGTCAGCAACAAAGTCCTCCACCCAACTAAAAAGCAACATGCTTCTATAATATCAGTTTGATTTGTTTCAAGTCATCTGTGACACTGCAACAGGGAGTTCTGAGAGCAGAAGTAATTCAGAGCTCCTAGGTGGGTGTTTTTAATTTGTGCATAAACAACAAGGAGTTACAAACACATTCACATATACTATACTGTTTTTGATCCTCTGAAACTAGTTTGGAAACATAAGGCAATGTACATATATATATGGAAAAGGAAAAATAGGAAAAAGATGTCAGAACCTGAAGTGTTAGTGCACTTGTATGCTTCGTCACCAAGAAATTTGTCAAATTAGCCGAATAGGCCATTACTGAATTAACCAAAAGAAGTAACCACATGAATTTATGCTCCCTTCCGAGTGACAGAGTGACCTCTACAACATTGGGCTCCATAATAAGTGCAGCAGGCAATAATACTAGAATAGCAATTGGTGACATATAAAGCAGCAAATTCATAGAGTTCAGCTTTTCCCTGTCAAATATAAGATATTAAAACAGCCCAAGTAGTAAGGAAACATCAGATCAAGAAAAGAGTGCTTGGCTTGAGAATAAGATGGAGGAAATTTAAAAATTACAAAAGTTCCAAATCAAACAACAAATATCAGAATTCTACGTTTCTAATTAATGAAAATTTATGGTACTCTTTGCTGATTGTTCATTCCTCATCAACCCAATAGAGCAAGAAGGAAGTATAAGTTGGAGAATAAATGCCTCGATCTTAAGGAGAATTGGGTGGGTGTGTGTGTGTGTTTGTATGAGCAAAGGAATGATTTAGATTGATTCATGCAATTCTTATATATCTCTATGTAGGACACCCCTTTCGAGTCATGAACTCATGATTGAATAGTCTGTGATGGTCCATTTACCAGAATACATATTAAATCTAGAATGCTGTCACTGGATGATTGGAATAAACTACACAAACAGCGGTAATCAATGCATAATCATTCCCGGTCCACATTCTAAACAAAAACATGAATTCTAAGTCTCTTAGGTCAAATGGTTGTGCCTGAAGTAATCATAGCCTCAAATGGCTGCCATAATTCTTTATCCTACCACAGAACAGTTTTTGTGCTAACAGGCTCATTTGCTCGCTTAATTCTCCTATGAAGAACAAATTTGTTGTAATAAAGTACATCACAGACAGCAATTCATTTCTCACAAATTCAGAAAATATCTGTCAAAGATTATTCCAGGTTTTCACCTATCCACTAAATTACACTTCCCTCCCTACAATAGGGCATAGATTAAAAAAACTGAAAGTATAGACATAGATACAGTAGATTAATATATGCAATAAATGCTTTCAGCAGTGTATCCCTGGCCATATCATGACTCAAAATTTCCATATCAACACAATATTTCTAGCACATTCAATAATAATGAGAAGAGTTGGTGGTAATTGTCAATCAGCAGAAAACATCCCAAGTGCTCAGATGACAGATTATACAGTGAAGGTTTTCAAGTTTTACCCGTCAGAAGAAAGTAGGATACCCTGAAGAACAGATTTAAATGCCCTTGCAGCAGTTGCACTAATGCACACAACAAATCCAAAGAAGTGAAAACTCGGCTCACCCTGCCATGAACCAAGAAATTCCTGTAATTCCACTGAAATTGAAAAAGAGAAACACATTCCGTTTGCAAAAATGAAAGAACAAAAAAAAAAAAAAAGGAATGATCAAACACATTACGGTAGGGAAGGTAATAGTCCATAGCAGTCAATAAGTGGAATAGTTAATTCTATTTCTTTTTTACTCTTTTGTTAATGAATCTTGTACTTGTATGGTTGACAGAAGGCATTGGTAAGAAAAACTAAGAAGCAGGCTATTATGTTCAATCAGAGGTAGTCGCATGTCAACACATACATTAAACACAAACCTTGAATCACTACATCACCCAAACACGGTTTTGTTTAGGGCCAATACATAGTTGATTCAACTGTTCTCCTCTGTTAATGTTCTTATACTCGTTCGGTTCACATACAAGAAAGCAAAATCAGTAAGAGAAACTAAAAAGCAGGCTGCTCTTGTTCAATCAGAGAAAGTAAGTCGCATGTCAGCACAAACATCAAACACCAACCTTGCATCTCTCCAGTAGCCAAACACGGGTTTTGTTTAGCATTGTCCATTGTCAATTACATGTGATCTAGTTCAAATTTACTGACACAGAATCCCTCTATTTAAAAGCACGAAGCTTCTCCAGTTACCATTTCTGGTCCAATACATTTATTACAGAAACACTGACAACTCATGTTTCAACCATTTCATAGAAGTTCAGATCTGCATTAGTAACAATCCCAACAATCTTCCTTAACAGGAAACTGATTCAATACATACCAAACTAGGCAAACATTAAACTAGAGAAACATCAAAAGCTGTGAAATTGTATTATGATCCGATAATGCAGGAAAGAAGCATACCCCACTAGCAATCACAACTCCAGTAACAACGGGCACAAGAGCAGCGTAGGTGACCCAAGCCTCCCTCTTAAGGGTCGCCAAATACGCAAAAAGGGCAGTGAAAAACGGCGTCGTAGCACCGACAGCCTGATTGAAGGAGACAGCGAGGTATCTGAGAGAAATGTTGCCACCCACAACAGACCCACAAAAGACAATGCCCAAAGTGGCGATCTTGACGAACTGGGACCTGGATTTGAGGGTCTGCAAAGGCACAATCTTGAGGAAGACGATGGAAACGTAGCTGAGAATGGCGCAGGCGGACATGTGGCACATTGTGAGGAAGATTGGGAATCTGAAGCCATAGTTGGAGAGCAGGAACTTGTTGAGTAGGAGGACACCGATGTTTGATGAGTACCAGAGGATTACGAGGGAGGAGATGAAAATGGCTTGTTTCTTTGAGGACATTGTCTTTTAATGTAGTGCAGGTGCTGGGATTTGTTTGGAGAGAAGCTCAAATCTGAGCTTGAGCTTCAATGGGAAAATGATGCACTCTTTCCGGTGTCTTTCTCGGTCATCTCTGTTTTGGAGCGTTTTTGGGTGTGTATGATTGAGATACGTGTGTCCTGTGTGTACTGTGTAGGTACAGTGTAGGTGGGTGGGTGGGTGTGTCTAAATGCAACAAGCTACGATGGTAAATTAATTGTTGATGGGTCGGGATGTAACTCTAGCTTTGGTTAAACACGAAGAAATATACCGAAAAGAAACGTAAAGACTACATTGTTACTGACTTGGTTGACAACGACATTTTTTCTTCTTGTGAGGAAATTGAGATGGGGCTAAGGACTGAGGTAGCGTTGCCCAATGGTGAGTAGCGCCATAGTTTGCTAGCACATTTCCTTCTTTAAAAACATGTGTGACCTTTACCTGAAGTCTGCTGGCAGCCCTGCTGCCGTTGAGCCACCGAATCTTGTACCTTCAAGGAATGAGATTAGGATTTGAGAAATAGAGCACAACTATAGCATGGAATCGGACTCAATTCAAAGATGATACATCCTTCAGCAACGTAAGCTTCATGGCTTCCAAGAACATCAGAATCTCAACGTCAAGAGCACAAGCTGCGCGCACTCTAGATGCAAAAGCACAAACAAAACTCCCCTCATGATCCCTTGCAATTCCACCAAACTCCACAATCTCTGAGTCTCAATCAATGTTGACAAAAGTAATATTGTACACCCGAAAGCTCATGGAGAATTTTGGGAAGAACATAGAATGATAAATTTTTTTTTTTAGGAGACATAAAAGGATAGGTTGTTAGGGTCCGAAAGCCTGAAATTTTAGGCCAGAACTGTTCTGATCAGGTGCCAATTTGGTCCGTGTTGGGACAAACACTTGTTTAGGCCTAACTCAGTTATTGTACAAAATTATATGTTTTTTTACTAATGGATTGTTTAAGGCACATGCACCACTTATACTGTTTACATGTGGCAAGAGTTATGAAATGTGCAATACGGAAATATATTGTACTCCTAAGCGATATTTGACACACGCATAGCAAAAGAGGAATGATAGGTGCATATGCGAAAAGTATTTTCCATAAACAAAATCCGCACTCCACACTCGCGTGTAGAAAAAAAAAAGTGATAGTATTAAGATCTCCAAAATTGATATTTGGATCTCCTACAATATTTGTTACCATTAAATTTCAAGTAATGCCCCTTGCGTTTTTTTCTATCTACACCTCCATTCTTTCTGCGAGAGTGAAAAAAACAAGATGGGTTTTTAGGATGGGAGGGAGGGAGGAACTGACACAGAGGTAACTGGAAAATGTAGAGTTGAGCATCAAGGATGCCAGTGGTTAATTTTAATCTAATGCAGCATTGATCTATCTTAAGGGTGGGCAGAAACCGAACTGGAGGTCCAAACCGGCCCGGAAAACCTGCTCAGGGACCAAACCGGATGAAATAAGGCAAAAAAAATGACTTGACCGAACCGGACTGGATTTTTTCTATTTGGGACCTGGTTCAGCTTGTGACCGACAGAAAAAAAAAAAACCCGAACCGGCTCGGATAATTAATATTTATTTAAATTAATATTATTTATATTTATATTTATATTTATATTTATATTATTTTTAATGGTTGTTGAATTGTGATTGGTGGAAATCAGGTTACACATACTCCCTAATGCACCTGATTGCTCTCATAGAAGAAAACCCTAGCTGACTTAGTCAACCCCTCATTTTGACTCTGCCTCATCTCTCTCGACTTACAGTCGTCGAACACCGACCGAAGACGCCAACGACACAGAATAACGCTAACCAATGACGTCTTCTCATCTCATCTCTGGATAGAATTGGTATGGGTTCAGCTTGATTTTGAGTTCGATTTTGAATTGACTTTGAGTTCTATTTTGGGTTCAGCCTATTTATGTTATTTTACTTCTAACTTGCTTGCTTCTTCAGTTCTTGTAATGAGCATGACAGCATCAGCTTGATTTGTTAATGAGCATGAGAGCATCGGCTTGATGTAGTTTTGTTATCAGTGCTAATGAGCATGAGAGCACACTACACCAAAAAACGAAACAGACGACGGGTAAAATTCGTTGTCTGATTTGGAGGATCACCGTTGTGTATCGGAGCGTTGTGTGTTTAAAATTTGCACAACGGTGCTGCACCGTTGTATGATATACAAACAGTCGACATATTTTTGTTATCACCGTTGTGTCTTCTCTCGACAGATGCCAGGCACAGCTGCCACACAGCATGGCAGGTGCATCTTTCATACAACAGATCTTATTTTCAAGCTGTTGTTGGAAAGCCTAGTCAGACAACGTATTCTTTAATTTCAGCGTCGTCTGATATACCATCACACTTCAGTTGTATTGTACGTTTGTTGTGTGAATTGGTTTTGGACAACATTAGTTCATTTTTATCGTTGTGTGATTGTAAATGAGAAGACATTTTTTCTTTAAAACCATTGTGTGATATGTAAAGAATGCATTGAGTGAATGGCCAGTTTTGTGTATTCAGACAACGTTGGATTGCCACACTATAAAACTGTTGTACGATCAATTTCATTTGCTATATTTTGAGCATAGCTCCATTTTACCTAATGAACAGTAATCAATTGGAAACAAAACACACTGCAAATCATCAAATGGATCCACCAAGATGCATTCATATTAGTCATTGTTCCACAAAATCATGAAACCTAATAAGCCAAAGTGGCATATGTTCACTAAACAACCCAAAAGTAAAATGATCGACCTAGTACTTTGATAATGAATTGGTACATAATACTTGAGAGAAATCAGGACTTTTAGCTTCACATTGGGTGAAATGGTTGGAGGAAGTGGTGGGAAGTGGGATCAAATCTAGCTCTCCACCTGCCTTCCCAGCACCAACTATGCACCATCCTTTATTTGAACAATATGATCTGCAAATGAACCTAGCAAAAACATGTGTCAATGAGTTGAGAACTAGTTTGTCACCGCCATGCTTACTGCCCCGGATCAAAACAACTGTCCCTTCTTATGAAGGTTAAGCAACATCTTCTCCTCGAGTTCATTCTTCCTGTAATTGATTGCTATAGAGTAATAATGCCGGTTTAACCCATGGATCAAAGCTTGAAGAGAAAATTGCATTAAAGATCAGAAAGTTGCTATTGCATACAATGGGGTTCAAAATGACTCATTGGGAACTTACTTGAATAGATGGTTTATTAAGATGGCCCAGATTGGATGTGGTCTGCCGAGGTTCTTGACCGAGCATCATAGTCTGTGGGTTGATAAGGCGGAAGGTATCAATGACCACCTTCCTCTTCACACTCTGAATTGGATCCACCACCACAGCAACATCATGTTGATTCAAAGCTTCAAAGCTCTAGAAAAGATTAAACGACGTTTCAAAAAAAAAAATAAAAAGATTAAACATACAAGTGTGGTGGGAAATAGACCTGCTTGAGTTCCAGAAAAGTCAATCCAATAATAAAAAAAAAATCCCAGCACAATATACACCCAAACGAACTACCATTGTATTTCACAAGCAATAATCGCCACTCACCTAAAATAAAAACTGAAAAAAATTAAGAACCCAGAAATGAAAACTATTTCTTCAGAAAACCAAAAAAAAAAACAAAAACAAAATCTACCAAAAGAATTACAGTAAACAATAACACAACATTGGACAATGAAAAATGCAAGGATTGATTAAAGAAGACTGAAAAAAATGAAAAAGCCACGATCACCATTCTGAGCACTAATACTAGAATGTCTAACTGAAATGGGACTACATCTGAGACACTATGATTACATACCAGAATCAAACCAAACAGATCGATCAAAATACTAAACCAGAAAAAATTTCACTACCTTGGGAAGTGCATCCCTGATAATGGTTGGCAGATGCATTTCAAGAAGAACACTTTCATTGATGGTTCTGGCAGCCTTGAATACTTGATGTACCACCTTACCCTGTTTAAGTAACTTATTCTTTTCTGTATCAGAGAGTCCAGTAGCTGGTACCTGAGGTGATGGGAGCCACCATCTCTTGCTCTGACCTGGAGTTCTGTTTCGTCCTTCTGCCCTGCTACCACCTTCTACATACCCAAACTCAGTAACCACCAATGAATCAAGTGTTTCCTGCCAAATTGAAGATTAATGAGGTGAACAGAAATTATCAGTTAATGTAAGCCAGGAAAAGAAAAAAAAGAAGGGCTATGAACATTGCTGGCATATAAGAGGCCACCTACAATAAGCATCAAGTCCAACTTCTTAAGTGCTGGAAGATTGATGTGTATGTCTGCACGAGCTTTCGGAGTCAAAATCTGCACAAACAAGAATCAGATACAAATTGCGATATACATTATTATGCATATTGACAGTCTAATGTAGAGCTAATTGAAGTGAAAGATACCTCTAATGTCCGGCCATTAGCACCATTTTTCCTGGAATGAACTAGCTCAACCATTGAGTATTGTAGGGGAGAGCAACCAGTCCATTTCTCTTTGCCATTTTGTTTTCCTCTCTTCAGATAGTGGTTCCAGTTTCCACAGCTCTCCAAAAACCGTTGCTGCAAGTGCATTTTATATCCATATCAGAATCTAATGAATGGTCCATCAATTTCCATTTACTCCAATAATTCCTATGAGTATGCTGATTTTCCTAAAGTTTGTGAGGCTCATGAATCGCATGGCATAGGAATGTAAGGCATCATGTTTGAGTATTGTAGTTCATGTGTGAAAGTTGCAAATATGAAGCAAACCTGCTAGATTTGTGATGGCATTTGACAATGCTAAAGCAGTGCTGAGGCCCTTGTACCCTCCTATAATATCTTCACCCAATAGCAGCTTTGCAAACTTTTCTTTCATTGCCTCCACATCTGTATACTTCCACGCGTTATAACCCAAAAGCATCTTTGCCAGAAGAACAGGTGGAAGCATCATCATCCAGTGAGTCAGTTGCAAACCCATCTCCTCTACTTGTTCCGCTCTCATTCTCAAAAGATTGTACATTCAGAATGCAATTTTCAAGGCCATTGTATGTCATTATTCCTGAAAGTTTGTTAATTACCATCTCACACTCATCAGCTACGAAAAATTGAAACTGCTTCTTAACACTTCAACTTCATCTGTTGTAATACTTCACTGCCTTATACAACATACAACTCTGTAACCAATTAATGAAAGATTCTCGGGAGGAACAGATAACACTAAAAAAAAAAAAAACTGCAGATTAAATGGAATGACATCATCGACCCAATCAACAAATAGTTGCATTTAAAATGACTGACTAATGCAGTTATCTTCAAAAACCAGAATAATCCCAAAATTTTGGCACAATTTTGCCTCTGAGACAGTAGCAATAAATCATTACCATGCCTCCTAACTTATAGGCAAAACTAAAGTAAGGGACTGGATGTGTGAGGTGTTAGTACGAATGGCTAAATTCTTTCTTGCCACAAACTCACATGCATGCATGAAGTTATGAAAACATATATAAAGTGAACTCCCAGCAGAACACAATGCTAGAAAAAACATATTAAGGTAACCCAGAAATACAGACCCCTATACTTTTTGAAATTGTTAAAATATTTTCTACAAGTAATCAAATTTAATTAGAGCTTGACTTGTTCAAATAGCAGAGCTCCCTTGTTCAAATAGCAGAGCTTGCATAACAAACTGAGAAACACGATGCACATATTCCCAAACACTGACCAAACCATTTATGGAGAATAAACTCAATTTAAACCAACAGTAAGTAGTTTCAAAAGGAGAATTATTTAACACACACACAAACAGAGCAGGCAGCAACCAAAACCAAGTAAAGTTGACATAATCTTGCTCATGACAAACCCTAAAACAAAAATTTAAAAGCAGACATACTAGGAGTGAGGTTAGGGCAGTGAATAGTCCGATGCCAATCTGGATTAGGACACATCTTACAAGCTACGAAATACTCACTTAGTTTGATTTTGTACCTATGCTTTCACTTTCCCTTTGTTCCCTTTCCCTTTCTCTTTCCCTGTTAGATAATCACCCAAGATAAATATTAGGTACAAAATCAAACGATCGCTCCAGTATGACATATAATGCTCGAAAACCCTAAAATCAAAACAGAAATTACATACCACGAGGAGGAGTATTGTCTTCAGGAGCCTTAATAATCAACTCGTTTTCCAGCAACTCGCCCAAATCTTGCCATCGGAGGATGACCGGCGGCGCTGCTTGTTCTTCAAGTTCCTGGCCCATGGTTGTGCGGTGTAAATCCGGCTAATTGTGGAGACGAGAGTTAGGTCAATGAAATTTGGGTTTCACATTGAGGGTTCGACCTAGAGGGATTCGGTTGATTTCGGGCAATCTGAGATTGGGGGTTTCCCTATTTGGGATTTCAGAATGAAAGAGAGAGGAAGACTATGATTTCTGGGTAAAGAAGAGAGTTGGACGAAGAAGAGAGCGAGAGAAGACTAAGAGTGAGACAGGGAGAGGAGCGATCTGGAGAGAGAGAGTAGAACGTGAGAGTTCAACGACCCCTGTTTTTTTTTTTTTTTACAAGTGAAGGAATGAAGGCCCAGCCTTCTAAATATTCCTGCTTATGTGAAATCAATGTATCAGTTTTGGCGCTACGTTAGGCATTACTCGTTTATACAACACGAATAAGTCATTTGGTTGTGGGATCATCAATCACCAGATATATTTCAATCAAAATTTGTAAGTTTTGGGGGGAATGAGTGCTATTTTGGGGCAAATATACGCACATTCAAACCTTTCCCTCTTGATCATACAACACAGAGTAAAAAACTGTTGTATGATATTTTGCATGCTACTCTCATATAACAGATATAACTATACTGTTGTCCTATGTAGTACTAATTTTGAGCCAAATTTGAGTCGATCTAGGAGGAAAATCTGCTGCTATTTTTTTTATGATTCACACAACAGATTATTCTTGTAACCGTTGTGCAATGACCTTCTAAACAAAAACTTCAGAATTTTAACTACCTTATACAACAGAAGTTTAGTAAACATGTTGTGTGATTCACTTTTCTTCATCACACAACACTTTTTTTTTTTCGTTGTGCAAAAAGTGTTGTGTGTTAACGTTTTTGGTGTAGTGGCATCAGTTTCTTACTCTTCTTAAGTTTGTTTGAGAATTGTGGTTTGATTGCTTTTGTTTCGATTTAGTAGTCTGAAATCATTATTGTGTTGCTGTGTGGATAGTTATGATTTTGAGTTCGATTTCAAGTTTGGATGCTGTTGATCTTTTGATTTCAGTTATGTTTTCATTGATTTGAGCTGCTCTATTGATTTCAGTTATTCTTTACTTGTTCGTTAGCTATTTCTCTGTTTGTATTTGATTGTTCTTCAATGCTACCTGATTAGTACAACAGATTATTTGAGTGTTTCTTTTCTGCTAAATTATCATGCTAATTCTATTTTTGATTTCATTGTCAGGGAAGTGGAGCGTCGCAAACTCCCAATGCGACACCAATTGGGTCAAGCACCGGAATAACACCAATTGCTACAAGTGAAGCTGCTGCACCGCTTATACTTCCTCCCCCACCACATTTTACAACAGCTACTCCAAAGGAAGAACCAGTCTGTAACATGGGACCATTTGGAGAAGATGAAGAATCTGGATGGTCCTCAGATGGCGAAACCAAGGGCTAAGTGAAAGTATTGTCCCACCACGTATGCTTGCGACTCCAGATCAAATGGGATGATGTCCATGAGGACTCATATGCTCTACCAATACAAGAAGTGTCCGGCATACCAACCGGCTAAAACACAAAAGTTTCTTTCCTTTGATTCTGTTGAAAGTGGTGGTAAATTAGTTGCTAGCGCTTGGGACTCAGATGAGTGTAGAAGAGCTTGTGCTAAAATGATTGTGAGAGATGAGCGGCCGTCTAGTCATGTAGAGAGGTAGGGTTTTATTGATTTTATGAAAATTGAATCACCAAAGTTTGATCCTCCCTCTCGGAGGACAAATGGTAGAGATTTCTGGGATATCTACCAATTTGAGAAGGAAAAGATTTGAGAGCTTTAGCTAGGAACAAACTGAGGGTTTCTCTTACCACTGATACTTAGACTTCGGTCCAAAAAATCAATTACCTTGTCTTGACAGCTCATTTCATAAATGAGACTTGGGCATTGCACAAAAGAATAATAAACTTCACTATTATTCCAAATCACAAGGATAAGACAATAGGGAAATTGGTGGAGTCTTGCTTGATTAATTGGGGTATTGAGAAAGTTTTCAGCATTATAGTTGACAATGCGTCGAGTAATAAAGTTGCAATTGAGTACATGAAGGAGAAGATTGGGAATTGGAGCAGTTAGTGTTCGGTGGGAGTTTTCTGCATGTTAGGTGTTGTTACCATATTTTGAATCTTATTGTGAGGGATGGGATGGAGAAGCGTGATTCCTCCATCGATGTAATTAGGAACGTTGTTAAGTTTATTAGGAGTTCACCTGCAAGGCTCGAGAAATTTAGGAAGTGTGCATATAGAGAGAAGGTTGAACACAAGGGGGGGTATTGTGCCTTTAGATGTGTGCACAAGGTGGAACTCCACCTATTTCATGTTAGACATAGCTATCAAGTATAGGCAAGCCTTCGTGAGGTTGGAAGATGAGGACCAGCAATATGAAAACTACTTTTAGGAAAGGGTTGGGGGAAGAAAAAGGGTGGGGCCGCCTAGCAATGAGGATTGGGAGAAGGCTGCTAGGTTTATGAAGTTTCTCAAGATTTTTTATGATGCAACTTTGGCAATTAGTGGCACTAAAGTGGTAACTGCAAACCAGTCTTTTGTGTGGATGTGTACCATTGTTGAAGAATTAGAAAAATGCAGCCAAAGTGTTGATCCTTTGATGATTAACATCGAGGCATCAATGAGGAAAAGATTTGACAAGTATTGGTTGAAGTTAGATGACTTGAACCCTATTTTGCTGCTTGTTGTGGTATTAGATCCAAGATACAATATATTGTATCTTGAGTTATTTTTTCCTTTGCTGCAGCAAGACATGAGCTTGGTCTCGAAGATGATAGATGAAGTTAAGAGTCAATTGTTGTAGCTTTATCATGAGTATGCTAATTTAGACCTTGTGGCTGCACAAGCATCATTTGAAGTTACACAGCCACCTACTCAATCAATTTCTAATGCCGGAGAGGAGGATAGTCACACTGCATCAATGAACAAGTTCTTGAGGCTTAAGAAGCAAAAAGATGTGGTTGAAATGAGGAATGAAGTCGACAAGTATTTGCTTGAAGCTGCCGAAGACCCTGCCAATACAAAATTTCAAGTTTTAGATTGGTGGAAGGAGAATTCTGCTAGGTTTCCAATTTTGTCTAAAATTGCAAAGGATGTCTTTGCCGTTCCAGCTTCAACAGTGGCTTCGGAGGCTGCTTTTATCCTAGAAAAAGGGTTGTTGACCCAGTTAGAGCTTCATTGACTCCTAGGATGGTTAAGTGGCTGGTTTGTCTCAATGATTGGTTAAGAGGTGGTGCTTTTAATGAGTACAAAGACACGATGAAGACTGAGTTGGAGTTTTATAGTGAGCTTGAGAAGCTTGAGTTAGGTAATTTTTGACTTTATAGTAATTGTGACTTTGTATATATTTATCTGTGTTATAGTTTGTTAATTTGTGACTGTTGTTTTTTATTTTCACTAGAGTCTATTGTGACCCAAGTATCAGACATTGAGGGATGAAGTATGTTGCAGTTGCTGCAAAGTGGAGTAATGGAAGAAGCTTTTGAAACAGATTGTTGTGCTGCTGGAACAAGCTTTTCCTACTTCCAATTTTTTTTTCCTTTTCAGTTTCATTCAAGTATGAACTACTTTTGAGACTTTAACTTTGGTCTGTAATAACTTTAAATTTATGGTTGGTACTTTGAACTTGATGTTTGGGACTGTGGAACTTTGATTTACTGATTTGGTTTAGAAACTTGCTGCTTGTAACTTTGATTTAATGATGCATGTTAGCTGTTTGGTTTGGAAACTTGATGCTTAGAAACAGATTGTTGAACTGTTAGAACTTTGATTTACTTTTGGAAATTGCTATTTGGTTTGACATGGTGGACTGTTGGAGCAAATTGTTGATACTTGATAGTTGATGTGCAGGTTTGACAGATTGTTGATGTTATTTGAGTAGTTGAGATGTTGATTTCATGAACAGGTTATTTGAAATGTTGATTTAATGAACAAATTAATTGAAGTGTTTATTTTGTTGATATATATATATATATATATATATATATATATATTGGTTAAACCAAGGTATCCCCCACCCGTAAGCAAGGACTAATCCCTCTCGAGCTGGGTCGGACCCCGTTTAGGGGGGAAGCTCTCCCAATGTTGGCTTCTCCATTCACAAGGCTGGAACTCGAGACATTGCTTAAGGGGAACAAGCTCTTTATCACTTGAACCACCAAGCATTGGTTGTTGATATTTTGATATTAGTTGATTTTACTCATTTTAGGACAGCTAAATTTGTGGACTTAGGTCGAAAATTCGAGGAAAAAAAAAGCCGAACACAACAGAAATCGAAACCGAAACCGAAACAGAAACTGATCCGCACCGTACCACACCGGAAAACGGTGTAGCTTTTTAAAATACGGATGTGGTTTTGAATATAGCACAATCAAATGAAGCGGTTCGGTTGCGGTTTTGGCCCAACACCGATCTGCATTGCACCGCGCCCACCCCTAATTCTATCTATCAAATACAAGTTGGTCAACCAACTATAAGAAATTAAATTTGGAAGAAGTCAAACCTTGATCGATAGTTTTGAGATCACAAACATGAACAAGATCAAAACCCCAAATCGGAATGAAATGTGCTTAATCCCTCAAGTCTTCAATCACAAACCATAAGACAAACAAAGAGTTACTTGTTTGAAATTGATAGCAGACCAGGTTCCCAATTCCAATATACTTTGTTTATAGCCAAAGCTGTGCATCTATTCTTCTTAACAGCTAATATGAAACTTCACTATACCACAAAGTTAATCAGACAACTGTCGAACGACTGTTGTCTGAATGAAAAACCTGCTGTTGTCTAGTAGCCTGATGTCTGATTGACCTCGTTCAGACAACTGTCGATAACAGTTGTCTGTTGCTCAGTCACACAACACATATAAGCCAAAATTTGTTGTCTGAATTTACCCAAAATCTAATGCGTGTTAACTTAGACAACTGCTTGTTATTTTGGTGTTGAGTGAAATGAACCTCAGACTACAGATACTTTTTTCCCTGTTGTCTGAAATATATTTAAGATAACAGTTTGAGAGATGTAAGTGTTGTCTGAATGCGTATGAGATAACAATGTGCTGGAAGAATCTGTTGTCTGAAATGAACCTCAGACTACAGATACTTTTTTCTCCTGTTGTCTGAAATTTATTTAAGATAACAGTTTTCGAGATGCATGTGTTGTCTGAATGCGTATGAGATAACAATGTGCCGGAAGAATCTGTTGTCTGAAATGAACCTCAGACTACAGATACTTTTTTCTCCTGTTGTCTGAAATTTATTTAAGATAACAGTTTTCGAGATGCATGTGTTGTCTGAATGCGTATGAGATAACAATGTGCCGGAAGAATCTGTTGTCTGAAATGAACCTCAGACTACAGATACTTTTTTCCCCTGTTGTCTGAAATTTATTTAAGATAACAGTTTGCGAGATGTAAGTGTTGTCTGAATGCGTATGAGATAACAATGTGCCGGAAGAATCTGTTGTCTGAAATGAACCTCAGACTACAGATACTTTTTTCCCCTGTTGTCTGAAATTTATTTAAGATAACAGTTTGCGAGATGTAAGTGTTGTCTGAATGCATATGAGATAACAATGTGCCGGAAGCATCTGTTGTGTTGAATGAACCTCAGACATCAGTGATAGTGTGGTCATGTCGTTGCAAGGAATTGCACACAATGTGTCCTTTAGTAAAACTGTTGTGTGAATGTTCCTCAGACAATAGGTATTATGTGTGTAAATTTATGTGTTGTCTGATGATACTGTACTACCATAATTAATAGCCTTATATATGTTGTTTGAATTGAATAAGCACTACGGGTACTGATTCTGGAAATAGGCAAATATGAAACACAAATTGGTTCAAATATCATTTACTATAGCACATCATTGTCATACATTGCCAAAACACACCGAAACTAGAAATAGAGTACCCAATTGTTAAAGTATTTCTTACATATTCAAAGTACTAGCTACTGATCCTGTCCACCAAAACATAACCACAAACTTTGAACTAGGTCTCCAAGAAGTACCAACACAAATCTTACATATATGTTTTAACCACAAACTTTGCCCACTCAGTTCTGACCACATCGATATCCTCCTGGAAATATGCTGCTTTACTTCTTCTCTCCCACTGAAACAAAATGGTTTGTACTTAGTAGTTGACATAATTCCTAAAAAGAATCTATAGAACTCAATTGTGCAACAACAATGAATCTATGCAACATATATATATAGAACTCAATTGTGCAAAATCACAGTAACCCATATTTCAATTGTGCAAAAGAGTCTAATCACAGTAACCCATATTTCACAGTAATCACAGTAACCCATAATTCCTAAAAAGAATCTATAGAACTCAATTGTGCAAAATCACAGTATAACCCATATTTCAATTGTGCAAAAGAGTCTATAATCACAGTAACCCATAATTCCTAAAAAGAATCTATAGAACTCAATTGTGCAAAATCACAGTAACCCATATTTCAATAACCATAATCCAAGCGACCTCAACTAGTTTTGCTTACCTTGCTGAAAAAGTCCAAGTTTTTATCCTCCACTATTTCCTTCATGTATCTCATTATAAAATATCCACAATCCTTGTCGGTCTTTTGCTCCGGAATACCCTAAAAATATTATATTAAATACCAACTATGCAAAAAAAAATCTAGAATAGTCAACTTCTTAGAACTAAAATGATAAAAACTGTTTCATAAATTGTACCGCACAGTTTTTCCAGGTAGTTGCTTTTCTGCCTTGCCTTTTGACTTGTGCATTATATATTTTGATGCCGCTTAATATTAACAGAAAATTTTTGTTAATTCACAGAATATACACAACTACAAACATCAGTTTAAATTACGAGAATTACTAAAAAAACATTCACTTACTTGTCAACAATGTTCTTCCACTCTCCCGTAATTAGTCTCCTCTTTAATGGGTCCATGAAGTAGACTGTGTCTTCTTCAGAGTTTATTACAGTCAGCATCCAGTGACAACTTCAAAGCAAAAAAAACCAAGTAAAAGTCACATTTGAAGACGAGAGAGACGACAAATCACAATATTCAGCAGCATATCAGTTTCATAATGCATGTATACAATATTTGAAGAGTGCATACCCTGAGTTATATGGCAACAAAATAATCTGGCCACGCTTTGCCTTTTTCAGCCTATCGGCTATTGCACGGGAACGCTCAATTGGATTGCCACATCCAATGGCACCAGTTTTTGTACTGTCCATAAATCCAACCATGTCCACCATCTTTGACTTCCTCAACACACCATAAAGATGGCTACAAATCAAAGAATGCAACATGAAACCACAATTTTTAAGACACGTATATTCTTAAATTCCAACTAAAGCTACTAGATTACCTCATATAGATGCTGATGCAGCTGCCCGATACTTCCTTCATGGTGGCAAAGTTATTAACATCGTTTTTATTCACACATGTTTTGAACGAATGTCCAAAAATCTTTTCATCAAAATTGCAGATAATTGTCTTCCCATTTGTGAGTGTTTCTTTGGCCCATATGCATACCGCTTTAAGGGAGGGAGGGAGGGTTGTTGGCAATGATGCCATGTCTATATCTTCTTCATGATACTCATCTTCTTCTACTCTTTTTCTCTTTCTCATTCCTCTACTCTTTGCTGCCATTTTCTTATGTAACAAAAAAATGGAACAAATCATTGGGGACAAGTCATTTGCAAAGATTTACTTTAAGATACATTTAAATCAAGTTATAAGTAGTATTTGTTACCTGAAACTCTACTGGAAAAACAATAAGGTTTTTAGGCCAAGCCACATAAGTCCCAATAGCATCACGAACCGTCATTATTTCGTTTTCGATTGGAAATGGAAGCTTGGCTTCATCCACTAGAGAGCGTACAATTGATACACGCATGTTTCCCTCGCCCAATGGAACACCATGGATAAGCTGGCTGTTGTTTTCATTATTGACTTCTATAACTGTTGCAATAGCTACAACGTTATCGGTTGAACCTAAAGCTAAATGGCACTCTTTCCCAATTGTCTGTGCCTACAAAATGAAAAAGTACATTTAATGAGACACTAAATAAAATAATTGAATGTATAACCTGGCAGCATAACACATCAGCAAACTTAACAATATAATAAATTTACAATTACCTGAAATTCACCCTCCTGGATTTCCAGATCAACAACCACGAGACCAATTGGCTGACCCTTCTCAATAGCATTCAAATTCACACCATCAATGGGATTCACAACTTCCACAGGCTCCTCAACATGAGGTTCTAAATCCAAAGACTTTCTAACAGTGGAGGGAATCTGTTTTTCAATTGCGTTGGCAGCCTTCTCATGCATATTTGAACTTCCTTGTCCAGAACCAACTTCCCTATCAATGGTGGAATCTTTGGGGGATTCAGTTACCATAGGATTCATCAACACCCTTGCTTCTAACGTCTTCAACCTCTCCTCCCAAATTGCTCGTTCTTTTGCTAGTATCTTCTCCCTTTCTTGTTCCATTATTTTCTGAACACTTAACCTAAGACTCTGTTCAACACTTTGCTTTCGGCGTTTTGGGAGGTTAAAGTATGCAGCTTGCCTCACATTTGCCCCTACACCTCTAATTATTCCAGTATGCTCAGGATTTCCTAATGCTAAAGTTAACACATCATCTGAACCAGAAGTGCTTAACTCTCCCTCAGCCTCTTTTTTCTTCAAATCAGCCTACAAAATATAAATGATGAGGTTTAGATATAAGCAGGCACTGATGTGGTAAACATTACATTTGCAATGCCTTTTCACAAACCAAATAGAAACTTACAATTTCTTTGGCCTTCTCCTCTACTAAAGGATCTTTAAATCCTCCATTCTTATCTTGACGTGCTTTCATCCACATGGTTGCACGATCAAGTTCAGCTTCATCCATAGTTGCAGACTACATAAATTGATTAAGTCAATATCTATACCATTGTACATAGACATTAATGAATCAATAAACACAAACAATGAAACCAAAAATTGATTACTGACCAGTTCTTCCTCCAATCCAGCGTACCCTTTACGTGACAGCCGATGAGGATACTTACTTAAGGCTCGTTTTCTTTTTTGTTTCTCATGGAGTTCCTATATATCAATGTCCAGTCAATGCTATCTTAACTTGTAAACACTAAATGCAAAACAAAAATATTAGGTTATAATAGTTCTGAGTTAACTTACTAGAAATGAGTCAGATAACCTATCTTGTACAAAAATCTCCCAGTCATCTTGATTAATGAAAAGAGAGTCCTCTGGTCGAGATTCGATAATTTCAAGGTTATCTCTATGTGGGAGAATGTAGCGGGTGGTCAAATGACTCTTGAACTCTCTCCATTTTGCTCCTGCTGAGATTAAGACCATTCTTTTGTGTTCTGGACGCAACAAAAATGACAACTGCATACATGAAAATAGCAGAAAGCACACATCAGGAAGTACTTTAACAAATAAGCATATAGTTAACACATAATAGATACCAATAGAACCACACACAAAAAAAAAAAGTGCAGTTCTCATACCTTTATGCCTTCCCAGATTTTATTTTTTTGTTCCACTAAAACATCCTTCCATGTAGGTATCGAGATTGGAACCTTCTTGCGAGCTAACACCCCAATATATGACTGCATTTCTTTACCAGCTTTCCCTATGGGTTGTCCTTTCTGGTTGAACTGAACTGTCATCCTCTTTCCAATTATTTTTCGTCTCACTATACGAGACATTGTCACACACCCTCGTTTAAGCAACTTCAGTCCTTCCCTTTTCATAGCTCTTTTACCCTTCAATCTCTTTTGTCGTTTCAATGACAACTTTGATGCAGCTTGTACTGAAGTTCCCCTTGATGTTGCTCCATTGGATCGCTTGGTATTGCTAGACCTTGTCCCTCTCAGCTGAATTTCCCTCATTCTTTTGGCCATTGCTACTGCTTGAGATGAAGGTCTTCGCGTAGAAGGTGCCATTATCTGGAAGCACAAAACCATATACAATCAGCTCTTTTCATTTATAATATTTAAATGCTGCGATAGCCTACAAAACATAAAACCAAATACAATCGAAGTTCATAACATTTAAGTGATGCAGAAGTGTAAATAAAACCTAAAAAATGTAACAAAAACTTACATGAAGTATGGTCTTGCCTCCTCTGTATTCTGTAATACACAAAGATGTGCTAGTTCCAACTCCCTTCCATAAATGGACACAACAGTAGCACCAGATAACGGTTTGGTGCAGCTTTCATCAAAAATGCCTATTGATGGGATGCCAACTGTATTTTCACCAGAAAGTATACGATCTGAGCAAAATTCCACTGCTTCTTCAACAACATATGACTCAACAATGCAACCCTCTGGATGGTTTCGATTTCTAACATACCCTTTGAGGGTTTTCATGTACCTTTCAAAAGGGTACATCCACCTAAAGAAAACTGGTCCACAAAGCTCAACTTCTCTAACAAGATGGACTGTGAGATGAATCATGATATCAAAGAAGGATGGTGGAAAATACTTCTCAAGCTCACAAACTGTCAAAACTAGATCTTCTTGCATTTTTTTCAGCTTCCTAACATCTATCACTTTGCTGCATATTGCCTTAAAAAAGAGACAAAACCGAATGATTGCAAACCGGACTGGTTTCTCCAAACTTGAACGTATAACAATCGGTAGTAGCTGTTGCATCACCATATGACAATCATGTGATTTGAGACCAACCAGCCTTAAGTCATCTAAGGAAACAAGGTTCCTTATATTTGAGGAAATGCCGTAAGGACCCTTCATGTTGAAAAAAGACATGCACATTGCTCTCTTCTCTTCTAGCAGCAGATTCCAACTTGCCAAAGGCAACTTGTCTTTCTTTTGCCCTGGTGTTGGTCCCAAACCAGTCCTTATGCCCATTTCCACCAGATCCAACCTAGCAGCGACTCCATCTTTCGTTTTTCCAGGAATATTGAATAATGTACCAATAATACTATCGCATACATTCTTCTCAATGTGCATGACATCGAGATTATGTCGAACCGGAAGAAATTTCCAATACTCAAGTTCGAAGAATATGGACTTCTTCTTCCAACAAGGTCTGGTTTGGTCTTCCAAACCCTTATATATTGGAAGAGGATTCTTTTTACCGAATGACCAGGTCATGCCCTCAACCCTTTTTAATACCTCTTCTCCACTTAAGGGTTCAGGGGCAGTTTCAAACTCCGGTAAGTTATTGAACTCTTTGGTCAGCCTTCGGTAAGGATGATGGCGCGGTAACCATCTCCGGTGACCAATATGGCTCATTTTCTGTCCATGAGATAGCCGATGTGGTTTTGTGTTCTCACAACATATAGGACAACCATTGTACCCCTTAGTAACACTACCCGATAAGTTCCCATAAGCGGGAAAGTCGTTAATCGTCCAAAACAAAACAGCTCTCAGTTTAAAGTATTCTCCTCTAAATGCATCATACACTCCATCTATCCCATCCCACAAAGCTTTTAAATCGTCAATCAAGGGCTGCATGTATACATCAATGTCATTTCCGGGTTGCTTAGGTCCAGAAATCAATAAAGTCAGCATCATGAACTTCCTTTTCATGCATAGCCATGGAGGGAGGTTATACGTAACTAGTATAACTGGCCAGCATGAATATCTACTACTCAAAGAGCTGTGGGGATTAAAACCATCAGATGAAAGTGCAAGTCTAAGGTTCCTAGGGTCATTACCAAATTCTGGCCATTTTTGGTCCACTAACTTCCAAGTAGGGGCATCTGCAGGATGACGCATAAACTCATCCTTCCTCCTTTCATTCGCATGCCAAGTTAGGTTATGGGAAGTTTTTGTCGATTGAAACATGCGTTTGAAACGTGGGATTGGGGGAAAGTACCACAACACCTTCCCGGGTACCCCTTGCTTCTCGATATTATCTTTGCCTAATTTCCACCTAGACTCCCCACATGTAGGACAACTACTCGCATCAGCATGTTGTCCTCTGTACAAAATACAGTCATTAGGACATGCATGGATCTTTTTATAGTCCATTCCTAATGTAGCCAAAGTCTTCTTAGCCTCATAATGCGAACCAGGTATCTCATTACCCTCAGGGAGAAATATTCCGATCATGATCAACATGTCAGAATAGCACACATCGGACATTCCATGTTTTGCTTTAAGGTTATAAGTCTGTATAAGTGCATTTAACTTTGTGTGCTTGGTACAACCGAGATACAAAGCTTTATCTCCATCCTCAACTAACCTCATGAAGTCATTCGATTCTACAGAATACTGCTCATCCTCACCATTTTCAAAAAACTCCTCATCTTCACTAGCCCCTTTTTCTTCCTGATCTCCCAACCCTATATTATCTGCTGCATCTCCATCTTCTACCATATCTACAGTAGCTTCAGATTCCCCTTCATTAGCATTCACTGTTGCCCTAGATGGTTCCCCATGCCATACCCAATCTTTGTAACTCTCATCTACACCATTAAAATATAGATGATCTTTTATGACCCTGGCTGAGAACATCCCATCTATGCTCCCACATTTTGAACAGGGACAGCAGTTATTATTTACATCACTAGCATTCTCTACAGCAAACCTAAGGAATTCCTCAACACCTAACTCATATGTGCGTGATCTTCTATCAGCATGCATCCAATACTTATCCATTCTAAAAACAAAACACATTCAAATTCAAAGAACTTGGAAAAGCATTCCCCTCTATATCAACACAATGCAGCTACTTTAAAAGAAGAAAGCCAATTCAAATCAGATGTTTTAGACTTATAAGTATGTTTTCCATATTGCAGAATAACATAAAGAACCTGCATTACCAGAATATGGCCATATTCTGTTTTATTGTCCAAATGTAAACCATTTATAAAATTAACATCTCTAAGCTTTAATGCAAGGCATATATACATCGATCCCATAACTCAAAAGCACAATCAGCAAACCAGAAGGCATATATACATCAAATAACTCACAACCACAAGCAGCAAACTACAAGGCATGAGTCCTATCTATAAGGTCATGTTCAGAGAAGAAATTAAGAGACATACCTTAAGGATAGCAAGCTTAACTCAGCCCAGCGATACCAGCTAACCTTCTTCAACCCTCAGATCTTTAGATACCAACCAACCTTCCCTATCAAGAGCAATAGATGAACTATTAAAAACAACTCTAGGCAAGGCGGAAATTATAAATCAACATGCATGCTATCACCCAATGCCTATACCATATACCTTTAGTAGCTATATAAACACCAATATTAATAAAAACCAAAGGAGAGCTTTAAATGTAGGTATTCTATTACAATAAATTCAATGTTAACAAAAACACATACATCTAGTTAACCTGTAACAAAACTTAAAGATAAAAACTTGATTCCCACACTAGAGACCATCCAATGCCACAATTGTTGAGAGTTCGAAAGCCCATGCTTATTTATTGAAATTACAATTCAGCTAATGATCACAAATTTTGAATAAATGCACTGCTCGATGGTATGAGATATAAACACATTAGATCTTGGAGTAATAATTCCTGGAGAAAAAAATTAAGCTAACAAGTTTTACACCAATAAAAATCTACATAAAGCTGCCAAATTCTCCTCTTTCTTCTCTTCTTTTCTTATTTGAATTCGGAAGCATATCTTATGCTCTTGTTTCCATAGAGGAAGAGGCTTGTCCAAAAAACACAGTGAACTATTCTTATTAAATGTAAATCAATAAAATTCAGTCCTTCCAACTATATCACAAGCGTTTAAAGGGGAATGATATAACCAAACCCCTACTTCTCCAAAAGAAATAAACTCGCTCATAATTCGATTTCTCCCTACAACCTTCTCAAGAATAGAAAGGCCACATCCAACCCCGCGTTTCAAACGAAAAGGGATTTCCAGCAATAAAAACTGGGGCTTTTTCAACATGTCTAATTCACCGACTAAACTTGCTCTGCCCAAATTTAATGTCCTGAGTTCAAAACATACACTCCTCCCAAAAGATTCCAACTTGAATCATACACTCCCTAATAAAAGACACAATTTTGTTGCTTGACCTGCTTCTATTTAGAGAGTATAAAGACTTAAGAGTAATGCAATATGATTATATGAACTAGCAACAAGGCTGCAATGCTAAAAATAAAACCAATAAACCACCATGCAACAATAAAATGTTTACTGCAAAATTACATAGGTATCTGCTTCTTCTTTTTTTACCAAAATTACATTCATTCGTCTACTGCAACAACTCTGGACAATGAAATTTTCAGCAAATGAATGGATCGATTTGAAACAAAACCGTGACATCTATTGATCATTCACGATTAATGTTTGCACGGAAAATAACATTCTTAATTTATACTCTCCTATAAATTGTGAAATCATATATGTTTGTATATATAGAACTCCATTATATATACACGTAAAATATGATAATAAAGAAATAGATTGGTCAACTTTTCATAACTACTAAGCAAGTTGGCCTACCCTTAATGCTCTCCTCATCTTACTTTGTCTTATGCTTGATATTCAATTCGCGTGGCATGGAAGCTTCAGTTAGCTTTATCAGTTCAGTATTGAAATTTTCAACATCTGAAATATTCTCCTCAGTTCAAGATGATGGATTGATGGATATCCTGTCCTCATCTTGAATATTAATTGCTGATTTGATCATGAAATATACATATTCAATAAGTTAATTGCAATATCATTCAGCTTTATCAATTAAATAATTGTCTGAGTCATTTGGTAATGTTATGGAACAAGATGAGGGTCAAGTTTGCCAGAAAAGGAAGAAGATAAAAGTAAAGAAGTGACGTGCGCACAATTATAAAAAATAATAATAAAAAAAATAATGATTGGAAATCGGTAATTTTCGCTCTATGAGATTGTTCACACCCAGACTTCAAAGTTCAAACACAGTACACAGTAAAGACTGCCATAGACAACAAATCAACATCTATAACAAATCAACATCTATACAAATCAACAAATCAACAAATCAACAAATCAACATCCAGATTTCAATATGAAAAGCATGATTCTTACAACAACAAAAAGAGACGGAGTTTGATCACCTTTGAGCCCCCTCAAGTCAAAAGCTCAGCAGCTCCAGAAAGACCCCATGCAGAAGAGTTGGAATTAGAGAGAACCCATCAAAGTTTTAGAGCAACAGTGGCGACAAAAGGTGAGGAAGAATCAAAAGGGTCTTGAATTGGAACGGAGAGAAATAGAAAGGTCTTTAAGAACAAATTGAGTTATGAAACCTAGAAGATTTAAACCAAGAAGAACGAGGGTGAGTCTCGGTCGACGGAGACAGCCCACTGAGAGTGTATCGAGTGTGAGTGAGAGCGAGAGTGAGTGAGATAGAGGCTTGACGAGGGTGAAAGGGTGAACTGGATTGAGGGTGAGGGGGATTGATAGTGAGTCAGAGTAAGGCTGAGAGCAATGGTGAGGGAAAGAAAGGCTGAGAGCGATTTTGGGTGGGAGAATGACCTAATTTTTTAGCTAAGGGAGGGAACACGATTTTGGTGAGTCAGAGAGGCTGAGAGCGATTTTGGGTGGGAGAATGACCTAATTTTTTAGCAAAGGGAGGGAACACGATTTTGGCGATTCCAAAGAGGCTGAGAGCGGTTTGGGTGGGAGTTCTTGGTTTTTTTTTTTTTGAGAGATCTTGGTTTTTTAGCTAAGGGAAGGAAACAAGATTTTGGTTTTGAGTGGAAAAAAATAAATGTAAATTAATTGTTTGTTTGTTTTTTCCATTATTCAGACAACAGATGTCCTTATAACTGTTGTCTGAAATATCTCAAATTTAACAAATAACGATGTGTTGGATGAGTAGAGGGTGAAACGACTGGTTTAAAAAATCTGTCGTCTGATTAACTCAGACAACAGCAAAAACTCATGTGTTGTGTGATGACTGTCGTGTGATTAACTTATTCTAGTAGTGCTTCTTTCTTTGGTAAATCTCTTGCTCAAATGTCAATATTTTATTCTAAATGAATAAGAGAATAAATTTAGTAAGGCTTATTAAACCCACCGATGCACTTTTCCTAAATTTGATTTCAATTGATTTGATAGAGAAAAAAGAGATAGAGGAACTGGGATATCTGGGGAGAGGGACGAGAACAACTAAAATTTATTTATTTATTTATTTATTTTTAAATTTTTGAGTTGAAAAGGTTATCCATTATGCAATTCAGCAAACAGTACAATAATGACTTGCCCGTTAGGGTTGTCAGAATAAGTCATTACATAGAGTACACTATACTAGCACACCTCTCGCACAACTATACCACTCAGCACACCCATCTTTTATGGGTAAGCACAAAAACAAGAAAACATAACCACCCCAAGAACAAATAAATAACCAAGAAGCAGCTTGTTTCTTGTCGATCTGTCACACTAAAAAAAAAGAAAACTGACCTATCCTCCTTTTGTAAAAGAGAAGATATGCTCAATTCTAAGATAAAAGAGTAATACCAAATAACTAAATAGACCCAAGCCCACAGAAGGAAGACCCAATCCCCAGCCTAGCTTGGAGAAGCCCTAGTAACCTCTGCCCCAGCAATGCCGCCGCCACCAGTAAAGCAGCCACCGCCGTCAGGCTCACTTCCGTCACTGATCCTAAGGCCAACCACAACTTCACCACCATCCATGACTGAAAGTACTCCGCCATCACCACACGAGGTCAACCTCGTGCACCCTATATCTGCCAAAACTAATTACAAATCCCTTGGATCGCCGACAGTATCAGTAGGGGAATACCCAAACCTGTCTGACACGGATAGAACAGAAGCAAGCCCACCCTAAAAGACCTTGAAACACCGTTGTCGTCGCAAGATGAAGACAACCACTTGAAGCCACCATGGATGAAAGACAACAGATCCGACCTTCTACCTGGATCCTACCCTTCCCAACAACCATCATCACCAACTCTGTCCATCCAACCAAAGTCCGGTTTCGTTGGCACCGCCAAACCAACCACGCCTGAGTGACCTCCATCGCTTACAAGCAACAAACCAACGAATAACTTGGGAGCAACAATTGCAACCAAGAGAATAAGGAGGCCGAAGCCTGAGGAAATCCCCATTAAAGGAGTAGGCCGAGGCCTAAAGAATTGTGGTCGACGGCCGTCCACGATAAACCCTAGCAGAGCGAAAGTGCTAGGTCAGAAGTCTCAATTTCAAACTTTCTTTATTTATTTTTAAGTTTGTAAAGAGGGAGAAATAAGATTTTGAAATATTCAAAAATAATATTAGGTCCAAATGACAATATATAAGGTCTGAATAGAGTCACCCAAAAATCCCAACGAAAAAATAGTATTTCAACGCCATGAAGGTTGACAAAGATTATAAAAGACATTAGACATCTTGCAGCTACGTTTGATTCAATCTTATTTATTCATAGAGAGAATCTTACGTACGTCAGTCGCACCACGTGGCGGTGTAACTGACCTATCAGGCATTTACAGGAGGGTATTTTGGGTATTTTACTTTAAAAAAATAGGGACAGTTTCGAAAAAAAGAAAAAAGTTTCTTTTTTCTAATTGGCTTATCCTAAAGTCAAGTGGTAGAGAAATCCCTACCTAAGAATTTCTCTTATTAATATTTACAAAAGAAGCGACTTTTGTGTGGCAGATTCCTCTTGTAATAGTCTTCAACGGACCAATGGTATCCCTAGTGTAGCATCAAAAGCCCTTCTCTTTCATATTGTAAACAATGGTTTCCCTTGTGGCACTAATATCTAATTAAAGTTTTTTTTTTTTTTTTTATATAAAAAAGAAAAGAAAAAGTAATAACATTTCTAGTAAAAACAAAACAAAAAAACTCTCATATTTCTAGTTGGTCGCTTTCAAGCGGCAGCTTTCATATTTGGTGTCCCCAAGCCCAGAGAAAGAGAGAGTCGCTTTTCTCTCTTTGCTAACTTCAATATCACGAAACCCTAGGCACCACGCTCACTCACTCACTCGGAGTCTCTCTCTCTCTTTCTCTCGCTTTCCCCTCAGGTACTGTCTCAATTTTCCTCTTCCTCCCATTCTTGCTTTCATTATCAACCTACATTCCATCTCTGGTTCAATATTCACTTGAAAGCTTTCATTTTCATGTTCCTCACCTATTTTTTTTTAATCAATTTTGGGTCACCATTCATGGTGGTATGCATCAATCATTGCAACTCGGATTTTCCTTGAATGCCTTTTGTAAAGTTGTTTCCTTTTCTTTTACATTGCGGCTTGTTTGTTGTTAGTATGTGATTTATGTTCTGTTTTAACCATGGTGGCTTACTTAACTGTTGCTTATATTTTCACTTCTTTAAGTCCCCTGTGTTGATTCTTTGCTTAAAGTCTCCATCTTTGAGGTGGGTCTACTGTTTGATCATGAATTAGGCCCCTCTTTTGGTAAAATAAGCTACTGGGTATGTGGACTTGATTAGCTTCATAATCTCAACTTAATGTTGAACTTGAACCCTGTTAGTTAATCCCAATTAATCACTTACATCTTTCCATGTATTTATCAACGCAATCTTGTCTGTACTCATCAGGTTATTTATGAATCACGGATTCTATGGAGTTAGCATTTTGCGTGTAACGTCTATATCAGATTAGTAAAATTAAACTATTGTGCTTGCTCTCATGGTCCTGGTCACGGAATCATGAGTCATGACATTGTATTATCTGCATTTTAGGATATTTCTTGCAATTCATGGCTTGGGATCTCTGGGGTCCGTCACCTCCTCAAGGTTTGTCAAACCTCTTTCGTACCTTGTTGGTTAAACTGTTTCAAGAAACTATGAATACGTTGTTGTACATCTTGTATGAGATACCTGACTGTAGAAACTTATCTTGTTCTGATAATGTTAGTTGTAACTGAACGTGCTTTTCAGTTGAACTTGGGACTACTTACTTCCCGGAATCTGAATGGCAGTGTGACTTTTACTTTGGTTATGGACATGGTACGTATATTTCCTTCATGTCTTTTAGGTTGGTGGTGTTCCCTGTTCTGCCTGTTATACCATGATGTTTACACTCCCTTTTCATATGGTTTATAGATGTTATAGAAGAAAATGCGCTAAATGAGAAACTTTGTTTAGAAGTAGTAGGGAGATTGATAGCAAAGACCGATACTGAAATTGATGAACTCGAAAAGGATTTGGTGACTCTTCAAAGCGAACTAGCGTGGGCTAAACATGAAGAATGGTCTGACACATGTTGTGGTGCTTTGAGAGAAAAGATTGCTTTCCTTGACGGTTCTCTTAAGAACTTGAGAAATAAAGATGAGAATAATATTGAGGTTCAGTCACTGATGCATACAGAACCTGCAGAGAGTATAGACGAGATAATGAAGGATCTTCTTCGAAAATACGTCGTGGAGAAAGATGAGCAGGTGACGTTTAAATCTAGTCTTTACTTGAAAACATTGATAAGCAGGCAACTGCAAACTTGCGATCAGAACTAAGCATGGTTATATGGATGCCTTTATATTGTCACATGATCTGCCAATGACAAGTTAGTTGATTGATTCTTTGAGACCATATAGTTGTGCATTCATGTTATCCTCTTTAAACATGTATTAATTTTCATACCTGTTTGTGATGGCTTACAATGTAGCATAGTTTGCAGTTTTTAGCACCATATATATGCAAAAACAGCTAGCGGTAGAACTCAATGTCAAATAGACAGGCATGCAAGGTCCCAAGGCAGCCTCAGACTAAATTTGGCCTTATTTCAAAACCTCTTTTCTCTAAAACTGGTATTGTCTTGAATCTTGATGGGTCTGCATCAAACCATATTGAATCTATATGGTGGCTCAGTTCAGTTTCTTTAATTACATGGCTTTTAGATGCAAGAATGACTGGAGTAATTTTTCATAAGAAAGAAAAAATTACTAGACTCAGTCAAGAACTCAATTAACTGATTTCTAGTAGATTGTTGTAGACAGCTTTTTAAAAATTAGAGCATCAGAGTTGTGTTTACAGTTTAGTAGCTTTTGTTAGGGATCTGGTGTAGTACTTTATACTATGCTTTGTGCATTTATGTGCCTGTGCACATGCATGTTCACTGTCATAGAGGGAGATATGAACTGGTAAAAGAGTTTTGGACCTTTAATTTTTTTATTGTGGTGTTGGATATCACAAATGACTATTAAGGGATGGGAATTGTTTTCTTCAAATACAAGATTCGAGTTTGGCATTTACACAGTGTTAGATGAAGCTATCTGATCCTGACAAACAGACTAAGTTGATCTGCATTTGGTACCTTAAACCCACTCATCTGCTTTATAATTTTAAACATAGGTACACTCCATCCACAGAATGATGTTTGTATTTATTATTTATTAATTTTTAGTATTCATATGATTTACTTTCTCATTTCATAATCTATCTGTAGAGTAGATTAAAGTTTAACTTATTAGAGTGAACTATGTGTTTTGAGATCAACACAAGTCACATGGACTTAAAAAACTTTTGTTTGATCAAATAATCAATTATCAAGCCCTTTGTCAGTCATGATCTATAGGAGTATACAGATATGAATGCTCTAATTTGATTGTCCTATTGCCTTCATTTGACACATTATGTTTAACAATGGACAGCCTGCAAAGACTGAGATCATAGATTCCAGCTTAGAATCTTGGAGAATTGCTGCTGGCTACTCTGACAACAAGAAAACGTCAAGCGAGAGTAATTCAGAAAGCAGTAGGCAATCGGAGGCCAAAGGACAAGGTCCTGAAGAAACGGAAACATCAAGAATGACTTCTAACAATGACCAGCCTGCAAATACTATTACTCTGAATTCCAGCTCTGATTCTTTGGGACTTGCAGCTGGATTCACCGAAAAGAAGTTTACGTCAAGTAGTACAGAAAGCAGTAGGCAGTGTGAGGCAAAAGGTCATGGTGTAGTTCCTGAAGAAAAGGAATCATCATGTATGATCAACAACAAACAGCCTGCACAAACTAGTATCATGGGCTCCAGCCCAGATTCTTTGAATCTTACAGCTGGCTACATTGACAAGAAAACAACAAGCAGTTGTGATTCAGAAAGCACTAGGCCATGGGAGGCCAAAGGACTAGGTTTTCTTACTGAAGAAAAGGAAATGATTCCAACTGCATCTTCACACTATGAAGGAAATCGTATGCAAAATTCAGAAGTTAAGGTCTCTCTCTCTCTCTCCCCCCCCCCTTCTCTGTCTCTGTGGTTGTGATCTCTTTTTTGATTAATCAGCGCAAAAACTGAATGCATTTGAGCATTGGAGATGCAATTGTAGACATGGCATGCTGCAGGCGCGCATGTGTGTGTGTATATATAATGAGGACTTTCAAATCAGTGGTTGGATGAGTGTTTCAAATTTGAATTGAATATTATATCTTCAACATACAAGTGATCCAACCATTGATTTAAAAGTCCTCACTTTAAAGGCCCTCCATACAGCCCCACCCTATATATTGTATATACTTTTTTTTTTTTTTCAACTACATCTCCAGTGGCACCCACAACTCAATCACCCTGATTAAGCACTTCATCTCTTTCAGAACGCTTCACTATTCTTCTTTCACTTTCAATCTAATTTCACGTTGGAAGAACTTGTGATCTATACAATGCAGAGAAGGCTATACAATAACACATGTATGTGTGTGCATGTTTTTTTTTTGGTGAAACCCTAAACCCTAAACCCTAAACACATGTATGTGTGTGTATGTTATATATATATATATATATATATATATATATATATATATCTTGGTATTTGCATTGTAGTACTCATCTTTAAGTAAGAATTTATATCATTTTTCAATCTTGAGAATAAGCAGAGTTGAGAATTGCATAACCACTAGAAATTGTGTGACTGGACAAACAGTGTATTGCTCTACAGAACAATACTTGCCTTTAATTTCTTAACTTGTGCTGGAGATTCTAACGTGAAGTAATTTTCAGAATTTTTTTTTTTTGAATACCTTTACCAGTTCTATGAATATCTCTTAGTAACTTATACTCGTAATTTGTTACTCATCATACCAGTTACTGTCTGGGCGTAATTCGTTTTTTCTTGCAATAAACAGTGTGTGAGTGCAAAATATTCAACTAGTGTCAGCTCCATTGATGAGAAGACAAGCCAAGAAAGTTTTGATTCTAAATTGATTGATGAGGTGGTAGAGCACTCTTTGATACCCACAGCAGATAATATAGGTACTTCACAGAGGCCTGATGGACATGAATCAGATGTCAGTAAAACGGTTGAGGTACTTGCAGCACCTTTGTTTTTTTTTGTTTCTATTATGCCTTTGGCCTTTTGTTTGTTTTTAATGTATGTCAGCAGGCTATTGTGAATAACATACTTACATAGCCTATATAATCATCATTTTTTTTTACTTCTATTGGAAACATGCCTGTATTTTCTCTAGGCCTCAAATGTTTGAGTGTTTGACATACTGCAATTGAACTGAAGTATCCTTCTCAAAAGTTAATTGAACTGAAGTATTAAGTGGTCCTGGTCCAACTTATTCCTCCTACTAGTAATAGCTCTGCAGCAGATCCTAACATTTTGTATCTCTTTTGTGGTTTCATTTTAAATTGAACAGCCCCCAGATGTTATTGCCAGCGATTCTCTTATATATGGAAATGGCTGTTCCAGTGAGGTGAAAAATTCATGCATGCCTATTTTGACAGAAAATGGATGTGATGAAATAAGCAAACAGCTTTCTACTGCTACAGCTAGAAGTCAAACCTTGATGTCATCTTTAACTCCTGAAATCAAGGCAACCCTTCAAAATACCAAAAAGGTATGACAAGCTTTCTCTTTTCTGTAATTGATATACACTCAAATTGCTATGATAGTTATGGTACACAAAAAGTTGAAACATCTAGGAAAACTATCCTTGTGTATACACCTGCACTTTATAGTACTAGACTGACTACACTGCAAGGGATCACAAGTTATAGTTCAACTTACCCCTTGTTCCTAACATTCACTTGTAAGACATGTTTCTCTTTCAATTAGCAGCCTGCATGTTCCCTTGTTAAGTATGGTGCTGAAGATACTTTGCGAGAATCAGCTGGCATCAAGAAGAGTGATGAATGTTTGGAATCCAGATTGTGTGCTTTAAGCCCGACAAAAGGTGATGTAGAGCAAAAGCTAATTGACTTTGTTCCGCAAACTGCACTAAAAGTGGGCATTAAAGAATCAAAGATGACTCTGGGTAACAAGATTGGCTGTCCAAATAAGTCTTTAAAGACTGCTGGGAATGGAAGAAATCATCGACAAACAGTCAAGTTTCAAGGCCGGATCACTGATGAGGAAGATTCTGATCAGTTTGGAACAGAAAAAGAAACTCAAAAGGATGAGAATGCTGATCTTGATGGTAAGCCCCTTTTGCCCCCCCTGGCTTTGAAACCACAAAGGCCAAAGCGAAAGAGGAAGTTACCGTTGACTGTGCAGAATGTCCAAGAAACATGTTTTCCTTCTACAGAAATGAGTTCAAATACAACGTTTATTTCAAAAGCTCAAAAGGAACAAAAATCCAAAGTAATTGATGACAATACTAGGTTAAATCAGTTTTTTGGTTCGAAGCAGTGTGAAAAATCAGGCCATCTTGAACAATATGAAGACAAAGAACATGCCACCTCTCTTGGTAACAGTAAAACTTCAGCTTCACAGTTGCAAAAGAAGAGGAAAAGGACTCCAAGTTTCCAATTTACAGCAGACACTGAAGAATGCACTGGATATCTAGGCTCGAAAGATTTACACAGGGAGGTGCAAACGAAGAGGAAAGTGACGTCAACTTTGACACGTCCTGCAGAGGTTAAAGATTTGTCCTTTTTGGGATTGCAAGATTCACACACAGACGCAACTAATGGTTCTATTGAGGAAGATCTCAAGCATCCAGAAAAGGAAGATCCAAAAGTTGTAGAGGCTGCAAAGTCACAAAAGCAGAGGCAAATGACTTCAACTTTCCCACATCCTGCAGAAAGTAAAGATTTGCCTTTAGGTTTGGGCTTGCAAGATTTACACAAGGACAGGGACACAACTAATGGTTGGACTGAGGAAGATCCTCTGATCGTAAAGCCCTATTCTGGAGATGATTCTCAAGCTAGGAATTTGGTTCCGTATGCAATTCCAACTCCTATTCCAAGTCTGAGGTTGAAGGAAATGACAGTAGGTCAACTGAAGGAATTGGCAAAGAGGCTCGAAGTGAAAGGCTTTTCCAAGCTTAAGAAAATGGAGCTGGTTGAGCTACTAGCCAGGAAACAGAGAGGTCACTAATTTTAGATGTAGGCGTATATATTTGTTTTGTTTTGGTCTCTCCATCTGCCCATGTTTTGTAGTCGTGTTCCCTGGGTGTGTTTGATGTCCTATGGCCGGCTATGGTATGAAAGGCAATGACTATAGAGATGCCCTTTTAGTATAGGAAAGAGAGTAGTCATTCCCTCCTATAGGTTTCAGTTTCAGGTAACCAGGTTTGCATGAAATTATGCTTCACATATTGCAGGTATATTTGTGTTGAAGACTTGAAATTGAGAATTTTGTGAGGATGTTACCTTTGTCCTCAGGTCTTCAGAACTCAAACTTTTTGTTTTTGCATCTGAATACAAGAGGAATGAATGAGATGAGTTTCTTATGTTAGTTATGGCTTATGTCCTTTTGGCATGCATGGTCATTTTTTTTCTGAAGTTTTCGTTAGTTTGGTTCATATAATCTGTTCCTCGTGAAAGCGGATAATGTTGTTTACTTATCAAGCAGATTCTAAGGTTTGATGATTTACAGTTTTGATATTGAAGGCAAACTAGAACAGTTGAGCTTTTTATCCACTGGATGCTTTTTCCAATTAAGTTCTGCCATAATGAGACTCATGGAATGGCCATACTGGCAAATACCTACTTTTTTTTTGTTTTTTAAAAAGGAGGTACTGGGAAGGACCACAAGGAGGCACGCAATGGCCTTTTTTACCCGAAGTCCAGCACAGTGCCGCGCCAAAGACGCAGCGACACCCCCCCTCCGGGCATCGAGTACACCAAATAGGTGGGCTTGCCCTCCCTGCATAGTCTTTTCCATACACAAGGCTCGAACTTGAGACCTCTGCCTCAAGTCCCTCAACTTGCTTAAGGAGCACAGTCAACTTGCCAACTGAACTGGACCATGTGGGTGGCAAATACCTACTTTGTTGCAAACTGATTGCCGCTAATTCTATCTATTACTAAGACGCCTATCAAGTTCCATCAAGGCCTTTTAATAAAAGATATACTGCAACCGCAAACGTTTAAGGTTTGGGAACTTAAATTTCTTGCTAATGCCATGATTGGCTTAGAAAATAGAAATACTGTCAATTTCATTTGATCATATCAACAGTAAATAATAAATAAATGAAAATTTAGGGACGTTAAAAATTCATAAGAGTGGGTTCATTAACAAAATTGTACATGAACTTAGAGAAAGGACGGTGAGGACTAGGGAAGGAATAAAGGATCTCAACCGCCATTCAAGAAACCTAGCTAGTGAGTATTGAGAGTGAATTGACCAGTTAATTGGTCTTAAAATGAATTGTTCGTATTACAAGGATATTATACATATACTAAAGCCCCTAGAGCTGGTACTGTTCATAGCACTGTTTGCCTGAAGGGACGGTTTTGTCCCTTTTTTTTTCCAGTGATTTACGACCTACCATTGCAGATCTGTCTTTTCCGCGATAGAATTTGGGCTTATGAGTTGGCCTTTTCGAAAGTACAATGTATATGCAGGAGCTCATGGTGAAGAAGAATCCGTATGATTTGGCAGCACTCAAGTACTGGGGAACATCAACTTCTAAAAAATTTCCGGTGTCTGAATACTTAACATTAAAAGAATACTTGGCCTCTCTAAGAAGGTATCTATTCATCTTCAAATTAATAAGCATTGAGCAGTCTACCATAATTGTTGTAAACATTTCAAGTCGGTGACACTTTTATTTTTGTCTATTTACAGAAGAAGCAGTGACTTCTCAAATGGTGTATACAAGGTAAGCTTCATAATTAATCAATGATTTTGTTGGGTCTGTATGAACTATTCCCTGGCTCTAGTTAAACAATACAAGCTTTCTCTATTCCTGCAGAATCCAAGTATTTCCCTGTTCATTGAGTTTATATGTCTGTTTACTAATTATCTTATGGCTTTTTGTCAAACTAGTTACATATTAAACTCATTTTTGTTTTTTTTTGGATTCCATTCAACTGATATGTTGATATCTATAATTTTGATCGAGTTGAATTTCCATGAAACTAACTAATCCTTTTGTTGGGTCTGTATGTTCTGTTCCCTAGCTTGAGTTCAACAATGCAGGCTCTCTATATTCCTACTTAATCTTAGTGCTGCCCCATTCCTACTCTCTTTTAGTTTCTTTTTTGGGTGAACAAATGCAAGATCTAGCTCAGACCAAGCAACTTGGTCTGTGCTGATTTGGATTTGTAATTATGATATGGTTTGTCTATCAGCCTATTGTTTTCTTATTATTGGCTTCTTTGTACATCCTTCTTAATTCTATAATGAAACCTTAGCTTGCATTAGAAATGCACGCCATTTGTTACCACTTTGCTTCTTTTGTCAGTCATCTTTAGATAATATGCACATTTCAATACATATTTGGAAATTAACTAACCATAGAGCACATGTAGTACTCTTAACTATAGACTAATTAGATTTTCAGTTTTCCAAAGAACATGTAATACATATTTGGTAGTGAAGTCTCAGTCTTCTCTCTTTTGTAGGGCAATGGTGATTACAACCCCTTCATCAAATATGACTATTTTGATATTGTCACGTGCCACATTATCCAGTTGTAATTCAGTCTCTGTCTTTGTTTTTACTTTGATGTGACTCTGAATAACCATACTTTACCGTCAAAATCACACCCATCCAATGATCATGATTTGTATTTGCATGAAATTCTATACCTTGGATGTTGTTGGTGTAATTCTATAATAGATATGGACATCAAGCTACCTATTCAATTTGTGTGTTGTTCTAAATTATTGTGTTCGAGTTTCACATTTAGTTGGCCAAGTTTAGTACCAAATTTTTAGTATTCGTCATATTTTGAAATATGTAAATACACAAGTCTGGTTAGAACACTAACTTTTGTATCTGTAAATAATAAAGGCTTTAGTTACATATTCAGCATGAAAGTAAGCTATCATTTTTCGAATAGCTACTTTACGCAGAAAAATGAGGTAGAAAATAAACCCGCAGCATCGCGCGGGATTCATGTCTAGTGATATCGAAAGTGGTTGTGATAAAAACTCAAAGAACGTAAAATGGTTTTGATAAAAAGAAAGAAAGCAGTCCTCCAAATCCAAGGTCAATGTATTTAGGTAGAAGACTTCTTTTTCTGCTACACTCTAGAATTGGAATTTCGGCTACTTAAGTAAAAAATTGCTCTCTACTCGATGTATTAATTTACTTATAGAACCTATCACTAAAATACCTCTAGAGAGGGATAGGACGGAGTGAAAAGAGTTTTGAAAACTATTTACCCTACAGGAGGTTTGTGAATAAGTGATTTGTCTAATAATGAGCGAGGAATATTCACCTTTCTGCTGAACAGGATGTTATCCCCCGAGCTTTGACCTTCTGTGGGTGTTCCATAGAAACATATTGTCCTCGATCCAATCTCGTGGATCTGTAATAGCTGAAGCAATTAGAAACATGGATATTTCACGTCTCTTGTGGATCTGATATTTCGATCGTAAGTTGTATCCTCCAATCCAATCTTGGAGCTAGCTTCCGAACAGCTTCTGCATTGAGGAGTACTTCAGCATACATCAACAACACATCTTTTAAGTTTCAGCTTCCCTCTCTCGTAAGTTATAGTTTTATTTCGTTTTCTTGTTCTTCTTTCAAATCGTTTGGCCACGCAGAATTCTGGAAACAATTCCAACTCTCTTTCTGTATCATTATTTCCTTTGGGCAATTCCTACAACCTTCATCTCTTTTTGGTGATTTGTACCTACCACCTGATTCTTGTGAATTTCTTCACTTTGGTTTCAGCTTTGCTTCTTCACTGTTGTTTTCTAGTTTAAATGGCCTCGAGCTCCCAAACAAGCTCTTCATCTCTTCCTTCGTCATCAGCTCCTCAGTGGAAGCATGATGTGTTTCTCAGCTTCAGGGGTGAAGACACCCGGAAGGGTATTGTATCCTCTTTATACCATGAATTGAAAACCAGAGGAATACAAACATTCATGGATGACCAAGGGCTTCAGCAAGGGATGCCTATTTCTCCAAGTCTCCTAACAGCGATTGAGGAATCCAGGTGTGCAGTCGTTCTTCTATCGCCAAACTATGCTTCTTCTACATGGTGTTTGGATGAACTTGCAAAGATTCTCCAATGCTCTGAAGCCAAGAAGACACTGCTTCTGCCAATTTTTTATAATGTGGATCCCTCTCATGTGCGACATCAAAAGGGAAGTTTTGCAGAAGCCTTCACTAAGCATGAAGAGAGGTATAGGCAAGGCAATGATGATGCAGAGAAGGTGAACAAGTGGAGAGCTGCTTTAACACAAGTGGCCAATCTCTCTGGGTTGGATTCAAACAAATTTGGGTAAGCATTTTGAAACTATTGTAATAACTCAACAATTAAGAGTACTCGTACATTTGGATTTATTATTTGCCTGATCATTATGATGACATCCTTCTTGATCTTGTAGGTCTGACAGAGAACTTGTCCAACGCATTGTGGAACTTGTGCGCCGTGATGTAAGGCCTATTTCAATAATGTCGAGCAGCAATTTTGAAGCATTTGAATCAACAAGAAAAGCCATGAAGGAGCTGATGGAGGCATTAGAAGATGATGAGGTCGCTGCCATTGGGGTCTATGGAATGGGAGGGGTTGGGAAGACAACCATGGTGAAACATGTCGGTGCACAAGCCCAAAAAATGGGGCTTTTTGATCGTGTGATTATGGCTGTTGTATCCCAAACCCCAGATACAAGAAATATTCAAGGCGCACTTGCGGATCTGCTGGGCTTGACATTGGTGCAGGAGTCAGATATTGGACGAGCCGATAGATTGCAGACGGAGATACTTGGAAGAAAAAAGATCCTTATAATCTTAGACGACATTTGGAAGACACTTGACTTGTCAAGCATTGGAATTCCCAGCTACAACTACCTTCAAATCCGCAAGTCCAAACTGCTATTCACCACAAGGAGATCGAATGTTTGCCATACCATGGGGAGCCAAGCAAAAATTCATCTCAATATCTTATCAGAAGATGATGCTTGGAACTTGTTTTTGAAGAAGGCAAGAAGGTCTTTTCAAAAGTCTAGCCCTTTCTATGAAGTAGCCAGAAAGGTAGCTAGAGAATGTGCTGGTCTCCCAGTTGCATTGATTGCAGTTGCGAGGGCACTTGGAGATAAAGATTTTAAAGACTGGAAACTAGCAGCTCGACAACTTGAGATGTCTCAACCTGCCAACCTTGACGAGGAGAAAGATGTGTTCAAGTGCATTAAGTTGAGCTATGATTACCTTGACAGTGACGACGCCAAGTCTTGCTTCTTGCTTTGCTGCCTATTCCCAGAAGATTATGACATCCGTGTTGAAGACTTGATGAGCTATGGGTTCGGAACAGGGTTGTTTCGACATGTCAACAGCACAATAGAATATGCCAGAGTCAGAGCACATTCGGTTACTAGATACCTTAAAGCTTCTTGTCTGCTTTTGGATGGGACAAAAGAAGGATATGTAAGGATGCATGATGTCATTCGAGATATGGCCATATCCATTGCACTCTCTGTAGATGGCCACGCCTCTTTGGTGAAAACTAATTGTCATTTGAAAGATTGGTCGATGGATGCGGACGAAGGCTACTCAGCAATCTCACTAATCGAGAGCAACACTTGCAAGCTTCCCAACAAGTTGGTATGTTCAAAACTTCAGATTTTATTGCTACAAAAAAATGATGGTATAAGAGAGATCTCAAAAACCTTTTTTCAAAGCCCCAATGATTTAAGGGTCTTAGATCTTAGGAAAACTGGCATTTCATCACTGCCCCCATCATTCAGTCTCCTAGCCAGACTCCAAGCTTTGCATTTAGATGATTGCGAGTCCATCATTGACATATCCCTACTTGGAAAACTGAAAAAGCTTGAGATTCTTAGTATGAGACACTGTGACTCTATTAAGAAATTTCCAAAAGAGATTGGAAATTTGACGAATTTAAGAATGTTGGACTTGACTGGAACCCGTTTTAAGACAGTTCCCTCTCAAGTGATATCAAGGTTGTATAGATTGGAAGTACTGTACATGAGATGTTATTTTGGCAAGTGGGGTTGTAAAGCTGCCGGAGGCTGCTTGTGTTTTCTTTGTAAGAATGCTAGCTTTGATGAGTTAATTGGCTTGCCAAGTTTAAACACTTTGCAGGTTTCCGTATGTGGTGCAGAACGCTTGCCTCAAAACGTTGAGGTCAATCCAAATTGGGACAGGTTTTGTATAATTATGGAAGGATACGGCACGGACATTTGTCGCATTTATGATTATGACGAGGGCTTCCCACATCGTTTTTCAAGAACATTGATCACGGTCGAAACCATGAATAACTTACCCGATTGGTTCATCAGTGTAGTGACAGAAAGAACAGATTATTTATGGTACAGAGGTCGCCATGGCTTAACTAACCTTCTCGAGGAACACGACTGTGGGAGATTACATGGACTCAAGTATTTGTGTATAGAATCTTCCGAATATGTGGAAGTGTTGTTGAACACAATAACATGGACTAGGGTGTCAAATGAACCTGTGTTTGAGAACTTGGAAGAGTTGGAATTCTCCGGGGATGGCTTGGAGGAGCTATGTGTCGGTGAATTACCACCTGGCTCTCTACGTAATCTAAAGAAATTGATGATGGGTATGTGTCCTTGCTTGGTGAAACCGCTTTTACCGTCAAAGTTGTTGCACAGATTAGAGAGTCTGGAAGAACTATGTTGTTCTCTTATGAAGGAAATGAAATATGTGTTTGGATTTGAAGGGCATGAACCACAACACGTTGTCTTGACGAGGCTGAGAATGATTTCATTGGAATCCATGGACAGCTTAATAAACATATGGGATGGTCCTGCTCCATCTGGAATCTTCCAGAGTCTCAAAATCATTTCCTTGGTTAATTGCCGGAAACTGGAATATCTCTTCACATCTGATGTAGCTCGATGTCTTTTGCAATTGGAAGACGTTGTGGTACAGAATTGCTTTAGCTTGGACAGAATAATTGAAGCGAGTGAGGAAATAGAGAGCAACAGGATCGTTCTTCCACAGTTGAAGAACTTGGTTTTAAAAGATCTTCCAAAGCTCACAAGGCTGTCCAGTACAAGCAGCAGTACTATTGATATTGAAATCGAGTGCCCTACATTGGAACGCTTATATGTCTCTGCGTGCCCCCAGTTATCAATCCCTGCTTCTGGTTTCAACAGCAGCAACGAACACTCACTATTTAATTGGGGTTATAGCGATACACTACGGAGTAGTATCGAGGCCGTGAGTTACCGCTCACACTTTCCACCTTCGATGAGGTATGTCTCCATGTCATAAACTATATATATGTACGTATAAAGGACATATTTAGTAGGAGGCCCATAAATCCGATTAGTTCATCCAGAATGATGTATCGCTGTCAATTCTCATCTTTAAAGTGTTCGATTAGTCAATAAACTACTTGAAATGACAGCCAGGCTGCCAGGGTTGGCCTTCGTTGTTTAGAAAAGGTGTTTTGCTAATATAGAGCTTCTATGCCAATCTTTGGGTTCAATGATCTACCCAGAAATTGTAACTAGCTTTTTCCTTTCTCATTAATAATTAATATGATATGATCACTCATTCTCTCATTTTAGTAATCAACTGATGCCCAATATATTTCTGCAAAAACATAAAACCGAAGACATTTCATGGAGACATTCATGCATGCATCTTGGTGAATTTGCTGTCCATTTACTGTAAGAAAACAAATTGCAGATAAATAGTAAGAAAACAAATTACAGATAAATAAGGTATACGTTATTCGGTTAATTTGTGATACGCCGCATATATATATTCAGATATATTATATGATTGGTTCATTTATCCAGTCTGATCTATAGCTTTTTTTCCAATTCTCAGTGCGCGCTTACTTTTGGCACTTCTGCGGACAACACTGATTTCGACCAAGAGGGCCCCAGTGACGTGGCCAGTTGCATGTTTTGCCGTCATGGTCTTGTGTTTAATGGTATTTTGGCATGTGGGATGAGGCCTCCACTTACTTGCCATCAGCCATGGCATATTGCTTTTATAATAATTACCCTCTCCGCCCACTGCCGTTGCGTCTCCATGCTGCACCACCACATCTTCCGAAACCAGTGCACAATCGCCACCCTCTTCAAAACCCGAAGTCTGAGCAAAGCAAATTCGCTCAACACGGATGGGTAATCATTCTCTCTATTTCAATTTGCAGGTAATGGGTAAAACCCAAATTGGCATCTCTTTCTCAGTTTGATTTTGGGGTTTCTTTTAGATCTGAGCATGAACACGCACCAAGTTTTCAAGACCTGCAGTCGTAGTAGTAATCGACGGTTAGTCACAATCTGGTGTATGATCTTGATGTGCTGTTGGCTTTTTGCTTAATATAGTTTACATTATGGCTTGACCCAAAGTGTTGATTGTTAGTTTGTGTCTAGAATTATAGAGGTTGTATGTATTTGGAATTTTGAGAATTGCATATCATTGACTGTATTGAAATGTTCTCTTCTTCCTGCAGTGATTACGGGGTGAAAGGTTTGATCGATTTTGAGTCCTTGATCTTACTCTGAAGAAGAAGAAGAAGAAGAATCACCCACACACTGAGAAAGTTTTGAGGTTAGTCACAGTCCAAGTTTGAGGCATATTTTTTTTTTACCTTTGCTGCCTTTTGTGGATGCATATCATCTTCTTCGAAACCAAGCATCAATTCGTTGTGAATTGGATCCTTCTGCTGTAAATTCAGGATCTTTAAAAACCTGTTCCGGATTTGGAAATTGCTTGAAAATGCAAGACTGGACCTGTCTATGGATTCTTACGAGTATATTCTGTGTCGGTTGTTAGCTTCTAATATATGAAATTACTTGTGCTCAGAGGTGACTGTTTTTGACTGCAGGTGCTAAATCAGAAAAGTGCTACTTCACCAAATCTCCCTGCTGTTTCTTCAGTACTGCTTCTAAGGTTGCTTTGGAGTGTTAACCTTTCTTGGTGTTTTGATTGGTATTCCTTTTTCACCAAATTTGCGTATTCTGTCTGTGAAAATGGCTTGATCTCAAATTGGGTTTTTGTGGCTTGTGCACTATTGCAGTGATATTGATATTAAGGTTTGTAATTTCTTGCGGAAAGTTACAAACCCATGTTTAGTCTTTTACTTTGGAATCAGTTTGAATAGAAAAACACATGTATTTTTTCTCACCTAGAAAATTGAAGATCATGTACCTTACTTTTATCTCAAAACTTTTTTTTCCTCTTTTATGTTCTGTATTTCGAAACCATTGCTATGTCTGTTAGAAAAGTTTCATGCATTGTGCAACTTTCAGCGGGCACGATTAACTGAGAGACTATCCCACTTGTAGGACCAAACTATTTTATATAAGAAAGCTAAAGTTTTTGTACAACTCTAGGTACTGGTTGTTATTACCATATTTTCGTTAATTGGTTGGAGAAATTTTTGAATTCAAATGTATTGGTAGCTACTGAAAAAAAATTTCACCAATCTGTCCACTGGTTTATCTGTGAGCTATTAAATTGAAATGAACTTGAAACTTTTTCCTGTGTACCTGCAGGAGCAGTATGGGTATTACTGAAGCATTGCAATTGCAGGTCCAAAAGCGGCTTCATGAACAACTTGAGGTATGTAGTTGGAAGCCATGCACTGTCTTTAACTCTTTATGCCTCTGAGCTGGTTGTTGGTTGGGATCTGTTTACAAGATTTTGTAGAGATTCGGAATATATAGACATTTTATATGCCAGAGTTTTAGTCCTGAGAATAACTAATGATTTCTTCTGATTTGCTTCTTCTTCTATACAAACTACATGCTGCTATTATGACTTGCACATTTCCAGATAGAGTTTTGCTTTACAGTTACAGAGTTTGGTTATGATGTGGTACTTACATGTCAAAACAATGTCCATTATTTTGGTCTTTGTAGTAGGCAGATGGATGAAAAGGTTTATAAAGTTGAGGTGACTGCTCATGAGTGATAATGAGCTTTGCTGAATGAAATCAAGCCTTAGTAGGTTTAGATCAAGCAGCTTTGGCAATTTGAAGCCACCAACTGTGGGGTTTATGAGTCAAAAGTAGTAAAGTTGGGCGGTTGAGCTGATGAGCCAATGAATTGTATTTCATCGAGTTATGGGGTATATTTATAACTATGTAGGCCTATAAACAGCTTTGATCCCATTCTCCATCACCCAATCTTTCTCTTGGTTCTTATGGGCTCTTCTTCACTTTATTACACAACCTAACAATTTGGAACAAGCTGACTTAAATCTTCAGCTGAGATGATCCTCTTGTTTATTACTTTTATATTTCCAGTCCTAAACAAACCCAAAATGGATGTTATTCAAGTGATGCAAACCCATCATAGTCAAATGATGATGTTATTCATGAATGCCAAAACCATCGTCTTCAGTTGATGAGCCTTTTTTTGTTCTGTTTTTCTTCTTGGCTAGGCAAATAGTTTATTGCACATACTTTGCAGTACCATTTGTCTGTTTCAGTTTTTTGCTTTCTGTTCAGCGCACTTCTATGTTGGTTTTGATAAGACCAGCTTTTAAATAGTTTTAACAGATTAGTGCAGAAAAAATACACTACAAAGATCATCTCTTGTTCGAGCCACTTAGAAAAGTGATGGTCATCTCCATTTAGGTATGCAGCTGGAAACATTGATGCATGTTTTCTCTTCGTTACAGAATTTCATTCTAGATTAATTGTTAGCTAGGTGGATGGGAATACTCGTAAAATAACACAAGAAAAGAAATGAGAATAGGTATTCCACCTAAGAAGCTAGTCAATACATGCATATAAGCTTATTACAAATTTTGTCTGATTATCTAAGCTTATATCTCATGCACATTCATTGAGAATTTGCAATTGCTACAGGCATTAAAATAACTTGTTACCTTTTCTCTTACTGCTAATATAGTCTCTGCTTTGTTGAAGGATTGGTTGGTATATCTGTTGTCATTTATTGCAAGGTCATTGCACACGAGTGACACAACTAATATACTGGTGGTTGATTCACAGCGTGACCATTTTTTTTTTCTGGGATAGATTGGAGTGCAAGGTCAAACAACATAGTTACTTCATCTCATGATTGGAACTTGTGAGTACCTAAATTGAGATATTTTTATTCTGTGATAATTTTAAATTGACATGGTATCTGCTCGCTCTCTCTCTCTTTCTCTCATGATTTTAAATTGACTATATTGACACTCTTATTTGTCTTTGTATCATTTGGAAGGAGAAGATTTCCTTGTACCTCCCTTGAAGAGGAAAAAAGTTCGCATCGAATGAATCTCTGAACCATATGAGAGGGAAAAGAGGAAGACTGGCATGGAACTGGCATTGAAAGCCATCTTTTGTTTTTTGTTTTTGTTCCTGGCATTCGAGGAATCTGGATGTTGAAACACGTTGTAAAGAGATGGCATGGTGACCAAATCCAGAGCTCTTGTCATCACTGAAGTAGAAATGAAAAGTGGTAGTTTTTCAGATTTGATGGGAATGTTAAACACGCCAAGGTGTCTAAATTCAGCATCAAGTTGTCAATATGATTGAAGCCTAGTCCCCGTTTGTCTAATATTCAGTATATTAAGACGCTTTAATCTGGTCATATCAACTACTTACACTAACTTTGAAGTTGGGATAAGCAAAATAATTAAAACAGCCAATTTCCTCTTTAGACAATGTTTATCTGTAACATGTACTAGAATTGAAGTTCTTAATTACATATTATCTGCAAGCGTACAAGTTCAACTCTTGGTCAAAATATTACGTTGAGTGTATACATATCTATATGCAAGGAAGTAATTTATACACAAGTTCTATACAATGAAAGTGATTTCTACAAGGAAGTCTCACACAATTTCTATTTACATGCAAGGAATAGATCCACAACAAGATTAAGGAATTCTATATATGGATTTCTGTACAAGGTTTGTGCTTGTGTACAAGGTTTGTGGTAGAAGCAAGGTAGTCTTGAACAACAATTACACATGAACATGTCCCATCCACTTGCCGCTCCCCTATTAAGATGTATCCAGCAATTAGTAACCACTAAAAATTATAATAGAGCGATGCTAGGAAAAACTTCATAATTTCTGACATCTCCAAAAAATTTCATCCAACATGACAGCAAGATTCCGATAAAAAAAAAAAATGTCAGCAAGACACGTCAAAGACAAGAACATTAGTTACAGCAATAAAAGTAACAACAAAAAGCTAGTACTCGAACATCATAAGCTAGTAGCATACTAAATACCTAGAACTTGAAGATATCAAGGATTAAGACCATGTATATATGGGCATTCATTATCATTAAAGTACAACTTTACTACTTATTTGTAGGTGACTAGGTGGTTTCTGCAAGACCCACATAATATACATAGTACAATAAGAATATCCAAGAGGATTATTGTACCTAGTTATAAATCACTCAAGCTGGGAAAAGCTGGATATAAACTCATTCACTATCATTAAAAGCTGTGACCTATAAGTACCATTTCTTTTCTTGTTGGGATAATTATGGTTATTGCTTTTCTTTGAAGAAAAGTCTGATTAGGAAAAGCAAACACGAATAAAATTACAAACAGATACCAAATCCTAAAACAGCATCAAAATCTGTAAAATTTCATCACCCTCCACTATTACAATGAAAAACAATTTTGAAGAAGAAGATGAAATTTGGTTTGGCTGCATCAGATGAAACTTAAAAAGATACCAAATCCTAAACAATTAAAAATCTACTTTGGCTACAGCAGACCTCTGGTTTGCAAGAGAAGGACCAAAGTCCTACCTCATGGAAAACAATCTATCTTTTCTCTTCCTACTAAATTCCATAGTTTGGTTGCAGCATGTTGAATTGTTGATGCAATTTTTTCAGTTTTAAATTACTATAATATAGATACATCAATATTGGCTATGTAGAACCTTATATTGGAGATAGTGGTTTATCTTGCTCATCTTTATGATCCAAAGATCCTGATGACTGAAAAGTCTACTCTAATTCTTGAAATCACCATACTTGAGTAGCGGAATTTTCTTCAAACTGATAGCTGATTACAGTGAGCTATGAATCGAGGGACAAAAACAAAAATACCCATTGAGCCTAGCACCTTAAACAAAAAGAAAACGACTTAGTTTCTTCAAACAGACTATACAGAAAATCCCATCACTGCCCAAATGCAAAGTGACAAACGGTTCAGAATTAATCAAGAAGAGAAGCAAAATTACGTTATATTAGACTCAACGATCACAGTTGAAGGATACCTCATCCTTGTCATCGTACTGCCGTAGCCATTCTAATTGTTGTGTTTGTTTGCATTAATACTTGTGGTGTATATAGTTCAAACTAGAGTATTAACCAGACCAAAAAAAAAAAAAGTAGGGAAAAAAAAAAACTATATATGAACATGCAAGCATGCAGCTTCTTAATCATGAACTTGGATTTTAGTTTGATACGCAAGAATGATTCATAGAAACACAATGATTAACCAGAAAACAACTGAAAAATAAGAAAGATAAACAGATGCCTAAATTAGGAATCATTCTAATTACCATCAACCTCGTTGAATAAAAATTTGATCGTTGTTGGATTACCTGCTTGTCCGAGATTGTGATTGACGATAGCAAAGCCCGGCCGATCTACTTCAGTGGCAACAAAGCTGGTTCGAAATTCGCCCTGTTTTGATACATCTGACCCTTTCTTCTCATTCTTATGGTTTATGGATGGAAATTCGCCCTGTTTGCAGGTTTATGGTTTCTGAAGACTTCAACGACCACAAGACTTCCCAACCTTATCTCCTCCTCGATGCAGCTGCCTCTCTCCTTCTCCCCTCAAAGCCCCTGCGGTAACTTCATACTTTACAGTTTCATCTTCCCTGTCCTATGTGAATTGACACGGTCAATCCAATCTAACGGAAATCCTGACGGCATCTGTTTGTCTACAATGCAGCTCTCATTTTAAACTCGAATGACGGAGCCCGTGCCTGTTGAGCCCGTGCCAAGTTGGCACTGAGAATTGGAAAGAAAGATATAGAACTGATAGATCAGAATGGATAAATGAACCAATAATATAATATATCTGAATATATATATGCGGCGTATCACAAATTAACCGAATAACGTATACCTTATTTATCTGTAATTTTTTTTCTTACTATTTATCTGCAATTTGTTTTCTTACAGTAAATGGACAGCAAATTCACCAAGATGCATGCATGAATGTCTCCATGAAATGTCTATGTTTTATGTTTTTGCATAAATCTATTATGGGCATCGATCATATCATATTAATTATTAATGAGAAAGAAAAAAGCTAGTTACAATTTCTGGGTAGATCATTGAACCCAAAGATTGGCAGAGAAGCTCTATATTAGCAAAACACCTTTTCTAAACAACGCAGGCCAACTAGACCTGTAAATGGACCGGATTTTGATCCGGACCCTCTCCAGATCCGTTGCTATTAAACGGGTTTGGATCGAACATTTTGATCCGTTGATCCGTTAATGATCCGAATCCGTTAACCCATTTAATAAACGGATCGGATTTGGATTTAGGTCGATCCGATCCGTTAATAATCCGACCCGTTTTAGTAATAAAAAATATTATTTTTATTAATATATTATTATTTTTTAAAAATATAAAATATAAAATATAAAATATAAAATATTAAAGATTTCTAATATTACTTTTTTGCAGAAATCTAAGAGGCAGTCTTCGTAATTTTATTTTTGACAATGTAATTTTATTTTTGGTGATACTCTTCATGTAGATCATGTTATTTTAATATTTTATTAATATCTTATGAGATATTATGATATAAATTTAATATTACTATTTAAAATTTAAAAATATTTGAAATTATAAACGGATCGGATTAGCGGATCGGGTATCTGTTAATCCGACGGATACGGATTTAGATCGAGGTATCAATGATCTGCTGGGTTAACGGAGCGGGTTTGGATCGAATTTTTTTTTTAGTAAACGGATTTAGATTTAGGTCGATCCGATCCGAATCCGGTCCATTTACAGGCCTAAGGCCAACCCTGGCAGCCTGGCAGTCATTTTAAATTGGGAAAAAAATGCAAACAGTACCTGACCTTTGGCCCATTAGTAACTTTAGTACCTGACAAAAAATATATATATATCACTTTGGTACCTGAAGTTCGGACCTCGACTCAACTTTAGTACCTAAAACACTGTTGGCCGTTACGGCGTTAGTCAACTGTCAAACAATTAGGGGTGTTCTCGTCCTTTCACTAAATCTCTTCTTCTTCCTCGAGATCTCTTCGTCTTCTTCTTCTTCCTCCCAACTCTCCCATCATCTTCTCCAGACCATTGCCTGAATGAAACCCGATCAAGCATCCCCACCACATCCACATTCCCAAATGAATTCTCCGCCAGAAAACAACATATGAGATTAACAACCAAATAGGTTGGAACAAAACCCAGAAAACAAAATGATGAAACCAAAATTTTTTGAAGTTTATATAGATATTGTTTTTTATTTTGCATTTTCTTTCCCTATCTTCCAAATAGAAATGGAAAATCCCAATCAGATCTCACTTAGCAACCTACCTACCTACTTTGCAATTGGAACTCAACCTAGCTCTACTCCGCTCATTTCTTCCGCTTCGGCACAACCACCGTCACCATACCATGCTTAACCTCCACCCTAGCCTCACCGCTCTTACAACCCTCTGGTAGAGGAACCAGGGTTTCGCAGCAGTCGCCAGTCCCGGAGCTTGATGCTAATGGTGTTCTTCTCAATGTCCACTGTGACCTTGTGACGATTTCCTTCCTGAATCCCAGAAAGGCTCTCGTGACGGTGAAGCTGTTGTCAGAATCTTTGATCTAGATGGCGGGGAGGGGGCCTTTGTTGTTGGGATCGTTCCGATCGGCCATGAAGATGTGGTACCTCATGGCGGCAGAGGCGGTGGTGGAGATTGACGGCTGCGATGGGTGGTCGTTGTGGAGGAGGTGGTGGGGCAGAGTGCCGGCGAGAGGAATGACGGTTGTGATGGGTGGTTACTGATAATGGTTAAGGGACGAGAGAGAGCTCTGGAAGAATAGGTAATATATATATATATATATATATAATGAATTAAATATGAAAGGACAAAATTACCCTTCAATATATGCCACCTGTCAGACGCCGTAATGGCCAACAGTGTTTTAGGTACTAAAGTTGGGTCGGGGTCCGAACTTCAGGTACCAAAATGACATTTTTTTTTGTCAGGTACTAAAGTTACTAATGAGCCAAAGGTCAGGTACTGTTTGCATTTTTTTCCCTTTCAAGTTTATTGACTAATAGAACACTTTAAAGATGAGAATTGACAGGGATAAATTCATCATTTTGGATGAACTAGTCGGATTTATGGGCCTACTAAATATGTCCTTTGATACGTACATATATATAGTTTATGACATGGAGACATACCTCATCAAAAGTAGAGAGGTTGAGCGGCACCTCACGTCGTCGATCCTATACGGTAGTGTGCTCCAATGCCGGTGATCATCTTGTTGGACTTCGTTGCTGCTGTTGAAATCAGAAGCAGAGATTGATAACTGGGGGCACTCAGAGACATGTAAGTGTTCCAATGTAGGGCACTCAATTTCAATATCAATAGTACTGCTACTTGTACTGGACAGCCTTGTGAGCTTTGGAAGACGTTTTAAAACCAAGTTCTTTAACTGTGGAAGAACGATCTTGTTGCTCTCTATTTCCTCACTCGCTTCAATTATTCTATCCAAGCATTCGCATTCCTCTACCAAAACGTCTTCCAATTGCAAAAGACATCGAGCTACATCAGATGTGAAGAGATATTCCAGTTTCTGGCAATTAACCAAGGAAAAGATTTTGAGACTCTGGAAGATTCCAGATGGAGCAGGACCATCCCATATGTTTATTAAGCTGTTCATGGATCTCAATGAAATCATACTCAGCCTCGTCAAGACAACGTGTTGTGGTTCATGCCCTTCAAATCCAAACACATATTTCATTGCCCGCATACGAGAACAACGTAGTTCTTCCAAACTCTCTAATCTGTGCAACAACTTTGACGGTAAAAGCGGTTTCACCAACCAATAACAATCACCCATCATCAATTTCTTAAGATTACGTAGAGAGCCAGGTGGTAATTCACCGACACATAGCTCCTCCAAGTGATCCTCGGAGATTTCCAACTCTTCCAAGTTCTCAAACACAGGTTCATTTGACACCCTAGTCCATGTTATTGTGTTCAACAACACTTTGGCATATTCGGAAGATTCTATACACAAATACTTTAGTCCATGTAATCTCCCACGGTCGTGTTCCTCGAGAAGGTTAGTTAAGCCATGGCGACCTGTGTACCATAAATCATCTGTTCTTTCTGTCACTACACTGATGAACCAATCGGGTAAGTTATTCATGGTTTCGACCATGATCAATGTTCTTGAAGAACGATGTGGGAAGGCCTCGTCATAAAGGAACAAAAAGTCCTCGTAGTATCTGTGGATAATTATACAAAACCTGTCCCAATTTGGATTGAACTCAACGTTTTGAGGCAAGCATTCTGCACCACAGACGAAAAGCTTCAAAGTGTTTAAACTTGACAAGCCAATTAACTCATCAAAGCTAGCACTAGAAAGAAAACAAAAGCAGCCTCCCGCAGCTTTACAACCCCACACGCCAAAATAACATCTCATGCACAGTACTTCCAATCTATACAACCTTGATATCACTTGAGAGGGAGCTGTCTCAAAACGGGCTGCAGTCAAGTCCAACATTCTTAAATTCGTCAAATTTCCAATCTCTTTTGGAAATTTCTTAATAGAGCAACAGCGTCTCATACTAAGAATCTCAAGCTTTTTCAGTTTTCCAAGCATGGATATGTCAATCATGGACTTGCAATCATCTAAATGCAAAGCTTGGAGTCTGGTTAGGAGACTGAATGAAAGGGACAATGATGAAATGCCAGTGTTGCTAAGATCTAAGACCCTTAAATCATTGGGGCTTTGAAAAAAGGTTATTGGGATCTCTCTTATATCAGCATTTTTTTGTAGCAATAAAATCTGAAGTTTTGAACATACCAACTTGTTGGGAAGCTTGCAAATGTTGCTCTCGATTAGTGAGATTGCTGAGTAGCCTTCGTCCGCATCCATCGACCAATCTTTCAAATGACAATTAGTTTTCACCAAAGAGGCGTGGCCATCTACAGAGAATGCAATAGATATGGCCATATCTCGAATGACATCATGCATCCTTACATACCCTTCTTTTGTCCCATCCAAAAGCAGACAAGAAGCTTTAAGGTATCTAGTAACCGAATGTGCTCTGACTCTGGCATATTCTATTGTGTTGTTGACATGTCGAAACAACCCTGTTCCGAACCCATAGCTCATCAAGTCTTCAACACGGATGTCATAATCTTCTGGGAATAGGCAGCAAAGCAAGAAGCAAGACTTGGCGTCGACACTTTCAAGGTAATCATAGCTCAACTTAATGCACTTGAACACATCTTTCTCCTCGTCAAGGTTGGCAGGTTGAGACATCTCAAGTTGTCGAGCTGCTAGTTTCCAGTCTTCAAAATCTTTATCTCCAAGTGCCCTAGCAACTGCAATCAATGCAACTGGGAGACCAGCACATTCTCTAGCTACCTTTCTGGCTACTTCATAGAAAGGAGTAGACTTTTGAATAGACCTTCTTGCCTTCTTCAAAAACAAGTTCCAAGCATCATCTTCTGATAAGATATTGACATGAATTTTTGCTTGGCTCTCCATGGTATGGCAAACATTCGATCTCCTTGTGGTGAATAGCAGTTTGGAATTGCAGATTTGAAGCTCGTTGTAGCTGGGAATTCCAATGCTTGACAAGTCAAGTGTATTCCAAATGTCGTCTAAGATTATAAGGATCTTATTTCTTCCAAGTATCTCCGTCTGCAATCTATCGGCTCGTCCATTTTCTGACTCCTCCACCAATTTCAAGCCCAGCAGATCCGCAAGTGCGCCTTGAATATTTCTTGTATCTGGGGTTTGGGATACAACAGCCATAATTAGGAACAAGGATTAAGGATTACACAATGTGATGCAATCCGGATAACTTGCAAATAAGGAAGTGTGATTATACTCTTTGCAGGTTGAGGAAACCTAATCCTATGTGGACTATAATTAGTTTACTAAGACATGAACTAAAGTATGCTTTGCAGAGGAGTTGAATCCATGATTCACAAGGAAATCTTTATGGGAAGGTTTAGGAATCATCAACTCATATATAAAGCAAGGTCCCTGTTCTCACAATTAATCAAGCAATATTGTCTACCCCATTATAGACTGCTAAGGCATTGGAGAGAACAGAAGACTTGTGCTTTCGGCATTGCAATGGCTTCTACATCATCAGGTTAGTAATCTTTCATCGACTTATTGGTTTGTGTTTCTTGAATGTATATGATGGATGTTTGTTCATGTTAATCTAACAATTGGTATCAGAGCCTATCATATGCTTTTTGAAACTGAACCTAAATTTAGGATTTATTTATTGGTGTTGAAAAACCTAAAGAAACAAAAAAAAAAAGGGAGAAGGGGTTATGGTCCGTGATTTTTTTTTAATTAAAAGCCCATCTGGTTGTTATGTGTTAAACGGACAAAACTTTCTATCTCCTCTCTCCCTTCTCTTCTTCACGTCAAAACACAAAAGGGGAACTTTTCTGGGTTCCTTAATTTCTGGAGATAAATTTCGAATTACTCCAAATTTTCAATACATATGATGCTTGATGAAATCCTTTGGATGTATGTATGTTGAATTGCACTGATATGCAGGAACAATTTGCTTAAGGTACACAACTCTTGAACTCTTCATCTCTGCTATGAAAATTTTCGATTCTGGGATATTGACTGCTTTTGTGATATATGGATAGTGAAAAGCATGTTATATCGTATTGTTCTTGCTTGATTAGATTACATAATTGAATTGTTTGATTGCTTATATGGTATTACGTTATCATTAGCTGTCAGGATTGCAAATTAGTTTCAATCCTAAAGAACAAGTTTTTTTTTTAGGAGCTGTAAAGAAAAGACTAAAGCAAGCACTCATATACAGATTGGTTAATCCAACTAAAGCTATCTTAAAGTTCTCATCATGTTTGTTCACACAAACAAAATTTCTTCAAATTTTTTTTTTTTCCGCTGCAGAACTTTGATAAAAACAAAAGCTTTTTGTCTGTATGAACAAACATTAAAGAGCCTCAATCTCGTTTTAGGAATTTCAGTAATATCTCTCACCATAGTGGTTATGTTGTTGGAATTCTTCTCAAGGATTTAAGATTGAGATTGCAATTCTATTCTGAGCTACTGAATGTTCTTCCACAGAAGGTTTAAAATTTCATTAGTAAGGCGTAGAATTGGCACATTACAGAGATATTAAAACACATAAAGTGGGGTGTTTTCTTTTAGCCACAGCAAAGAAACATTCATAGAAATTAGTGTTTTAAGAATTCTGGTTGTGTGGTAAAGAAACTAAAGGCTTGTTGTATCTTCTTGCTCAAATGTGTTGTGCAATAAGCAAACTGCAGAATGGGGTTAAAATTTAAAGAATGAACTCAAATGCTTGATAAAGAATGCTTCATGCATATTTTCTACAGAATGTATGAATTTTACTGAGTGCTTATTAAGGTTATTTCTTTCTTTTTCAGTTATGAGTCAGATGACAAAAATTGAAACTCTTACTGGTAGCAACTTTAAGAAGTGGAAAGCAGATGTAGAAATAGCTCTAGGACTTATGGACATTGACTTGCCACTTAGAGTTCCCGAACCACCAAAAATTACTGATACTAGCACCAGACTTGAAAAGGATAAAGCTGAAAAATGGGAGAGCAACAATAGAATGTGCATCAAGATTATGCAGAGGGCAATGACTGATACGGTAAGGGGAGGGATTCCTGCTTGTGAGAGAGCCGCAGATTTTTTAGCAGCCATAGAAGAAAAATTTAAGGAAAGTGATAAAGCTGAAATAACAAATCTCATGAATACCCTTTCAACTATGAAGTATGATGGTAATGGAAGTGTTAGGGAGCACTGTTTGAAGTTGATTGATATTGCAAGTAAGCTGAAAACTCTAGAAGTTCCTGTAGCAGATCCATGGCTAGTTTATTTAGCTCTTTCTTCTCTACCTCCTCAGTTTAGTCAACTTGTCACAACCTACAACACTCAGAGAGATAAGTGGACGATTAATGAACTCATATCCATTTGTGTGCAAGAAGAGGATAGGATTAAGAAGGAAAAAGGCAAAGTTGTTTCCACAGTAAACTTGGTGACAAAAGGGCAGTCAAAGAACTATGGGGTTAAGAAGCCTACATTCAAAAATTTCTCTAAGGGTTCATCTTCTGCTGGAGGATCTCACTTTTCTAAAGATAACAAAACTTCCAACTCAAATGTTTTCAAATGCTTTTTCTGTGACAAAGTCGGGCATCTAAAGAGGAACTGTCACAAATACAGAAATTGGTTGACAAAAAAGGGTATGTTTTCTGTTTTTGTTTGCTTTGAGTCTAACTTAGTACATGTTCCTTCTAATTCTTGGTGCCTAGATAGTGGTTCCCCTATTCACATAGCTAATACCTTGCAGGGATTCATAAAAAGGAGAACACCAAATAAAGAAGAACAAAACTTGTTCGTAGGGAATGGAATGAAGGTTGCAGTAGAGGCCATAGGAGTTGTTAGGCTTTTGTTAGGATCTGGTTTTTTGTTAGAATTGGATAATGTTTTCTATGTACCTTCCATGAGAAGGAATTTAATTTCTTGTTCTCAACTTGTTGACAATGATTTCAGTTTTTTCATTAATAAAATTGAGTGGAAATTATTTTATGATAATTCTGCTATTGGCAATGCTTTTCGATTTAATGGCTTGTGGCAATTGGAATGTTCATATCCAAATGAGTCTTTTCTTGTTGAATCTGCTGGTGTCAAAAGAAATTTAATCAATGAAAAATCTTCTACTCTTTGGCATAAAAGATTAGGACATATTTCTAAAGAAAGAATGCAGAAATTAATCAAAGAAAACATTCTGCCTGTTTTGGATTTTTCTGATTATGATGTCTGTGTTGATTGCATTAAAGGAAAGCTGACAAACTTTATGTTAATGTCTAAAAGTCTAGCGGTAGCTGGACCTTAGTTAACGCTGATCCGGCAGGCGGATCGCTATCTTTGTTGTGAAGGGTTCCCGTTACCTGTCAAATAAAATACAACGGGCGTCAGAGGGAGACCGCGCCGGGCGGTCTTCAACTCTCCGATGCCTAAGTTAGTCAATGTATTTATGTTGACAAAGTAACAGTAGGTAAGTATTGAATGCGTAATAAATGAGGAGAGAGGAGAGGACCTTTTATAGGTGAGGAAGAGGATGATCTTCTCCTTGTTTTCGATGTGGGACTGATGGTGCTTCAGTTCCCAGTTTCAGTAGCTTCTGATGCCATCTTGACACGGCGCGTGGCGGCGCGTCGGCGGTGCTTTGGGGTTGATCCGGGGCTCAGGCGGTAGCCCGGCTAACTGTCTCTACGTCAGTCACTCATATGGTGGGCGTTGGTACCCCCGGTGGTACCATGAGCGTGGCTCATTATAGCTAATTATGCTTGCAAATGGACATGCATGTACAAGTCCCCCAAATCCCCAGTCAAGGAGGGCAATCTTGGTTGGGGAGTTGATCGGCGGTTTGAAGCGTTTCTCCCGCTAGACTTTGCAGAAGCATAATTAGCGTCAGTGCGTTGTCAACCATGGATTTATTGAGCAAACGCTTTGTGCCCTTTCGGGTGGGCCCCTGCTAGGCCCCCAGGGAGTCCCCCACTCCCCGGCTAAGATGGACCTCCGGATGGTCGTTGTTATTGTTTGTTGAGGGGGAGCTGCACGGAGCAGCGCTGCACGGAGCAGAGGGTGTTGGGTTGCGAGCCCAATCTTAGCACCCAGGTGACGGGGGTCAACGTACCTGATCAGGGCTGTCGTAGACTGTTGACTAGTCCCCGTGTCCCGTAGGGATATTCTGACCGTAACTCCGCGTGGCGGAGTTGTCAGAGAGGCGTGGCCTCGGGATCCGCCGCTGGCGGAAGTCCCCCCGCTAGAAGTAGCAGGAAGCAGCGTCAAGTAGACGTGCTTGGTATTTTATTGAGCGGTGTTGCGCTGAATAAAGTACGCAGCTTGTCAGATGAGAAATGGGGTCAACCAGCGGTGCGCTGTGTTGCGGAGGACGCCCCGTTTACCAAATGAGGAGAGAAGCTCCGCCGGCGGGGTTTCGCTCAGCGGAGACTCCGTCACTTGGGAGATGACAAGTGAGGATCCGCTGGCGGGGTTTCGCTCAGCGGAGACTCCGTCACTTGGGAGATGACAAGTGAGGATCTGCTGGCGGGGTTTCGCTCAGCGGAGACTCCGTCACTTGGGAGATGACAAGTGAGGATCCGCCGGCGGGGTTTCGCTCAGCGGAGACTCCGTCACTTGGGAGATGACAAGTGAGGATCTGCTGGCGGGGTTTCGCTCAGCGGAGACTCCGTCACTTGGGAGATGACAAGTGAGGATCTGCTGGCGGGGTTTCGCTCAGCGGAGACTCCGTCACTTGGGAGATGACAAGTGAGGATCCGCCGGCGGGGTTTCGCTCAGCGGAGACTCCGTCACTTGGGAGATGACAAGTGAGGATCTGCTGGCGGGGTTTCGCTCAGCGGAGACTCCGTCACTTGGGAGATGACAAGTGAGGATCTGCTGGCGGGGTTTCGCTCAGCGGAGACTCCGTCACTTGGGAGATGACAAGTGAGGATCTGCTGGCGGGGTTTCGCTCAGCGGAGACTCCGTCACTTGGGAGATGACAAGTGAGGATCTGCTGGCGGGGTTTCGCTCAGCGGAGACTCCGTCACTTGGGAGATGACAAGTGAGGATCCGCCGGCGGGGTTTCGCTCAGCGGAGACTCCGTCACTTGGGAGATGACAAGTGAGGATCCGCTGGCGGGGTTTCGCTCAGCGGAGACTCCGTCACTTGGGAGATGACAAGTGAGGATCTGCTGGCGGGGTTTCGCTCAGCGGAGACTCCGTCACTTGGGAGATGACAAGTGAGGATCCGCTGGCGGGGTTTCGCTCAGCGGAGACTCCGTCACTTGGGAGATGACAAGTGAGGATCCGCCGGCGGGGTTTCGCTCAGCGGAGACTCCGTCACTTGGGAGATGACAAGTGAGGATCCGCTGGCGGGGTTTCGCTCAGCGGAGACTCCGTCACTTGGGAGATGACAAGTGAGGATCTGCTGGCGGGGTTTCGCTCAGCGGAGACTTGCCATGGTTGGGGGGTTTACTTGTCAGGTGGCGACTTCCCTTGGAAGCCAAAGAATGATGACGGTGGACACGTGGCTAACTCTGAGAGGGTTAGCGTCTGGAGGCTTGCCTCCTAAGCCTAGCCGTCTTCTCGTCATTAATGCGAGTAATGATGGATCTCGTAACCGAGGCGACGCCTCGGTTAATCCAGGGAGTTAATGAAGACGTGGGACACGTGTACGGTTGGTACGTGATGTAGTTTTGTAGCGGACGGCTCAGGATTATTTGATGTTGACATAAAAAGGGGGAACTGAGCGAGTTTCGACATTTCTGGAAAATCTTCAAATCTGAGTTGCCTGCTTCGAACCTTGTTCGCCTGCGAATTGCGAAGGAGATCTCCGGGCCTGCGTGGAGTAGTCGGACTGGAGAGGACGAACACTGTTAGTGAAGACGAACTGCACTCCAAAGTCTTCGACGTGAGGTTGGTATTTCGGATCCTCTTCCTGTTTCATTGAATCTGCAATGGTGGTTTCTGGGTTTTGGTATTTCTGTTAATGGTATGATACTGCCTCTGTGCTGTTTTCGGAGGGTGTAGGGAGAGATTTGAGGGAGGTTACGGTGTTTGACAGAAAGTTGGGGTTTTGGGTTTTGCTAGACGGTCTAATCTGGGTTGAGCGTGCGGTTGTTTTTGTTTTGGTATTTTTGTGGGTAGTTGTTCTTGGCATCTTTGGCTGTATCTGATGTGAGAGTAGGTTAGATCTGTATTTGTGCTAACTGATGTGGGTTTTAGGGTTTGGGATGGCCAACGTCATAGATATTTCGAACAGTGAGGATTCCGGGTCTGACGTGTCGTTCAGCGTGGCGGATATGACCTTTATTGACTCGTTGCGTCCGTCTGCCCATGCAGGAACCTCACTGCCAGAACCGCTTGAAGTTGAGCCACTTCGGACCATCCCCTGGGAAATAGCTATGGATCGTGGCTCGCGACCAGAGAGCTCTAGGGCAGGTGAGTTGGCTAGGCGTGACGAGCGCTTGGCGAGCAATAGCGCTGCTAGCGGCTCCGCTGGCGAAGGGGAAGCGCCGGGCCAAAATGTCGAGTCGGCGTGGTACCTCTCAGATGGCACCGCCGTCGACGAGGCAGGTGGGCGGATGGATGCCGCCGCTGTTAACCGGATGAAGCGGACGTTCCGGTTGCCGGGCTCGGTGAAGCTGCGCCCCCCGACAGCGGATGAGAAGGCCTCGATGCTCCCAGCGGGATGTGCTGCCGTGCACGAGGCCATATTCCGCCAAGGAGTGACATTCCCGCTAGTGCCCAATCTCCAAATTCTTGTGTGCGAGTTTGGGCTTGCCTTTGGGCAGATCTGTCCCAACATGTGGCGGTTGCTGTTGGCGATGAACTCCCTGTGGCGCTTGTCGGGGTGCGAGGGGCCTACCGTGGCGGAAGTGCTTCACTTCTACGAACTAGTGTATGTGAAGCGCCGAGGTTGCAGAGGGTGCGTGAACCTAAGCCGCCGCCAGGGAGCGCCCAAGTTGATTGAGAATTTAAGGGACTCAATGTCCTACTGGCGGGGGACTTTCTGCGTCGCCACAGACGGCTGGGAGTACCATACTAGGTCGAATGTGGAGGGGCCGACGTTTAAGACTAAGTCGGAATTCCAGCCCATCCGAGGTTGGCAACTAGTTTCCGCTAAAACTAACTGGCGGTTTCAAACTTTTGCAAACCTGCGGTTTTTGCTAATGATTATTGTGTTTGTGCAGCGGGACTAAGGTATATTCTGACGCGCGAAGAGGAGTGTCGCGTGGCGAGGATCCGCGGCTGCTGGCGGAACCGCAATTTGCTTGACTTCCGTCTTCTGACCGGTTGGGAATTGCTGGTCGACCTGGGGCTAACTCGCTCTATTGGTGAGAGCCACTCCGCCACACCTCACCACCTTTTTTTTTTTTTTTTTTTTTTTTTAATCCGGACTGACGGGTGTTTGTGTTTTTCTTTTCAGAAACCCCGCCCGGTAACAAATCCAGTCGCGACGCTTTCGAAAAAGCAATGGATCGCGCCGAGATAGAAAATTTTCTGGAGGCTATGTATGCCGAGGGGTTGGCGGCCCAGCAGACGGTGGTGAACCCGGAGACGCTGGTGCTGAGCCAGTCTGAGGTTGCGGTGGAGCTGCCGATGCCGCACCACTCCCACCTGGGTGAGGATGGCCTGCCGGTAGTGCAGGCGGACACTCAAGTGGGTGGCGGGGAGAGGGGGAATGTTGGTACAAGGCCGCGGGAGCGGATGCCTACCACCCGGCGCGGTCCTCAAAAGAAGACGGTGCAGCCGACGGTGACTGCCACCGAGTCCCGGGGTGAGCCGCCGGTGCGGGTGACGAGGACCGCTGCTGGGACACAACGGGCGTTGGAGAGAAAACGCCGGCAGCCTGACTCCCCCGTCGAGGAAGAGGAAGAAGAGGTGGTGATCGGAGTCCGCCAACAGAAGAAGGCTCGAGAAGCTGCGTCGAAGGGTGCAGTGGCGGAGGGGGAGGCAGCAGCCGTCAGTGATCTGGACTCCTTTGCCGAGTATGCGCCATTCATGACAGAAGGGGAGCGGGCGTTCCTTTTCCATTTGTGCGAGCGGCTGGGGTTCGGGGGTCTGGCGGGCATATCGCGCCCGACGGCAATTGACCAATCGCCCTTCAGCTCGGCGTTTGGTCAAATATCTGCGGGGTTACATGATATGTTCGAGGCGGCGTCTAAGCAGCCCCGGATTGAGGAAGAGCTCAGGGGGGAGATCGGAGGTCTCCAGAGGGAGCTGGCGGAGGCCAAGGAGAGATTGGTGGAGGCCGAGCAGGGGCTGGCCAAGGCGGAGTGTGACTATGCGGACGCCCGCGGCAAGCTTAACGCGGCCATAAGGCGGGACGTGGAGAGGAATGAACGCGTCTCCCAGTTGGAGCAGGAGATCGCATTGCTGCAGGAGCGGATAGCCGCTAAAGATAAGAAGCTCATCATTGTGCAGCGGGAGTCTGCCGCCAGACTGGGTGAGATGCAGCGGCTGGACGGGGAGGTCAACCGCCTGAAAAATGAACAGAGTTCTTCTGCAGCCGCCGCCGTTGAAGCGTTCAAGATGTCGGCGGAGTATAAAAAGACATTGACCGAAGCGGCGAAGTCTGGGGCCCGGGCAAATATAGACATGTTGACGCGGAAGGGCGCCATTGACTTTGTAAAGGCGTCACAGCCCGACGCGCCGGTGGTCGAGGGTGTCCCGCCGGAGACAGAAGTCGTGCCTCCCACTGCGGCAGGTACTCATTCGGGCAGCGGGGAAAGTGGCTCCCATCCGCCGGAAAGGTCCCAGCAGACTCCCCAGCAGACCCCGTCGGAGGTGTCACGTGCCGGATTTCTGGAGGCACACACCCGGGCGGATGGTACAATGGAGACTCCCAGTCCGACAGCTCGAGGGTCCGATCAGGCGAGCCGATCGGTCGTGCCGCCGCCAGTTGAAGCCGGAGAAGCCGAAGACAACCGCTGAAGCCAGCTGAGACTTCCATAGGGTTTTTTTTTTTTTTTTTTTTTTTACTGTAATAATGAACTATTTTGGGTGGGGAGTCCCAGTCCTGAAATGAAATTTCAGAGTTTGACGTTTGTCATGATGTGTTTGTACCGCTAGAGTTTTGACGTAGAGATTTTTCTTTTGCCAAGCAATGAAACATTAAAGGAATTAAAATTGGTCCAAGTGCACCACGTAGCGGACGTGGTCCGCTGACGATTCCTGGCGTTGCCAGTTGCCCTCAGTGCTAGACTTGGTAACAATGGTTTGAATAATTCCTCGTTTCATTGATAGCTGACTGATCAGCGTTTACAAAAGAGGGGTAGTACCCGTTGGGTAGCTTCCCTTAGCTAAATATTGAACAAAAATTTAGCTAAGTCAAGATGCTCTTGGGTAGCGGCATGACTATTTGTAATAATACCGAAGGTGTTCGGTATTCCAAGGGTGGGTCGTTGTGACGCCATCCTTGTCCATTAAGTAGAAGGTGCCTGGGCTAACGACTTCCACAATTTTGTACGGACCTTCCCAAGTTGGGCGAAGCTTTGTTGGCGGTGGAATGACTTCCTTCATTACCCAGTCCCCCAGTTGGAGGTTCCGGGCCTTGACTCTGGCGTTGTAGAAACGCGATACCCGCTGCTTGTTTTGCAGGTTGCATAGGTGGGCCCTGTGTCGCCTTTCCTCCAGGAGGTCCTTGTCCAGGTTGATGCCGTCAGTGTTGGTCTCTGGGCGGTAGCCCTCGACTCTGGCGGTAGGTTGAGAGACCTCAATGGGCAGGACAGCCTCCGTTCCGAACATCATGCAGAAGGGAGTTTCACCTGTTGCGGAAGTTGGGGTTGTTCTGATGGCCCATAGAACTTCCGGGAGTTTCTCCGCCCATAGACCCTTTGCTTTGTCGAGTTTTTTCTTCAGCAGCCTTTTGATTATCTTGTTTGCTGCTTCGACCTGACCGTTGGTCTGGGGGTGGGCGACAGACGCAAAACTCATCTTAGTACCCAAGTTGGCGGTGAAAGAGATGAGCTCCTTGTTGTTGAATTGTGTGCCATTGTCGGTGATTATCGTGTGTGGGACACCGTAACGGCAGTAGATGTTCTTCCAGAGGAAGTGAATTACCTTGGCGGTAGTTATTGCTGTTAGTGGTTCCGCCTCTATCCACTTGCTGTCGTAGTCGATAGCCACTATAATGTACTTGAACTGGCCCTTGGCGGTTTGAAATTTTCCCATCAGATCCAGGCCCCAAGTTGAGTGGATCCATGGGGCGACGATGACCGATAGTGGTTCCGCCGGTGCATGCGGGATGTCAGCAAATTGTTGGCACTTGTGGCATGATCTTGCTACCTGGCGGGCATCGTCGCCGAGAGTAGGCCAAAAATAGCCTTGTCGCATTGTGCGATTGGCTAAGGATCTGGCGCCTGAATGGTTTCCGCATTCTCCGCCATGAATTGCTGCCAGAACGACCTTTCCCTCCTCTGGGGTTAGGCAGCGGAGGTTGGGATGGGTGAATCCCTGGCGGTACAGCTTGCCGTTCTGGATGTTGTAGCGGGTTGCCCTCCGCTGGAGTTGTCGCGCCTTAACCTTGTCGTCCGGCAATGTGCCGTTGCGCTTGTACTCGATGACTTCGTCCATCCAGCTGGTATTGACCTCAATGTTGAAGATCTCCGCCAGGGTTTTTGTGATACTTGGCTTGTCAAGACATTCCACTCTTGTGTCCGCTGGACTCTGATGTGGCTGGGCGGTTGCTAGCCTTGCCAGTGAATCAGCCTTGGCGTTCTTTTCCCTGGGGATTTGTGTGATGTTATGAAATTTGAATTTCTTGAGGAGTGTCTTAACGTACCCCAAGTATGCCGCTAACTGTTGGTCCTTGGCCTGGAAGCTGTCATTGACCTGATTAACGACCAACTGGGAATCACTAAAGATGCTGACGCTGTCAGCCCCTGAATCGATGGCGAGGAGTAGGCCGGCAATGAGTGCTTCGTATTCCGCCATGTTGTTGGAGGCTTTGAAGTTGAATTTTAGTGCGTATTCCACATTCAGCCCCCCAGGGCCCGTGAGGATGACTCCTGCGCCGCTGGCCTTGGCGCTGGCGGAGCCGTCCACATGCAGATTCCAATCTGATTGTAGGGGAGCTGGCTCCTTAGCGGTGACCATTTCCGTCCCGGGCTCATTCTCCGTGCTGGGACTGGGCTGGCGCTCAGTGAGCTCGGCGATGAAGTCCGCTACCGCCTGACCCTTCATGGCGGTTCTTGGCTTGTAGTCTATGTCAAATTCACTGAGCTCGATGGCCCACTTGCTGAGGCGCCCTGAATGTTCAGGGTTCTGCATTACCTGTCTCAGTGGTTGATTGGTCAGCACGTGGATTGTGTGCGCTTGAAAATACTGGCGGAGGCGCCTGGCGGCAACGATGAGTGCAAGAGCTAGCTGTTCTAAGGGTGGATACCTTGTTTCTGCCCCGTTCATGCCCCTGCCGGCGTAGAAAACTGGGAGCTCGTCCTGTCCCTCCCGCCGGACAATGGCGCAACTCACCGCTGATACCGATACCGCTAGGTATATGAACAGTGTCTCTCCTTGCACAGGGATAGAGAGTAGTGGGACTGCCGCCAGGTAATCCTTCAAGCCCTGAAACGCCGCCTGACATTCTGGGTTCCAGTTGATGACCTTCTTGTGAGTTGTTTTGAGTAGTTTGAAAAATGGGGCACACCTGTCAGTGAGCCTGGAGATGAATCGAGAGAGGGCGGTTAACTTGCCTTGGAGGCATTGGACGTGTACCTTATACTCAGGGTCTGCCAGGTCGAGTATGGCCTGCACCTTGTCCGGGTTAGCCTCGATGCCTCGTTCACTGACGATATAACCCAGAAATTTGCTGGCGGTGACGCCAAAGAAGCATTTTTCTGGGTTGAGGCGCATGCCATAGGCCAGGAGGATGGTAACTATGATCTTGAGGTTTGCCACGTGTCCGCTGGCTTTTATACTCTTGACCAACATGTCGTCCACGTAGACCTCGATTATCTTGCCCAAATGCTCAGCGAACATAGCATTCATCAGCCGTTGATAAGTTGCTCCGGCGTTCTTCAGACCGAAAGGCATAACATTGTAGCAATAGAGGCCCTTGTCGGTGGTGAAGGTGGTACACTCCTGATCGCTGGGATGCATCTTGATCTGATTGTAACCGGAGAAAGCGTCCATCATGCTGAGGAGTTCATGCCCGGCGGTTGCGTCAACCAGCTGATCAATGCGTGGGAGAGGGAAACTGTCCTTTGGGCACGCCTTGTTGAGATTTTTGAAGTCGACACACATCCGCCACTTGCCGCTAGGCTTCTTGACCATGACCAGGTTGGAGATCCATTGGGGATAGATTACCTGGCGGATGAATCCAATGCCCTGGAGTTTGGCGACCTCTTCTCCTATGGCGCGGTATTTTTCCTCGTCGAAGGCCCTTCGCCTCTGCTTGATGGGATGGAAGGATGGCTTAATGGTTAGTTTGTGTGTGATGATTTCGGGAGAGATACCTGGCATGTCCGCATATGACCATGCGAAAACGGCGGCGTTGTCCCGCAGGAATTGAGTAAGTTCTGCGGCTACCTCTGGGTCTAGCTGAGCTCCTATGCGGACTGTCCGCTCTGGGTGCTCGTCAGAGATGCTGATGACCTTCAACGATGTTTCAGGATTGACCGGTTCCTTCCTTACGTATTTCTCCTCCTCATCCCTAGGATCCTCGAAGATATCCGGTGGCGGTGCCTGATTTCCTACCGTTAGGATTTCGTGGCGGCGGGTTGACCGCGCAATGGTGGTAGAGTAGCATTCTCGTGCCAGTTGCTGACTTCCCCTGACACAGCCTGTGCCGTTGGGTGTGGGGAACTTCATGAGAAGCATGTATCCGGCGATGATGCATTTGAGCTTGTTGAGTGCCGGCCGTCCTATGATGGCGTTATACGAACTGAAACAGTCCACAATTATAAATTCGGTATGTGCCTCCGCCATACATGGACTGGAGCCGATGGTTAACCGCATGTAGTCAGAGCCCAGCGGTTGAGTGATATCGCCGGAGAAGCTAAGCAACGGCTCATGGTCTTGTAGTAGTTTCTTGTTCCGCTTAAGGTTGTTGTAACAACCGCTGAATATGACATTGACAGCAGATCCGCTATCCACCAAGATTCTTCCTACTGACCATCTGTCGAGAATGGCATCGATCAGGAATGGGTCGTCATGGGGTAGATGCACTCCTCGCTCCTCCTCCTCTGAGAAGGTGATGGGCTCCCAACCAGACTTTGGGAGTTTGGTGGATCGCTCGTAGCGGATGTTACAGACTTCCTTTGGGTGATTGGCGCGTGCGTAACGCTTTCTTGCCCTGTGAGACATGTTGGTGATTGGAGCCCCGCCGTCGATGGTGTTGATGCGGCCCAGTGGCTCAATGTTGGCAATCACAGGTGGCGGTTGGCGCACCTTGAATTGATCCATCTTGCCGTCCCGGTATAGGGTCTCAATGGTTGTTTTGAGAGCGTTGCAACTGTTGGTATTGTGACCGCTGTCCTCGTGGTACTTGCACCACATGCCGGTGTTTCTTGGCTTACCCTTTTTGGGGAATCTCGGCGAGGGTGGCGGTGGTATCTGATCCTTGCACTGATTGTAAATCTCCTCGTACGAGGCTGTGAGGACGGTGAACACTGCATACCGCTGAGAGGATTCCGTCTGCTTGTTGCGATTGTCCCCCTGGGATTGGCGGTTGCCCTTGTAGTGGTTGTCTTTCTGCCTCTTGCTTTGGTAACCGCCCTGCTGCCACTCCCTCTTCTTGTCAGCTGGCGGTGCAGTGGGGGCTTTGCTGGCGGTCTCTTGATGGCTGGAGGAGGGTTGAGATGACTTTGTTGGTGTTGCTGGTGGCGGTGGGGTTTCTCCATATGTGATAAACTCTGCCTGGGCATGAATGACCGCCTCACTCATAAGGTGATCATACGCCGCATTTGGATGATTGTAGTTGAGGTGATATAGGAATGGTCCCTTGAGGAGTCCCTGCTTGAAAGCCGCCGAAGCCATTGTTTTATCGAGATCGCGGCACTGAGATGCTGCCGCTCGCCATCTTGTGACGAATGCCTTCAATGATTCGTCCCCTCCCTGTCTGACGCCAAACAACTGGCTCGTGTTGTGATGACCGGCGGACAACAAGATGAATCGAGAGAGGAAAGCATGAGATAATGCGTGGAATGAGTCGATGGACCCCGGCGGACACTCGAAAAACCAACTCATTGCCTCACTATCCAGCGTTTCGCTGAACAAGTGGCACAGGGTGGCGTCATCAAATCCCTTGTTGTTGGTGACCTTCTTGAACGTGTCCATGTGGACGAAGGGATCGGTCTTACCGCTATAATGTGACATTTTTGGGGTCTTTGCAAATGCTGGTCTGACGGCTTGCAAAATTGTGGCGGTGAATGGGCCTGGCCTGGACGCGAAGAGTGGGTTTGGGGCTGGCGCCGGGGTGCCTGCCTCCGCCAGGATTAATCTCCGTTCTAACTGCTGCATCCTCTCCAAAATTTGGGTGGTTGCGTCGCCCGCGGGGCCCGCTCGGGCGTTCCGCGGATCGAACCCCCGACCGGGAATGGGTAGATTACCCTCAGTCCTTGTTCTAGTCCTCGAGTGGTGGGTGCGCAGCGATGACTCCGCCTCCTGCTCCGGCAGGTGTGGGATAGGGGGTGGTCCCATTCCTGCCAGCTCAGGTGGGCTTAGCGGTACCTGCATTTGCACGATGGGTCCTATACCAGCGGTAGGCCGGCTGTGTCTGGTGCTGTGTGACTGCTCACTTCGTGCAGGGTTGGCGTTTGCGTCCAGCGTTCGCCTTAGCTCGTCGAAGCGTGTCATCAGCGTGGCCACTTGGTTTTGGGCCTCCGCCTTCTCCTTGCGTTCCTGCTCGCGCTCTCTGTTTGCTTTGTGGAGGTCTGCCAGCGCCAATTCATACAAGGCGGTGAGGTCCTGACCTGGGGGACGGCTGCTGCTTGGATTTGTTTCACCGCCTGGGTTGACCGGGGTGTTGAATAGTGCACGGTTGATGCTTACCGCTGGGCGGGCGGGTTGGGGAACGGCGGACTGGTCTGCCTGCTCCCCGATATTTCCCCCGCTACCGTTAGTCATGGTAACTGTGATGGGATGACCTTCTGTTCAAGGATTCCCACAGACGGCGCCAATGTTAATGTCTAAAAGTCTAGCGGTAGCTGGACCTTAGTTAACGCTGATCCGGCAGGCGGATCGCTATCTTTGTTGTGAAGGGTTCCCGTTACCTGTCAAATAAAATACAACGGGCGTCAGAGGGAGACCGCGCCGGGCGGTCTTCAACTCTCCGATGCCTAAGTTAGTCAATGTATTTATGTTGACAAAGTAACAGTAGGTAAGTATTGAATGCGTAATAAATGAGGAGAGAGGAGAGGACCTTTTATAGGTGAGGAAGAGGATGATCTTCTCCTTGTTTTCGATGTGGGACTGATGGTGCTTCAGTTCCCAGTTTCAGTAGCTTCTGATGCCATCTTGACACGGCGCGTGGCGGCGCGTCGGCGGTGCTTTGGGGTTGATCCGGGGCTCAGGCGGTAGCCCGGCTAACTGTCTCTACGTCAGTCACTCATATGGTGGGCGTTGGTACCCCCGGTGGTACCATGAGCGTGGCTCATTATAGCTAATTATGCTTGCAAATGGACATGCATGTACACTTTAGAAAGAAAGGGTCAACTAGGAGTCTGCAACCTTTAGAGCTAATTCATACTGATATTTGTGGTCCATTCTCAACCCAAACCATTTGTAGGAACCACTATTTTATAACCTTCATTGATGACTATTCTAGGTTTTGTTATTTGTACCTTATTTCAGAAAAATCACAAGCACTTGAAAAATTTAAGATTTTTAAAATGGAAGTTGAAAATCAGTTGGAAAGAACAATTAAGGTAGTGAGATCTGACAGGGGAGGTGAATACTATGGGAAATATGATGAAACTGGGCAACATAAAGGACCTTTTGCATTGTTCTTAGAGGAATGTGGAATTGTAGCTCAATACACAACACCGGGGACACCTGAGCAGAATGGGGTAGCTGAGAGGAAGAATAGGACATTGTTGAATATGGTTAGAAGCATGATGTGCACTACTGGACTTCCTAAATTTTTGTGGGGTGAGGCACTGAAGACGGCAAATTATATATGCAATAGGGTGCCTAGTAAAGCAGTAGATAAAACTCTCTTTGAACTTTGGATTGGTAGAAAACCTAGTTTGGCACACCTACACGTTTGGGGAAGCAAGGCTGAGGCTAGACCATATAATCCGCAGGAGAAAAAGCTAGATTCCAAGACTGTCAGTGGTTTCTTCATAGGTTTTCCAGAAAAATCTAAGGGTTTTAGGTTCTATTGTCCCAAATATCATCTGAGGATCATTGAAACAAGGAATGCTAAATTTATTGAAGAAACTCAGTTGCAAGAAAAGGAGGATTTAAGCGATTTTCTCATAGAACAAGAAGAAGCAGTAGCTAAAAGTTTATCTCAGCAACATCAAAATTCAGAAACCTTCTCACCTATGTCAGTTGTTCATCCTTCTATTAGTTCACTTCCTGATGAAGAAAATCTGGAAAACCATGTTCCTGAGCCGATCATTCCCATTGAAAATCATCACAATCATGATCCGCAGATGCTAGATCAACTTGTAGTGCAGGAACCTCCACCTCAACCACAACCACAGCCTATTCAACCATTAAGACAATCGCAGAGAGTAAGGAGGTCAGCAATTCCTGATGATTACATAGTTTACTTACAAGAAACAGATTTTGATTTAGGGGAAGAGAGCGATCCTGTCACCTACAAACAAGCTGTAGATAGTATTCAATCTAAACAATGGAAGAAAGCTATGGAGTCTGAGTTGCAATCTATGAGTGACAATGCAGTTTGGGAATTATCAGAGTTGCCTCCTAATGTCAAACCTATAGGCTGCAAGTGGGTGTTCAAAACAAAGAAAAATTCAGATGGGAGTGTAGAACGACATAAAGCTAGACTAGTGGCAAAGGGTTTTACACAGAGAGAAGGGGTAGATTACAATGAGACTTTTTCCCCTGTTTCAACAAAGGATTCTTTTCGTATTATTATGGCTTTGGTTGCGCACTATAACATGGAACTACACCAAATGGACGTAAAAACTGCTTTTTTGAATGGAGATTTGCATGAGGATATTTATATGACACAACCTGAGGGGTTTATTGCTTCTGGGAATGAAAGGTTAGTCGGCAAACTTAAAAAATCTATCTACGGATTAAAACAAGCTTCGAGACAGTGGTATTTAAAATTTGATTCTGTGATGGTAAAGTTTGGTTTTGAAGAAAATCCTCTTGATGAATGTGTATACTTGAAAACTAGTGGGAGCAGATTTATTTTTCTGATTTTGTATGTAGATGATATTCTTCTTGCCAGCAGTGACTTAAATTTCCTTAATGAAACTAAGTCTTTTCTGTCTAGAAACTTCGATATGAAAGATTTAGGAGATTCATCTTATGTTCTGGGTATAGAGATTGTCAGGGATAGAACTCGAGGTCTTCTGGGATTATCTCGAAGGAATTATATAGAAAAGGTGTTGAAGAGGTTTAAGATGGAAAAATGTGCTCCTGGTGATGCTCCTATGACAAAAGGAGATATGTTGCATAAAGATCAATGCCCTAGAAACAGCTTAGAGCAAGAAGCAATGAAGGATAAGCCTTATGCCTCATTGGTAGGCAGCCTCATGTATGCGCAGGTCTGCACTAGACCTGACATAGCCTACTCAGTTGGAATACTTGGAAGATTTCAAACTAATCCTGGACATGCACATTGGGTTGCTGGGAAAAAGGTCTTGAGATATTTGCAGAAAACCAAGGATTATATGCTAGTGTATAAGAAGATAGATGGTCAAGAACTTGCTGTGTTTGGTTTCTCTGATGCAGATTTTGTGGGAAAGCAGAAGGTTCAACAACAAAGAAAATCAACTTCTGGTTTTATTTTTATGTTGGCTGGTGGCGCTATTTCTTGGAAGAGTGTGAAACAGGCTAGTATCACTACATCTACCATGTATGCTGAATTTGTTGCTTTATATGAGGCAACTATTCATGGAGTGTGGCTTAGAAATTTTATTAGAGGCATGAAAGTTATAGATACCATACACAGACCCTTGCCAATATATTGTGATAACAGTGCTGCAGTGTTCTTTTCGAAGAACAATAAGAGATCTTCAAAATCTAAATTTGTGGATCCAAAATATCTATTGGTAAGAGAGAAAGTAAAGCTTGATGAAATTTGTGTAGAGCATGTGTCTTCTGAGGATATGTTGGCTGATCCATTCACTAAACCATTATCTGTTGCAGTTTTTAAAGAACATGTTAAGAATATGGGTTTAGTTGAGTCTTTAGATGTTGTTTGAATCAGTGGGAGCTTATAATTTGTTTTAGAAGCTCAGGTTTGATGTAATTTTCATTAAAGAACATCTTTGTATTTTCTGATTCATTTGGATGATGAACTATCAGTTATATTTTTATTATGGCAGCTTGAATTTGGTGTTTGTATTACTGCAGTAAATTAAGAAATATATGTATATATGTGCCTGTATTTGGAAATTTGATTTTATGCAGGATAAGAAGACTAAGAGCAGCTGCTTATGATCCATACTAAGCTGTCATTTTGGTTTTGGACAGTGAGCAGAGGATCAGGATTCTTTTTGAGATTTTGCAGGCTTCAATTTGAAGCATTTATAGCTCTGAAACTTTTCAGAAGCTAAAGGAGGACCATGTATGAGGTATAAAGTATAAATCACAATGCAGATGCTTCATATGTTAATTTTCATGTTCTGTTGGGGACTTGCATAATTATAGTTCTGTTCTTGTGATCATAGAGTGCTATCATTGTCAGATTTCATTGTTAGTTTTCTATGATTCATTTACAGTAATTATTTTGTGAAAGTCTTGAAATTAGGTTCTGCATTATTGTGTAATAACAAGTGATCACTAAGGAGTTCTTGTAAATCTTGTTTTGTTGGTTAATGAAGCTAGTATGAAAGTCCAAGTGGGAGAATGTAAAACCTAATTGGACTATCATACAATATGGAACTTCATTAATCACAATATAAGATCATCTTAGGAACAAGGATTAAGGATTACACAATGTGATGCAATCCGGATAACTTGCAAATAAGGAAGTGTGATTATACTCTTTGCAGGTTGAGGAAACCTAATCCTATGTGGACTATAATTAGTTTACTAAGACATGAACTAAAGTATGCTTTGCAGAGGAGTTGAATCCATGATTCACAAGGAAATCTTTATGGGAAGGTTTAGGAATCATCAACTCATATATAAAGCAAGGTCCCTGTTCTCACAATTAATCAAGCAATATTGTCTACCCCATTATAGACTGCTAAGGCATTGGAGAGAACAGAAGACTTGTGCTTTCGGCATTGCAATGGCTTCTACATCATCAGGTTAGTAATCTTTCATCGACTTATTGGTTTGTGTTTCTTGAATGTATATGATGGATGTTTGTTCATGTTAATCTAACAATAATCACACGATCAAAAAGCCCCATTTTTTGGGCTTGTGCACCGACATGTTTCACCATGGTTGTCTTCCCAACCCCTCCCATTCCATAGACCCCAATGGCAGAGACGTCATCATCTTCCAATGCCTCCATCAGCTCATTCATGGCTTTTCTTGTTGATTCAAATGCTTCAAAATTGCTGCTCGACATTATTGAAATAGGCCTTATATCACGGCGCACAAGTTCCACAATGCGTTGGACGAGTTCTCTGTCAGACCTACAAGATCAAGAAGGATGTCATCATAATGATCAGGCAATGAGGCAAATAATAAATCCAAATGTACGACTCTTAGGGGGGTGTATTCATTTAAGAATCTACAAGATTTTTTTGTATTTTGAAAGTCTATGGGTATTCAATTGAGATTTTAAATAATCTTTTAAAATCTTGTTGTATTCAATTAAAATTTAGAATTATCCATTCAAATATGCAGATATTCAAAAGTATATTGATTTTTAAGGATTTTATAGTGCTTTTTATACATATCAAAACTCAAAAATAATCCAACCACTTCCCAAGAGATTTTGATGGATTCTTTCTCACTCAAAAAATGAAGAAGCTATTCACCAAAAAAAAAAAAAAGTAGCTCTCAATAGATGACACTCATCCATTTTGTCTTAGACCTATCTTCCCACTATCCTCCTCTACCTCTGCCTCTGTTTTCATCTAATAATTTTATTTTTATTTTTAATCATTCTAGCTAATTAAGCTCACTTTCAATGGTATTGTTAAGATGATACATACAAACATGTTTCTTTTGTAAATTAAATATGAAATAAATTATGTCATTAGTTTATTACTTTATTTTTTGTGTAACATTTTGGCTGATTAGTTTTCTCTTATTATTCATATATCATTACACACTAACACACAACATAAAGAATGGTACATTACCAGATACACACACACACACACACACACACACACACACTTTTTTGTCATTGATATAGAATTATAGTTGGATCCATACATCCATTGCTTTTAAAGAAGAAAAAAAAAATCTACCAAAAATATCATAAGGACTTGTAAAATCAAAACAAATACCAGTAAATCAATCCATTATAATCAATTAAAGTCCATATAGAATTTAAATAATCCATGGATTACGTAAATCTATGGATTATAAAAACTCAAACAAAATCTTTTAAAATCTGAATTGAATACACCCCCCTTAATTGTTATGTTATTACAAAATGCTTACCCAAATTTGTTTGAACCCAACCCAGAGAGATTGGCCACTTGTGTTAAAGCAGCTCTCCACTTGTTCACCTTCTCTGCATCATCATTGCCTTGCCTATACCTCTCTTCATGCTTAGTGAAGGCTTCTGCAAAACTTCCCTTTTGATGTCGCACATGAGAGGGGGAGACATTATAAAAAATTGGCAGAACCAGTGTCTTCTTGGCTTCAGAGCATTGAAGAATCTTTGCAAGTTCATCCAAACACCATGTAGAAGAAGCATAGTTTGGCGATAGAAGAACGACTGCACACCTGGATTCCTCAATCGCTGTTAGGAGACTTGGAGAAATAGGCATCCCTTGCTGAAGCCCTTGGTCATCCATGAATGTTTGTATTCCTCTAGTTTTCAGTTCATGGTATAAAGAGGATACAATACCCTTCCGGGTGTCTTCACCCCTAAAGCTGAGAAACACATCATGCTTCCACTGAGGAGCTGATGACGAAGGAAGAGATGAAGAGGTGGTTTGGGAGCTCGAGGCCATTTAAACTAGAAAACAACAATGAAGAAGCAAAGCTGAAACCAAAGTGAAGAAATTCACAAGAATAAGGTGCGGTGGTAGGTACAAATTAATCACCAAAAAGAGATGAAGGTTGTAGGAATTGCTCAAAGGAAATAATGGTACAGAAAGAGAGTTGGAATTGTTTCTAGAATTCTGCGTGGCCAAACGGTTTGAAAGAAGAACAAGAAAACGGAATAAAACTATAACTTATGAGAGTGGGAAGATGAAACTTAAAAGATCTGTTGTTGATGTAGGCTTAAGTACTCCTCAATGCAGAAGCTGTTCGAAAGCTCCAAGATTGGAAGATACAACTTATGATCGAAATATCAGATCCACAAGCAGGGGCGGAAGGAAGTAGAAGGCTATATGGGCTCTAGCCTAGACAATATTTTCGGCCAAAAACCCTTAAGTATATATATCTATCTTTAGACCATACCAGTCCAAACAAAAAAAAAATTATTTGTAAAAGTTGCGTGTATTCCCAGTCTCCCACAGCAGCTCACAGCCATACACTATTCAGTAGGTCAGATTTGTGCGTTTCGATGGAGCCTCACACTACTTATCTTCGAAAACGAAATGCCTAAAGCAATCCACACCCAAATTCCCTTCTTGTGGAAAATCTCACCCCTTGTTGTCCAGTAGTCTCAGTCTGCGACGAAGACCAAGGAATCTCCAAAGCAACAATCTTTCTTTCAATGGAGCCTCACACTACTTATCTTCAAAAGCGAAATGCCTCAAGCAATCCACACCCAGACCAAGGAATCTCCAAAGCAACAAGAGCCTTACACTACTTATCTTCGAAAGCGAAATGACTCAAGCAATCTACATCCAAATTCCCTTCTTGTGGAAAATCTCACCCCTCATACACTCAGACCAAGGAATCTCCAAAGCAACAAAGAGCCTCATACTACTTATCTTCGAAAGCGAAATGCCTCAAGCAAAACACACTTTTACACAATAATCAACACATCATGATAATTGCATGCTCGTAAGGGAAACGCTCAAAATAACAATTCAATCAACTCTCAATCATTACTTCACCAATGTCACACCATCCAATATATATATATATATATATATATATATATATATATATATATACGTAGTCATTCACGCAGGAATGACCACTAATACCAACTATAGTTCATACGCATTAAAACCAAGAAATTCATTTTATACTTAAATTCATTTTTTTACCTGTGAGCCGTAGCTCTATGAACCGTAGTTGATCGAGTTCATATTATTTCAAACAAATCTTTATTTTCGAAAGCGATTTACAGTCATCAATCAATTCCGACAATTAATTAACTCGGTTCATAAATTCGTAAATGAACCACGTGAGATTTACTCACCTCAAAATCCTGCTGCGTCTTCTCTACCAGTCAAGATAAATTACCGGACGTACTGTCAATCACCTAAAGCAAGTACAACCTCGATTCAGCACACGAATTAACAAAAACCATTTAATTCTGAAACTCCCGAAACACACTAAAAATCCGAAAGTGACACCAATCGAGGCGAAACTTCATCCAAGACCACCCAAGGTGTCCGGAATACTTATACGAACAATATATCAAAATTACAAGTCGATCGGACTGCCGAATCCTCATGGATCGAAAACCCTAAAATCCATAACTTGCTCATACGATTTCCAAAAATTACAAACTATATATCGAAATGCTCGTACCGACGAGTAGATCACAACGAGGGGCAGAAAACTACCCCTGAGGCGGCCGGAAGCTGCCGGAAAACACCACCAATTAATCGTATCAACGAACACTTTAATAATTCCCGAAGCATTTAGGAATTAATAACGAATTTCGGGGTATTACACATCAAACAGGGACTGGTTTTTCAGCTCAACCAGTCAAGCTTTTGTTGGGCTTTGGAATTTCTTGACGCTTTCTTTGGCTTCTGATTATGTTGTGATTATTTTTTATTTAAAGATGTGCATTTTGTGTTGCAGATTGGAGAATTTTTAGAGTTTTGGTGATAGTGCCTGGATTTATATAAATAAATAAATAAATAGTAGTTATTCTAATTAGCCTAAATAAGTCTCAAATCTTGGATCCGCCGCTGTCCACAAGAGACGTGAAATATCCATGTTTCTAATAGCTGAAGCTATTACAGATCCACAAGATTCCTCCAGTTTCTATGGAACACCCACAAAAGGTCAAAGCTCGGGGGATATTATTGGTGCTTATTGGTCCAATGGCATCTTGACCTAAATACATTGACCTTGGATTTGGAGGACTCTGCTTTCTTTCTCTTTATCAAAACCATTTTACGTTCTTTGAGTTTTTATCACAACCACATGATATTGTAATAAGAACAATTCATTTTAAGACCAATTAACTGGTCAATTCACTCTCAATACTCACTAGCTAGGTTTCTTGAATGTTTGCTGAGATCCTTTATTCCTTTCAGAGGTAAAAGTTACAAGTGGTTGTTTAGGGTAATCCTCAATGTCACCATGTGGTTCAACTAAATGACCTTTTGATTGGCAACTTTGATCAAATACTCCAAATTCCGAAGTACACAAATTCTTCATTTTTTATCGAAAGAAATTTTTGCCGCAAAGTATCTCATCAAATTCCATCTAGAGCAGTAATATATCTCCCTCAACTTGGTGGAAGTAAAATTGAAAGTTTTGTCTCCATCAACTAACATTGCAACAACAAAGGTATATGGACAACATCGATTATCACCTGTTGAGAGAAAATTGCACACAGTGAGCGTAAATGTCACCCAACATAATTTCACTCGTATTCATTTAGTGAATAGAGTTTTTATTATTTTGGGTTCGACCCATTCAAGACAGAATGTGTCTCTTAATTACAATCCCTTGTTACAGGGAAACACCCTTTGATTCCATTTATGAAGAAACCAATTAATGGGATGTGTGTTTGTTTGTTTTTGCGGCTGCACCCAGATATTTGAATGGGTTGCCTACGTACCCTTGAAGAGGGATCAAGCCACTCGTAGTTCAAGAGTTCCAATGGGTGAATGACTCATTGGAGGCTTTTGATTTTGGAATGAGAGTAGTGTTTGGGATGAATTTGGTGTAAGTGAACCAGGGATTCGATTTTGTGTTTAGGACGCGGTTGCATCTAGATAAATTTGGTTCTAGATTGCCTACATACCCTTTGCGGGATCAAACCACATGTAGTTCCGGCATTTGAGATTTAAATGAGTAGATGACCCATTTATTTTGGATTTGTGTTTGAGAGATTTGAAAGGTTTAGAGCCTTTGAACTTTGTGTGATTTGGAAATGATTTGATTTTCTTGTGCTGGGAGAATTTGACTGGAGTCAGTGATTCATTTGGGACTGGCTGAATTTGACTGGTGGAGTCAGGGATTCTGTTTGGAGTTGCGGTTGCATCTAGTAGGTCGCTAGACTGCCTACATACCCTGTGAAAGGATCAAACCACTGTAGTTCATTAAATTTGTATTTCTGGTTTTGTACCGAGTAATCAACAGATCTTTTTTTGTCTATCCGACAATCGAACATTTTGGGTGAACACCTCAATTGTGGTGAAGTCTTTGACAATCTGATTTGGGCACCTGTCGTGCGAGCTTTGCAATTTGACCCTGAGACTTCAGATGGGCCTTGCACCGCTTGATGTCTGCACTGAGACTTTTCAATGGGTAATTTGGTTAAGACCGGAACTCCGGAGTTGATTTGGAAGAGTCGAGTCACACTTTGCTTTTGGGCTTAGGATAGTCATTTGGTAATGGGCTTGCTTCCATTTTTTTTGTAGGAGGCCCAACTACTAAGTCTCCAACTCACTTCTTATTTTTCGTTTTCCCCTCCGCTGTTCTGCTTCTTCTTTCTCTTTCAGATCTCTTTCAGAACTCAGTAGAACACAAGTTGGACCATGAGCTTCACCGAATAAATTGAAGGTGGGGTTGAAGACGAAAACTGAATTGGAGATGGGTAGGAGCTCTCTCAAAATGTTGGGAGACGGTTCTGCACCTTTGTTCATGGCAAGAGAACATGTCATTGTCTGAACCTTGCAACTGACTTCACTATGCAACGCCGGGTGAGGATTTTGATTATTTTTATTTATTCCTTCGTTGGATTTGTGAACAAAAGAAGTCAAATTCTAGAATTTTGTCTTGCTTGTCAGAGACTTTGGGATTTCGAAATTGCTTCATGGCATTGGATTTTGGTTGAGGCAAGTTCAAACAAGGCAGAGTGCAGTTGATTTGTTGAGTTGCTATCGAATTGGGAGCATGTTTCGAGTCGCCGTTTCTCATTCTTTTATATATAGAACAGCAACATGATGCCCACCAACTATTTGATGAAAGGCCAAAGACAATCTCTGTAGAATTTGATTGAGGTAGTCTTGGTGAGCTTTGTCTTGTTGACTTTGCTTCTTCCTTTCTCGATAGAACTTGATCATGAACTAGCTTCATATTTTACTTTCAGGCATCATACGTGTTCGAAATCCTTCGGCAACAAACCACCGCTTCACTGATCATGCCATTATCTCCAATTATGATCAATAAAGAAACACGTATCTCTTGATGTAGTTTTTGTCTTCATCCAATTTTGTTTTACTTGATTAGGATGCATTTATGTAAAACTGCAGCGAGTGCTTTCATATGTTTGTTTCTTTTGCCTCAAATAGATGCCAATGCCATTTGGAATACTTTAAGCACAAACACCCTTAGCCATTACGTGGCTTTACAAAGGGATAACAAGTTTTTGTTTACTTTCAGCAACTTGGTCAAATTCATAAATTTGGTCCAGTGATTTATATGTCTTGCAGACTTTTGGCACTTGAAACGGTGGTTTTGTGTCACGAGCCGCACTTAGGAGTTGTGCTACCGTGACACTTTGTAAGGGAGATGCCGAGAGGGACGAACCTTGAGGCGAGGAGATGCCGAGAGGGGCGAACCTTGAGGAGAGGAGATGCCGAGAGGGGCGAACCTTGAGGCGAGGAGATGCCGAGAGGGGCGAACCTTGAGGAGAGGAGATGCCGAGAGGGGCGAGCCTTGGGACAAGGAGAAGCCAAGAGGGACGAGCCTTGGAAGCCCAAGGGCGAGCTTGAAGCTAAAGTGAGGATGAGTGGCATTGTCGTAATTAAGTGGAATTTCGGGTTCGAGGTACTTCGGCTTGGAATTTGGGAAAACTCAAAACACGAGAAATGTCCGGGACGTCGAAACGAGTTCAACGCACTTGACGGCATGTCATTTGGATTTTCTGTGAATTAGTTATGGACAATTAGTCTCCTCGGCTATTTTGATGTTTCCTCCTGCCAAGTTCAAGTAAGCAAGATATGCTCTATAGGGGGAGACATGGTGTCAAGCTCTCCACCACCCCCGGTGCTGGCCTTCATGGGGCACTAAGTGAGCTTCTCCCGGGCACCCGTGGGGGCCTAGGGGACCGAGCATGTGTCGTCAAAAGGGGCGGCATATGTTTCCACGAGTCAGGAAGTCTCGTGGACGGTATTGGCCGAAAGGCCGATATTGCGGGTCGACGTCGGGGACGAGGTTCGGATGAGGGCGATCCTTATGCCATCGGCGTTAGACAAACATGTGGGCTTACGAAAGATATGTCGGGACCTCGTGGTGCTCATTGGCCACGGAGCAAGCGACGTGGGCATGTGTTAGGGTTCGACCTTGCCCAAAGCAATGTGATGCCAGCAAGCACGGGACGGGCGACCTCGTGCTAGACTGAAGGAAGCTTAAGAGGGGCATCAATGATGAGTTGCTCACTCAAGCGTCGTGCCAACAAGCAAGACGGTATGCCTTCTTGAGGATTGGCCTGCGGGCGAGAATATGCCGTGGAGCCATGCCAGTCATCATGAAGAGAACATGGTAGCCTTGTTAGATGGGAAAGGCCACAAGGCCGCGATGGCTTGTCTGGTTGGTACTGAAGGCTTGAGTAGATGGGCGAGTGTTACCCATGAGCCGAGTGGGCTATCTAGGTGATGTCCATGAGGCGAAGTATGAGGGCATGGGTTTCCCATGAGCCGAGTGGGCTGTCTAGGTGATGTCCATGAGGCGAAGTATGAAGGCATGGGTTTCCCATGAGCCGATTGGGTTGTCTAGGTGATGCCCATGGGGCGAAGTATGAAGGCATGTGTTGCCCAATAGCCAAGTGGGTTGTACAAGAGATACTCACGAGGCAAGATACAACGACAGGTGGTGTCCGCGAGCCGAGTGAGTTGCACAAGTGGTGCACATGAGGTGCAGGATGAAAACAAGTGTTGCCTATGAGTTCATAGGGTTATGCCATTGACGCACAAGACGAAGTAAGCGGGCACGTGCTGTCAAGCAAGGTGCGCAGGTGACGCACATAAGGTTAAAGTATGCGGGCATGGGCTGTCCACGAGCTGAAGATCGAGTGGGGCGCATAAGTGATGCCCATGAGGTGAAACATGCAAGACATGTGTTGTCTTGGAGCTGTGTGGGTGGTGCGAGAGATGCCCACGAAGTGAGGAAGGTGTGCAAGCTACGAAGGAATGACTAAAGGAAGAGATGTAAATGCCAACTTAGTCTCGGTACACGGTCATGCTACTTGCTATCGACGTGCGGGATGCACGCGGGTTAGTAATGGGCTGACGCAAGCTGGGATGACATGAAAGCCTATCGGTTGGGCGAGTGTCTTGGAAGACAACCATGACACAAGGAAGCGATCGATTAGTCACAAGATGTGAGACTCATGCGTGAGTAGCTTTCGTTGGTAAACCCCAACAAGTAAGGGGACGATGTCGAAAGGGTCAAGTTGACAAGAGAAGCACACAGAAAGAAAGAGAAAAATGGAGTATCAAGGAAGTAAGGAAGTAGGCTGGCCTCGGTTCAAGAGGAACCTTGGCGCCTCACGGGCTAATTCCGCTGCGTATAAAGTCGGCCCGTGACAGTTGGTATCAGAGCAGGTTGGTTCATTCGTGGGGAATGGCCTTCCATGGTAGGAATGATGACCGGGATCTCTTCCCGAGTGCTACAAAGGGGATACCAATTGGACAACGGTGAAGAAAGCCAAACAAGCTAGCTAAAGCGGATACATTGAGCAACTAGGCGTGAGTTGTAGCCTTGCTCCATCAATTTGAAGTTGAAGAAAGGGGCGAGAAGTGCCCAAATGTTGAAAAAAGAAGCAAGCTGGGTGCCGGAAGAAGGAAAGAAGAGTCATATCAAGTCGTTGACACTTGTGGTGGACTAGTACAGTGTCCAATGAAGAGTCAAAGGAGCAAATCAGTTGATAGAGACGCATTCTCCTTGAGATTATAAGCCGCGAGAGGAGTGCATTTCTCAAAGGAAGTTATAAGCCGTCGTTCTCATCGAGACTATAAGCCGCGAGAGGAGCGCATTTCTCGAAGGGTCCTTGAGATCGTAAGCCGCGAGAGGAGCGCATTTCACCAAGGAAGTTAAAGTAGTTAATTGTTGCCCCAGAGATGGTCGAGTTCATGTAAGCCACAACAGTTAACATGAGTTGTCAGCTATCAAGTCAAGAGAAAGTGAGTTAAGGACCTTTCTTCTGGTTTCAAGTGAGCTTATGCAATGACCAAAGTGGGTCGAGCAAGTGAAGATCAGAGGCCATGATGGCCAAGTTTGTGAGAATACTGTGTGGATATTGAAAGAAAGAATCATACAAGGTGTAAATTGGATGGTATTGTCCAAACAAGTTTCAAATGAGAAGGTCGAAGAAAAGTGGGGGAGCCCACCAAGGCCACGAGGGCCACAAGACAGGAAGAGAAGCAGACTCTGAGCAACTGCGTGGGTGCAAGGAGGTCTGAAACTGAAAATGGTTCAAGACGGCAGACGACCCACAAGGTGCAACAGAGAGAGTGCAGGGTGTCTAGCCAAAATGAGTTTGGAAGAAGTGAGAAAGAGAAGCTTGGAGTCCGAGAGAGAGGAACCAGCATGATTAGGGAAGAAGGTAAGAACGCGTGCGATGGTGGAAGATTTACTCTAGATGGCTGATGCAGAAGTTGAAGCACGCGAGCAGCGCGTTTGTTGTCTCTGGCCTAGTTCACCAATGGGCGCGGGAAGGTTGTGGAACGGCTGTCATTTGCCAAGTTCACAAGTGGGCGCGAGAAGGCTATGACGAGAGTGTCATCTGCCAAGTTCATGAGTGGGCGTGAGAAGGTTGTGATAGAATCCATTTGCCAAGTTCATGTGTGGGCACGAGAAGGTCGTCACGAGAAGTGATTCCAAGGATGGGGGACAAGAGTCAGTGAATGAAGCATCTGTGTTTGCAAGCCTATAGAGCATCTTGAAGAAAAGAAGGAGCGCACGTCAACGAGGGCATTGACATTATAAGTGGGGGAGGATGTCACGAGCCGCACTTAGGAGTTGTGCTACCGTGACACTTTGTAAGGGAGATGCCGAGAGGGGCGAACCTTGAGGCGAGGAGATGCCGAGAGGGGCGAACCTTGAGGAGAGGAGATGCCGAGAGGGGCGAACCTTGAGGCGAGGAGATGCCGAGAGGGGCGAACCTTGAGGAGAGGAGATGCCGAGAGGGGCGAGCCTTGGGACAAGGAGAAGCCAAGAGGGACGAGCCTTGGAAGCCCAAGGGCGAGCTTGAAGCTAAAGTGAGGATGAGTGGCATTGTCGTAATTAAGTGGAATTTCGGGTTCGAGGTACTTCGGCTTGGAATTTGGGAAAACTCAAAACACGAGAAATGTCCGGGACGTCGAAACGAGTTCAACGCACTTGACGGCATGTCATTTGGATTTTCTGTGAATTAGTTATGGACAATTAGTCTCCTCGGCTATTTTGATGTTTCCTCCTGCCAAGTTCAAGTAAGCAAGATATGCTCTATAGGGGGAGACATGGTGTCAAGCTCTCCACCACCCCCGGTGCTGGCCTTCATGGGGCACTAAGTGAGCTTCTCCCGGGCACCCGTGGGGGCCTAGGGGACCGAGCATGTGTCGTCAAAAGGGGCGGCATATGTTTCCACGAGTCAGGAAGTCTCGTGGACGGTATTGGCCGAAAGGCCGATATTGCGGGTCGACGTCGGGGACGAGGTTCGGATGAGGGCGATCCTTATGCCATCGGCGTTAGACAAACATGTGGGCTTACGAAAGATATGTCGGGACCTCGTGGTGCTCATTGGCCACGGAGCAAGCGACGTGGGCATGTGTTAGGGTTCGACCTTGCCCAAAGCAATGTGATGCCAGCAAGCACGGGACGGGCGACCTCGTGCTAGACTGAAGGAAGCTTAAGAGGGGCATCAATGATGAGTTGCTCACTCAAGCGTCGTGCCAACAAGCAAGACGGTATGCCTTCTTGAGGATTGGCCTGCGGGCGAGAATATGCCGTGGAGCCATGCCAGTCATCATGAAGAGAACATGGTAGCCTTGTTAGATGGGAAAGGCCACAAGGCCGCGATGGCTTGTCTGGTTGGTACTGAAGGCTTGAGTAGATGGGCGAGTGTTACCCATGAGCCGAGTGGGCTATCTAGGTGATGTCCATGAGGCGAAGTATGAGGGCATGGGTTTCCCATGAGCCGAGTGGGCTGTCTAGGTGATGTCCATGAGGCGAAGTATGAAGGCATGGGTTTCCCATGAGCCGATTGGGTTGTCTAGGTGATGCCCATGGGGCGAAGTATGAAGGCATGTGTTGCCCAATAGCCAAGTGGGTTGTACAAGAGATACTCACGAGGCAAGATACAACGACAGGTGGTGTCCGCGAGCCGAGTGAGTTGCACAAGTGGTGCACATGAGGTGCAGGATGAAAACAAGTGTTGCCTATGAGTTCATAGGGTTATGCCATTGACGCACAAGACGAAGTAAGCGGGCACGTGCTGTCAAGCAAGGTGCGCAGGTGACGCACATAAGGTTAAAGTATGCGGGCATGGGCTGTCCACGAGCTGAAGATCGAGTGGGGCGCATAAGTGATGCCCATGAGGTGAAACATGCAAGACATGTGTTGTCTTGGAGCTGTGTGGGTGGTGCGAGAGATGCCCACGAAGTGAGGAAGGTGTGCAAGCTACGAAGGAATGACTAAAGGAAGAGATGTAAATGCCAACTTAGTCTCGGTACACGGTCATGCTACTTGCTATCGACGTGCGGGATGCACGCGGGTTAGTAATGGGCTGACGCAAGCTGGGATGACATGAAAGCCTATCGGTTGGGCGAGTGTCTTGGAAGACAACCATGACACAAGGAAGCGATCGATTAGTCACAAGATGTGAGACTCATGCGTGAGTAGCTTTCGTTGGTAAACCCCAACAAGTAAGGGGACGATGTCGAAAGGGTCAAGTTGACAAGAGAAGCACACAGAAAGAAAGAGAAAAATGGAGTATCAAGGAAGTAAGGAAGTAGGCTGGCCTCGGTTCAAGAGGAACCTTGGCGCCTCACGGGCTAATTCCGCTGCGTATAAAGTCGGCCCGTGACACTTTGCCATATGCTTCTTTGTCTTCTTGCTTGATTCTTCCTCTTGTTTTAATTTCTTCTAGCTTGTAACCCGAAGCAAACCAGGGACGAGCCAATCATGCCTGTGCTTACTTTGTTGAAGCTTAAAAATAGTTGACTGATGAAGACTCGTTCGATTGTCAAGTTGTTGTACTTTTCTGGGATTGAATAAACAAGTTCAACCCTTTATACGAGTTGGGCTATTCCACCATGTTGTATCTTCGAACACCTCCGCATCCAACTTGTGAGGTAGCAGCCGGCAACTCCCATTTTCTTCCATTTCTGTGACTGCCCTGTATTGACAAAAGGGATTGATTCCAGGCTATACCGATCATGAATGCTGATGTGCTTGAGGGAGAGGCATGTGCCTGTGTGTGGCTTGTTTTGCAAGTGGTGCAAGGCCATTTGTTTTGTTGTGGTGGAAAGGAAGGCAGGAGGTAGGAGGCTTCTTGGCGGTGACCTTGCTGATTCCTGGAACCAGTGAGAGTCTTTGTGGAAGAAAAGAAAGCATTGGAGCCTTGTTTTCACATGGTTCGGAGGTTTGCTGACACTTTGGAGTGCCATGACAAGGTTCTGAACACAAACTTGATGGAGGTGTATTGGATTCGCTGCTGCAACGTATTCCACCGGATTGGTCATACTCTCGTTGATACATAAAGCGTACCGTGCACGAGATTGCGACCGCTCCGGGGACCTCCACAGCTCCATAGCTCCATGGTGACACGAATAAAAGAGATTCCTGCATGAAAAACAAAGGAAGTAGCACTGGTAGATCAGAGAGATCTCAACCTTTGTATCTGGTCGTTGGCTCCTCGGTGCTTGTTGGCTCCTCGAAGCACGATCAAAATCTCTGAACACTTCTCTTTGTTCTGTAGCAGGGCTTCGCCGCTTCGCCTCTTTCTTGATGTACTTCCTGTGTCTTCTCTCTAGCCTTTTCTGCTTCTCCTCCACCTCTGCTTCTGCTCCGCTCCCCCCTTTGTTGTAGAGAGCGTGCCTTTTTATAGGCAACAATGAATCAGTTTGAGATAGGATAGCTACCAATTCAAATTGCAGTTATAATGAATATAGCAGTAACCAGCTTTCTCGTTGAAGCTTCTGGTGGCTTTTGTGAATTTCAAACTTCTTTTATCTTGACTTGGTCTTCCATTTGTAGGAGGTGAAGATTATCTTGTTTTGAAATTTGAAAGTTCACGTGAAGCAAGAAGTAGAGCTGATCCTGTTATGGATAAGTCAACATCTTTTGAAACATTTGAATGACTTGATCAACTTGGAATTACATGGCCAGTAAGAAGGATTTTATCCAAGCTTGGGGTCTTATTCTTTTAACCAACGCAGCAATATCCTTCTTATTTTTTTTCCACTAGTCTTATACCTCCGTGGATGAAGGTCACGCCTAAAAAAAAAACACAGTCTGAATTTTTATGCTTTAACATCACCCCATACAACAGGATCACACTTTTACCCAAAATTCAATCATAACAGACCAAAACAAACAAACTTTATTACCTGCATAAGAGTGGCTCAAATAGAGGCATCCTAGGAAGACATAAAACCAGCTATCATCAGCACTCAATAGGAAAAGCAGGAAAAACATGGGAAACTTAGTAAAACAAAACTCCTTATCAGAAAGTCCCTAAACAAATATATACAGTCTGCTCCTATTATATATCAGTTCCACATAAGCATCATTTCACATCTAAGCGTTTCATCACAACTCCTTCAAGGATTCCGTCAGTGCCAAAATTACCAGAAAACTGCTGGGGATTAACTGGACCAGGCAGCTGGAATGAGATAGAAAAATGCCCAGTAGGGCAAAGATTTTGTGTTTGCATCTCAAACATCTGAGAGTACCTATACACTGTCTTTTCACCTGTTATTGTCACCCCTCTTATCAATACTTGTCCTTCATTTTCAACTTCACAGCTGAATTCCCCTGTAGTAAAGAAATGAAACCATCATTTTAGAACAGTTAATGAAGTATACCAATAGTAGTGCCAGCATAGCATGGAAGAAAACCTCATGGATAATGTATGAATGAAAATACCAAGTGGTTGCAGAGAGAAGTATGTGACAGGGATACAAGGTGAGAAAGAGATCAAGAGATAAATCTACATCATTTAGCCATGATTTTATTGTTAGTGAAATATGAGTCTTCTATGATACACTAAGCAACTAAGGTATTGTGTCTTTAATGAGGCTGCAAAGCGGTATGCATGCATGTGTGTGCAGATTCTGTCCTGAAGGGATCGGAATTCAGAGCATGGATAGCTATTATGTGTTTCAGTAAGTTATACAATTTCTTTTAAGTAGTATAGAGAAACTTACTTTCATCTCTTCTCACTCCGGGAAGAGATACACGAAACAGGTAGGAGTCCTCAGACTCTCCAATGTCAATGAGTCCTATAGTTGGTCCTATATGTCCTGTTGCCGCACTCCCAGTCAATGCAAATCCATTTTTGGTTGCAGCTACAATATTTGACCACTCTTTTTCAGTTGGAAGAAAAATCATAGCAGGATCAACATTCTGTGTAACATCAGAGCCATTTCCCGTCGGCAAAGGAGCCATATAACTGTACATAACAGGTGTACTATTATATTCCACACTACTGGTAGGTGCCACCACATGCACTTGATTCAGAGGATCCTTATATTCTAGAGGATCATCTACATGTTTTGTTACAGTAGAGCTTCGAGATGATCTAATGGGAGGTGATTCTCCATTAGACTTCTGCTCATGGACTGTCATATCATATAAAGTACTTCCATCAGTAATGGCATGCAACCTCGCAGAATCTCTATCCAGAACAAGACCCTCAAGCCCAGTTAGCCTCTTAAATCTTTCTATATCCTCTGGCTTAATGTAATATATTTCCGGATTTCTGATAAGTACAATGTTCTCAAAGAAGTTAAAACTGGTTCTTGACTGCGAATTGTAGTGAAGTAGGGGAGGAAAGAGATCAGGAAACTGAGGGTAATTGGCTGTGTCATCTTGTCCTTGGATGAGGAGATTACCATGGAAGAACTGGTGCAACAAAGGTAATTTAACAATGGCAGATTGATCAGCCTTCCTAAGAACATAATAGTACACCTGCTGCACCTCCGCTGTATTGATTTGGGACCCAGCTAGTTGCTCAAAAGTATATGGTGGAAGTCCCTCAGCTATTCTCTGCAACACTGACTTAGGGGGCCTGTCTCCTTTAACATCAGGGCCAAAGTAGGTACCCATTATGAAGTACAAGAGAAACATCTGATCATCATTTGCCATCCCGCTTTGCTCATTCTTAGGATTAGACTCTGTAGCCTGGGATGAGTCATCCATAACTGGTGCAGAAAAAAGTTTAGTAAGTGCAAGAATTTAGAATAGATCAGGATAATGTTAAATAGCAATTTAGCGGACTCTATACAATCATTTTAACTCTAAATCTTTTTTTGGCTTTTACTGATGACCAGAAAACAAAACGTTGAGCATAATAATTGAAAAGCTATCTGGTGTACAATACTCAGCATAGATGTTAACAGAGACAGCTTTACTAAAACACTGTATTTTCTTGTTTCGGTGTCACTTACTACCAAGGAAAAAAAAAGAACCAGCTTATGGAAAAAAAAATGCACATTTGGTCTCTGAAATTCAAAAGAAAATTTGCAGAGGGAAGGCTGGATTCGTAGAAAACCAGAAAAGCCGAAGAGCACTCTTGCTCTTTCCATAAATTCCACTATCTTCGCTCAGCATAATGTCACCGTAAATTCACCATCTCCAATACCTTAAGCACAGTAACTACAAGGCCTCCCTTCACCACAACAATAAGTCAATAACAAAGCAAGGCACACCGCCATCATAGTTGGGTGCGGCGTTGTTACAAAAATCACACCATACTCTCACCCCCCTCATCAGTGCATCTACATTGCATACAGTACCAACAAGGCAGTCTTTGAGATTTAGGGGGTCCTCTTCAACAATACTCCCCTCCAACCAGAAAATACAATTAATATTTTGATATGTACCCATATCATAAAGCAAATTTATACATAAAACTCGCCAAAAACAAACAAACACCCAGAGACAAATGCAGCAAAAGATTTAACATTTAAAACAGTAATACCACTAGAAGCTTTTTTGTTTTGTTTTTGGGTGTCAAATGAAGTTGAAAACGCTCAGAGTTTATCTATAATTGCAATGCAGGCATGGAACCCTTCATAATCCGAAGAGAATGAGCAGCCCTCCAATAAAAAAAAAAATAAAGATTGAATCTTGCGATGGTAAAAGTAAAGTAATTGAAAGCAGAAGTGAAGAAGAACCACAGTATGAGCAAATAAATTATCGAAATCAAAACAAGAGTCGATAATAATCTTACATACCTGGCAGCGACGAGAGTAGATTGATGGAATTTGGGTTATGCATTGTCACTCTACAGGAAGGAGAGGGAGTGTGTGCTTTGAAAGAAACAGAGTTTGCGATCAAGTCCCACAAACTCAGAAACAGACGAGTGGCACTCTTTTGGCCAGAAACACCCACGTCCAAATAAATAAATAAAATCTTTTTTTTTTTTAATATGTTTCCTATGAAAGAATGTTAAGAGAAGGTAGCATCCAAGCCCATATGGAACACTGTCCATCATGACCAGGCATACCGGCTTCAATACCACCCACAAAACTATGAACGTTAACATGGGTACGTAGTAGTTTAGGTAGAACTTGATTTGCCTTTTTATAACAAGCTACTAATAACTTAATAAGTACGACTTTTTGGTTCACATATTGTAAGCATAGCTAAAGCTTATCATTACAAAAATACTAACTTTTCAAGTAATAAGTTTATCTTTGGAGTTTATTTTTGGAGGGGATAGTACTTGGCTGACTAGGTGTGGTTAGCACCTCTTGACCAGGTTTTGGGTTCCTTCTAAGTGTCTTACACGTGTTCCACCTTTTTATTCTTTTTTTAAAAAAACATTTTTCTACCTTTATCTGTTGTCCATAATTATCAAGCTTACAATGTAAAATCCTAAAGCATAGATCTAGCCTTCAACATGCCATTTTTCACCTAACGACATCCTGTCTAAACGGTTACTTTCGAGGCTGAATCACTGCTATTCTAGGCTTTTTGGATCGTCAATCTTAGCTTAAAACTAGTAAACAGATAAATTGCAGTATTCAAAACTTAAGCAAATATTTTCAGGTTGCACATTGGGCTTCATATAGAACTTATTTATTAAACATGATTACAGAAATTCAGAGCCTCATTCTAAGGTAAACAGCTAAGAAGCTGTTTAGCTATCCATAAGAATGATTACAGTTACTTACTTGTAAAGAAAGCACACTTCGAACTACGACAGGAAGGAAAGAGCACCCTGCTTATTCTGGCTTTCTTAGAGAATTTTCTGAATCAAGAGTTGATCCCGAAATTTTAGAATCTAGAACTGATATGGCAATTTTCGAATGCCTTCTAAGGAAAGCTAAAGCTCCTTATATAGGGAGCGGACCTCAAATTACAATTGAAAACAACTAAATGTACAGAACGACTCCGTGATTTCCTGCTTTCCTGCTGGTGGAGGTCGGACGGGGAAAAGCAGATTCCTTTAGGTGAAATGTTTTTCACATGTCTTTTTTTTTTTTTTTGAAAAGCAAAAGTATCTTTTTGGGAAAAGTCCAAAAGTACTTTCAGTGCTTTCTACACCTGCTGCTTCACATGTTCTCGTCTGTTTCTGAATTGTGACCAAGGACAAACGAGTCGTTATCTGCCTGGGCCATTCGAGCAGTTGTTGCATTGTCTTCGACATCTGTATCAACATACATCTTGTAGTGGGTTATCTGTTTCAAGTCTTTCCACCCACTGTAAGCATGCCAGTGTCGAATCTATCGCTTTCCTGGTAAGAGATAGGAACAGGTCACTGCTGATTACGTCAGGATGATCGTAAGCAGTGATAATGATTTTTTCTCCTGCTGCCAGGAAGGTATTGTTGATATCTTCATAGATGATCTTTTTGATGTATTCTAGGGTCATGGCCTTCATCCATGGGATGCTTGAGTTTGGTTGGCCATTGTACCCAACACAGGCGGGTTGCAGATATTTCCTTTGAATAATTCTCACATAGTGATATGGAGAAATATACTCAACCTCACCATTTGCCTTCTGGATCCATTCTGGAGGAGTGGATCTGAACTTCAGACGAAGCATACAGTCATTTTTTCTAATGTTTTTGACTGTGTTGACAATGATAGGAGGCAAACCTTTAAGATCATCATTTGTTTTAGTCCACAGATTATGGACAAAACCATTTTCAACAAGCCAAAGCTTGTGTTCTTGAGGATGTTCACTCTGAACATTGACTAAGTATCTTCCAACATATGGTCCTGCAATAATAAAGAGAGTTGGAGGAACTCGGTCTTCTGAATTATGACTTCCTATCAGACTATGGAATTCATGCTAGTCTGATTCATTGAGTGCCATGATCGGGACCCTAGCACTTTCTGGACTTTCAAGGAAGTGAATTTTTTTCTTTTCTTACAGCACTCTGCTGTGTATGAAGTTCTTCAAACTGTGGTCTGCCATTTTCATAAAGTTCCTCAGCAAGTGCAAAGAGTGCTAGAAACATTAGACCACTGCTTCTTTCTTGATAAGCAAACAGGAGATTATCCAAGATTGTTTTCTGGTGATAAGCTAGTCTCCTGCTAGTTCTGAACACAGGAGCATCAAAGGTTCTTAATTCATAATTAAAAACATTTATAACTCCAGTTGGAGTTGGTTTGCTTTTTTGGCAAAGCAACAGCCTTCAACGGTCTTGATGAGCCTTTACCGTCTGCCGTTTGAGACGAGCTAGCCAATCCTTTACCCTGGGAATGATCAGTTGTGGCTAGTCCTTTAGGACTTAGCAGAAACCTTTTGAGGATTTTTTCTTTGGTTTCCATAGAATCCTCTTCAGGCTCATGTTCTTTCCCAGTTCTCCTGCTTCTGGGATTACGACCTTCGTCGTCATCTCTTTGGCTGAACATTGCCATTTCTCTTGTCAAGGCGTCTGGAAGATAGTTCTTGTTTCCTGCAATTAATTCAACATTATAATCATATTGGTTAAGAAATAATTGCCAGTTTGCTAATCTTCCTCTATCGGCAACTTTGTCAAGTTTAAAATTTTTGAAATTCTTTACTCTAGCACAATCGGTGCGGACAGTAAAGGGTTTTCCAAGGAAAACTGGAGAATTTAGAATTGTTTTCTTGACAGCCAAAATTTCTTTTTCCCCTGTGGGATAGTTTAGTTCTGCAGGGCTAAATTTGCCACTACAAAATTTGCAGATCTTTTCAATGTTAGTTCTAGGCGTTTTTGCCAGAACTACACCGGACCAATAATTATCACTCGCATCTGTTTGGAGGATAATTTCATCATTCTCTTCTGGTTGTTGAAGAGGAGGGAGGTTTTTGCAGAGATCTTTTATCTGCTTTACAATTTTTTCATCATCTTCTATGAAGTTCCATTTTCTTTTGGAACTTGTCTTAGGAGATAACATTGCTGTTAATCCTGAGATTTTGGGAATGAAATCTCTCCCATAATTTATGACACCAAGGAATCTCTCTAGACTCTTAGCATCAGGAATTCTATCTGGGAATTTCCAGATCTTCTCAAGGATATGAGGTTGGAGTTTTATCACTCCATTTTTTATATTTATTTCTAGGAAATCAACTTCATTAAGGATAAAGAAGATTTTCTTTTCACCTAGGATGATTCCATGCTGAACTATCAGCTTTACAACCTCATGGAGGTGTTTCATGTGTTCTTCTCTGTTTTTGGAGAAGACAAGAATGTCATCTATGTAGACGACGCAGAACTCCGCAACCTGTTTAAAGATGTTGTCCATCTTTCTCTAGAAGATTGAGGGAGCTTGCTTTAGATCAAAAGGCATTACTAACCATTCGTAATGGCCTTGTGGTGTTCCAAATGCAGTGAGAGGAATACTCTCAGGATGCATCTTGACCTGCCAGAAACCCGACTTTGCATTGAATTTCGAAAAGACTTTAGCTCCTCTGAGCTGGTTGATCAATACTCTTACTTGAGCAATTTGATAACCGTCTTTGACAGTCTTCTTGTTGACATCTCTGTAGTCAATCACCATTCTAGATTTTCCTCTTATATTTTCTGCATGATTTCTCACGTAGAATGCTGGAGCATGATGAGGGCTAGTGAAAGGTTGAATTAATCTCTTGTTCAGGAGATCTTCAATATCTTTTCTGAATTCTTTTTTATCTTCTTCTTTGTAGTGAGGAATAGCTTTGACATGACAGATAGCATTCATATCATGTAATTTCAATTCACAGACTACTGGGTCTTTTTCCCAAAACTTCTGAGGATCTACATCGATATTTTGTTCGAGTAGTTTCTTGATTTTATCAAGAGTAGGAATTTTCTGAGACTCAAGCTTATTCTGAAAATGCTTGAGGTTATGCTCATGGATGAAACTAGCTTCACTAGTTTCTTCTTCAGAAGATTCTTCAACAAGTAATTCTTCTTGTTGTTTGATTTGGAGTATAGGCTCGAATTTGGGTTTGTAGGGGGTAAGATCACCACTATTCTGTTGCGATCGCTGATATTGAGTAGTAAAACCAGGACCTACTACACTTTTTGTTTGTGTAAGTCGGTCTGCCCAGAACACCCATTCGCCTTTTCTGAAGCCTATTGCTTCCTCATCCTGAATGAATCTCTGTTGGAGGATAAAATCGTTTCCCAACAGGAAATCTGATCCTTGGCCTTCAGATTGCCACACATTCTGGATGATAAATGTTCCTCCACCAATGGTGATATGAACATTTTTTGCTACTTTGTTCAAGGTAAGGTGGCTTCCATCAAAGGTGACACCAGTAGCAGTTCTTTTCTTATCTTCCTTCCAGAGTTCTTCTGGAATTGCAAATCTCTTTGCAACAGTAAATCCTGATCCATTATCTACAAAGGCATGTAGATGATATTTTTTATGATCAGAGAATTTCAGTCCAATCTCTATGTAGTTGCTGTATATACTAGTAGAGATGACTTTCGATTGTTGAAGCTCATTTTCTTGAGCTTGTTCCTTTGGAATGAATGGTTTACATTCTTCTGGAACAATTTCTGGTGGTTCAACCAGTTCAATATCTTCATCGATTTTTTCTTTACCAATGATTTCTTCCTTTATTTTTGAGGAAGATGGTTTCATGATTTCTTGGAACAAAGTTTCTACTTCTTTCTCTTTTTGCTCAGAGAAATATTCTTCATATTCTTGTTCAACCAATTGACTGACAATGCCATTCTTGGTTTTCCTTCTTGCTTCAGCTATGAAGCATTCTTTGTGATAAGTCTTTTTTGACTCTGTTTGGCTCCAATTTTGCTGCAGCTGGTCAACATTCTCTTTTCTGCCCGGGCGTGCCAGCACCGTTCGGGTGCGGTCGTCGGGGGTGTCCCTTGACCTGACTTCTTTCAAGCGATTGTAGACGAGGAGAGCACCAACCTCGTCGCGGGATTCTTTGTGCCTTGTGGTAAGGACTTTGCTGTAGTTTCTTCTTGTTCACACAATCGATACTCAATATTGTAGATTGAGCAGAGCGAAATCACCGGGAAGTGTTGAGATTTTGCTAAAGCGTGACTTTAGCTTGGCTGGGTTACTAGGCCGTTACCCTTGCTTGGCTGGTTCTGTAACCGTTGTGGTCGCGGCACTACCGTCGACTCCCGAGGAGACTAGGACCGAAGTACGTTGACAGAGGGTTTGGTGGCACTGAAAGTCGGCTTCTGAGAAGACTAGGACTAGGAATGTGATCACCGGTAAGAGAAAGAAAAGGAGAGGAGTTGCTCTTAGAGAGGTTTGCTCTAGAGAGAACTTAGATCATCTTAGAGATGTTGTTGTTGAATGTGAATGTGTGTTTTAGAATGAGAGGAGAAGGTGTTTATATAGGGAAGAAAAAGAAGAGTGAAATGATGAGTGGAAGAAAAATAATGAAAGTGGAGTATGAAAGTGATTTGTAAAATATGGAAAAGATAGAGAAATGATGAAATGAAAGCAAAGCATGAATGTGCAGAAACATGGAAGTGATGATGATCTATTAAAGAGATTGTAGAAGAAAAATATATCCAAGGAAAAAGAGAAAAGCATCTAGCTTTCTTCATGTGGGTAGGAAACATGAACATGTGAATATTGAGCTGGTTTTAGGTCAGTTTCTGCCCCTTTATTCCTTCAATTATTTCTCCAACAAGACTTCATAATGAGCCTTCGACTTCTTCATATGAAATTATCCACCATGAGTGTAGATTACTGTGGTAAATTTTCAGAATTTATTTTTATGTGGTTGGGCCGTAAATGCTGCTGGACCTCTTACAGGTCCAGTTTTCCAGTTTTGCTTCTGTAGAAAATTGGGCTGATTGTTTGAAGGCTTTCCACTTAAAACTATCTCTGGCACTCTTCATAAGAAATTATCCTTGGGATGTCTAGTATTAATCTGGAAAGTTTCAACTCATTTCAATTTCATTTGGTTAGTCTGCCGCCCCTCCTTCCTTGTTTAGCTCGGTTTCTCCTAGCCGAAGTAGGAAAATGTGCTAAAGTTGACTTTTCATGCTTCCATAGTAGGCTTTATTTAGCCTCTAAATATATATTTCGAACTTGTCGACAATATATAGCTTGAGCCACTGGCATTGGCTCAATTTCTCCAACACATGCCTTGTCAGGCCAAAATGCTCATTTTGAGTCCAAACAGACTCTTCACAAAACATAGGGAGACCATTCTTTTCGTGACATAAGCAGTAGTCACAAACGAATGTACCAGGGTTCACCTGATAAGAAGACATTAAAGATTCTGTCTTGCTTTCTTCCCAGTTTTTGATTCTTAGAATATTCATTTGTCTTGATTCGAAGTACTCTACTTCAGAATCCGACTCAGATTCGGATGAATCTTCTTCTTCAGACCAGGCAGAATAAACTGACCTGTCATCTTCTTCATCATCAGAATAGGATATTTCATAGCCTTTCATATTTGCTGTTTCTACTATTTGCTCATATTCTTCAAAGAGAGATTTAGTAGATTTTTTACCCTTTTCTGGGCATTCAGTGGCATAGTGCCCTTCAGCTTTACATAACCAACATCTGCAAGCTTTCTTGCTTGGTTGTTTATGCTGATGCGTATTCTTCTTTTTCTTGAAGAATTTCTTTTTAGGATCTTCATCATGTTGTTTCTTGTAATTGGAACTTTTCTTAAATTTCCAATCCTTTTTCTGATTACTCTTTTTGAATTTTTTAGAGTAATATTTTTCTTTATTTTTCTTGTGGAATTTGGACTCATGACATCACCAGTTGGTCGGCATATCCAGTATTCCATAGCAGAAATTTTCAACTCCTTTGAGTTGTTTCTTGGCCATCTTAGCTCTAAGATTGGCTTTGCATTGCTCTTTTAGTAATTGCCGGATTCTGTCGGCAATTCCTCCAACTGAAAATCTCTCAATTGGTTTTTCAGCTATGCTTTCTCTAACAGCTGTTCTCCATGGTTCAGGGAGTTTTCTGTGCAACAGATTAATTAGATCAGTATTCTCTAGTTCACCAATTGTACAGTAATATTCTTGAAATTCATTCAAGTATTCTTCAAAATATCTCATGTCACAGATTTTGAGAGCATAGATATTTGATTTGGCCGTTTTTTTAGCCTTCTCACTCAGATTTGAGAGATCTCCACAGAACTGATCATACAGGGGTACTGCAAAATCATACGGAAATTTTGAATTTTTGATTTCTTCTAGCCAGTCTCTTCCTCTGGCAGTTTCTTTGAAAGACAGATAATACTTCTTTGCTACTCCAGTAAGAGTAGTTTCATAGTATACCTGTAGATCTGGTGCTTCAAATTTTCCAAGGGTAAGTGCAGAAGCTATCATCAGGCTATCTACCCATTGGTCAATGGTTTTTCTTTTATCTAGACTCTTGTCTAGATTTAACCAGATGCCATAGTTCGTGATTGGAACTCTAGGCATATTGTCTTCTGGGACAAATCTTTGGGAATTTCTTTCATTTCTTCGATTAGTTTTTCTAATCGTTCAGGATCTTCACAAGATTCTACTTCTTCATAGAGTTCATAGAGCCTTTCTGCTCTGAACATATTGACTGGTCTGTTTAGATCAGCTTCCAATTCTTCTTCAGATATTGGTTCTTTAACAGTGGGTTTTGTACAACTAACACTAGTTTCTCTAGTGCTATAGCTTCTTCTGAGAAGATTTTTATTTATCCTGAGGTTCTCAGGACAGACATCACTTTTTCTGTGATTGTCAAAATTGAGACTGATTTCTCTAGTCTTTCTACTTTCATAAATTTTTGCTTTCGCTCTTTCCGGTAGCTTTTTTGGACCGGATAGTTTCCATTCAAGAGGAAAAGTCACTTCATTCCTAGTAACTTTATGAATCTGTTGTGAATGGTTCTTCTGATTGGTGAGAAAACCAATAGTAAGACCTGGAATATTTGTTATTCTGGTCTTGGGAGCTACTGTAGTGCTCATCAATTTATAGTATATTCTGTATACTATTGCGAGTTCTTGCATATCTTGTTTCATTGATATGCCATCTGTCTTGACTCTCAGTCGTAGACAGTGAGCTGCATCTTTCAAGCTGGTGGTGAAATTTGGGAAGCAGTTGAAATATGCTACTTGATCACATAAAGATGCTTCAAGTGTTCCCAACAGACTAGCTCGGAAGTTTGTTAATCTATTGTCTTGTAAGACACATAGAACTGAACATTCTATGTCTTCCCGAGCAAGCAGATTTATGCCTACTTGGACTGCTCCAATGTGCATAAATTGATATTTTTTTGCTTGAGCTCTAGCAACTTCTGAAGGAGTGATCATTAGAAGATTAGTCTCTCCTCCTGCTGTAGCAGGAGTTGTAATTTCCAGTAGTTTAAAATAATGGCTATCCATTAGATCAAACTTTCCCCTCTTGTAGATTTGTTTAAAATCTAGCTTTGGAATTGAGGAGTTTTTTACCTCCTGTTCGATTTCGTTGAATTCGAATTCTTCAGCATTTAAGAGCTGTACTCCTTTCTTATTTCCAAAGATGCTTAACATCTTGATATCTCTTTTTTCCGGATATTCATACCGGATACTAGTCTAACTAGTTGATGGTTCCAGAAAAATCATGTTTGGAACAAGATTTGTGTCTGGTTTTTCTAATGGTTTGAATCCATTAGCTTTCTTTGCTTTAACTGTAGGCACTTTCTTGTCCTTCAGTATATTTTTCATAGAATTCAGCGTTTTTTGCTGTTCATTGATTTTTCTACTAACGATTGTTAGCTTTTGTTCTTCCATTTTTGGAAGTTCTTTGATATAATCCATTTTGTTTTCCAATTTTTCCAATTGGTGGATTATAGTAGGTAACTTTTCTAGATGAGTTTGACATCTAGATAATTCTAGTAACAGCCTCTGATATTTCTCATCAAAGGAATTTAATAGAGAATTTATTTTCTCCAATAGCAATTCTGACATTGTCCCCATTAGGAGGGATTCCCCTTTGAGCTTTTTTTACAAGCTCTGATACCAGTGGTTTGCGGATCTAACCAATGCTCAAATAATCAAGAGGTTTTTGTTCCTCTTCAAGCACATATAAAAGATTATCAATATTTTGCTCAATTCTATAGATGCTTGTTTGGATTCTATAGATGGTTTCCCAATAATTGGGAGTGTTTCTGTTGAGATTATCTCTAAAGAGTTTCAATTTTCTCAACTTTTCTCTTTCTATTTTTAACTCTTTGCTTGTATTTCTACAAATAGCAAGTAACTCTAGTCTGTCAACAATTGAAATTATGAATAGTGAATTTTAACTGCTTACCTTTGAGCATTGAGGATGAAGTAACTGCAACATATTATAATAAACAAATTCAAATATGGGCCCACTATGTTTCCCTAATAATAACTGTAAAAGAAGTAAACCTGCAGTAGATTTGAGAGATGAGGCAAAGGAAGAAATAAAAAGGGGCCAGACCTAAAGGTCTCTTATGTGTCAACATATGAGTGGTTATGGGTAGCCCTTGCTGACCAGGGCTGGTCAGCGAAGTTTTTTCCTTTTGGAGGGGCGGTCAAATAATTATGACAATTTATGTTGTATAAAGAATTATACATTTTTTAAAATCAAATCAAAAATTAGATTGAGCCCCCAATTTGGATTGGATACCCAAAATGATTTAGACACCTTTGAATTGGGCCACCAAACTGGTATGGACACCTAAACAAATGAGGGCACCCAATTTAAACGACGATAGTTCACTGCACAACATCTGCCACTGTGTTTTAGTCAACGTGCACTGCCGTGACCCTCCGCCCTAAGCCGCCACACCATTTATGACCTGCTGATCCAGCCTTGGGATAGCCATAGTCCCCCCTAGCATTACTTTGCTATTAATTAGGACTAAATTCAATTTTATTTGAACTTATGACCGGAAATTATATCGGTCTTTGATATTTCAATTTCATCAATAACACCCCTATATTTACCAATTTCAAACACACACACTTAACGGTTAAAATTGACGGATTGGCTAACGATTAAACTAGATTGATCAAATTGGTAAGTATAAGGGTATTACTGATAAAATTAAAAGACCAGGGACTAACGAGATTTTTAGTCATAAGTTCAGGTTGATAAACTAAATTTAAATCTATTAATTATAATTAAATTTTTTATTTATTTATTTTTTTTTATGGTTTTTTTAGTCGGGGAGTTATGTGGCGTGGATCTTATCAGGTAGTTCCATCACTGAAAGCAAACCAAAGCAATACCAATAAGAGCGTAGGGAAGAAGATAAATGGGGGAACAAGCTTGCAATTAAGAGAAACACGTAAAGTGACATTGGAAGGATGTCTCCGTCGTAATATGCCCAATATTATTAGACATTACTGAACAATCTTGAAAGAGGTGTAGGGCAACCTAAGACTCATATATAACACAAATATGGTGCACCTCAACATGTTTTTGGAGTAAATTCAATCGTGTAAGCAGGACTCCTACTGGCTTCCTAAACACAAAATTTGAAAAATCCCCAAAAAGAACCAACATGGACTCTAGTATGTGCGTTGGATCAACCTGGCCAACATGAGCTATAAAAGCACAAGCAATTTTGTAAGCATTGTCCACTATAAACTCCCCTTTCGACATGAAATGCCACACCATAAAATCACTAGGTCTCTGACTACTCAAGGGTATAGTTTGAATCACATTCGCACTCTTTGGAGGAAAAAGAGTGGAGAAGTGGAAGGGCGGCACAATTGGGAGACACATTTGACGGTAGTTGGAGCACGAAGTGGGAGAGATGGCTGAAAAGATCCACGCCACATAACTCCCCGACTAAAAAAAACCATAAAAAATAAAATAAAAAGTTAATGATAATTAATACGTTTAAATTTAGTTTACCAACCTGAACTTATGACTGAAAATCTTGTTAGTCCCTCGTCTTTTAATTTTATCAGTAGCAGTCTTATACTTATCAATTTGATCAATCTAGTTTAATCATTAGCCAATCCATCAATTTTAACCGTTAAGTTGTGTGTTTGAAATTGGTAAGTATAGGGGTGTTCTTGATGAAATTGAAATATCAAAGATTGATATAATTTTTCGGTCATAAGTTCAGATTAAATTGAATTTAGTCCTAATTAATAAAAAAGTGATGCTAGGTGAACCACCTTTGTGAGCATGGATGTTACAGACAGGATACTGTCGAGGGACACATTAGTATACCTCAAGAAGGTAACCCGAAGTGGAACATATAGAGGGGCTTGGAGCCTAGGGGTAGATCAATGACGGGCAAGGATCCCCTATGAGGAGGTCTGAAAAGGGATACCCAGCCCTAATACTATAATAAGGAAAGTATCGGATACATTACCTAGATAAGGGAATGAATCCTAAACACAATACTAATACCTCGAAGAGCATCTCGAGTAGATCAATGAGTTGGGCATCTATATGGCCTCAATTAAGTGCTTGTGGTATTTGAGTATATCTCGAATAACCTGAGTAAGGAAAATAAAATCAAACTCTATTTCTTATACTTAATTAAATGCTTGTGGTATTTGAGTATATCTCGAATAACCTGAGTAAGGAAAATAAAATCAAACTCTATTTCTTATACTTAAAAGACAAGTCACCTTCCAAAAAAGTAGGAGTCAAAACTTGGGTTTCTTCGTGCGGTGGTTTCCCTCTTTCGGCGGCGCCCCAGCGCAGATGAAGGCTCTGCCTAGTCGGAGTATGGTGGCTGCAGCCAGGCGGGGATGTAGTTGCGTTGGGCGTGGTGTCGTGTGGCATCTCTTTTGCTTCCAGATGGTGACGGCGGCGGTTCATGGACCACGATGGTGGACGGGGAGACAAGGATTCAAAGGCTGGGCTTCTCTGATTTTGATGCGTGGTGGCTATGGCTGGTGGAGCGATGATCAGTGTCGATGGTCAGTTGACCATGGATGGGGATAGTGGTATGTTGGTGGTAGTCAGGCCCTAAGGCATAGGGTTGATGGCTGGGTGAGTGGAGGGGGGTGGTGGCCTGGAGATGAGAAGATCAGCTGGGCAATTCTTGGTTTTAAGAGGTTTGCTCTTAGGCTGGTGTCGGAGCTTTGGCGAAAGGAAGGAGAGGGCTGCAATTGGTACTTTTTCTTTATTAGGGTTTTAGGTTTTGTTAGGGTTAATAAGTCCCCACTCTCTTGAGCTGTGGTTGGGTTATTTTGTGGTGCCATGGTTATGGTGTCATACCCAGGGATGATTAGGTTTATGTTCGGTTTATTTTTGGTGTCAATATGTTGACATGCGATCCTTGCACGTGGTCTTGGCTTTTTTGTGACACGGTGTCGAAGAGGACGTAATCTCTTATGCTGTTGATTACAAGAGTTTACTGAGAAATTCGTGTAAATTTGGTCTAAGTAGCCTTGGAAATTAGCGTGTTGCGGTTATAGTTGAGCCCCTATCGGCTCATGGTACCTGTAACTGTCTTCTCTTGGGGTTTTGGTCTATGTCCCCCCCCCCCAATGTATGGTTTTGGTGATTGAATGAATGTTCTTTTCTCTTAAAAAAAAAAAAAGACAAGTCACCTACCTAGAGTTATTTTACGGAAATACCATCTTACCGCGACATACAATCTTCTATATAAAGAGACACAATGCACCAACTTTAGTAACGAATTCTACCAAACTCTAGCCCATTGCTCCAAGTTTTACACTGTCACGCCCCTGATTTTTAACACAAATAAAAATCGATATATAATCTCATAATTATACATGAGTGATTGTTCAGCCATCAATACAAATACCTGGAAAACTTTTTCCCTTTAAACTAAATACATATTGATGCCCTGAACCCACTATGTCAATATACACTCACCCCACAGAGTTATATACAACACAAGCTTATGAATTAAATTGTCAACAACAAAATAAAACGTAAGTACTCATCAGAGTTTACTATATAGCGGAAGTCACACAATGGCAAAGCCAACAAAATTTGGTTCCTACCCATTCTGCTGCCAACCAGCTATCTCAGCTTCAGCTACGATTATCCTAACCTGCAGGATTAACCCCTACACCGTTTAAATGGTGCACCGGGTTGCCACACAACAAACCCGGTAAGCTTTTGCAAGCCTGCATGAGCAACTCAAAACAACTCACACCAAAATCACGGGATGAACCCCGCACGTTTCAATCAAGAAACCAAATCACGCTTTGATCCTTAAAAACACGAAATAAAGGAGAACAACTCACACTTTAATTCCCATTCCAATCGAAATAAAAGAAAACAACTTACCCCTTGGTTTCTTTTAAAACGAAACATAGAAAACAACTCACACCTTGAATTTTATCAATCGTACCAAATCATACCATAGAAAGCAACTCACAACAAAATATATCGGTCCAACCTGGACAAACATACATTACACAAGTCTTCCTCGGGCATTTAAAAGAAAGAATCCCCGAAAGTCTCTTTTAAAACACGTACTCATGAGCATCAGATAGCTCCCTGCTACCCCCCATGATGTACCATGGCAACACATCAATCAACAGCTCACACAAATCAGCTTAAGGAAACTATGCAACCATGATTCCTTCTAACATTCCATATCCTTTCCAACGAAAAGACAACATAAGTCACCGCTGTGACAATGTTCTATTTGCTAACCTAACCATCAAGAAGCAATTCAAATCTCATCTAGACAATAAAAGAAGAATACTCTCGGAGCTCTCCTTTAACTACATACTTACGAGTCTCCAGCAACCTCGATCGTTACCCCCATAAGCTATTAGAGCTCTACTGAAATCGTAACCACTCATCCTGTTAAGGACGTGATTACCTATTTCCTGCCTTGGTCACCATCTGCGACCTGTCACCATCTGTGACATATGATTTCAGACCCCGTCTGGTCATAAAATCAAACATCAAGGTCACCATCTGCGACCTAAAAACGTTTCAAACATCTAGTTTTGGCTTTCCCCATCTCTGCTCACCATCTGTGGCTCTTGGTACAAGGACCAATACATTTAAAATGAGTCACACATGACTCCAAAATGTAACATCAAACTCACTACTTTTCAAACAATAGAAAACATCTTTTCCACAATATTGTTTCCTGAAAAGTCACATTCAACAATAATATGAACACCATCATGCATATTATTCATCACACATCATCCACAAGAATATATATATTTCATAGATATATTTCACGTAAATATATATATATATATACGTAGTCATTCGCTCAGGAATGCCTACTAATACCAACTATAATTTGCAGTTAAATAAATAACGCCAAAACAATAATGGTAACTCCGTTCGTAAATGAACCTCGTGAGATTACTCACCTCGAAACTCCCGCTGCGTCTTCAATACAGAACAAGGCAGCCACACCACAAAACAACCGTCCTAGCATACCTCGTCAAGTACCTAATCACATACAGTTTCAACTTAGCAACAATCCACAAACGATTTAAGTCCGAAACCCCTGTTTTGAACTAAAATATCCAAAGTGACGTCAATCGAGGCGAAACCACATCCGAGACCACCCAATGTCTTTGGAATACTTCTACGATAGATATGCCAAAATCACAAGTCGATTAGATAGTCAGATCCTCACGGATCGAATCATTGAACTATCCGAAATCGTAAAAACCCTAACATACTCATACGATCTCCAAAAATTACAAACAATTTATCGAAATGCTGGTATCGACGAGTACATCGAACTCAGGAATAGAAACTATCCCTGAGGTGGCCGGAAACCACTGGAAAACACCAACACAGTGGCGGCGCCGCCACCGGCCCAAAGTCGGAATTTGACAAAACTCCCAACACCAAAGTTCTTCATCTCAACTCCAATTTAAACTTTCATAATTAACACAAAGTCTAAATCATAGCCGTTTGGCCAGAATTTACCTCACAATATCTGAAATTCGATAAACCCTAGAATTTCAAAGCTTTGATTCATCCTCCACAAGTGAAATCGTCCCAAGCAGCTTTGGGAGAAGCATCAACGTCCTATGGGCTTCAAAAGCCCTCAAGAATCACTGGCAAAGGTGGCCGGAATCGGAAGTTCACATCTGGGTTCGACGCAGCTCCGCCGCCAAACTTCTTGGCCTTGCACCACCCTCCACAGCTCGTTTCATGCTCCAATTCTTCCATAGACCTCAAGAGGGGATTGAGGTGAAGAAAACCCACTTTGAATCGAGTCCTATGGTGACCGGAGGAGGGAGAACGAAGCCGGCGAAGGGGAGAGGGCGAAACCGGGGTGGGGACAGAAGAGAGAGAAAAATTTCCCAAAATGGAAACTTTGATTTTTCTGATAATTTTTTGGAAAAATCCCATATATACCAAAATGGAAACTTTTTCCGACAGCCATAACTTCTTCATACGAACTCCGATTCTCGTGTTCTGCATGTCCACGAACTCGTATCGATGTGCTCTATGACTTTCGTGAAGGAAGTTTTTGGAGAAACCCAACGAATAAAAAGTCAACCTTTGCAACCCCCCCCAAAAACCATATACTTCGAATAAAAATTCGTCCGAAACACTTCCGCTCTATCTACGAGCCACGAAATCGTCCAATAACCACAAATTAGATTCCGGAAATTCCTCAGAAAATAATTACGAATTTCCGGGGCATCACATACACTGACTTGATCGCTGGAGGCTCTTTGTCCGGTACCACATCGGGCTTGGATTCTATTTTGTAGGTTATACAAGATCATATACTAAGAGGCCAGTACTGATCTCTCACACCACCTAAATTCCATATGTGGCAATTGATATAACACAAAACCAAACATATTATATGACTTCATTAAATGTGGTGGCTATGCCACATTAGCTACCACATAAGGTAGGATGTAGGTGGTACCTAAAAAAATGGTGATGAGAGCAATATTTGCTATTTTTTAAACGTTATCCTCTCTACATTTTACTTAGTTATTGTCTTAACATTATCATTTCTACCTTAGTTTCTGTTTTGAGGTACTTTTGAGTCTAAAAAGGAAGGCAAGGAGGAAAAGGTGCAGAAATGAGAAACAAATAGAGAAATGAAGTATTCTCAATTCTACTAGGAAAATGAATCCTAATTGAAGTATGAATCCTGAGTCAACTAGGAGTCAAGCTCGTGGAAATGACAGACATGATAAATGACTGAAGCCTAGTTGGACAAGGAAACCTAATCTTGCCAGGAAAAGGAAACCTAACATGACTAGGAATCCTTGTTACACAAGGAGAGCTTCGTAAGGTTCCAGAACATCTTTGAAATGAAGAGTCCTAATTGGACTAGGAAACCTGTTGACATTAGGAGTCCTGATGATACGAGGATACCTGGGAAGGCTAGGAGATGACGTGGCATCAAGATAACTCAAGAATGTTCTAGAATATCAAAGTTGGCGTCATGTATGGAAGATGGGCTTTGAAACATCGAAGTAAAGAAGCCTGGCCCAAAGATTGAAGCATGTGCCACCCCTGTGACATTCTAGAAGGAAGAAGATGTCATGGAGAAATTATTTTCCCAATATAATTCCTTTATTACCTTGAGAATTAAAGGAAGAGTCTAGAAGACGTTGAACACGTCAACTTGCTTGGAGTTTGGAAGAAAATCTACTTCGTATGCAATTTGAAAAAGAAAATAAAAGAGAATATTTATCAATTAAGGTGCTCTGATTACATATGAGTTGAATGAAGACCAAATTGAGGGAATTTTCATTCTAGGATTTCGGCAAAGATATTATTGGAAGACTCAAGATTGTTCTCTATTTCTCACAGAATATTTTGATTGGTCAGATGATGTAGAAGAAGTAAAAAGTAACCTTGAAACCCTAGCATGCTGTCTACTATATATAGAGGCATTGTGAGATATCAGCACATACTACAAAATCTTGAATCAAAATCCCAATTCCTTACCTTCATTCTCTCAAAGTTTTGGCCTCCATCCATTCTTCCAAATTCAAGAAGCCGTGAAGTATCATCACCTCCATTCAAGCATCCTTGTCGTGAGCGATCATCCATATCTCCACCACCTTTGAAGCTTCTTGCGTTCTCGAAGATTTTAAAAGTATAACCATATCCATCTCTATTATGTTTTTGGTTTCTAAACTATGTAAAACAATTTTGATTTTTGTTTTATTTCAATGGATGATTCAAATTCTTGTTAGATTGAAGTTTGAATATTGATGTTTAATTTTCGAAAACTACAAAGCATGTTTCAATTTTAGGTTTCTGAATACTAAATTACGATTTCATATTGTCATAACTTGTTTGTTGATTTCGTCCTTCAATCCCATCGTTTATATGCTTATTGATCCTTGGATGCATACCTTGATTGATGAGTATGTAATTGAATTCATACTAAGATATGCTAGCATTCTAGGTCTTAATTGCTAAACGGAAAACCTATAGTTCCTTAGGTAAATCAACAATGAGCTTTGCATGATAAGATTAGTGTTCTAACTTGTTACAGATAGCTAACTGAAAGAAAGAAAGAAAGACAGGGACCTCTTACAAATAGCTAACTGGAAGAAAGAAAGAAAGAAAGACAGGGACTCCATAAGTAAATTTGGAACAAGAATGCATGCACCACCTAGGCTACTTATTATAGAAGTTGCAGAGATGTGGTTAACTTATTTTAGAGGCCCATAAAATTAATTATAGGATTAAATTATGTTTAGTCCTTGTACTATGACCCTTTTTTTGTTTCAGTCCCTGATATTCTCATTTAATCTAAAAAGTCCCTAACGTCACAATTTCTGTCTGATCGATCCTCACTGTTAACATTCCATCAAATCGGACTGTTAAGTTGCTAATGTGGCACTCCAAGGCACACCAGCTCAGCAGTTTGCATGCCATGTAACGTGCAAATTGTCCAATATACCCCTGCCTTTTCCCCTATTCTTGACCAAAAAATAACTCCAAAGTGCTTGAATTTGTCACTCCAAACCCTCCAACTGCAGCAGCAACTTTTCTAAACATATTACCAAGAACAAAATTTCAGTTTGAATTAATGTTGAATTTACCTTCGACCAAGTTCAATTTGAGAACAAAAGGGTACTTTAAATTCACTATATTCCCACTACATTACATTTCACCAAAGAAAAAGATCAATGCGTTCCTTCCTTAATGCAATCAAAGTCCCAATTTTCCTCTACTAATTACAACACCAGCACATAAACACATCAAAAACAGCATTTCAAAGCTTAAAGAACCCAAATCCCACATGAGAATATGGTCAAATGGATTCAATACACCAAATTAAGCAGAGCTGGGTTTTCCAAATGTACCCAAAATGCCAAAGCAGAAGGGAGATCTTACAATGTCAACGTTTCTTTCATTGAGCAAAGCTGGTTTTTCCCAAGCAGCTTCTGAAACCTAGCAGGTCGCCGAACTTGGTGGATCGTGACCGTTGATCTGGGTTCCTGTGCATGTTGGGTCTTCCTCTAAAAACCAAGAAAAGGAAAGAAGGTTGAAAATGAATAGAGATAGAAGAGCAGAGTGAGCCGAGAATAACAGCATCACCGCCACACACAGTGGTTTTAACGGTGGCTGAAATCACCCAAAACTCCAAATTTCTCAAACCTTAACTAAAATCAAAACCAAGTATATAGACATGTAGATCTCGAAGAGTTGATCAAGTTTCATACATCACTTACCATTAATGGTGACCAGAGTCGCCGGAAGCACCAATGCTTCTCAGCTTCGATTCTCTTTCATGCCTTATCATTTGGACAAACCAACACCGTGGGTAGGTCGGCGAGGACGAGAGGAAACTTTTGACACCGGTGAGCCGTGACGATTTGGCTGGAATAGGAAAAACTCGCCTTAAACGCATGAAGCTTTTGGGCTTCTCTCGGCCACCGTCGCCTCTCATTTAGAGCAAGGAAGACCGGGCTTTGATTCACTGCGAAGAGGAGTCGAATGACACCAATCCGACATAGAGAGGTAGCCAGAAACTTGAGAGAGGGCTGGGTCACCGTCGCTCAATCTAATGCTCCTTAAGAAATGGACGGAGAAGGGGCCTAAACAACCATAATAGAGGGCAGGGCTAGTATGGACATTTCGCAATTGGAAAGGCTTACGTGGCGCTAACTTTATGGCCACAACAGCCTACAAACGGAGCAATTGAACTAAGTGTACTGATTGGATGGAAATTGTGACGTTAAGGACTACTTAGATTAAATGAGAATGTCAGGGACTGAAACAAGAAAAGTGTCAGAGTACAGAGACTAAACAAAATTTAATCCTTAATTATATATTGAAGTAAATTAAGGGAAAGGTAAAGCGGGGAGAGCGAATATCACGACCCTCTACAATTCCAAATAGAACATCCAAGAAAAAAACTGAAGCCGACCACACAAACAACAATGGCAAGTACTGAAGAAGTACCTAACACTGCATATGTGCCGGTAATGAATGCAATTACCATTGCAAGCATGGCACACAACATTGAAACTGCTTTATTCTCCAGATATGGCAAACCAATTATTTTCCGGAAAGCTACTCGTAAGGAGACAATAAGGTAAGCTAACACAGTGCTGCTGGAGATAATCATGGCTATTGTATTTGTTAGAACAAATGCTTTGAAAGCTGCATTTCTTGTTAAAATAGCAGAACCCTGCTCAGGTCCTTTCTCACTTTGGTAACCACCGGGTACAGTGAAACCTGCTGCGAATGTTACTGTTGCTATGAGTGTGGCCACTACCAAAAGAACACCTATCGCTTCCTTTTCAGTATCTTTCCCAACTTTGTTATTCTCGACTAGCCTCACACCATCGTTGATCGGATGACTTGGTCTAGCACCACTGTACGTCTTCCAAAGCCTCTAAACGACCAACTTTCTACAACACAGAAATAACAGTGGCAGTTAACTGAATATATAGTACTTTTTTAGAATTATAATTAGAATGTCCCTCAAACTAAATAAGCAGTTACACATAAAATCCACACAAAAATAAAAAATAAAAAATAAAATAGTACGTAGTCTTGTCATATATATATACCTCCACTTCCGATAAAGTATGGTCATCATCAAGAATGATGTCAATAGCATTTAGGTCTTCCTTGTTCAAAGCCATCTTATCCACTCTAGCATCATGAATGAACCGACTCAACCGAGTAGGAGCTTTTCCATAGCGAAATAAAGATTCAGTAGCTGTTTGGAGGCGTATGTTGACTAGTCGATGGAGGGGTGTGTTTCCGGCAACATCTTTACCATTTAGAAGGATGTTGCTCATCCATGGATGGTTTTGAACAACCTTAGCTATTTCAAATTTCCTGTTCTCAATGGCATAATGAAGGATATTCCGCTGGCTTTGGTCGACTACTTCACAACAATCAGGGCAACGATATATAAGCTCTGTCAGTACGCCTTCATGGCCTTTGGAAGCTGCAATGTGAAGAGCTGTCTTCTTGTCATCTTTGTCAACGATATAGGCAATTGATTTATCACAATCTAGTAGCCGGCTCACAATCCATCTGTTACCGATGAGTGCAGCAAAGTGAAGTAGAGTCCATCCTTGTTCTTCTTTTGCTTGTGCCAGGGTCTTCTACTTGTCTAGCAATTTTTGCGTCATTTCTAATCAAGCAAAAAAAAAAAAATATATATATATATATATATATGGTCGTAGTTCTATTAGCAAACAGTAATTATTCTACCTTCGACCTTGTTATCAGTTTTGTAACAAATTTGTTATTAATGTTGTAGTGTTGGTTTAATTAAGTTGTAATTTTTGTTTAATAAAATATGTAAAATGAATGCATGTTATGATAAACACCACAAAGCTTAAAATTACAATGAAAACTAAAGATTAAGTTAAAAAAAAAAAAAAAAAAACAGTTACCTATATCACTGAAGATCACTGCAGCTAGCATGTAAAGCTGTTTTACCACTAGGGCCTTGGTAACCTGGATAAGTACAAGAATCCAGTATTTCAGAAACCAGGTCTCGATATCCCCTTTCAGCAGCCAAGTAAATTGGAGTCTTTCCAGCAACATTAGCCGAGTAGGAGAAATCAGGGTATTCTCTGCACAATCTCTTCACCACACCGAGGTGATTAAAGCGCGCTGCCTCGTGTAGGGCTGTGTCTTCCTCCTTGTTGGGTGTCCTCAACATTTGCCAAGCTTCTTCAACCTGTTTCTCAACATCGCCATGACGAGCTTTTGCTGCCCCAATAAGAACTTCAACTATACCATCAAGCCCATATCTGGCCGCAATGTGTAGTGCAATGTCGCCATTATTGTTGGGCTGCAAAAGTAGCTCTGGACACACTTCAAGCAACTGAGTGACAATCTCCTTTGACCTCTGTACTTGGGATGCAGTTAAGGTAGTTGGCCTAACTGTGTTTTCTGTGTCCCATATGTATGGCATTAGCTTTTTAATGAGCAAATCAGCAAGTAGATCGACCAGGGAGGTCATATCTGGAGATGTCAAACTTTCCGAGTTTTGTTGAGGTTGGGTAGCTTGCATGTGCTACATAAATATGTAGGACAGTGTTTTTGGTTGGAGTGAGTATTTCATGCAGAAGCTCCCCATGTGTTGAAAGGGCTTTAATATTTCCTTCGGCTGCTGCTGCGAATATCTCTGGATCCATGCCACCTAAACCTGTGTTGCTAATTGCTGCAGCTTCATTCTTCGAACCAGAACTTGGAAGGCACGTTGGTTTCGGCTTTCGCAGCCTCATCATCACCAACTGGAGCCGATGCTTGATTATAAACTCTCAGATGTGGCCATGTGGGCGAATTGGAAGGATCCATGTGCTCTATACTTCTCTCCTTCTTTGGTAAATTTAAGTTGATATGGCCGCCAAGAGTGCAGTGTACTCACTGCATGTGAGCTTTTGATTGCAAGCATCAGAAAATTGGAATCGTTGAAATGGCCTGTGAAGAGAGGAACAACGGGTACATTATATAGAGCATTTTCACTAATGAAATTAATGTTGTAGCAGAGTCTCTGTTTATTTGGGGATCACAATAGGAGTCCTTTTCTTGGAGTAGACATTTGGTGAAGATGCTCTCCGTGTTGTCTAAGGGCATCGATATTGCCCTGTCGTGCGGCTATGAATACATCAGTATCCATGCCACTTGAACGTACTGAGTTGCCTGTTGCAGATTTCTGCTCACAGGTTCGAACTGAAACTGGAAGGCACGTTGGTCTCTGGTAATTCAGTGCTCTTGGAATGGTCTCAGATGAATTAGCTTCTCAGGTATGTTTCAACGGTAGGGTTTGGAACAAGAAAGAGAATTGAGAAGGGATGACCACGTATATGGAATCACTTTGCTTGTGAATAAATTAATTAAGACCTGCAAAAGTTACTTGAGAACAAATTATTGCATCAAGGCCATTGTAAGCAACCTGGCATCTAGGCTCCCTGCTCCCATATATTTCTTATTTCTTACTTTTCTTGATTCGCTAGTTACTTTATCCCTCTAATTCTACAGTAGAGTTGCTAACACCATTTTTCTTTTTGGTTACTAATCTTTTGTATCACACTTAAGGATCTTAGCTATAAAAGCCTCACCCTAAAGAATTTATCTCTATGCAAGCACCAAAAATACTAAAAACCATTTTAACAGCTCAGGCCAAACAAAAGAAAAGGTACTAGTTCTATGATCTCGTGTTGATATGTAGATAGCTATTACTCCTGCATCAGCAGTTACTTGCGAAATCACAAATTAACTTGATAATCAAAACCATCTAAAAGAATTAAAAGAAGGATCAATGTTGAGACATTTTGGTACTACTGTCAATAAAGAAAAGAAAAATGTCCAAACTAAACTGTATCAAACCCTGTCCAATTGACTTCTTCAGAAGATTTTATCTCAAAAGTGCAGCTTCTATGCAGAACATCATTATGTTCTTGACTCCTAGCATGCCTTGCATACATACGAACTCTTTGCACCACAGATGCACACAAAATACAAGTAAATATTTTAAACAATCCCATTATTTTACACCATAAAAATGATGCTAACAAGAATATACATCCATTACACCACAGGTGATCAGATGTAGGCAACTGCAGTATCTGAATATCTTAATCAATCAATTGTGTGTCCCAAGAGAAAAGTATTACGGATGTCTCCGAGTTCAAAAGTACAAATTCATATATTTTTCTTTTCTTGCCATATGTAATCGTTCAGAAAATCCCCCATTACTTTTTTAATAGACACACCACTCTAGTTTTTAATTCCACAATCAATATACTCACTTTTTCTCTAACTTGACATCAGTATCTCTGACTGCCTGAACAAGGTGGTTTATGCGGTACTGGAGCTTTGCATTCTCTGCAGCGAGCTTCTTGTTCTGCAAGTCACAGAAAAAAAAGATGTCTAGCTGTCCTGCTTCCTAACTTAAACAAAAGCAGATGCAATGATGATATACCTCTTCTTGGAGTTCACTGATCAACTTTGAATGATCCTTATTTCCAGAATCTGTGAGATTTCACATCCCAGTCCACCAACGGAAACAAACAAAAAATAAATAGATAAGGGAGCTCTGTTTTTGAAACACTGTTGATGCAAAGGAAGACCTAAATGTAAAAACCCACCTTTGTTACTAGCAAGGGCAGCTTCAAGTCTTGTTAAGCGGTCCTACAAAAAAATGATGATAAAGTTAGCAGAATGACAGTGGGCAAAAATTCAAACGTTTCAGCCATCAGAGAAAATGGCTGGTTTCATGAACCTCTTCAGATCAATTGGAGCAGCGGGGATGTGCACGTGGTGGTAAACTATTAGCTCTCCATAGCTAGCTTAGCTCTAACTCTAACTACTACCAGATCACCTATCATCTGAAAATGAAAGGCTAGAGCTTCTTGTACCTTTCCTTCTCTAATACTTTAAAACAGAACTACTGAATGCTTTTTCAACCTAACTTGGTGTGAACATTTATGAATTTTTGCTTCCTTAGTATGGGATTGGTATACAGAGCTTCTTGGCAATTATAAACTTTTGGCATATAATTAAACATTCTTGGAGATTCGACAATGGAAAATGTTACCAGAGCAGTATCTTATAAATCTTAATCCAACGACTGAGAAATTGCAAAATGCATAGAATAATGAGGAAGAAGTTGGTTTATGAAAGGAAACTCATATCAGTACCGATAACATGAATCACTTAAGAGATTAAAATGGCTCTACTGAAGAGTAATTATAACTACTGATAACCAAAACCCAGCACAGAGTCTAACAGTAGAGAATTTTTCTTCTTCCTCAACTATCAGGAACCAAAACAAAGACAAAAAATTGGAAACAAGTATTATCAAGATAAATGAACTAATTATCCATTAAAATCTATTCTGGCAACGAACCCAATCAAACGCAAAAGACCATATATACCAGCAATTGTTGACAACAACAAAAACCCAACTGTACAAATCAGTGAAAACCCATTAACTTCCGTCTATTAGAGAGTAACAGTTGAGAGAGTAAGGTTTTGAGCTATGCATAAAAATTTAACGCATACTTGAGCAATTATATAGTTGTATGTAATATGTATATGTATACAAGTAAAAGAGTGGGACACCTCGGCTTCGGAGGCCCTCTGGTAAAAGGGCTTCAACGTCTGGTCCAGGACGACAGGATTCTCAGGTTGCGCCATTGTTGGAGATTGCTGCACTTCTGAGTCCGCTCAAAAAGCTTCCAGTTTTCAACGACTGCAAATTTGGCCCTAAATAAGTCTGCACGCTAATTACGGCTCCTTTAGTTACCTTTTCACACACACACACACACACAAAACAAAACAAAAATGATTTTTTTGTTTTAATTTTTTATATATAAATTAGAAAAGAATTTACAAAAAAAAAAAAAATCATCGTTGTCTTTTCAATTTTAAATTTTTTTTCAGTGGAGAACTTATTGAGTAGTCCCCGAATATCATTTATCTGTGGCAAGGTCGGCTCTGAGGTTGTTCCGGATCAAGGTGAAATAAAAATGTAAGTCTCTCAAATGGTTTGGTTTTTAGTGTAAGAAGTTATTTGTACATAAATTTAATAAAATTAATGCAAGATAATTAAACATCTTAGAGCATATTTAGCAATGCTAGTTGTTTTCTGGTTTAAACCTATTTTAGCTAGTCACTTTTAAAATACGTCTGCATCAGTTCTTTTTATTTTAACTAATATTATTTAGGCAATAACGAAATCAATGTATTAATGTTATGAAATTTTCTATTACCTAGTGTTCTGCTATGGTAGAGAGCGGCCGCTTTCATGACCTATATCTGGATCTTTCCTCCATGTTTACGGAGGATCTGGGACGCTCGGAGATCAAGCTTAACAGCTGATTGGGTGATTCGCTCAAAAAGCTTCCAGTTTTCAACGACTGCAAATTTGGCCCTAAATAAGTCTGCACGCTAATTACGGCTCCTTTAGTTACCTTTTCACACACAAACAAAAAAATCATCGTTTTTTTTTTTTTCTTAAATTAGAAAAGAATTTACAAAAAAAAAAAAAATCATCGTTGTCTTTTCAATTTTAATTTTTTTTTCAAGTGGAGAACTTATCGAGTAGTCCCCGAATATCATTTATCTGTGGCAATTGGTCGGCTCTGAGGTTGTTCCGGATCAAGGTGAAGTAAAAATGTAAGTCTCCCAAATGGTTTGGTTTTTTAGTGTAAGAAGTTATTTGTATATAAATTTAATAAAATTAATGCAAGATAATTAAATATCTTAGAGCATATTTAGCAATGCTAGTTGTTTTATAGTTTAAACCTATTTTAGCTAGTCACTTTTAAAATACGTCTACATCAGTTCTCTTTATTTTAACTAATATTATTTAGGCAATAACGAAATCAATGTGTTAATGTTATGAAATTTTCTATTACCTAGTGTTCTGCTAGGGTAGAGAGCGGCCGCTTTCATGACCTATATCTGGATCTTTCCTCCATGAACATCTGGGACGCTCGCGTAGCGAGGAGGAGATCAAGCTTAACAGCTGATTGGGTGTCTTCTCGCTCTGATTTTCCTCCTTGCGGCGAGGTCAACATTATGATGTTTAGCGTCATTGGAGGTTCGAATGGTGGAATAGCCATTCAATTCTGGTGGTAGAAAGATGTGGTACTGTGGGAGCAACGGTGAGCAGGTCAAGTGGATGTCAGCCAACATCAGAGGTAGAAGCTCAGAGGTCTAGGTGAATCCGGATGCGATCTTGAGTTTGGAAGCCAGACTGGGTCGATTGCTGCGCAGGTGGCGAGATGTTGTAGTTGGACCATCAGCTGAGAAGGGGAGGGTCCGAACCCTTTCTATGTTGAAGACGTCGTATGGCGGCGCGGCGACACAAGGGCCTAAGGGTAGGATCCGGATTTAGGATCTAGGTCATTTCTGGATATGAGCCTAGAGCTAGGTTTGGATATGAGATCCAGGTCAGATCTGAGTTTGGGTTGTAGCTGGGTTTGGATCTAGGCTTCTAGGCGAGTCTTTGGTTAGGCCTGGTTTGGGCTTGAGTGGTTATTTTTAGGCTAAATACTACTTATTATCCTAATATTTGAGTCTAAAATCAATTCAGTCCCTGAACTTCTAATTTAATCAAAAACACCCTGCACTTTTAATTTGGATCTAATAGGTCCAATCTGTTCTTCTTTCGTTAAGTGAGTTAGTTAACTTACTGACGTGACTCATGCAGGACCATGTGTTAAGGTGGCATGCACAGTCAGTTTAGGAGTGGGTCCTACTATAGAAATCTAAAAACAAATACATTAATCATAACTTGAACCAACAATCTTTTACATACAAGTTACACAACAAACCACCACACTAACCTCAAAATTTACATTTATACTATATTCCTTATAATATCCTTATAATATCAAATGAAAAAAATTATTTATGATATTCGGTTGACCTTAGTTTTTATAATACTCTATCCCTTGGATAGACTCAAGTACTTCAAAAATTTTATCATTAAATTTTTTATTTTGTTTTGTTTCTAAGTACTTTTGATGAAGATGAATTGAATACTTGAGTTTTGGTTGAGCCGAAAACAAACCCAAGTTAATAAATATTTTATCTATTGCTAAAAAATTAAATATCTTCCTTTCAAAAAAAAATTTTATTTTATTTATCTAAAAATATTTTATTTCTCATAAAATAAAAAATGGTTAATGAATTTTTGTTTGAAATTTTAAGAGATATAATTTGATAGAGAGAAAATTCGAGGAACATGGTATAAATATAAATTGAGGATAATTTATAACAATGGTTAGAATGGTGGTTTGTCGTGAGAGTTGCATTCTAAATGTCATGAATTCGAGCAGTGGTTGGGCCATTTGTTAGAAAACTTTATTTATGATAGATTTCTAATTGCGGGACCCATTCATTTAATCACAATGTGACATGTAATCAAAGAAGAGCCCACCAAGTTCATGCCACCTCATTGTCATGTCATAACATAAGAGTCACACATGAGCCACATCAGGAAGTTAACGCACTAACTTAATTGAAGACTAATAGATTGGACCTATTAGATCAAAATTAAAAGTACATAGTGTTTTTGATGAAATTAAAAGTTTAGGGACTGAATTAATTTTAGACCCAAACTGTAGACTAGTAATCAGTATTTAGCCCTTATTTTGATTTGTTTACTATTTTGGATAGATGGCTACTTTGCTGAAAGATTGGGTTCTATTTAGAGTGTTTTTTACGTCGAAGATGTTGTGACGATCACATCACCGGTTGCATCACCTGTTAATTTCCTGACAGTATCCCAGATGCAAAATCTTTGATGAGATTCTTGGAAGTTGTTAACTTTGTGAGAGATTTTATCCCTCAATTTAGTGGACTCACTACACTTCTCTCTCTAAAGATAAGTTCAAAGAAGAAATGGTCTTTCACAATAGTTGACAGTAACACTATTAGAAAGATTAAAGAATTAACGAAGAACCTGCCTCCTTTGTAGTTACCTGAAGAAGGTGACTTGATCACTTTACAGACTGATGCAAATGATTATTACTCGGTAGGAGTTCTAGCTGTAACTCCATATACAAATCATGAAAATATTTGTAAATTCCTATCTTGAAAATTTCATTCCGTGAAATCAAATTATTCAAGAGGCGATAAAGAAGTCCTTGCTCTAATCAAATCCATTAAAGGTACATGAGCATTCTTAGGGAATAAGTTTTTAGTCAAAACTGGTAACAAAAGAATTAAAAACTTCAAAAATTACAAGTTGGCTGATGCTCCTGATAGAGGAAGAGTTCTTCCATGGCAGATGCTTTTAACTCAATATGAATATGACATTGAAATGGTTCCAGGTTATAAAAATTATTTGCCTGACGCTCTTACAAGAGAAATGGTCATGTTCAACAGAGAAGAAAGACGCAATCCGTGAACCAAAGACCAGAACCTAAAGAAAAAAAATCTTTTGGGAAAGATACAAGATGGGTAATAAAATCATAGGATCTTTGCATGACAAACCAGGCTATCAGTTCATTGTATTATCATATGGTAGATTAGAAACGAATCGTGGCTGTCTTCATATACAAATCATGAAAAGATTTGTAAACTCCTTTCTGAAAAATTTAATTTTGCGAAATTAAATTATTCAATAGAGACAAAGAAGTCCTTTCTCTAATCAAATCCATTAAGGGTGCATAAGCATTCTTTGGGAATGAGTTTTTATTCAGTCCTGATAACAAAAGAGTTAAAAATTTCAAAAATAAAAAGTTAACTGATTCTGCTGATAGAGGAAGAGTTCTTCGATGGCAGATATTTTTTTTTCTTCCCTTTCTTCTATGTATTTTCTCTCTCTTTTGCTTCACTTTGGCTTTCTCTCATATATCCAAAGCCTAAAACCAAATTGATCCAACAACTTCTCAATCCTCTGTTAAGGCCGACATTAAGGCCACCGTACTTCTCAATTCATAATCCTTCTTTTGCCTCAATCTTCAACACTAGTCATCTGCAAGTAATTCCGGCGAGCCTCCCTCAATGACTCGTCATGCTTCTTCTTCCTTGTCTCTCTCCCCACTCTCCTCTCCTCTCCTCTCCTCTCCTCCTCCTTCTTCTGAGCCTTCTGAGCCTTCATTTCCCTATCAATCATCTCTCTCTCATTCCTCATTCTTCAATAAACTCCTCCCTCACCTGCCTCATCTTTGTCGCCCTCTTGCCCTCCTTATTCGTCGGCTTCCTCATCCTCAAAATTCATGCCACCACCGCTGGCATTCTCACCAGGAAAGTCAAGTACGGAAGAGGCACCTTCGCTGACTTCAACAACGACATGTAGGACCAACTTGGCCTTCTGCCGCAATTCGATCCGTGGAAGCTTAATTACATGCTTGAACTTCGATTCCCTGTTCAATTCGAGAAGACAAGGAGTCCTTAGGACCAGGAGTTGAGCTCCTAGGGAGATAAAGCTTCAAATTTTCTAGGGATGGTTGTACTCTTTTTCATTCTACTAAAGTATTTTCTCCCACTGGGTTTTTTTAACTAGCAAAGTTTTAATGAGGCAACAATAAGGTCATCCAATACCAAAATTAATTGGTACACATCCAAGGAGGAGTGTTGTAAGTACTACAATATATTATGTGGCTGTCCACGTATTATTTTGGGTCGACATGTAATACTCATTAATTAGAGTCCATTATGTACATTAAGGAAACTTGAGATTGATCACCAAGAAACCCGGTGATCATCAAGTAACTTTGGGAGTGATCATCAAGTTACCGTGTGAGTGATCACCAACTTAGTGTAATCATCAAATAACTTTATCCTTATTTAAAGAAAACTAATGAGAATGAGAAGATACACCTCTTTCCCACATCTATTGTTCTCTCTTCATATTCCTTACTATCTAGCGAGCAAGTTATCACATTTTATAATAATTGTCTCTTTCAAAAAGGAAGAAAATGGGCCTGAAAACCCAAGAAACTAACCAAGAAAATTGAGTAGGTGTAATTCGGTCTCAGCCAACTATGTACATCATTTGAGCCACACCCGAAATCATGGTCTGGATTCGAGTTCATCAAATTTTTAGCAAGACCCGACCCTTGCCCAGCCCAATCTATAACTATATAATAACCAAATGTGATGTCAGTATTATTTTTTATTAAGTAGAAATGATAATCTTATTGATCAATTGTAACCTTAATAAAAGTGTAAGTTTCTCATACATAAGATTACACTTGCATACACTTAAACGATCAGGAACACTACATAATTATAGAGAGTTACAAAGCAAAAGTTAAATACTTATAATACTGACAGTACATTTGGTTAATATATAGTTATATACAAGTAGCCATCGTAGTCCCTAGGCTCAGAAACAACACCAAAGCCTAGTCTTAAAGTCCAAGAAGAAACCATAACCATGCAGCCTTTGACCAATAGATTTTGTCATCGTTAATGTACCAGGAATCTGGAAGCAATCTTTGCCATCAATGTCAACATTAAACCATGAACCAATCTGAGGCTTAAGGTGATAAAGATCACCAAAAACAAATGAACTAGCAAGAGGATTCATGGTTAAGAAAGAGATCTTGATCCTAGTCTCACTACTTTGCAATTACGGAAGGAGTTGTGTCCAAAAACAATCATATTGATATAATTATTATTATAATTATTTTTAATCAAAAGGGCAAGTTTATTGTTCATTTCTTATATTTAATATTTGATTGAACAAGGTTCAAGGAATATGAGTTAAAGAGAAAGTAATATAAAGAGTTAGATGTATGAGACCTTTACTCTTTTACACTCTTATCCTAAAAGGTTCCTAGTCATAGGATTATCATTTGGACATTGATGATCCGGAAAGACTAGCATATACTATGTATGCTCAATATGGAGGATGATATATCTCTTGTCATTCATGTAGAGACACTAATACAAGTATGTGGGTGCTCTTATCTTAAAGAGTACACTAAGCGCGATCATTAGAGTTCTTGTATGGAGTTTTACTTGCATGTCAAACTTGAACTCTAAATTGCAATAATACAAATTAGTCCTTTGACCTGAGACACAATGGTTGTCTTATGAGTGAGTGGATTTACTCTTGATGATGCAATAATATTATATCCCTTAATGGATATGATTGATGCATTCATTGGTATAATCAATTGGGTCATAGAGACATGTGAGTGTACAATAAGAAATCTCTATCCTTAAGCAAATAAGGTGTATGTTCAAAGATGTGATTCAATAAGTCTTTGGCCAAAGCATTGAATGAGATTGAAAGGAGTTTCTAATCACATTCTATGAATCACATAAGAATGGAAATCACATTAGGGGATTGACATATCAATTTCATACCCCAATGATGTGATTTAGAACATTGTATTAGAGAAGGACCGTATTGTATTGTAATTCCAATTGAATAGGTTATTTGTAATTCTATATTAACTAAGGTACTCATGATATATTGCAAGACGTCACTCATGACTTGTGAAGTCCCTGAGGATTGATAAACATTTATGATCCTAATAACAAGGGAGAATCAAAATAGAGTTTTGATTCGTAAACGAAATAGAATGGTTCTATAAACTTCATTGCCTTGTTAATTAGAACCTAAGAGATCGCACACCAAATAAGTGGATCCTCGAGATTGTATACAAAGAAGATTAAACAAGAGTAGGTTATGACTAAATAATTAATTAGATTTATTATTTGGACATAATTAGGATTTTCGGGTAAAATCGAACCTATTGGGCCTAAACGATTGTCGGGTTTTGGTATGGACTTGGGTTTCACTAAGTGAGACTTAAATGAAAGCCCAAGACACAATTTTAGTGTCCATAGGCCAGCCAACATATTGGCTTTGTGAAAGTCAATATTTCACTTTTAGTAGTTGGAGTTATTTCCTATTATATAAGGTGAAAGCATGGACAATGAGAGTAAGCAAGAGTGTGTGTCTTCACACTATCATCTTTTGGTTGGTAGGAGAGAGTTCTCCCTTTGTCTAATTGCACAAGTTGGTGTTATAACAAGGAAGGAAGAACACTTGCATACTTCTTCATTTCCTTTCATCTTTCTTCATCTCTTGATTCACTTGGTGAAGATCCTTAGAGGCCACATAATTTTGTGGCTCTACTTGTTACATTAAAGAGGAGTCTACAAGCACAAGAAGGAGTTCTTAATCCAAGGTGCTTCAAGGTAGAGGAAACACACACAAGGAGAGATCAAGGAGAGGAACTTTGGTGGTTCACTTGGATCATATTGAAATCACGCTCCAAGGGTGAGTAGAACATAAACTCCCTCTTTGTTCTTCCTTACTAAGCATGCTATGTTTATATACATATCATAATAAGCCAAGATCATGGGTTAAAGGAATGGATTTTATGTTTAGTTAGTAGTTTAATTGTTAAACTAATTCCGCACTAATTAAAAAGTTTTGAAATCCACCCACTCCTTCAATTGGTATCAGAGCCATTGGCTTAATTTGATATGTCATAAACATGGCTAAGTATGTTGGTTGATGTGATTTTCTTAAGCCTAGAGTAATATGTAATTTAGATCATAAAATTTGTCTTATCATAAAAGTTATGAAGCATGTGATGTAAGGTAGATTTTATGATAGCTAGAAAAAGTTTCTAGAAATTATATGTAGGAAGTGGTTTAAGTTATATGAAACTCTGATGCATATGAGATATGTATTAAGGGGTTCTATATGTTTCTTAATTAAAGTGTTAATCTTAGAAACATGTTGGTTAAATATGCTTTATGGCATGCATGATTTTTTGTCTTCAAAGATGAAGTAAACAAGTGTTCAAATGAAGAACACAAAGCTGAGATATTATTTCCAGTTTTGGAAAATGTTGAAGCTAGTTATGAACTAGCTACTTTTTATGTTGTTTGCTTTCACTCTTGACCCATAAATTCATGTATTGATATTTACCTAATAGTTAGTGATGACATAAAATCATTTCTATGTTTCCCTCACCAAATAGTTGGTAGAGTTAGTCATCTTTACTATTGAAATGTGATGATTTCTATGCATGTTCAATCACCAAAAGTTGATGAATAAGATAGAAGTCATGTCTCCCTAAATCACTCACCAAAAGTTGGTGATGTAAGACATCATCCCCTAAATCACTTAAGGTTGGTGATGACTAACTTTGATGACTTGATAAGTCCCATCAATCAAATAATTTGATGATAGGAACCCTAAATCACTCAACTAATTTACTTGCATTAAATTAAAGTAATTTAGTGGTTAATTTATTTTGATTGAGTTAATTATGCTTGATTAATTAACCTAATTAATCTTGGTTAATTAAGGGATGATTATGGACTATGGCCTAATATAATTGAACATGAGATTGGTCGACTATTCATTTTGAATAAATAGGTTATGTAATTAAAGTAGTTAATTCGCTTGGGTTATGTAAGTAATTTATTTAATTCATTTGGTTGTATAACTAAGTAGCTAGCTTAATTTATTTAAGTTTGATTAAATTTAAGTGGGAGCTTTTATGCCCCTTATCCACTCTTGCAATCGAAGATGGATGCACTTAAGGATGATCCAAATTAGAAGTTTGAAGTCATCTAGCCTTGAAAGGAGTTCAAGTGCAAAGTGTAATAGCTTAGCTTAGTTGTTTAATTTCCGTAATCGTTACGCGTAATTAAAATCAACCACCCAAACATGACATTGATCCAACGTATTGGCTCGTGTTGGATCAAACTTCAAGTCCATAATCATCCTATATGACCTATTATAATTGCATATTCATTGCACTTGATGAAGTAATTTTATACTTCCCATGATTCCATTTGAAAATGTTTTTGATGAAATCAAATTGTTTTTCCGAAAATAATTAATGGGAATATTTTATTATTGATCAAGTATAATGAACATGTGATTGCATTAGGATCAAAGTAAATGCAATGTGATTGTTATTAATAAGATTATAAAAGATGAGATCTTAAAATTTCCTCAAAGTGATATTAAGTTGAAAAACGAAGAAGGTATTATGAAGGACTAAATTCAGTTTGCCCCCTCCAACTTCGGGGTAAACATCAGTTTGATCCCTGACCTTTTTTTTTAAATCATGATTGTCCTTGTACTTTTAATTTTCATCACTCTCGTCCAAATTTCAAAATTACCTCCAAAGATGATGTCAGAAGCTGAGTTGGCCTCCATATAGGGGCCCGCTTTTCAGATTTTGAACCCCAAAAAAGGGTAAAATGGTCATTTTCTATTTAATCTAATTTCTTCTTCTTCTTCTTTTTTCTAATTTTTTTTTCCTTTCTTCTCTGTATTTTCTCTTTCTTTTGTTTCACTTATCCCAAACCTAAAACTGAAGAGATGATCTCTCATTCCTCCTTCCTCTGCATCTTGAACTCCTCCCTCACCGCCCTCTTACTCTCCTTCTTCGCCTGCTTCCTCGCCCTAAAAAACCCAGCTAGCACCTCCGATCATTCTGAGACCACCAGCCTCAGACCAGAACCACCTTCTCCGCCGATGAGCCAAACCGGAAATGTTGCTGACATCGACCTCCTGAGTCTCCTGCATCAGCCCGCGTGCTTCACTGCTTCCGACCAAATTCTGACTTCATCATCACTCACTCCGGCACGCTCTAATACAATCCAAGTTGTGTTTGCCTGGCAATCGGACTCAGATCTGCAACACACCTTTTCGCGTCCACACCGACTTCTGGCATTCGACTCAGAAGCGTTGACCCACAAGCTAGATCAGCTCGTTGCTACACTCCACCGAGATTGTCATCAAGGAACAGAGCTTGACCAGGCCGCCAAGACTGACGGCGACGACCCAGAAAGCTTCCGGCATTTTTCAGTTGGGCCATTGACCCAAACTGACTAGAGGCACATGGTTTTCTCTCCTTGACGGAGTTGCGTGAGGTTGGAGTTTGGGGGAGAGAGGCGGAGATGACTGCTAGAGTTACTAAGAGCTTGAGGAAATCGAAATTGGGCTTCTTGGTTTTATCGTTTTCTTCATTATTGAAATTGGTTGAGACATGGGAGGAAATGGAGGAAGGGATTCTGGATTTGGGCGGGGTTTTGGGTTTGGGGTAGGGACGAAGAATCGAAGATGAATAAGAGCCCAGAAGGCATTGGCAGGCCATTAGAGGTTTGTATATTAAGAAAGCTCGATTCTGCTTCATTTGACAAGCAAAGCTGTGGTTGATGGGCAGTGAGGGAGTGTGTGAGTTTTGAGATGAAGCTTCCATTTTGAGCTTTGGTTTTGCTGAGCTCACTTCTCTGAGAGGTGTGGTGGCCTGAATCACAGGCTTGATGGAGGACCGAGGACCAAGATTGAAAAGTTGTTGGATTGATTTGGTTTTAGGTTTTGGATAAGTGAAGCAGAAGAGGGAGAAAATACATAGAAAAAAGAAAAGAAAAAATTAGTAATTAGATTAAATTCTAATAAAAAAAAATTAGATTAAATAGAAAATGACCATTTTACCCTTCTTTGGGGTTCAAAATCTGAAAAGCGGGCCCCCATGTCGGGGCCAGCTCTGCTTCTGACGTCATCTTTGGAGGTAATTTTGAAATTTGGAGAGTGATGAAAATTAAAAGTACAAGGATGATCTTGATTAAAAAAAATGTCAGGGACCAAACTGGTGTTTGCCCTAAAGTTGGAGGGGGCAAACTGAATTTAGTCATATTATGAATACTTGTTTGTGACCTTCCATCATTGTAATCTCCTATTAGATGTTCTTGCTTGTGAATATCATTCCGAACGGAGGCATTTCTTGCTAGGAGATTTGAAGAGAGGTTATTCAACATTTGATGTTGTAAGGTATGGGACAAATCTTGGTCAATATTCTGTTATGATGAGATTTAACTTTTTATCCCTATACTTACATGAGATGATGGCTATAGCTTAACTAGAGTGATTTGTCAATATCCTATTATGGTGTGACTTACTTACTTTAGAGGCCAAAGTTATGGATATTCACATTTGATATGATTGGATAAGAGTATCCTCTCATGAAATTTAAGTTGACCTATAGTTCTATTATGATGTGGTTAGCTTAATGGAAATGAGTCTTCCATACTCACTAAGAGTTTTAGTTTAAACTCTCGAATTCCGTGAGAGATTTGGAATTTGTCAAAATAGTGAGCGAGTACCATTTGATTCTTAAGACTCGAGTCACTTGGTTTAAAATCAATATTCTCACTTTTTTTTATTTTATGTTATGTAGACTGCAATATGTCAGGACATCCTACCACCAAAATGCTCAACGAGAATCGTCTTGAGGGCCCAAACTTCAATGAGTGACTCCGCAATTTGAAAATTGTATTGACATTCGATAAGATCATTTATGTCTTACAAAATGCACCTCCTCACACTCCTTTGGCTCAAAATGTAACCAATGAGCAACGTGTTGCTTATCAAAAGCATAAGGATGAAGACACTCATGCTAAATGTGTGCATCCATGAAGTCACAACTTTAGAAGCAACATGAAAATATGGAAAACTCCATTTCTATATTACTCCATCTTACTGAATTGTTTGGTGAGAGAAACAGAAATGTGCTCTTCACAGCTGTCAATGAGATTGTCAAGACAAAACATGTGAGGGGTGCTCCTGTGCATCAATATGGTCTCAAAATGATAGGTCTTATTGAGCAAGACCTAGGATTTGCACTTGGTGCGGAGCTAGCTCAAGATCTTCTTTTATTCTCCCTAGATGATTCATTTTCTCAGTTCATAATGAACTATAATATGCAACAAATGGAGCATACTCTTCCTGATCTTCTCAATATGCTGGTAACAGTTGAGAAGCAAATTAAGAAAGAGAGTGGGAGTGTGGCCATTGTCGCCACTAAGTCCAAAGGCAATGGAAAAGGGAAGAAGAAACAAGTGGCAAACCCTAAGGGAGCAGTCCAAAAGAAGAAGAAGAAGAAGAAGAAGGAACAAAAGGAACTAAAAGGTGTTTGTTTCTTTTGCAACAAGGATGGGTATTGGAAGAGGAATTGCAAAGCTTATCTTGCATCCTTAAAGAACAAGTCTTCAACAGTAAGTATGATCAATGTGATTGAATCAATATTTACAGTTAATAATGCTTCCACTTGGATATTTGATTCAGGTGCATCTCACCATATTTGCACTTCGTTGTAGGACCTAGTGGGAGCAAGGAAGCTTAAAGCTGGAGAAATTTCCCTACGTGTGGGAAATGGCACAAGAGTTGACGGCAAGGCCGCGGGGACTTATATTTTGAAGTTACCATCAGGAGATACATTGGAGTTGAAGAATTATCTTTATCTTCCTATATGTATAAAGAACCTTATCTCCATCTCCATGCTTTTGAACGATAGTTATAGAGTAGTTTTTAATAAAGTAAGTGGTTTTGTATCTATTAATGAACGCATGATATGTCATGCTAATATTATTAATGGTCTCTTTCATCTAGCTTTAGATGCCAATATTAACTGTATGAAGGAAAATGCTTTGGGATCTAAGAGATCTCGAGAAACAGTTAACCCCATTAAGATGTGGCACTTTAAGCTTGGTCATATTAGCCAAGATAGAATTCACAAGTTATCCAGAGATGGATATTTAGAGTCATTAGGATCTGATACTATGCCTACTTGTGAGTCATGTCTAAAAGGCAAAATGACTAAGTCCCATTTTGGTGGACAAAGAACAAGAGTTAAAGAACTCTTAGGCCTAATATATACCGATGTATGTGGTCATATGTCCACTATTAGTAGAGGTGGATTCTCATACTTCATAACCTTTAGCGATGACTACTCTCGATTTGGTAATGAATACCTTATGAAGCATAAATCTGAAGCCTTTGAAAAGTTCAAAGAATTTAAGAATGAAGTTGAGAAACAAACCGACAAGAGTATTAAGGCTCTAAGATCCGATCAAGGAGGCGAATACTTAAGCAATGAGTTTATTAATTATCTCAAACAAGAAGGCATTGTTTCTTCACTAGCTCCTCCTAGAACACCACAACTCAATGGTGTCTCTGAAAGGAGAAATTGAACTTTGTTGGACATGGTTCGTTCCATGATGAGCTATACTAATTTACCTATATCCTTTCTGGGGATATGCACTTCAAACAACAATTTATTTGTTGAATAAAGTGCCTTTCAAATCCATCCCTCTTACACCATATGAGATGTGGTATGGGAAGAAACTAAGTCTCAATCATATTAAGATTTGGGGTTGTCCAGCTTATGTCAAAAGACTAGAAGCAGGCAAGCTTGAAGCTAGATCAAGAAAGTGTTTATTTTTAGGATATCCTAAAGATAGTTTAGGATATTATTTCTATCAACTTGAAGAACAAAAAGTGTTTGTTAGCAGGAATGTCACTTTCTTTGAAAAGGACTACGTCCTTGATGGAAATGTTGAGCAACTGGTAGAACTCAAGGAAGTGTCCAACAAGCCACAAGTTAACACTTCATTTCCAGATGAACAACTTCCTGAACCAACTATGACACAAACTCCAAGAAGATCTAGTAGGATCCGGATACCTTCTAAGAGGTATGGTTTCCGTCATGAAAGCCTTGGGGAGTTAAATCTCCTTGGTGACAATGAAAACTTGCATGATCCTTCTAGTTATAATGATGCAATGTCACACATTGACTCAAAGAAATGGCAAGAAGCCATGGAATCCAAGATTGACTCTATTTATACCAATCAAGTCTGGACTCTCGTTGACCCTCCACTTGGTATTAGACCAATTGGAAACAAATGGGTCTTTAAGAAAAAGATAGGCTCAGATGGTAAAATAGAAACCTATAAAGCTAGGTTGGTGGCAAAGGGCTATAAGCAAAGAGAGGGCATTGACTATGAAGATACGTTCTCTCCTGTTGTCATGGTTAAATCCATTCGGATATTATTTGCTATAGCTGCTCACTATGATTATGAGATATGGCAAATGGACGTAAAGACTGCCTTTATGAATGGCAACCTTGAGGAAAAGCTATATATGGATCAACCTGAAGGCTTTGCGTCCAAAGATGACATTCATAAAGTGTGTAAGCTTCATAGGTCCATCTATGGACTTAAGCAAGCTTCAAGGAGTTGGAACATCCATTTTGATTATGCAGTCAAATCTTTTGGTTTCACGCAAAACATGGATGAACCTTGTGTTTACAAGAAGGTTAGTGAGAGTGCTGTTGTGTTCCTTGTACTTTATGTAGATAACATCCTGCTTTTTGGGAATGATGTGGGATTGTTATCTTCAATTAAAGTTTGGTTGTCCAAGACCTTCCTTATGAAGGATCTTGGAGAAGCAGCCTATGTACTAGGAATAAAGATCTATAGAGATAGATCAAAAAGATTAATTGGATTATCTCAATCCTTGTACATAGACAAAGTGCTGAGTAGATTTCACATGGAACAATCTAGAAGGGTTTTCACCTTTCAAAGAAAATGTGCCCACAAACGATTGAGGAAGTGCAAAAGATGAGCAAGATCCCATATGCATCTGCAATAGGGAGCCTCATGTATGCGAGGCTATGCACAAGACCTGATATTAGTTATGGCGTAAGCATAACTAGTCTATATCAGTCCAATCCAGGTTTAGAACACTGGAATGCTGTTAAGAATATCCTCAAGTACTTGAGAAGGACTAAAGATTTATTCCTCGTTTATGGAGGTGGTGATTTGCCATCAGAGTTGCAAGTGGAAGCATACACAGACTCAGATTTTCAATTTGATGTGAATGACAGAAAATCCACATCAGGATTTGTTTTCACCTTGAATGGAGGTGCAGTAAGTTGGAGAAGTTTCAAGCAAAGCGTTATTGTAGATTCCACTACTGAGGCAGAATATATTGCAGCTGCAGAGGCTGCAAGGTCTCATCAAAAATCCAAACACATCGAAAGACGTTTCCATATCATAAGGGAGATTGTTAATCGTGGAGACATTCTCAAAGTAGCATATGTTGATAACATATAGGATCCATTCACTAAGCCTTTATCACAAGTAAAGTTAGAACGACATCTGGAGAAGATGGGTGTACGTTTCATGGCTGACTGGGTTTAGTACAAGTGGGAGATTGAAGGAGTTATGTCCTAAAACAATCATTTTGATAAAATTATTATTGTAATTATTATTAATCAAAAGGGCAAGTTTGTTGTTCATTGCTTATATTTAATATTTGATCAAACAAGGTCCAAAGAATATGAGTTAAAGAGAAAGTAATCTAAATAGTTAGATGTATGAGACATTTACTCTTTTACACTCTTATCCTAAAAGGTTCCTAGTCATAGAATTATCATTTGAACATTGATGATCCGGAAAGACTAGCATATACTATGTATGCTCAATATGGAGGATGATATGTCTCTTGTCATTCGTGTAGAGACACTAATTCAAGTATGTAGGTGCTCTTATCTTAAAGAGTACACTGAACGCGATCATTAGAGTTCTTGTATCGAGTTTTACTTACATGTCGAACTTGAACTCTAAATTGCAATAATACAAATTAGTCTTTTGACCTGAGACACCATGGTTGTCTTATAAGTGAGTAGATTAACTCTTGATGATGCAATAATATTATGTCCCTTAATGAATATGATTGATGCATTCATTGGTATAATCAATTTGGTCATAAAGACATGTGAGTGTACAATAAGGAATCTCTATCCTTAAGTAAATAAGGTGTACGTTCAAAGATGTGATTCGATAAGTCTTTGGCCAAAGCATTGAATGAGATTGAAAGGAGTTTCTAATCACATTCTATGAATCACATAAGAATGGAAATCACATTTGGGGATTGACATATCAATTCCATACCCCAATGATGTGATTTAGAACATTGTATTAGAGAAGGACTGTATTGTATTGTAATTCCAATTGAATAGGTTATTTATAATTCTATATTAACTAGGGTAGTCATGATATATTGCAAGACGTCACTCATGACTTGTGAAGTCCCTGAGGATTGATAAACATTTATGATCCTAATAACAAGGGAGAATCAAAATGAAGTTTTGATTCGTAAACAAAATAGAATGGTTCTATAAACTTCATTGCCTTGTTAATTAGAACTTAAGAGATCGCAGACCATATAAGTGGATCCTCGAGATTGTATATGAAGAAGATTAAACAAGAGTTGTTTATGACTAAATAATTAATTAGATTTATTATTTGGACATAATTAGGATTTTCAGGTAAAACCGAACCTATTGGGCCTAAACGATTGTCGGGTTTTGGTATGGACTTGGGTTTCACTAAGTGAGACTTAAATGAAAGCCCAAGACACAATTTTAGTGCCCATAGGCCAGCCAACATATCGGCTTTGTGAAAGTCAATATTTCACTTTTAGTAGTTGGAGTTATTTCCTATTATATAAGGTGAAAGCATGGACAGTGAGAGTAAGCAAGAGTGTGTGTCTTCACACTATCATCTTTTGGTTGGTAGGAGAGAGTTCTCCCTTTGTCTAATTGCATAAGTTGGTGTTATAACAAGAAAGGAAGAACACTTGCATACTTCTTCATTTCCTGTCATCTTTCTTCATCTCTTGATTCACTTGGTGAAGATCCTTAGAGGCCACATAATTTTGTGGCTCTACTTGTTACATTAAAGAGGAGTCTACAAGCACAAGAAGGAGTTCTTAATCCAAGGTGCTTCAAGGTGGAGGAAACACACACAAGGAGAGATCAAGGAGAGGAACTTTGGTGGTTCACTTGGATCATATTGAAATCACGCTCCAAGGGTGAGTAGAACATAAACTCCCTCTTTGTTCTTCCTTACTAAGCATGCTAAGTTTATATACATATCATAATAGGCCAGGATCATGGGTTAAAGGAATGAGTTTTATGTTTAGTTAGTAGTTTAATTGTTAAACTAATTCCGCACTAATTAAAAAGTTTTGAAATCCACCCATTCCTTCATTTACTTGGGTGTAAAAATGCCTCACTAAGTTCACCCGTGCTGGTAAAGAATAAAAGGAGAAAGATCCAAAGAAGAAGACCCATGACAGAATAAGAAAGCGATGGGAAGAGAAAGTAAAGGTCACACCAATATCGTTGATGAAATGTATGAGAGTACCCAAAGCAACCACGGCAGCTACTATGGTTAAGGTAAAAGTTGGGGATGTAAAAGTTTGTCTTTGATTTTCACAAATAGAAAAGGATTAATTTCAGTTTACCCCCCCGGGGTTTGGGGGTGAAATTTCACCCCCTCTACTTTCAATTTTGAATTTTTACCCCCTAAACTTTTCAATTTCAATCAGCCGTGTCCAATTTTTACTGTTCCGTCCAAATTGGACGTTAAGTTTGACTTTTGAGAGTTATAATGGTCATTTCAACATAAAAAAATTTAAAAAATAAAAAAATAATTGTTTTTTTTTTTTCTGCTTTTTAGTTTTTTTTTTCTGTTTCTTCGTTTTTTTTTCTTTTCTTTCTTTTTTTTTTTTTTTTTTCTGTTTCTTCTTTTTTTTTTTTTTTTTTCTTTCTGTTTTTTTTTTTTTTTTTTTAATTTTGTCTCCAACCTATACACCACAAGTTATAATAGGTTTATAAAAACAAAAAAATACTCTAGGTAGTTGAAAGCCGCTCACTGGTCTACGATATTTGTGACATATCTCCGATAAAGTGAAGAATTTAGGATATATCCCAATTAAAGTGAAGAAATATCTATAAAAAATAATTTTACACTTTATCTGTAAATAAATATCTGTAAAAAATGATTTTACACAGATATTTCTTCACTTTATTGGGGATATACAGATATTTACAGATAAAGTGTAAAATCATTTTTTACAGATATTTCTTCACTTTATTGGGGATATATCCTAAAATTCTTCAATTTATTGGATATATATCACAAATATCGTAGACCAAAAATGATTTTACACAGATATTTCTTCACTTTATTGGGGATATACAGATATTTATTTACAGATAAAGTGTAAAATTATTTTTTACAAATAATTCTTCACTTTATTGGGGATATATTCTAAAATTCTTCACTTTATCGGAGATATATTACAAATATCGTAGACCAGTTAGCGGCTTTCAACCACCTAGAGTATTTTTTTGTTTTTATAAACCTCTTATAATTTGTGGTGTATAGGTTGAAGACAAAATAAAAAATAATAATAAAAAAAAAAGAAAAAACAGAAAAAAAAATAAAATAAAAAACAGAAAAAAAATTATATTTTTTAATTTTTTTGTTGAAATGACCATTTTAGCCCTCAAAAATCAAACTTAACGTCCAATTTACCGGAACAGTAAAAATTGGACACGGCTGATTGAAATTGAAAAGTTTAGGGGGTAAAAATTCAAAATTGAAAGTAGAGGGGGTGAAATAATGACACCCCCAAACCTCAGGGGGGTAAACTGAAATTAATCCAATAGAAAATATAGTGAAATGATATTCCTTGTTTCTCTTCTTAGTAACTTAAATTTTGTCTTTTTGTAAGAATTTCAACCAAAAAGGAATGGAATTTAGATTGCAAATTAGGGAGTTTGAATTTCATTCTCCAAAACACATCCTCTGCAACTTTCTAGCTTAATATCTGTATGTAATTATTTTCTTAATTTCTTTATGTCCAAACTGGTTTGGAAGGGAGCAAGCTCCCCCATGATATACCTTCCAAAAAGTCATTTGTAAAATTTGAGACTTTTTTTTTAGTAAAAATGATAACTTTATTTATCAATATATAGTAACATTATAAAGAGACTTGCCACATGATGGCTTGTAAATATAAGCCTTCTACGCATAACGTTATACTTACATTCGCTTGTTCTCTCATAAATACATAAATTTATAGAGTACAAAGCAAAATAAAAATCAGAATTCCATACTCTAATTTAACTACGTCAAAACTAATGAATGAGTTTTCTTATTCAGTTTATCAAGTCGAGCCTGCCGCCATATTCAACACCATAATTATTGATTTTCTGCCTTTAGAGAATGAATGCCTCCTAGCAGTAGGCCCATAATGTCAAATAAAATAAAGCTAAAAGAGCTTTCCAACTATGTTGTCACTGAAAAATAAATCTCATGATACTAATTGTCATCATGCCACTAAGAGGTTGCATCAAGTTGAAAGCTATTAGGCCCAGTTTGGTTGACCAAAATGTTACAATGGGAAAATGAATTGTACTAATTTTGCTTTCAAGGATGGAATGGAATTGATTTAGCATTTCCATTTGTGGTGTTTGGAAGAATTCAAGACTTGAGATTAGAAAATGGTTTGAGAGAATTGATTTGTTAATGATTTTCCAATAATGCCCAATCGAATTAAATATGGAAGATTAAAAATGAATGAGTGGAGATAAGAATTATTAATTGACTAGATTTTATGAAGGGCTAAACAAGTAAATTTTCAATTCCATTTAATGAAGGAATTGAAATACCACACCCTAGATGGTATTTCTATTCCGCCTCTTTTATGAAATTGAACTTTGGTCAACCCATTTATTTTACTTTCCTTTCCAGACTTATGACTTAACCAAACATGACAATTTAATGGAATGAAAAACTATTTCACATTCCAGATTTGATTTCCTGGCTAACAAACGGGGTCTTAAAGGCTTTAATAACTAAACTTGTAAATAGACAACCAAATTAAAAGGATAGTAGCCCAGTTGGGGCTCAATGACATAGTCCAAACCCAAGTTTCAGCAAGAAAGGCCTGGTCCAGTTCTAGTCTCCACCGTCCTCTGCAGGGAGATCACGCACAGTCAATGACTGCATCTAGCGCCACCACTGTTGCACCACCTCGGCTTTGCCACCCAAGGGTCTCGATCAAATCTAAGTACACCAAGCAGACCAAATCCAAACCGAGTTTGGGCCACCCATTGCACCCCACCCTCCAATTATTTTGATGCCGACATCGCCACCCGATTTAGGTCTCATCCCAGAACCAGACCCATCCTGATCCGCCAAACTCCGCCTCTCGGTACCTATACTCACGATCTGCATCATCTCCAATCAGTTTCAAACTTGAAAAACTGACACCCATCACCCTTTGCCAATTGAAACTTATTAATTATTTTTCTCTATATTCAAAAAAAATTATTGAATTTATCTCCGTAATTGAAATTTCAAACCACTCATTTTTCACTATCTTTTTTTTAATTTAAAGAAATGGAGCTTCTATTCAGACCTCCCAAACTAGCATACAGACCTCTCTCATTTTTTGTAATTTTCAAAATCCTATTTTTTCCTTGAGTTTTTTTTTTTTTTTTTTTGGAATAAGAATCCATGAAATTAATGAGAAACAAAAATAGTTAGAGAAACCGGTTTAGATATTTTAGAGAGTTTGGGAAGACGGGATGTGGGCGGGGGTCGGGGATGTTGAGGTTGTTGGCGGCGGCAATAAGGGAGGGAGATGAGTTGAGCAGCGGAAGCCAAGGACCACGACACCAAACTAAAGAAGAGGAAGCAAGTTTCATGCGGTATTAAGCCGGAGACCCACCATAGCTCCACTTCCAAGAGACCCAGCACACTAAAGCAACTGAAACTAAAGAAGAGTAGGACAACATCTTCATCTTAATTATCTAATAGAACAATTGAATGGACCACTAAGCAATCAACGCCAGTGGATCAAATGGGTGGTTGACCCATCTATTTGATTCTTAACTCAGTCCGCTCAAGATTCAAACTTCTCACATTGCATGCAAATGGAATTTTTTTGGAATAATTGACCATGAAACTCTATTGCGAGAGAAATGGTTTCCCTCACTAATAGACTCTGAAAACGATTTCTAATTATTGATGATATTATCTTCTCTTACGGCATTAATTTCAAATGGGTTGCCGGATAAAAAGGGATCGTGCAAAGTGACAAAAAAAAAGGGTGTACAGAGAAGAACTAAGCATGGCAAAATTGGAAATTGTGGAGAAAAAAAATTTAATAGAGGTCTAAATACTATTTTTATGAGGTATGAATAGAACCACTCTTAAAGAAAATATTGCAACGCATACCGTCACGTAAGGTGTAGCTACATACAGGCTCCGGTTGGCTACAGCCCACCCCAAATTTTGAAACAAAACATTAATTTGTAGCTTAATTTTAGTTTAACAAATTAAATATTAAAAATCAGCCCAACCCAAATTTTTTTAACTTAGCCCATATGTGGTTTATTTTTATTTTGGGTTTTTGTCCATTTACCCCATTTCTAGGGATTTTTTTCCCACTAACCCCATTGAGTTTTTTTAATTCCCTCTTACCCAATACACTCTAAGGGAGTCTTCCCTAATACCCCATTAAGATTTTTTTTTTGTTTTTAATTTTTTTTTAATACCATTTTACCCCTCACCCCTTATTTACTTAGAGAGAGAGAGAAAATAGAAGAGAGAGAAACCATAGGAGACTTCGCCGGAGCCCGTCACCGGTCACCGGCCGCCGGATTCCGGCCAACTTTCGCCGGATTCCGGTCACCGGCCGCCGGATTCCGGCCAACTTTTGCCGGATTCCGATCGCCGGCCGCCGGATTCCGGTCACCGGAATTTGTTGAAAATCTCACCGGAAAGGTTTTTTGGCCCCCAATAGACATCTATTGCCCCCCAATAGACCTCTATTGCCTCCTATTGCCCCCCAATAGACGTCTATTGCCCCCTAATAGACGTCTATTGCCCCCCAATAGACGACTATCAGCCATGTATTGCCCCCCAATAAAGGAGCAATAGATGTCTATCAACCATGTATTGCCCCCAATAGACGTCTATTAACCATGTATTGCCCTCCCAATAGACAATTATCAGCCATGTATTGCCCCTCAATAGACGACTATCAGCCATGTATTGCCCCCAATAGACGTCTATCAGCCATGTATTGCCCCCCAATAGACGTCTATTGCCCCCCAATAGAATTTTCGTTTGCTGGAATGAAAATTAATCTTCCTAAAATTAGACAAATAAAACTTTAATTAACGAAAAAAAAATAAGAGATTACATCAATTTAAAACATCTATTGCCCCCCAATAGTCGTCTATTCCTTCACATATCTCTCTGTTTAGCCTTCACCTTTTTTTTTTTTTTTCGAGAATGAAACCTTCACTTTCTTGAACCAGTTTCTCTTGCCATTTTTGCTACCTCATCTTTCTTCCTCCAATCCTTGAAACTGGTCTTTACAACTTGGTTCTGGGTTTCGAAGACAACCAGAGTAGCAAAGTAGCAGACATGTTGGATCTTAATGTTGATGTCTCTATCGGAGAAAGAGAAAAGATCTGGGCACCCTATCGGAGTTCAACCGTGAGACTCAAGACCAGACGTCGTCTTCAGCCGGAGATGTCGTTCAGCGTCTTGGTCCAGATCCGGTCACCGGCGAGCTGACGAGCTGACCAGAAGCAGCGTCTTCAGTCGGAGACGTCGTCGAGCTCATTGCTGGAGCAGCAAGAGGAAGAAGGCAGAGTGCTCCTCCGCCGGAACTGGAGATTGGAGAGAGAGAGGGAGAAACCAGATGGCACCGGGACTGAGTTCGAAGAGGAGAGAGCGACAGAGCTTTCATGGCAGAGAGAGAGAGGGAGAGAGAAACCGGAGGGCAAGGACCCAAGGGGATCGGAAACCTTCTTCGCCGGTAAGGTCGCTCTGGACCGCCGAGGAGGTCGATCTCGACCATCACTCACATCCTCCCCTTCTTCGTTGGCGAAATTTGAAGATCCGTTTCGAACTTCTGCTAGGACTTCTGCACGATCTCACTGTTGACTTCGTTTCCGACGACCGGCGACCAGGCCGACGGGGATGTGGCCAGATCGTGAGAGAGAGAGCGAGAAGAGAGAGAGAGTGTGTGTGATCGAGAGATGAGAGAGAGTGGCATTGATGTAGTTATTTAATTAGGTTGAGGGTAGACTGGTCATTATACTCTAATTTGGGTTAGTGAGAATAAAAATCTGTTGTTGGGGTAAGTGGGATAACTTTTGCTCATTTTGGGGCTTTTGGTCAAGGACCCAAAAATTTTTTTTGGTTAGATATATGCTATTTCTTTTGAGAAGCAAGTTGATTATTTATGAGTCTGATGTACCTCATCATGATGTGCAAATACTACTCTCTCTGAGTTATGTTGAGAATTTTTTGAAACAAAAAAATCACAAAGATATCAAATGATTGATCAGTTGATCCATTTTGTTTTGACTTTGCTGGTTTCTACAACAACTATAGAAAGAGCATTTTCAATTATGAAACATATCAAAATAACATTGCGCAATAAGATGGAGAATGACTTTTTAGCAGGTAACATGATTATCCATATTGAAAAAGAGTTGGCCAAGAATTATGATACAGATTCAATAATTAAATATTTCGCTTCTAGTCAAGAGCGCAGTGTACAATTTGAGTATATGTTCTTTTGTCTTAGACTTTTGTTACTAAATTTTTATCTTATCAATTAGCTATATGATTATGTGATATGTGTTCAATTTATGATGTGGTTTAACAAGTTACTTGTAAAACTTAAAAAAAAAAAAAGATTAATAAACTTAATTTTTTTTTTTTTTTAGCCCATCCCAATCTAAAATCCTAGCTCCGCGATTCACGTTGAATGGTTACATTTTAGCTCTGTCTAGTGTTTCCCCAAACGCAAGTGATTTCAGAATATCTGCCCTCTCAGTTGGTGGTGAATCATATTATTGGACGGTACTATGTCTCGATCACCACCCCTGCTTCATATGATTGAATGCATGATGGATTATACATTTATACATTCCAAAAAAGGAGGCCAAAACCTAATCCCGTGGGCATATTAATGGCATATCGATCTAAAATGGTTTTCTTTTTCTTCTTCTTTTCCTTCGTTGATTGAGACAGCTCGAACATGTAAAACTCTCATACAGTTCTCTCTCTCTCTCTATTTATGCATTGTTGGATATTGACAGGTGTCTGCAACACTCGTCGTGAATTATATGTGACCAAAATGGAGGAGCAATTGTGAACTGGTTACATGTGATATCATATAATAGAGCAACCAAGGAAGGTCATCCGATAGCAATGACCGTTGGAGAAGTTGGCACAGTCCAAATGTAACTAGGACTATTAATGCTTCTGTCACCCCAACTGTACCTCAACAATACTCCATTAATGCCTCCCCCATCTTCAAATTTTATTCAGAACTTTATTTTAACCAAAACCCAAAACCATAGCTTTATTTTTCTCACCCTCATTGCACTTCTAGTGAGGAGGAAAATTACAATGCCGGCTCTGCTCTTGTAGTTTCCGCTCTCAAGGTTGGTGAATTTTTGACTTGTCTGTTTTCTTAATTCGGTACCCTACTTTTTTACAAGTGTTTCTGCAAGTTGTTTAGTTGGGTAAGATTAGATGAACAACCTAAGACGGAGATAACAAAGATTTATGCTGTTTCCATATTTGGGTTTTCTTGTTTTGGCATTTTCTCTTTGGAACTCATAAAGTAAAGATAGAGAGATCACTTTGTAACTTGGCAAAAAATCCTTTTCGTGTTTTGTCTCAGTTTCTGCTGCATTTGGGTAGGAAAGAAGGAAATCTTGATTGCTGGGTCTGAAAATCGGAGTGATCAAGGTGCTATTTATTTGGAAGAAAGAGATTACAAATTTGAAGCAAAAGTGTGCATTGGGAGAGGTGGGTTTGTTGTTGAAATCTTGATTGGTTGAGAAATTTTTCAGCAATTAAAGAACTTATATAGAGCAATTTCAGTTTTCTTTGTAATTGTTGTTGGTAGTGATTTACTCGAATAATGAAGATGGTGGGGAGCATTGAGGCTGAGAATGGAAGTTTGCACTCAAATGGGTCTGTTCAGAATTTCAATGGTTTGGAAGAGAAGCTTGATGAGCTGCGGCGCATTGTAGGCAAGGCTGATGGTGATCCATTGAGAATTGTCGGTGTTGGGGCAGGTGCTTGGGGTAGTGTTTTTGCAGCTGTTTTGCAAGATAGCTATGGTCAGTTTCGAGACAAGATTCAAATAAGGATATGGAGAAGAGCAGGAAGGGCTGTGGATAGAGCCACAGCTGAACATCTTTTTGAAGTGATCAATTCAAGGGAGGATGTGTTGAGGAGGCTGATCAGGCGCTGCGCGTATTTGAAATATGTGGAGGCAAGGCTAGGGGACCGGACACTTTATGCAGATGAGATTTTGAAAGATGGGTTTTGTTTGAACATGATTGATACACCACTTTGTCATTTGAAGGTGGTGACCAATTTGCAGGAGGCTGTCTGGGATGCCGATATCGTGGTAAACGGCTTGCCTTCAACTGAAACAAAAGAGGTGTTTGAAGAGATTAGTAATTATTGGAAGGAAAGAATCACAGATCCCATTATCATCTCTTTGGCCAAAGGTATTGAGGCTGCACTCAAGCCTCTTCCACATATTATAACTCCCACGCAGATTATTTACCGCGCAAGTATGTTTCTCTCCTCTTTTAAATACAATTTTTAGTTCTAGCATGTATGCATTAACTTGATTCTTATAGGTAAAGGTTTACAGATACTTTTATTGTAAGGTGGAAAAAAAAAAGGAAAGACTGATAGGAAGAATTGGTTGAAATAGTTAACCAAAAAAAAAAAGAATTGGTTGAAATATACTTTTAAAATTGCTTACTTGAAGGTTACAATATAAAACTTTAAGCATAGATCTTCTATTCATTGAAAGCAATCATAGAGGTAGAATTGGTTGATGACAAGTGATGAATGTTTCGGGAGTGGAAGAAGACTGCAGAATTCTTAGTTTAGGCTCTACTAGATATGTTTTTTTTTTTTTTTTTTTTTTTCCATTTTTCTAAGGTAGTCATACAGAAACATTTTCTGATCCTTCTTGTTTGTTTGCAATGGTATTTCTGTGGAAAAAAGTTTCTGGATACTGATCTCTGTTATGAAATGTTTGCACAAAAGAAAGATGGGTAAACTTTTGAAGTTTTGGTCAGATCACAATCAAGAAAATCTAATCTATAGAGTTTCCACTTTCCACAATGTCTACCAAACAGCAGGAAAATATTCTTAGAGGTTTTTTTCTGCTGCAAAACAGCCTTCAACAAAAAAATTGAGTTTGCCAGAGAATCAGTGATATAAACTCAAGTTCTTCTTTGTCATTTTTGCATGACAACGTGAGTGGCTTCGTTTTTTTATTTCTTTAACCCCACCTCCACCCTTGATCTCGAACACATGACCTCCGAAGTTCTTCTTAGGGCACTTATGCATGATGAAGTGAACGGCTTCCTTTTTTTTTTTTTTTTTTGAATAATAAGTGAATGGCTTCTTAAACACCTTAAATCTTGAATGTTAATGTACATATTGCTTTGACAGACCTAATGTAGTGCGAGCAAGTTATGCATTATTATCATAGTCCTTTGAATTCCAAATGAGTGAATGACATAAACTGAATCATAGCTCATATAAAACCTTAGGTCACATGCAATCTTGGCCACATTGGGATTAAACTTCTCATGATTGCAACTTTCAACTCAACATTGCTTGGAAGTTGGATGTTGCAGTGCACTGCTATCTTGCTCTTTTCTGTTAATATTTCTATTTCCACTTCATTATTCCCCTTCGTTCTCTAAAATTTTAGCTTATATGTCTGGCAGCTGGAATCCCTCTGGAGAACATACTTTATCTGGGTGGACCAAATATTGCCTCGGAGATTTACAACAAGGAATATGCAAATGCTCGAATTTGTGGAGCTGAGAAGTGGAGAAAACCTCTGGCCAAGTTTTTAAGGCAACCCCATTTTATTGTCTGGGACAATAGCGACCTTGTTACGCATGAAGTCATGGGTGGTTTAAAGAATGTATATGCCATTGGAGCAGGTAATTCTCTGTTTCATCATGATCATTATAGGGAGGAGATACACAATACCTGGACAATAGATCTTCCTACATCTAAGATCTAATAAAAAGAAATGACTTTTAGGTGTCTTAGGATTAAATGGCCTACTGGCCTACAAGCAATTTATGGTGTCAATCATGTTAGTGATTTACAAAAGGAGGAAACGTGATTTATAAAGCAACGATGTTCTTATAGACTGCATATGTTATAGTTGTATTCAGATGACACACTACCAACAGGAGCAAAATTCATTTTTGGTAAGAGAGAATTGATTTCATTAAAATCACAGGTTATCCTGAATGAGACCTGACATTACTGGTTTAAATGGCATAAATACAAGGCTCTTCCTACAGAAACAAACATGGAACTCCTTGGATATTGCTGGTGACAAAAATTGGTTCAACAAGTTTGTGTGCTTTACCCTTCTGACTTGTGTTTGGTTTGTGAGTTCACTAATAATAAAGAATTTTAGGTGATAGCCATAAAAAAGAGAGCCCCTTTTTGGAGTGGGAAAGTTGAGAACCCTTTCCTTTTTCCAATGTGGAATATGTGGGGTAGCTTGACCAACATATAGCAGGAACAAATACTATAAGTCTATAACAAAGTAACAATATTTGGTCCATGTCCTTGTAGAAGCTTCTAGGAATTGTGGTGACCCAATAAGTTATTGCAATTACGTGGATCTTCTGATTGCAACTTATAATCGTCTTTCATTGAATTCTCGCAGGGATGGTAGCAGCCCTCACAAAGGAGAGTGCTACCAGCAAGTCTGTATACTTTGCACATTGTACGTCGGAGATGATATTTATTACTCATTTGCTGGCTGAAGAGCCTGAGAAGCTTGCGGGGCCTTTGCTGGCTGACACATATGTTACCTTACTGAAAGGAAGAAATGCGTGGTATGGGCAAATGTTAGCCAAAGGTGAAATCAACCGGGATATGGGTGAGAACATCAGAGGAAAAGGAATGATTCAGGTATATATTGATAGTAATTTACAGTATCCCTTAAAAAGAAATAAGATTTATTAATTTCAAGTTACACCATGCTTTGAAGTAATGTACTAATGGAAATGTGTATGCAACAAAGGAAAAATGAATACTATCAAAGCTTGTAGAAGAGGGAATTAAAATTCAGATGAGGCATATCTGTTTTTAAAGATTGCACATATATTTCATTATATTGAAGTATAAGAGGATTGTTGAAAAATGTAATTACTCTATATGAGCATTCTGGAAAATCTGGGATTCCTGAAATTTTGCCCCATGTCAATCTGTGGAGGACCTGAAAAGCCAAATGTCTTTTCAATGATTTGTCAATAGCTTCATGTTCTTCTAACTTCCAGTTTACTGACCAAAACTGCCCTGAGTGGGTGTATCCTCTGCTTCTAGGGTGTCTCTGCAGTCCAAGCATTTTATGAACTTCTCAGTCAATCGAGCCTGAATGTGTTGCATCCTGAAGAAAACAAGCCTGTCGCTCCAGTAGAGCTCTGCCCTATCTTGAAGACACTATATAAAATATTGATAACAAGGTTTCTCCAACTCTCAAATTTAGAGGAGTAATTCTGATTTCTTGTGAGCTACTTCATTTCCATGTCCTTATCACTGAAATTAATACTTCGCTATATATGCGTATTGTTTGATGTCCAGGGAGCAATCATCACAAGCTATTCTTCAAGCATTGAGGGATGAGAATTTAAATGATCCAAGGGAACGCATTGAGATTGCGCAGAGCCATGTCTTCTATAGGCCTTCACTTCTGGGGCAGCCTCTGAATAATTTGAAAGTGCAAGAGAAAGTGGTAACATAACTCTGGAAGCATCAAGTAATGGCATTCTTGGACTGCATTGGCAAAAATTAAATAAGCACGCTGCTCTGGAAGTTTATGTTTAATATAACAATATATACATGAATTGGATATTTTTAGCTTATGCTTCATATGATAGGTATAATCTGTATATATGAGTTAATGTAATGTAAGTTCTGCTGAAACAAGGTTTCCCTGAGTTTGTCAATGCAAAGTTTTACTGATATTCAAGTACTCAAGCACATTATAGAAAGGCATGTGGCACTGAAATACACTAGATTTTAGGATTTCCAGCTAGATTTCTTTCCTATTGGGGGTTGGTGAATAAGGGATATTCTGGAAAATGTAAAGAATGGAGACTGTTTGACAAAGAAATTATGAAACAAAAAAAAGAACGTAAAATGGAGAAAACCATGGCTTTGTTTGTTGCAAGTTTTGAATATTGTTAAGGTATTCCTAATCATGATTTATCATCTAAGAACCTTAAAGGTTTAGGTTTGATAAATTTAGTTCGTCCATTGATTTGATCAAGTTCGGTACTTTTAACTATCTAAACATTTAATGGTTGATTTACTGAAATGTGATAGAAAGTGGGTCTCACAACCGATTGATTAGAAAGTCCACATTTTTAAAGTCCTCATTAGAATCTCTCTTGTAAATATGATATCCTTGGTTTTGATTTCATAATTCGTGTCTGTGTAACCAAAAGTATTGATGCGAAATGCTATACAAGAATGCTATACAAGACGTCTTGTATAGCACTCGATTCCTCTTTCAGTTTTATAAGGGGAGAAACAGCAAGAGCTCGTGAATGGCATTAACTGTATGTCCACGTCTTATAGGCAAAATAAACTTGTAGAATTAGTTGGAAGCTATTTATCTCAACTGTCTCTCATGTTCCTGCAAATCATTGACGAATTGCATCTTGCACAATAGTAAGTTCATGGGACAGGAAATACCTCACCATCAAAGCTCATGAATCCAATGTAAGCAAAGCTATTAGTAATATCATTTATTGAATCAGAAGCATATTCATCATCTGTTTAACATAACGCAATTATCCTTTATTTGGTATTTTGTTTTTTTTCTTCTTTCTGGACAACTTCGTTTGATTTGCTGGTCGTCATGGAATACACTCAGAGTTTGTGAGTTATATACTCGAGGTGATTTCCAGTGCCATGGTTGTCATGCATGATGATGATAAAATAAAACATCACAAGCTGTTATGAAATTCTTCAGTACTATTCATTTGTATTATAATATCATAAGCGCAGTACATGCCTGCCAGCTTTTGTCTTGGTCCCTGACAGTTTTAATACGTTACATATACTTATCAATAGTATCGGTACCCTTTTTAATATTCTGCATAGGGGTCTTGAGATCAAAAGCATTGTATTCCAGAAGTTTACCATATCTCTCATCAAGCGAAAACCAGACCTCTTTTGATGTTTTACTTCCAACAATGAATGATAGAACATCATATGACAAAGTAGCAGCTAGTAGAGTAATTAAAGCAGAGTCATTCTTCCTCCACTCCTTAAACTCTTGTGCTAGTTCAGGATTAATACCAGCCTCTGGTTTACTTTCGTATTGTGAAGGACAAGGCATAGACCCATCAGTATATCCCATTAGGTCACACCCTACCAGCATTTTCTCCAACAGAATTCTCCAAGTTAAACAATTGGAGTCATCTAAACGTGCTGTGATTACATTACTGAAGTTGAAGAGTAAGCTATTCATTGTTTTCATTCATGATTCTAGGTCCCAAATACTGAAAAATGCGACTCCTTTTGTAAGAACAACTTCACCAAAGACAGAGAACAACTCAAACCATTATCTGGCACTAATTTTGTTGACTCTTAACTTGCCAGTAGACGTCAAGTTTCAACAAACACCAAAGAAACTAATAAGATTCCCAACAATCTTGAACAGAGCCACCAAATTAAACACTGATCTTGGTTATAAATATCAGCTCTCCACACTAAAAGTCTAAACTTGGAAAATCCAAAAGTTCAAATTGATCCCATATATAGTCAGAGAAATTGTTTGCTTGAAGTATACAATTTTATTTGCAGCCTAGCTTGAAGCATATTGAAATGGTTTCTCGGGCTTACGGGAGATTACTCTCTCCCTATTGCTACATTTCTCTATAGATTTTCACCCTCTGTGTGAAGCATAGCGTTCATGTATTGAACTAGGATATGCCGGCCGAATGGCATGAATTAGGATACTTGATTACTTTTTTTGTATGTCCTAGCTTGTTCAGTTTGTTCTTCCGGTTCTGGATCAGCTAAAGCTCTATCCTGAATTCCTGATATGAAATAATTTCTTGTCGAGATACAGTTTTATATATAGTTTACTTTTACAGTTGAACATACATAATTCCATACTATAATCTCTTCATTAGCGAGCTTAGTATATAGTACATATCAGTTCATTTACAGAATCAGCTCTTTCACGGCTTTACGAGTCCCCACTGTCATCTCTTATCTCCAATGAATATGCAGTACGCACTACTACAGAAAACTAATCAGACGGCACTAGTTATACAACCTTAATGATTAATCAGTTGTATGAATAATTTTTACTAAATAAGACGACAGTTATATCTTGTAGCCGTTGTATGAGTGTGACACAATTTGAGCCCTCAATTTTGATGCCATAAAATTGGCCTGTGCAATAGAAAACACAACAGATTTTCTGTTAACGTTGTTGGAATGAATTGCAAATTTGCAAACTTTCAATTAGTAGCACCAAATTTCCCCTCGAGTTTGTGCAAACACTTTCATTGGTACCACAAAATCATTTGGAGCTGTAGTGTGACCAAATGCAAGTGTGGTGAGAAGAAAAATTCCTCCAAAACGCCATACTTCTCACCAATTTTCGACCTCCTCAAACACTCAAGCCGGAAAACTCAATATAATAGGCCTATAGTCACGACAAGTTATTCTATGCTGTTGTTTGAGGGCTGTTGTTAATGCTCAAGTCCGGCGGTAGCCGACTCTTCGCTTAACGCGGGTCCGATGGGCAGACCACTACTCCGAGGATTAGATGACTTCCGCTTGCTGCAACACGAGAGACAGGGCGTCAGAGGGAGTCCGCTTTGGGCGGTCTTCACTTCTCCGATGCCTAAGTCAGTCACTGTATGGGCAGCATAGCAATAAATGAGTAGTAAATGCGTAATTAATGAGGAGAGAGGAGAGAACCTTTTATAGGTGAGGAGAAGGTTGATCTCCTTCTTGTTTTCAATGTGGGACTGATGTGCTTCGATACCCAGTGTCTGGAGCTTCTGATGCTAGCTTGGCGCGGTGCGTGGCGGCGCGTTAGCTGTGATCTAGGGGCGATCCCGGGCTCGGGCGGTAGCCCGCCTGGCTGTGTCTCCGCAGGTCCCCACTTGGTGAGATTCAGTACCTCTGGCGGTACAATGAGCGTGGCTCATTATAGCTAATTATGCTTGCAAACGTACAAGTAGGTACAAGTCCCCCAAGTCCCCAGTCAAGGAGGGCAATCTTGGTTGGGGAGTTGATCGGCGGTGTGAAGCGTTTTCTCCGCTTAGACTTGCAAAAAGCATAATTAGCGTCAGTGCGTTGTCAACCATGGACTTACTGAGCGAACGCTTTATACCCTTTCGGGTGGGCCCCTGCTAGGCCCGCCAGGGAGTCCCCCACTCCCTAGCCAAGGCGGACCTCCGGATGGTCGGCAAATTGTTTGTTGAGGGGAAGCTGCGCGGAGCAGAGGGTGTTGGGTAGCGAGCCCAATCTTAGTACCCAAGTGACGGGGGTCAACGTACCTGATCAGGGTCGTCGTAGACTGTTGACAAGTCCCCGTGTCCCGTAGGGACAGTCTGATCGTAACGCCGCATGGCGGTCATTGTCAGAGTGAGGCGTAGCCTCGGGATTCGCAGCTGGCGGATACCACCCGCTAGTTGTAGTAGGAAACAGCGTCACGTAGACGTGTTTTGCGATAGCTATTGAGCGGAGTTGCGCTCAGCAAAGCACGGGGTTTGCAAGCGGAGGGAGCTCTGCTGGCCGTGTTGCGTGTAGCAGAGGCTGCCTGTTGCAAGTTGATGAGTGGAAGTTCCGCTTAACGGGGATTCGCTCAGCGGAGACTTCGACAGTCGTAGGGTGTTAAGGGAGAACTCCCGCTGGCCGGGTTTCGTCCAGCGGACCCCATCAATTGGAAAGTGACGAGAAGCTCCGCTAGAGGGGTTTCGGTTAGCGAACTTCGACACTTGGAAAGTGACAAGTGAGAAGTTCAGCTAGCGAGGTTTCGCTCAGCGGACTTCGATACTTGGAAAGTGACAAGTGAGAAGTTTCGCTAGCGGGGTTTCGCTCAGCGGACTTCGATACTTAGAAAGTGACAAGTGAGAAGTTCCGCTAGCGGGGTTTCGCTCAGCAGATACTGGCGACGATTGGCGCCTTCTTCCCAAAAGTGGAGGCTTCCATTAGACGCTTCGTCTGATGGTGGTTGACATGTGGCGAACGCCTAGAGGGTTAGCGTGCGGAGGCGTGTTTTCTCCGCCTAGCCGTCTCCCTGCCATTAATGCTGAGTAATGATGGATTTTGTAACCGAGGTGATGCCTCGGTTAATCCGGAGAGTAACTGGAGTCGTGGGACACGTGGACGGCTGATATTTGATGTCGTTTTTCAGCGGACGGCGTAGAACCGTTTGACGTTGACATAAAGGGGGGGGGGGGGGAAGTTGGCTGATTTTGACACTTTGCTCTAAACTTTGAACTGTACTCGTCGTCTTCAAGCTCTCTGCGTCTGTGATCGGAGAAAAAAGCTGAGGCGATATTGCTGAGTCATCATAAGTGGAGAAATCGACGAACTCCGGCCTCGCAGACAAGTGTGCTCAAACTCCTACCAGAGACTCCATCGTTGAGGTTGGTACTCTGATCTGTATCCCTGTTTCATTGATTGTCTGTCATGGCGAGTTTTTGGGTTTTGGGTATTTCTGTGATGTTGTTCGTTGACGTGCTGTGAGGGTATGAGAGTGGGTTTGGAGATAGGTTGTTGTGTTTGGAAAAGTTGGGGCTTTTAGGGGTTTGCTAGATGGTCGAATCTGGGTTTGAGTGCTTGTTCTTGTTTTGGTATTTTCTAGGTAACTGTTCTTCATGTTCTTGGGTACTAACTGATATAGGTATAGGTTAGATCTTGTGTGAGCTAACTAATTTGGGTTTTAGGGTTTTGGGATGGCTGACGTCATAGAGATTTCGAGCAGTGAGGATTCCGGATCTAAAGTGTCGTTCAGCGCGGCGGATAGAAATTTTATTGACTCGTTGCTTCCGTCTGCTCGTGCAGGAACCTCATTGTCAGAACCGCTAGAGGTTGAGCCGCTACAGACCATACCGTGGGACGTAGTTATGGGTCGTGCACCGCGTCCAGAGAGTTCTAGGGCGGGGGAGGCTGCCGCTGCCCACACTATGCACGAAGAGCGCTTAGAAAGCAATAGCGCAGCCAGCGGTTCCGCTGGGGGGAGGTGTAGCGGGAGAGGATACCGAGTCGGCGTGGGTGTTCGAGGACGGAACCCCCGTTGATGAGGCGGGAGGTAGGATGACTGCTATTGCAGTCAACCGGCTGAAGCGGGTGTTCCGGTTGCCCGGCGTGGTGAAGCTGCGTCCGCCAACGGTGGAGGAGAAGGCCTCGATCCTGCCAGCGGGTCACGCCGTCGTGCACGAGGCTATATTCCGCGAGGGAGTGACCTTCCCGCTGGTGCCAAACCTTCAGATCTTGGTGTGCGAGTTTGGCATTGCCTTTGGGCAGGTCTGCCCCAATATGTGGCGGTTGCTGCTGGCGCTGAACTCGCTATGGCGATTGTCAGGTTGCGAGGGACCGACTGTGGCGGAGGTGCTGCACTTCTACGAATTGGTGTACGTGAAACGCCAAGGCTGCAGAGGGCAGGTAAACCTGAGTCGCCGTCAAGGAGCGCCCAAGTTGATCGAGAACTTGAGGGATTCCATGTCCTACTGGCGGGGTACCTTCCGCGTTGCCACAACGGGGTGGGAGTACCAAGCGGGGTCCAACGAGGGGGAGCCGACGTTTAGAATTAAGTCGGAGTTCCAGCCCATCCGAGGTCGTTTTTCGGTCTCCGCCGAACATGTCTGGCGGGGCTTTCTCCCCTTTTTTTTTTTTTACACTGCCTTCTACTCTTGTACTGATAATGACCTTTTTGTGCAGCGGGGTTGCGGTACAACCTGACTCGTGAGGAAGAGTGCCGCGTGGCACGCATAAGAGGTTGCTGGCGGAATCGTAACTTGCTAGACTTCCGTCTCCTTATAGGCTGGGAGTTGTTGGTGGATCAGCAACTGACTCGTGCCGTTGGTAAGTACCCTCCGCTATACCACACCCTTGGTGAGATTGTGTCATGCTGATCGGTTTGTTGCTCTTTTTTTTTTTTTAGAAACTCCGCCGGGGAACAAAGCGAGCCGTGACGCCTTCGCGAAAGCCATGGACCGTGTTGAAATTAACAACTTCCTGGAATCCATGTACGCGTCTGGGCTGGTGGCTCAGAAGACGGTGGTGAACCCGGAGACGCTGGCGCTGAGCCCGTCCGAGGTTCCCGTGGTGCTGCCAATGCCGCACCACTCTCATCTTGGTGGTGACGGGCTGCCTACTGTTCAGGCAGGGACCGGCGTGGTGAGCAAGGCGGCGCAGCGGAAAGAGAGAGCGCCGGCGATACGGCGCTGGGTGCAGAAGAAAGCAGTGCGCCTAAAGGAGGGTGTCACCATAGCGGGGTTGGAGCCGCCGATGGGGGGTTCGAGGCCTGCCGTTGCTGGAAGCACGCGGGCGCTTCACTGAAAACGCTGTCAACCCGACTCGGGCGGGGAAGAGGAGGAAGAGGAGGTAATCGGGGCCCACGAGCAGCCGAAGAAGTCAAGGCAGGCTCTGCCCGAGGCTCCCGCTGACGTGGCGAACGCGGCGGGTACGAGCGGCCTGGACTCATTTGCCGCTTATGCCGAGTTCTTGAATGACGGTGAACGGGAGTTCCTGTATCACCTCTGCGAGCGATTGGGGTTCAGCGGCCTGGAGGGGATTGTACGGTCGACCGCCGTTAACGAATCGCCCTTCAGTACAGCCTTTGGACACGTCGCCGTTAGGCTACATGAGATGTTCCAGGCGGCGTCAAAACAGCCCCTAGTTGAGCGGGAGCTGAGGGATGAGGTGGCGGGCTTACAGAGGGACTTGGGGAAGGCCCAGGAAAGGTTGGCTGATGTCGAGCGACGCTTCACAAAGGCAGACTGCGATGCGGCAGACGCCGGTGGCAAGCTGTCCGTTGCCATTGAGCGGCACTTGGAGCGGAACGAACAGTTCTCCAAGTTGGAGCAAGACATGTCCCTACTGCGGGATCGGGTGGCCGCTAAGGATAAGAAGGTTGAGATCCTTCAGCGGGAGTCCGCCGCCAGACAGGCCGAGGTTAAGCGGCTAGAGGGTGAAGTCGCTCGCCTGGAGGGTGAGGGGAGCCGTGCTGCGGCAGCCGCTGTTGAGTCATACAAGCAGTCGGCAGAGTACAAGAAGGCACTGACCGAAGCAGCGAAGGCCGGTGCCCTAGCTAATGTGGAGATGCTGCAGCAGAAGGGCGCCATCGAATGGGCGAAAGCGTTGATGCCGGTCGTGCAGCCATCGAAGGAAGCTCGGCCGACAACAAGTACCGCCCCTGCTGCCACCCCTGGTCAAGTTGGAGCCTGCTCGGGTAGAGGGGAGAGTGGCGGACTCCCGGAGGGCGACTCTCAGCGGACGCCTACCCAGTCGGAGGTGTCTCGTGCTGGGTTCTTGGCGGCCCACACCCGGGCCGATGGCACGATAGAGACCCCCAGTCCCACAGCCCGAGGGTCCGACCAGACGAGCAGTTTACATCCACCGCGGGCCGCCAGTGGAGATGCTGAAGGTAGCGGAGCCGACCTCGCCAACCCCTGAAAATAGGAGTAGGAAAGTTTTTGTAGCCGCTGAGGCATAAATATTTGATGTAATTGACTTGGGATATAAATGAAATTTCGGAACCTAAGCTCCTATACTTTGTACTTTTTTTTTGTGTTTGTGATAATGTGTGTACCGCTAGAGGTCTTGACAATTTTGTTTTTGGCCATGAATGAAACATTAAAGGAATTAAAATTGGTCCAAGTGCACAATGTAGCGGACTACGTCCGCTGACTGGCGTTGCCAGTTGCCCCCAGTGCTAGACTTGGTAACAATGGTTTGAATAATTCCTCGTTTCATTGATAGCTGTCTGAACAGCGTTTACAAAAGCGGGGTCGTACCCGTTGGGTAGCTTCCCTTAGCTAAATATTGAACAAAAATTTAGCTAAGTCAAGATGCTCTTGGGTAGCGGCATGACTATTTGTAGTAATACCGAAGGTGTTCGGTTTTCCAAGGGTGGGTCGTTGTGACGCCATCCTTGTCCATTAAGTAGAAGGTGTTTGGGCTAACGACTTCCACAATTTTGTATGGACCTTCCCAAGTTGGGCGGAGTTTTGTTGGTGGTGGTATGACTTCCTTCATTACCCAGTCCCACAGTTGGAGGTTGCGGGCCTTGACCATGGCGTTGTAGAAACGCGATACCCGTCGCTTGTTTTGGAGGTTGCGCAAATAGGCTGCGTCTCGTTTTTCCTCTAGGAGATCCCGGTCGAGGTTGACGCCGTTGCTGTTGGTCTCGGGGCAGTAGCCGTCGACCCTAGCGGTTGGTTGGGTTACTTCGATAGGCAGGACAGCCTCAGTTCCGAACATCATACAGAAGGGGGTTTCGCCTGTGGAGGAAGTTGGGGTTGTTCTGATGGCCCACAGAACTTCCGGGAGCTTCTCCGCCCATAAACCCCTAGCCTTATCGAGCTTCTTCTGTAACAGCTTCTTGATTATCTTGTTTGCCGCTTCGACCTGGCTGTTGGTTTGGGGGTGAGCGACTGATGTAAAACGCATCTTGGTGCCCAGGTTGGCGGTGAAAGAGATGAGTTCCTTATTGTTGAACTATGTGCCGTTGTCTGTGATGATTGCATGCGGGACACCGTAGCGGCAGTAGATGTTCTTCTAGAGGAAGTGAATTACCTTGGCGGTAGTTATTGCCGTCAAGGGCTCCGCCTCTATCCATTTGCTGTTGTAGTCGATGGCGACAATGATGTATTTGAACTGACCTTTGGTGGTTTGGAATTTTCCCATCAAGTCTAGGCCCCACGTTGAGTGAAACCAGGGACCGACGATAACTGACAGAGGTTCCGCCGGGGCATGTGGAAGATCAGCATACTGTTGGCATTTGTGACAAGATTTTGCTATCCGCCGGGCGTCATCACCAAGCGTAGGCCAAAAGTAGCCTTGTCGCATTGTGCGATTAGCTAAGGATCTGGCGCCGGAATGATTTCCGCATTCTCCGCCATGTATTGTTGCCAGCACAACCCTTCCCTCTTCTGGGGTTAGACAGTGGAGGTTGGGGTGAGTGAATCCCTGGCGGTAAAGTTTGCCACTCTGTATGTTGTAGTGGGTTGCTCTCCGCTGGAGCTGTCGCGCTTTGATCTTGTCCTTTAGTAATGTCCCGTTGCTTTTTTACTGAATAATTTCGTCCATCCAGCTAGGACTGGCCTCAATGTTGAAAATCTCTGCCAGGGTTTTTGTGATACTTGGCCTGTCTAGGCACTCCACCCTTGTGTCCTCTGGACTCTGGTGTGGCTGGGCAGTTGCCAGTCTTGCCAGTGAATCGGCCTTGGCGTTCTTTTCCCTGGGGATTTGTGTGATGGTGTGGAACTTGAATTTTTTGAGCAGCGTCTTGGCGTATCCTAAGTATGCCGCTAACTGCTGGTCCTTGGCCTGAAAGCTGTTGTTGACCTGGTTAACGACCAACTGAGAGTCGCTGAAGATGTTGACACTGTCCGCCCCTGAATCGATGGCGAGGAGTAGGCCGGCAATGAGTGCTTCATACTCCGCCATATTGTTTGAGGCCTTGAAGTTGAATTTCAATGCGTACTAGACGCTAAGCCCCCCTGGTCCTGTTAAGATGATTCCGGCGCCGCTGGCCTTGGCGCAAGCGGAGCCGTCCACGTGTAGGTTCTAGTCAGATTGTTGGGGAGCCGGCTCCTCGGCTGTCACTATTTTCGTTCCAGGCGGTACATCAATCTTGGATTCGGGCTGATGCTCGGTGAGCTCAGCAATGAAGTCTGCCACCGCCTGGCCCTTCATGGCGGTTCTTGGTTTGTAATCTATGTCAAACTCACTGAGCTCAATGGCCCACTTGCTGAGGCGCCCCGAATGTTCAGGGTTCTGCATTACCTGTCTCAGCGGTTGATTGGTTAATACATGGATTGTGTGGGCCTGGAAGTATTGGCGGAGGCGTCTAGCGGCGACGATGAGTGTGAGAGCAAGCTGCTCCAAGGGAGGATACCGTGTTTCTGCTCCGTTCATGCCCCTACCGGAATAGAACACCGGGAGCTCGTCCTGGCCTTCCCGCCGGACGATGGCGTAACTCACCGCTGACTGTGATACGGCTAGGTAAATGTATAATGTTTCTCGTTGCACAGGAATGGAAAGGAGTGGAACAGCCGCCATGTATTCTTTTAGGCCTTGGAACGCCGCCTGGCACTCTGGGTTCCAATCGATGACTTTCTTGTGGGATGTCTTAAGGACCTTGAAAAATGGGGCGCATTTGTCGGTCAGTCTGGAGATGAATCGAGACAGGGCGGTTAGCTTGCCCTGGAGGCATTGGACGTGCACCTTCCATTATGGGTCCTTCAAGTCGAGGATGGCTTGCACCTTGTCAGGGTTGGCCTCGATGCCCCGTTCACTGACAATATACCCCAGAAATTTGCCGGCGGTGATGCCAAAGAAGCATTTTTCTGGGTTTAGGTGCATACCGTAGGCCAAGAGGATGGTTCTTATGATTTTTAGGTTTGCCACATGTCCGCTGGCCTTTATACTCTTAACCAACATGTCGTCTACATAAACCTCGATTATCTTCCCCAGATGCTCCGCGAACATGGCGTTCATCAGTCGCTGATAAGTTGGCCCTGCGTTCTTCAAACCGAAAGGCATCACATTGTAACAATACAGGCCTTTGTCGGTGGTGAAGGTGGTGCACTCCTGGTCATCGGGATGCATCCTGATCTGGTTATAGCCGGAAAAAGCATCCATCATGCTGAGGAGTTCGTGTCCAGCGGTTGCATCGACCAGTTGATCGATGCGGGGTAGTGGGAAACTATCTTTTGGGCACGCCTTGTTAAGATTTTTGAAGTCGACGCACATCCTCCACCTGCCCTTAGCCTTTTTGACCATAACCAGGTTGGAAATCCACTGGGGATAGATGACCTGGCGGATGAACCCAATGCCCTGTAACTTGGCAACCTCCTCTCCTATAGCACGGTACTTCTCTTCGTCGAAGGCTCTGCGTTTTTGTTTGATAGGGTAGAAGGATGGTTTGATGCTCAACTTGTGTGTGATGATTTCAGGGGAGATACCTGGCATGTCTGCATATGACCAGGAAAAGACCGTAGCGTTGTCACGTAGGAACTGGGTGAGCTCCGCCGCCAGCTCTGGGTCTAATTGAGCGCCTATGCGGATTGTCAGCTAGGGGTGCTCGTCAGAGATGCTGACGACTCTTAATGATGTTTCCGGGTTGACCGGCTCCTTCCTTACGTACTTCTTTTCGTCTTCCCTGGGGTCCTCAAAAATATTTGGTGGCGGTGCCTGACTGCCTACCGCTAGGATCTCATGGCGGCGGGTTGATTGTGCTATGGTAGTAGAATAACACTCGCGTGCCAACTGTTGACTTCCCTTGACACAGCCTGTGCCGTTAGGTGTGGGGAACTTCATGAGCAACATGTACCCGGCGATGATGCACTTAAGTTTGTTGAGCGCTGGCCGACCAATGATGGCTTTATATGAGCTGAAACAATCGACAATTATGAACTCCGTATGTATTTCAGCCATACATGGACTAGTATCGATAACTAGCCGCATATAATCAGAACCCAGCGGTTGCGTGACGTCACCGGAGAAGCTGAGCAGTGGTTCATGATCTTGGAGTAATTTTTTGTTCCGCTTAAGGTCGTTGTAACAACCACTGAATATAACGTTGACAGCGGACCTGCTATCAACTAGGATTCTTCCCACTGACATTTTGCCGAGAATGGCGTCGATCAAGAAAGGATCGTCATGGGGCAGATGTACTCCGCGTTCCTCCTCCTCTGAGAAGGTAATAGGCTCCCAACCAGACCTTGGGAGTTTGGCGGATCTTTCGTAGCGAGTGTTGCAGACTTCCTTTGGGTGATTAGCTCGCGCGTAACGCTTTCTACCTCTGTGAGACATGTTGGTGATTGGATCATCTCCGACGATTGTGTTGATGCGGCCCATGGGCTCAATGTCGGCGATCACAGGTGGCGGTTGGCGCACCTTGAATTGCTCCAGCTTGCCATCACGGTACAAGGTCTCAATGGCCGTTTTGAGAGCGTTGCAGCTGTTGGTATTGTGACCGCTGTCCTCGTGGTATTTGCACCACCTGCCGGTGTTTCTTGGCTTTCCTGTTTTTGGGTATTTTCCCGGGGGCGGCGGTGGGATCTGATCCTTGCACTGATTGTATATTTCTTCATACGAGGCTGTGAGGACTGTAAATACTGCATACCGCTGGGAAGACTCCGTATGTTTGTTGCGGTTGTCCCCATGGGATAGGCGGTTCCCCTTGTAGTGTTGGTCCTTCTGTCGCTTGTTCTGGTACTGGCCCTGCTGCCACTCCCTCTTTTTGTCAGTTGGCGGTGTGTTGGAGGTTTTGTTAGCGGTCCCCTGCTGACTGGAGGAGGGTTGCGTCGACTTTGCTAGTGCTGCTGGTGGCGGTGGGGTTTCTCCATATGTGATGAATTCTGCTTGGGCATGAATGACCGCCTCACTCATGAGGTGGTCGTATACCGCATTTGGATGATTATAGTTGAGGTGATAGAGAAATGGCCATTTGAGGAGTCCCTGCTTAAAAGTCTCCGAAGCCATTGTTTTATCAAGATCACGGCATTGAGATGCTGCCGCTCGCCACCTTGTGACGAATGCCTTCAGTGTTTCCTCCGTACCCTGCTTGACATTGAACAATTGGCTTGTATTGTGGTGCCCGGCGGACAGTAGGATGAACCGGGAAAGGAAAGAGTCAATGGATCCCGGCGGGCATTCGAAGAACCAATTCATTGCTTCATTATCCAGTGTTTCGCTAAACAAGTGGCACAGGGTGGCGTCATCGAATCCCTTGTTGTTGGTGACTTTCTTGAAGGTGTCCATATGGACGAAGGGATCAGTCTTACCGCTGTAATGTGACATATGGACGAAGGGATCAGTCTTTGCGTACGCCGGTATGACGACCAGCAAAATTGCAGCGGTAAATGGTCCTGGCCTGGATGAGAAAAGTGGATTTGAAGTTGGCGCCGGGGTGCCTACTTCCGCCCGGATTAACCTTTGTTCCAACTGCTGCATCCTTTCCAGTATTTGAACGATTGCATCGCCGGCAGGGTCTAGCCGGGTGCTCCGCTGAACTGATCCTCGCCTGGGAGCGGGTGGATTTCCCTCGGTTCTTGCCCGAGGTCTCGAGCTGTGGGTGTGCAGTGATGACTCTGCCTCCTGTTCCAACATTAGCTGGGGTACAGGGGGCGGCCCCATTCCCGCTAGCTCTGGTGGGCGCAGCGGGACCTGCATATGCACGACTGGTGCTGGTATCAATGCCCCTGTACTAGGTCGGCTGTGCCTAGTGCTCCGTGATTGCTCACTTCGTGCCGGGTTGGAGGTTGCCTCCAGCGTTGTCTTTAGCTCGTCAAAGCGTGACACAAGCGTGGCCACTTGCTTTTGGGCCTCAGCCTTTTCCTTTCGTTCTTGCTCCCGCTCTTTGTTTGCTTTGTGAAGATCCGCCAGTGCCAGCTCATATAGAGAGGCAAGGTCTTGGCCTGGCGGATGGCTGCTACTTGGGTTTGTCTCACCGCCGGGGTTTACAGGGGTTGTGAATAGCGCGCGGTTGATGCCTACCGTTGGGTTGGTGGGTTGGGGAATGGCGGACTGATCTGCCTGCCCTTCAGCGTTTCCCCTGCTATCGTTAGTCATGGTGGTGGTGTGGTGACCTTTTGTTCAAGGGTTCCCACAGACGGCGCCAATGTTAATGCTCAAGTCCGGCGGTAGCCGCCTCTTCGCTTAACCCGGGTCCGATGGGCGGACCACTACTCCGAGGATTAGATGACTTCCGCTTGCTGCAACACGAGAGACAGGGAGTCAGAGGGAGACCGCTTTGGGCGGTCTTCACTTCTCCGATGCCTAAGTCAGTCACTGTATGGGAAGCATAGCAATAAATGAGTAGTAAATGCGTAATTAATGAGGAGAGAGGAGAGAACCTTTTATAGGTGAGGAGAAGGTTGATCTCCTTCTTGTTTTCGATGTGGGACTGATGTGCTTCGATACCCAGCGTCTGGAGCTTCTGATGCTAGCTTGGCGCGGCGCTTTAGCTGTGATCTAGGGGCGATCCCGGGCTCGGGCGGTAGCCCGCCTGGCTGTGTCTCCGCAGGTCCCCCACTTGGTGAGATTCAGTACCTCTGGCGGTACAATGAGTGTGGCTCATTATAGCTAATTATGCTTGCAAACGTACAAGTAGGTACAGCTGTCAAATTAGGACAAGTATAAAGCCCATTATTTCCTCCACCAACTCACTCAAAATAAAATAGGCATATAGCTACGACAGGATTGCAAAAACCAGAAGTTTCCGCTCAATATCTTTAAATAAAGTGGCTGGCAATGCTCAACACGTATCCACTAGATTACACAAATAATATTGGAAAAACGAACCTCATTTTGTATGTAGGAAACCCTTTGTATGTATAGAAGAAGGCCTTGAGAAAGCCGAAATGACTTGATCCTCAAGGTGCATCTTTTTACAAATATGCAGTGAACATGTATTTTGTTCGCTTCTCTCGATGAACAAAAACTTGGCGTTCAAGCTTAAAATTCTGCTTCGAAACAAAGACACAAACATAAACAAGGCAATATATCATCAGAGCTTACTGAAGTACAGTGGCAGTGGTATTCATAAACGATTTGAGCTGCCATTTCAAACGGTAATAAATTAAGAATTATTTTGAGGGTGCAGTAAATAAAAGTTATGTTGTACGTTACAAATATACTTGGGTGCAATGAGGTAGAAACTCACGATTGAAACTCCACAGGATGGAGATCATCTTTATCTCTATATATATACATATATATACTTCAAGTAACACCCCATTATATAACTCAGAAGCTCTATTATCTTCCATACGTTGCTCAATTGGATTATCATTGCAACTAGACATACAATAAGCGTTTAGCGAGCTTCTATAATTGTACATGTGACATCATTTACTGAATTAGCTCCTTCGCTGCTGGATGGGTCTCCACTAGGACTCGTTCTCTTTAGTAAAAATGCGGGTCGTCTTGGTGAAGGAAGGGCTGCATCATTACCTAACATGGAAACAACTGCTGACATGGTTGGCCGGTCAGTGGCAAATTCTTGCACACACAAGAGTGAGATTTGAATGCACCTTATAACTTCACTAACAAGGTAAGATTCACCTATAGATGAATCAATGACTTCCACAGCTCTACCTTTTTTCCACAACTCCCAAACCTGAAAGTTGTTTAAACATCATCAAGTAAGCATGATAAGTAGGGAGTATATTATAATAGTCATTGTTTGCTAATAGCTAGACTTGCATCCTTACATGTCCAACCAAATTTGAATTAGAATACTCCTCATGGTAATAACCAGCATTCTTTTTGCCAATAATGATTTCCAGCAGTAAAACACCAAAACTATATACATCAGACTTTATTGAAAACAGTCCTTCCATTGCATATTCCGGAGACATATAACCACTGCAGAAAATAGAAAGTAAATGTTAAGCTTCATTAAATAGCATTTATATTGGGTAGTGTTCAGTGTTAAGAGTAAGATAACCCATAGGGTTCCGGCTTCTCTGGTATAATATTAGATGCTAGGATCTGCTAAACTTTTTAAGTGAGTCCACCACATCACCACAATGTAATCAAATGGCTGAGAATAAAAAAGATACAAAAATCAATTTTCTTGTTGCTGTAGCATGTCTTTCTCTCCCTTGCTCTGTAAACCAACCCAGAAAGATAAAAGGCAGGACCGCACGAGGAACGACCCGATAAGACGCCAAGCATGAAAGATTTTGTTGAAGAGCTAGCCATTTGAGTAAAGACAGAGAAGAGCAATGACGAATTTGGAGAAAGAGAAGCTATTTTGTCCCTTGAATCAGTTAAAAATTCTAACACCATTTTTTAATCGAACTGAATTCTCTATTTCCTTATTCTTCCATTTTTGATGGACCATTCTTTATTTCTTGGGTTTGCTTTTCTTGCACCTTCGGTTGAAAGATCTTACCTAGAATCACATTGATTACATACAAGGAAAAAGAGAAAGGAAGATAGGAGAAAGGATGAGACCATCCGTTTGAAGGAAGAAAAAAAAAACTCAGGTGACAATGAAAGAAATAGAGAAGGAAAGAAAGGAGAGAGGAGAGGGGAGAATAATTTTCTGCTTCAACATGAATATTGGGGTGCTGGAAATTTTTCATCTTGAACCTTTAGATCGTGGTTTGCTGATGTGGCAGCCTTATATTAAATATAGCAGATCCTAGCATCTAATATTATAGCAGAGAAGCCGGATTCTAACACATAACAACATCTGCTAATTTTGGAGGAAACTTACTATGTTCCAACCACACGATTGGTATTCGCTTCACTTTGATCCGCTCTAAATATTCTGGCCATACCAAAATCCGCAATTTTTGGGTTCAAAGAATTATCCAATAAAACATTGCTGACCTTTAGATCTCTATGGATAATTCTTAATCTCGAATCTTCGTGAAGATATAATATCCCTCTAGCAATCCCAAAGATAATCTCGAAACGTTTTGTCCAATTTAAAAGTGCTCGCTTTGTTTCATCTAGATAGAGTAAGAATTATAAAGTAACTAATTGTTTCTTGCTTTAAGTTACAAAGAATAATTTTGTGTGTGTGTGTGTGTGTGCAGGCTTGCTTTGCTAAGAAGGTCCATTCCTTAGCTAAGGAACGGATTTCCATATTTTGACCACTTTTCGATCACATATTCACATCTTAACCATTTAGGTCCTAATGTATAGATCATCTCTGTAAATTTTCAGCCAAATTGATGATCGTTAAGGTATCAAACTCGATTAAATCAATGAACGAACCAAATCTGTCCAACCTGAACCGTTCGTCTTCATAATTGTAAATTGTAGTTTTAGATGCCATAATGATCATCGATTTGGCTGAAAATTTGTAAAGGTGATCTATACATTAGAACCTAAAAACTGAACGGTTAAGATATGAATATGTGATCGAAAAGTGGTTGGATTTGTTCCTTAGCTAAGGAACGGACCTCCTTAGCAGAGAAGGACTCTGTGTATGTGTGTGTGTGTGTGTATCAAAAGAAAAATAAGACTTACTAAAGATGAAAGAGTCCAAACTTTTGTTTGGCAAGTATTCATAGATTAGGATCTTCTCTTCATCTTCAACACAACAACCAAAAATCCTGACAAGGTTTCTGTGTTGGAGCTTTGCAATCAGAAAAACTTCATTCTTAAACTCTTCAACTCCTTGGTCAGAAAATTTGGATAGTCTTTTTACCGCTATTTCCTTTCCATCGTAAAGTATGCCCTGAAATTAAAAAGTGAGTAGCTGAAGTGAGCGACGCATACACCGGTTTTTCCTTTTTTTATGATTTCATACATAATGTAAGGGGAACTACCTTATAAACGGAGCCAAAACCTCCTTGTCCAAGCTTGTTTTCAATGGAGAAATTGTTTGTGGCATTTGCTATTGTTTTTAGATGAAAGAATGCTAACTCTGAGTTTATTCTACTATCATCAAAAGCTGTTCCACCAGAAGATTCTTCGAAGTAGGTTGACCCAGCGGTAAGTTTAAATGAATATTTATTTCGTCTACGCTTTCCTATCATCAAACACAGAACAATTTATCTTTATAACCTTATTGCCATTTTCATACATCTCTTGATAGTTTATAAGATTAGTTAGCCTTATGAGGTGATATTTCGATAATAATGCAAAACAGGGGAGTTGACATAACAAGTGAGGTGAAAAATGTTGATGAATGAATAGAAGGCGAGATCAAGTTTATTTACCTTTCATCTTCATACTTACCAACCAATAAAGGATAAGTAAGAGAAGGAAAACTACAACAGATCCTAGTGAAATTGCCAGTGTTGCCTTCTTGCTAAGAGAACCGCTTGATTTTGCATATTGAGCTACAATGGTATGGAATAAGAAATCATCAGTTTTGGTGATTACTGAAGATTAAGAACCAGACCAAACAAAAAAAATCCAAACAATAGAAGTAAGAAATCATCAGTTTTGACTTTTGGTGATTATTGAAATATAAGTTTTAGAGGCAGAGGAACATAACAATGAGTAACCAATAATGGATCACAGAGGAAACTCACTGGTCACCTTGGTTTCATTGGCGGCAAACGGCCGTTGTAAGATTGAAGTGGCTAGGGTTCCTTGATGGAGATGAGCTAGTTTTAGGCCTTTTTCCTACAACAAATAAGTTTTGTGTAGTATTATAAACTTAGGGCATCTCCAACTGACTACTTATTTCAAAATAAATTTAATATTTAGCTCATTTTAGGCTAAAATTCTACTCCAGCAGAATACTTAAACAAAAGTTAAATTTAACTTTTGTTAAATTCTCTAGCTATATTTAGCTAGGATGAGGATGCCGTGCAAGAACAATTTATCAAACACCCTAGCTCACAAGCTTTCAAACTCATATTCACAAGTGCTGTAGACGAGTCTGATACCTTTACAAATGCCATTTTCACAAACCCTTCTCCATTCCGACATGTAGACGCTCCCGCTTTCCTAATGCACCCACCCAACCCAACTCTCAAATACCAATCATGAGGCGATTTGGGTTCGAACCTGGGTAGGCATGTGCAAGCAAACTTATAGTTCTTGTATGGGTCACAGTTACTATTTGGACCGCACTGTCCGTAGTTATCACACCACTCATTCGGGAAGGGACTCAAGTTAATCCATTAGTTTTTGTGATCATTCCACACCGGCCGTTGAAATATTCCTGATTCATCTGCCACCACCCCCCCTGTGAACGTGGAGTCATTGGCAACAGCATACATGAAGGATATCTCGTCTTCATTGTTGACAGAACGTAAATTGCTGACTCCAATGGTAATGGTCAAGTCGGGTAGACCACTCAATCTGTCCCCTATCCAAGGGTCGTCCCGTCACAATGGGCATCCACCCTTGTACATATACAACTGCGGAACCCCTTTTGGGTCTATCCTCAATGTACGGCTCCTGGTTCCAGGGTCATCTTTTGACTCCCATGATGTTAGGAACAAGTCTAATCTGGACCGCCGACTCAGGCCCAGCTTCATAGTGGAAATTACAGTATCTGAGGGATAATCAAAACTTTCCCACACAACTCTTTAGGTACCATTCTCAAGTAAAACAGGATTTCCTGTATCCAGAAACTTGGCTGTGAAATTGTTTGAAGAAGAGAGAGTAACGTTTGCTGACCAAAAAGGGGTACTTTGGTGCTTTCCGTGTATGACAAGGCCTCCATCACCATTAGTCGATAGCACTCCAGAGGAATCATTGACTGGGTGGTCTCTGTTCGCAACCCAAACAATGATTTTCTCTGGAACTTTGTTAAACCAAACTCCAACGTAGCAATGCACAGCATTTCCAGGGCTGAAGAACCCTAGTGCAAAGATATTCCTTCTAAAGACTAAAACGTCCTAGTCTCCGATGGGTTGGTTTGGCGTAAGGGAGTCAAGGGGAACCTGGCAAATGCTGCTTGAGGGGAGAAGAAAGGAGATAAGCAATATTTGGATAAACGCTCTGTTACTAAAACTCATGGTTAGTTTTTCTCAATGAAACTTTTGTCCATGTGAATGTTTGCTACGGCTATTTCTTTGTGCGTCACTTATTTCAATTGGACTGACTTCAGAAAGTCAGAAGTCAATAAGTGACTAGTGAGTCCATTAGCCTCACAAGTTTAGTTCAATAACTCTAACTTGCAAGCACGTACCATAAGAAAATTAAGGACGGGTCCAAACATTTCAAAAGTAATGGTGGTACGTAGTTATGTACACGGGAAGAAAAGGGCAAACCTTTTTCGAAGAAGAGCAAGTGTAGGTAAGGGTCACCATTTGGCTCTTTGGCCCTAAGCTCACCCCAAGCCCGCCCGGCCCTTGCATTATAGCTGGCCGACCCGACCCTTTTTCAAATAGGGTAGGGTAAGGGCCATGGAAATAAAGCCCGGCCTATTTGAGCCCATAAGGGCCAAGCCCGGCCCAGCCCAGCCCTTTAAGCTAGCCCAAACAAGCCCTAATATTTTCTATTTTCTAAATATGTTCTTCTTTTTTTTATCCACATACAACTTATCTCTTAATTATTTTGTAATTGATTTGAGAAGCTTTACTTTCTTTAATATTTATTTTCTTTGTTTAACAACAATTGATTTTGAAAGATTTAGAGAGATAATTAATTGTGTTAACTACCCTAACTAATATGTATAAATGTTATTAAGATAACTTGTATCAAAAATGTTATTAAGATAACTTTCATAAAAATGTATATATTAAAAATAAGGTCAATAAAAAAAATGAGCCTTAGATTACTCATTGAGCTTTATTCGGAAGGCTGGCCCGACCCGGCCCAAACCCTTTTGACCCTAATAAAATCGGCTTTAAGAGAAGGTAAGGACTTACATATTGAAGCATCGGCCCAGCCCAATCCTAATTTAAATTTCGTTGACTTTAACTAGGCCCAGCCCAACCCTACCCTAAGCCCTAAATTTGAGGTTGAGCCGGCCATGATGACACCTAATCTTAGCCGATCACAATCATCCATTCATGTTGTTGAAAAGTCAACATTGACAGCCACTTATCTTTACTATTAGAAATGGAAGCGCCTGTTTTGGTGTCAAAGGGCTTCACCAAAAATTAAACTCCCTATATTGCCCATGATTTGGAGAACAGTTCAACTTAAGTGAAAATATAAGGGAGGGATAACAACGTAAATTACACAAAAACAAATTAGAAAATATAAATGCGGAATCATTGAGGAAAATAGAAATTGCCAGCAGTTAGCACGATCTCCTTGAACAACGACTGCCAGGGCGCACGATTGGAGACCGAAGACGGACGTAGGAGATGATCGGCAGAGACATGGCTTCATCACTATTCACCCCTCTTTCAATTTACGGTTCATATAAAAGGAGAAAAGGGAAAGAGGTGCATGGCAAAATAAAACCCAGAAAGAAGAAAAAATTAGTATCAAAATGGGTGATTCCATATTCATTTAAGGTATGTATTGATTTGGTCTTCCATTGATTTGGATATCCTATTTCTGTTATATTTGGTTTTCTCTGTTACTCATTGGAATTGGATTATCGCTATTAGGTATTGTGTGCAGAGCGGGATTCTCAATCAAACCCAAAAGGCAGAGTAACATATGTATCAACTTGGGCGACACTGTTGCAGATTCAGTGGAGGTCAGACTTAATGATTGTTCCACATTTCGAATTTCATTTATTTGGGTTTTCGTTTTCGATTAAAGTTCCATGTCTTAATTATTTCCATGGGTAAATTTCAAAGAGTTGGTCATTACCAAATGCTGCTCATGAGCTCTTCGTGCAAATTATGCTTGCAAGAAATTAATCCATTAGGCAAGAGCTTTCAAAACAGTTCCTGTTAGCTCTTTGTTATCGTTATGATTTCAATCCTCTTTGTTGCTGCTTGGCTTTCATTGTTCTGTAAACAGATTGTAGAGAATACTTCCTGAGCTTCCTAACCAGTAGAAGGTCAAAGGTACAATCTTTGATATTTCTTATTCTTTTCTTATTTAGAGTTTACCTCTTTTTTTTTCTTTTTCTTTTTTGGCTAATTCTCTTTTAGCATGCTTAGTAATCGTGTTGATTTAGTTGGCTTTCATCTTTTACATATTATTATGGGCCAGGTTTCTTCATCACGCTTTCACACGCCTAATGAAGACCAGGTAGCTTAGCATTATACTTGCTTCCTTTGATAGATAGTCTAATAATTGATAGGAACCATTTTTTCCAAATAATTTTTTTGGCTTAATGTGGTTTACTATATAGGGACCTAACCATCTTCATTCACAAGAGGCAGAAAGGCAAAGTAGAAATAATCCCCAGGGAGAGTCGACACAATCAATGAGTTCACAATCTGTTTATTCGTTAAGTATGAGTATTACATTTGTAGTCTCAGTTCGTGTAGGATTAAGAGGGTTGTTTCTTTTTCTAATTTGAATTTCTAGCGAGGGTCAAGGCTCTTCTATGCCCCCTCCCCCCCCCCCCCCCCCCCCCCCCCCCCCCGACTAAGTGTACTAATTCGTTTCATTATTAATAAAAAATTTCTCGCACCGTCGAGATTTCCTTAAATAAAATACAGAAACTCTACCTCAAAATAGTTGCTGCAAAAACATTACTCTACCTCAATATTTTATAATATCTGTATAGGATAAGAGTTAGGTAATATGCAACAAAGAAATTATATTGCACTCATGAGTAATATTTCAAACATGCGTAGCAAAAGAGGAAGGACAATACGCACGCGCAGGACTATTATTAAGAGAAGAGGTTTTGTTAACCAAAATCAAAAATTTTGACAGAAATAACTTTAAGAGATTAAAATACTTTAAGAATTAATTAAATCACAAGGGCTATTATGACAATTACAAATTATATTTTTATTAATTAAAATATACAAAATAAATCCCACAACCCACTTTTCTTTCTGTTAGTTTTCTTCCATTATCTTTTCTTTTTTATTTTTTGAAAAAAAAAAAAATTTACTTGCACATGCAGAGCATGTGTGGAGGAATGCTAGTTCCAATAACATAAACCAAACAAAAAAACTCACCATCAACGCAAAACCCAGAAACCGGGTCCCACGTAAACCCGGAGTTACAGATGCACCTCCGCACCCCATTTTGAACCGGGTCGGATCCACACACCGACTTCCCGTCACAATCCGACTGCGCACTACACAGCGGCTCCCTCGGCCCCACCCATTGTATCTCCACTCCCGGTTCGGGCCACCGGTTCACCGGAAGAACCGGATCCAAATTCACAAAACTCGTATAAGCACTACAACCCGAGTCCCTGACCCGAATCACATACGACGTCGACGACCCGCCCGCCCGAAATGTACAGCAAATCGGAGCCTTCTGGCACGACCCGACCGCATTCGTGTTGTTCGCATACGTGTGGCAGAGACTCGACGACGTGCAGTTCAACGGCGACCGGAGAAGAGTGTTCGTACAGTTGAGGTACAAGATGGTATTGCTACTGGTGACGTTGAAGGGGAGGGACTCGTTGAGCTGGATTCCCTGGTGGGTGATATCCGACGTGACGCAGGAGTTGGACGACACAAAGCTGGAGGGGCGTACGACGAGTCGTTGGGCGGAGGGGGAGATGGAGGCGATGGGGTAGGAGTTGTTGAGGGTGTCGAAGAGGAGGGAGCCTGCCGCCGCGTCGCAGCGGATCTTGTATGACTGGTCCCCGCAGGTGGGGGAGGTGCTGAGAGGGTAGGGGACGGTGGTGTTGCCGCAGGGTGGGCAGAGCTGGACGGAGAGTGAGGTCCACGCGCACGTTAGGAGCAGCAGCGACGCCGTTAAAAGGCGGAGGTTGGGAGAAACGGACATTTTGGAGAGAGGTGGAGAGCAGTTAAAGGAGTGAGGGTGGGGAGGTTTTGGGGGTTTTAAAAGACGGTTGAGGGGTAGAGTTGGAAGGAAAAATGAGGAAAGATTCGGCGACTTTTTATTTGGTGGTAAAAGGAATTTGTCGCTTTCTGACATTTTTGAACAGATAGTTTTGGATTCTTGACCCAAAGTACCAATTGCAGCTTTCTGACATTTTTTAATAGAAATAGTTTGGGATCCTTGACCCATTTTTGAACAGAAATAGTTTAGGATCCTTGACCCAAAGTACCAATTGTCGCTTTCTGACATTTTTGAACAGAAATAGTTTAAAGTACCAATTGTCGCTTTCTGACATTTTTGAACAGAAATAGTTTGGGATCCTTGACCCAAAGTACCAATTGTCGCTTTCTGACATTTTTGAACAAAAATAGTTTGGGGTCCTTGACCCAAAGTACCAATTGTCGCTTTCTGATATTTTTGAACAGAAATAGTTTTGGGTCCTTGACCCAAAGTATCAAAATGGGTCAAGTTATTCTCACTTACCCCTTAGACTACTCACCCAATTTAAAACAAAAAGACAAATTTGACATCCAAACAATTCTCAGACTCATTCCCGTCTCTCTCTCTCTCTCTCTCTCTCTCTCTCTCTCTCTCTCTCTCTCTCTCTCTCTCTCTCTCTCTCTCTCTCTCTCTCTCTCTCTCCAAAAAGCGATTTCGGAGGCGAAACTCTCTCCCTCCCTCCAAAAAGCAATTCCGGTTGGTTTCGCCTCCGATAGCCAAAGCTATGCAGCAACTGGCACAAGACATCCAACACAAGCACCTCTTACCGAAGGATTCCGGTTCCAATTCTAGAGAGAGATGTGTGGTCCGATTCTAGTTCCAGTGATGAGGTCGAAGAATCCGATGGTTTGGGTGTGGGATCGCCGGTCTTGAGGTAGATAGGAGCTTTCATGTGAGAATCGGCGGATATGGTCCTCCTCGCTCGTCGAAGATTAGAAGTCGGCTATGGACTGCACCGCCATTCCTTTCATTGTCGGCGATACTACAACAGAAAAGCTAATTTGCGAGGAACAAGTTTGTCACTGAATATCGAAATTTCCTCGCCGTAGTGTTTCCGCGAGGAAAACATTTTGGTCGTTAGTTCCTCGCAGTAGGGTGGTTCAAGAAAAGTTTCCGCGAGGAAAATGCTATTTCCTCGCCAAGCTCTTTTCATGATGAAAATATTTTTTTTCTCGCCAATATTCTTTAGCTACAATTTCTTTCCTCGCCTAAGCTCATACTTTTTCCTCATTGAGAATTTTCGAGGGCTAGAAAATAGTCGTTAAATATATTTCTCGATAAAATAGATTTCATCGCTAAACAATTATTTCCTCGCTAATGATAAATAATAATTTAGAAATTATAAATAATAAAAAATTTAAAGTACACTTTTTGAGACGAAAATAATTTCATCGTTATAGATAGCTTTGGGTGAGAAAGTTTTTCCTCGCTATAACCTATCTTCAATGAGGAAATTTTATTTTCCTCACACTATACATCCTTTTAGCGAGAAAACCATTCCTCCCTAAACGTACTCAATAACGAGGAACTTTACTTTTACCATTGTAGGTTCTCTTGTCCATAACAAGAAAATTCATTTTTGTTGCACTTGTTTGGTTATGGCGAGGAACAATAATGTAGATAATAAAGATGAATAGACAAAAGAAATATATATTAAAATTAAAGTAATAACTCAAAGTATTCCCTTACAATAAGTACTAATTCAAAGTAGTTAGACCAAATACTATATACTAATTCAAAAGAGTTTAGGGATTGTCCTGTACTAAATCCAATATAGAAGTAACTAAATCATTTGGTTATTGGCGGTGAACTAAATCATAGGCATCCTCCTTATTACTTCCCCAAATCTTAGAATCTTTTCTACTGAACTCGTCACTAGAAATGTAATTTCTCTTTTAGAGGTTTTGTATAGGGCTTTAGCACCTGCAGATTTAAAATCCATCAAAAATTAGTCCTACCCAAAATTAATTTAGTAGTCATTAATCAATCATATCCATATGAGTATGACCTTAAAATTAGTTTGCAGAATTGCATAACATCAATCCAATAAACCAGCTAGGATTGTAACATACTCTGTGAAACGTTGCTTCATCTCATATGTTATGACCACTCAAATCTGGTGGTCAATTTAACACATGATATAAATAAGTTGTATCCAACATCCTAACCCAAAACTTTTCTCCTGTAATAGAAATTATGATGTTACTGGAGTACTAATTAACTTTAACATATGGGATTCCTATATGTAAAACAAGGTCTCAAACTATGATGTCACTGGAGTATTAATTAACTTTAACATGTGGCATTCTTATAGGTAAAACAAGGACTCAAATTTAAGAAAGGAAAAGTGCATGTCAATGAATGGAAATCTTGGCTTAAATGGAAGAATAGTGCAACTAAACCTCCAATATCTTACCGAGGTCTCTTGATCCAGAAGTAATTTCAAGGCCCTGTGCATGAAGCTAGCTAGCAATAGTATAACCGAACCTCCAATATCTCATCGAGTTCTCTTGATCCAGAAGTAATTTGAATTATTTCAAGGCCCTGTGCATGAAGTTGGCTAGCAATAGTACAGTCAATGATATGTCAAAAGCCAGATATTGGGATATCCATACAGCAATCAATATGAGTAGACTGTCATCTTATGAGAATAACACTGTATCTGTTCATTCCATTGAAAAAAAAAAAAACATTGTATCTATTCCTCATCCACAACCCACTACCAAATACTCTGTTTTCATACAAGTAATACTAAGACATGCAGTGCAAGAAAATTTTCTATTACTCGGAACTATGACCTTTTAGTACTTCTTTACCCTATAATCCTTGTTAGAAGAAGTTTTAATTACTCGGTGGAGTTAAAATAAAGAAATGAAAAGCATTCAAAAGTGGAACTGAGCTAATGTGTTACAATGTCCAGAGCTTGTAATTATGAAGAACCCTATCAAAGAAAAAATCAATTCAAAAAGACACAATGATTCAAACAACACTTACAATTAAAGACTGCAAATTTCATGCTCCGACCCTAATCTTGCAAAGTAAGCAAGCAAATATTACAAATTTAGTAGCAAAAGTTGGTACTAACTGAAAGCCTGACGAAATATAACAAGGTTCATAGTCTATAACAAATATTGCATCTGTAAATTTGATAAATAACAAGGTTCAGGGTTCAAATATGATTCACTTGATACTCAATGCATACTTAGCAGATTAGAAGGTAGGCAACAAAATTTCCATTGCTTAGGTATTGAAAAGGAGAAAAGAGACCCTCATGACATGTTAAAGGGGACAAGATATTATGCTAAAGGAAGATGACAGAATAGTCAATATAAGAATGAGCATTGGACTCACCATATATGAGAAAATTGTCCTGCATTTCCCTGTGCACAATCTGTTTCATTCATAAAGAAGAAAACTACAACCCGATTATCATTAGTCACTGAGAATTAACCCAACAAAATACGAGAAATCCCAAACCACACCAAAATCAGAAATCACAAAATGCAGGCACCAAATTAGAGAGTGGGAATGCGAATTGACCTAGTGGAAGTTGAGACCCGAACTTGAAACGTGGGACCAAATATGGTAGCAAAGACCCAATTCGAACCCAGAATACACTACACCAAAAACCTTAACATACTACACTTTTTGCACAACGAAAAAAAAAAGTGTTGTGTGATGAAGGAAAGTGCATCAGACAACATGTTTACTAGACTTGCGTTGTATAAGGTGGTTAAAATTTTGAAGTCTTTACCTAGAAGGTCATTGCACAACGGTTACAAGAATAATATGTTGTGTGAATAAAAAAAAAAGTTGCGGCATATTTCCCTCCTAGATGGACTCAAATTTGGCTCCAAATTGTACCCTAGATGCCACTAAATTGTACAACAGTTTAGTTACTTGTGTTGTAGGAGTATACTTGCAAATGATCATATAATGGTTTTTAATGTGCCATTGTGCAAATGAGTGGCAAAATTTGGAGAAGTCTCTAAAATGGCTTTCATTCCCCCCCAAAATGAGCAAATTCGGCTTCCATGGTTGTCTTGCTTGCAACTTTCTACAACATAGTGAACTATTTCTGTTTTGTGAATGAGAAATGCCTAGCTTAAGCGCCAAAATTGACATTTTGAATGCACAGGCGAGAAATTTTCATCTTTCGTTCCCTTAGCTATTAGCAATTCAGACAACGTATAGATACATTTACGTTGTCTGAGTAATAAGGGGGAAAAAAACAAAGTTAAGGCTAAATGGCTCAGACAACTTGGTCACACTTAGCAACTCCAACAGCTTCCCTATAATTTTTGTATTATAGAGAAACAAAAGTCAAACCTTTAGCCTATTTTTCTTCTCCAACTCCAACAGATTCCCTAGTTTACAGTAATCTATAAAATCTTCATATTCTTCTTTAAAATTTTGGAGTTTGATGTAAATATAGGGAATTTGGTTTTCTCTCTCCTCACTTTCCTTAAAATAGAGATAGTTATAGAGAATCTGTTGGAGCAAAAGAGGCTTATTTTTCCCTAAAGTAGAGAAAAATCAAAATATAGGGAATCTGTTGGAGTTGCTTTAAACAAAGTTAATGCCTCGACCCTTTTTCATGTCTAAGAGAAAAACCTGGAGCCTTTCTTCACTCGGGCCAAAACCTGGAGCTTTTCTTCACCATCTTTCAAGTCTGAATTAAGGTTCTGCGGGGTTCGATTTGGCGGTTTTTGTTCTGCTGAAAATGGGGATTGGGTTCTCACCAATCGAGTTGGGTTCTACTCGATTAGGGCTCAAGTTGGGTTCGATTTGGGGGTTTTCCATTATGCTAAAAAGGGGATTGAGTTGGGTTCGAGTTGAAGGAGGAGGAAAGGGGTTTCACGGGTTTAGGGATTGTTGCTCAATTCCTTTCGATTGGTGAGTTAAATTTGAGATTTCATTGCTCTTATTCATTGTCTTTGTTCATTGTCATCGGGGGTCCCAAAACGATATGTTCTATTTTGATCTTAACAACATCAAGAGCAACCTCGTTGGCTCTCACCTAGTCGAATCTGCTCACTAATCGGTACCAGTTTCCTTTTCTCTTTCTCTATGTGTTTCGGTTTGTTTAAATTAAAGATATGCGGTTGATTTTCAAGGGTATTGAGCTTGTTTATTTGCTGGGTTTCAGACGAATAAGAAGATGCAAGAGGAAAGGAGAATCTTGGCCAACTTATGGAATTGTGTTTCCGATGAGGATGGTTTCGAAAGCCAAATGCTTTCGCGGTATGAGTCCTTTGTTTTTTTTTTTTTTTTTTTTAAAAAAACAAATTTTGACTGGTGGTTGTGGATTGTTGTGGGGATTTAGTTTTATTTTTGTGATTCAATTAGGGCATTTTTTGTTAAGCCTGGTTGTGTAATAAACCTAGTTGTGTGATTAATGGTTGATGGCGTATAGATTAAATAGGCTAGATCAATTGTGATTTTCTTGTCCCGGAAAATCACTTCTTTACTGTGTGAGGTTGCTGAGAAATCCAATAAAGGTTCAATCTGAGTTTATTTTTTGTATCTGGACTCTATCTAATGCACTTAGTGTTGTTAGGTTTTGCCGTTTGTGTCTTTAATCTCAATCACCAGCTGAAGATTGGTTTGAATTAGGTATCAACTGATGAAGTTTAGAATGTCTTCCTGTACATTATTCATTACTAGTTTTACGAGTTTTAGACCTCAGCTCCTACAACTCCTAGATTTAGTATTTTAAACTTGAAAGCAATCTTTGCTATATGTTTATATATATACATGTATGTCTATATATATTATGTTATCATTGACCAGTATGAAGATGCTTGCTCTTATACTTCTATGTCGTAAGGTGATTCTATTCTCTACTCTCTCTATTCTCCAGCAGGAGTTTCCTCCTTTCCCTCCAGGTCCATCTCTGCTCTTACTCTTTTCTTCAATCTTGTGTTCATCAGATTGTTTTTTATTTAATCTTGCTCAGTTATCATCTTTGATTGTCATTTATTCTTCTTAATTTCATATCCAGTTATGATTAGATATTTTGTAAAGATCCAAGATTCGGGGGCTCCAAGTTTGTGAAGGAGATGGGGCTCAATCATCGAGCTGCACTATATCTCCAATTTCAAAAGAGAGGCTTTTGGGTATGTCATATTTTCTTAGAATCTGAATCTATTTATGGGTTTTTGTTCTGGCATAGACCCATTACAAGGTTTTTGTTCTCGTCCTTATTTTTTCTTTTTGCAAGTTGAATTATTGATTTTGATTCTTGTTGTGCTATTTTGATGGTCAAATCGATTTTGTTCTGTTTTATTTAATATGTTTTCAAAAAGCATGCTTCTCAGTCAATATTAGAAGACTCTCTGTAAGTCAATATTTCGTTGAAGATCTACTTCTACTTATTTACAGTTTTGTTGAATCTTTGCTCTATTTTTCTTAGTACTCAAGTGTGGTGTAAAGGTATAACATGTTTCCGTTTCAATAATTGTAACTTGTGCACTTATTGACTCCTGCATATCTTTTTTAGCATGGTAAGAAGACCACTACGCTCTTTGTTAAAGTCAAAGTTAAAAGACCACATAGGTTGCTCTATCTAATTGATTATGATCATGTCCTACTCAAGTATCTGATGGTAGAGATTGACTCATTGCTCAAGAAAAAGCATTGCCATGCACTACTTAGTTTGGATGAACTTGTCAAGTTATTTTCTGCTAGTATATGCTTGCTTTCATGTTTGATGATTGGTAATTAACTTTGCTATAGATTGCTATAGATGATTGGTGATTAACATCTGGTTGACTCTGTGAAGCAAAATTTAGACACAGAAATTAGATATTGATGGGAAGCTAATCTCTGTTCTTTTTCTCCTATACAGGTTGGTGAACAAAATTAATGTTTCTTTCTCCTATGCAGTTTCGAGCAGGTCTCTTTTGCTTCACAAATGAGAAATAGCTGTAACATTTCAATTAGGTATTACATGATGTAGACCTCTTTTGCTTTCTCTATTTTTATTTTTAAGAGAGAATTTTTGCCCTATGTTTTAAAGTTAAGTTCTTGTGGGTGATGTTTTCAGCATGTTTTTACATACGAGTTTCTGGTCACATAAACCTGGTGGAATAATTGTCTTTCCTCAATGAAGCTTGGTAAGTTAATATTCAGATGGGTACACTTTTGTTCAGTTGAGGTTTCACTTTTCCATTATTCGCTATTTTGTTTTGTTTGGAAATGCTGAAGTACTAAAATTTTGGGAACCTCCTTGGTTTAATATCTCTATCTGATTGTATTTTCTTACTGATTATTAATTTCTGTTTGCAGGTGAGACAGGGGAAGAATGGTGTGGAGGAAGTTTCGGAATTGGGTCCTCTCTGAGACTTGGCTTTGCAGCTCCTAAAGTGACCATACTTATAGCTAATTAGCTCACTTGCATCATTTGATGTTTGTAGGAGAAAGATATTGAGGGGTTGAGCTTACTGACCATACTTGGCTTGAGTGAATCATACATGATGAGGTACTTTGTGCTAATGAATTAGTGTTCTTTTCCCAATTATCCTGTTGGAATCATTTGTATTGATTGGCATGATTGCCTTTATTTTGGATAGTCTTGTATGCTGACAGAAATTCTTTTTATTGGTCATTTGCAATTCAAGTGCACCTAATGTTATTGTTCTTTTTGATTTGTATTTCTTTAGTCAAGGTTACATATAGTGAACATACTGATATACTGACCACTGTGACTCTACAACCAGCTTGGTAGGTGCCTCCTTTTCTTATTCTCAAAAGCTGATCCTTTTGAACCACCTCTATATGTCGTTCATCTTATGAATATCCAATACTCAATAGAGATCTGCATTGTTTTCTCCATAGAGATTCCTTGTAGTCTGTAGACATTCAGATGCATTATCATTTAATGTAGTTTGAATTATTGTTTTGTTGCATGAGATTGATGCATGCCTACTAATATCATTTATATTTCGGTTTCTTACAGGTAATGTGAATGACAATATTACATACATTTGCTATTAATTGCTTATGTTATTTCAGTTTACTAGTCTTCTGAAGATCAGTTATTGATTGTCAACCTTTTTAACATGTCATTACCATACATATATATCAACATTATATTCTAATGATAGCATAGCCTGGATGATTTTGGAAATAGGTACAGTCTACTACTTTGGATACATGGCTGCCAGAGCAGATTGCTTTTATGGAATATAAGAGCTCGCTTTAGCCTCCCTCCCTATCTCTCTCTCTCTAACTTGTTTCTTTCTCTATCTACCGTATGTGCGCACTACTCATTCCCATATGTGTTGCTAAATCGTACAGGTACCATCTTATAGCATCTTGTTAACATGACTCTCAAAATGACTAGCATTCCTGAGGCAACTGGATACAATGCATTGCTCTGCTTTCATTGTAGTCATAGTTGTTTTTTTTTCCTTCTCCTTCTATCCCCCATAAGTTTACTGAAAGTAGTTCTTTTAGAAAAAGTCACTTCACATTTTATGCTTGGGATGACTTTATTCAATGTCTAGTGACTTATCATATTCAAATTCTTTATCATGTTAACCAACATATTGTGTTTCACTATGTAGCTTTGCGTAATGAGAAGGCAAACAATTATTGGGAAAAAGGTTGCCACCAAATGCAGACAGAAGTGCGATCGAGAAGTTTATTCGTGCCAAGTAATTACTAGATGAAGATAATTCTGATCTTTATGAGGAACTTGGATAGTTAGTTAATATATATATATATATATATATATATATCTCTCTCTCTATGAGCAATTAGAATGATTTTTTGAGTTTTAATGTATGGATGATTGGAAAATACATCCTTTATAGTACATTGGATTCTTTAATGTATGAATTGGAGTACTTCAATTGATGAATTGGATTCAGATTCTTTCCAATATTGATAGTACTATTATTTAGGTAATAATAGAGTATTAATTTTGCCCAATTTGGTTCACACAATGATTAAATAACAATCATACCATACTAATACTCTACAAATCGTTGTGTGAGGCATCATACAACAGGAGCAATTGAATTCTGTTGTCGTAAAAGTTAATCACACAACAGAACCAATTGAACTCTGTTGTCCTAAAGTTAATCACACAACAGATATAGTCCAAGAACTGAAGTTTGAAGATCAATCAGACAACAGACAAAATAAAAAAATGTTGTCTGACACGCTTAACATACAACAGCTTAAAACTGGCACTGTTGTCTGAAGACAGCGCCTCAACTGCTGCTCAACTGTGCTTGGCATCTGCCGAGCTATCACACAACAGTTATAACACATACATGTTGTCTGTGTGTTTCTAACACAATTGTGTTCCACCGTTGTCTGATTTTTCATCAGACAACGGCTCACTCTACAACGGTGGGTCTCCAAATCCCACAACGGTTTTCTGCCATTATCTGATAAGATTTTTGGTGTAGTGATAAGAGAGTAATTGGTAGTGCAGTGACAGAAGATTGAATTGACCTAGTATTGACATCTCCTTGTCCTGGACTCACAAGATAATCAAAATATAGGTTGAGTTCAAATCGAATTGGGCATTCAATTAGAGAGCATTTAATTGAAATTACCTCAAATTATATATACTATGACATCTCACATTTGGATTTAGCAAAAAATAAAAAATCGACCTTGATTAATCAAGCTCTACTAGAATGATATACAAGGAAGAAGAAAGAAGAATCTAATGTTACTCACTGAGATGAGAGCTTCAAAGATGGTAGATCCAAAGAGGAGCCTCAGAGACAGAGACAAAGCTTCATCAGACTATGAGAGGAGAATGGCAAGGTTAGAAAAGGGCGCTTTCTTTTTAAACTTTGAATTAGCGCTTTCTGTTTTTCGATGCCCGCCTTCGATCATCACCATGCCCCTTTTTTATTATCTTTTCTTTTTCTTTTTTCTCTAATTCTTTGGTATGCCGCTTATAAAAACAAAAATAGATTTAGGGTTTAGGGTTTAGGGGTTAGGGGTTAGGGGTTAGGGGTTAGGGGTTAGGGTATAGGATAAGTTTATGATTGTGAATAGCTTAATGATTTTTTATTTGAATATTTAGTATCATTATTTATAAGTAAATACTTAAATCAGGCACATTTTGCATATGTGGAACTGTGGTCCATCAAATTGAATAAGAAAGACATTCATTATTGAACGACAGTATCTATGTACGTATATACAAAATCGGTTGTATCATGAGTCATTGTCATGTTATCGTGGTAAGAAATATAAATTCATGCCATGTATGATGCAGTGGTTCTTAAGTCAAAGAGATGTAGTAGAGGGAAACTCAATTGCAGAAAACGGGGAAGTGAAAACGAGTCATTCATATTAATGTTTACAAATGAACATATCAAATTAGTATCGTCAAGGACAATCGATTATCACTAACTTGTTTATTAACTATGAAATCATTCATACAATACCGCCTTACGGTTTTAAAGAGGTCCATGATATTTTAAAGCAAAAATATGAATAATACTTGTGTATATGAATTTTAATGATCATGAAATCAAATATGTCAATAGTGCATTCCACACTTAAAAAAGAAAAGAAAAAATGATTATGACAAATATAAACACCTAGCACATGTCATTCATTGGTAATCTTATTATATATTTATTTATTGCAGGTAAACGTATTTCTTCATCTCAAATTTTCTCATTTCTTCGCTGTTCAATTTGGAGGTTCTTACACAATTTTCTGAACTAATAACGATGAAAATAGTTATTTCCTCGCTAATTGCTTCTTTTGACAAGGAAATGGTTCCTTGTAGAAAACAGTTTTTTAGCGAAGAAACCATAGTTTTGTTGTCATTGGATTTGACGGATCATACTTAGTTTTTCGCTGAACTAATAAGGAGGAAAATGGTATTTCCTCACTAAATGCTTCTTTTGGTGAGGAAATGGTTCCTCGTAGAACACAAACTTTTAGGGAAGAAAACATAGTTTTGTCGCTGTTGAATTTGGCGGGTCTTACTCAATTTTCTACCAAACTAATAACGAGGAAAGCGTTGTTTCCTCATTATTGCTTCTTTTGGCGAGGAAATGATTCCTCTTAGAACATAGACTTTTAGCGAGGAAACCATAGTTTTGTCAATGAATTTGGCTGGTTTTAATCAATTATCCGCAGAACTAATAACAAGGAAAGTGTTATTTCCTCACTAATTGTTTCTTTTAACGAGGAAATGGTTCCTCGTAGAACATAGACTTTTAGTGAGAAAACTATAGTTTTGTCGCCAATGAATTTGGCGGGCCTTACTCAATTATCCGCCAAACTAATAACGAGGAAAGTGTTATTTCCTCGCTAATTGTTTCTTTTAATGAGGAAATGGTTTCTTGTAGAAAATAGACTTTCAGCGAGGAAACCTTAGTTTTGTCGCCATCAAATTTGGCGGATCCTAAACAATTTGCCCCCAAACAAATAATGACGAAATCATTATTTCCTCGTTGAATGTTGTTTTTGCGATGAAAAAATTCGTCACTGAAGTCTCATATTCTCTCGCTAATAACCTGACGATTTGAGAGACCAAATTGTGGTCACCTTTAGTGATAAACTGAAATATTCGTCGTAGAAAGTGATATATAGGGAGGAAAATATGTTCCTCGTAAAAAACCTAATGGCATTTAGTGCGGAACTTAATTATTCCTCGTAAAAATGTGACATTTATTGAGGAAAATAAATTCCTCACGAAAAACTTGGTCGCTAAAGAGACTTTTTGTTGTAGTAAGGATTGATTATTTTCTAGGTTTTCGTTCTTGTATTTTGGAAAGGAACATTTGAAAGATATACAACTGAGTTGGTTATTAGAGGCTAAAGGATATGTGAGCACCATTACTGCAACCAAAGTCGATGGTTCTCGAATCCATTATTCTAATACGAAGTTGAAGACAACAGAGCTCCAGCATCATACTATGATTTGTGGCAAATGTTTGCATGCAGTAGCAAGTCTGCAAGTGCTTGGAATTTAGATTCTTTAATTTTATATTGTTGATTTGGTTTAGTGCGCTTTGATCTTTGTGTGACATTGATCTTTTAATTGAATTAATGTAATGCAAAAAGTTCAATCATGTTTCCAGCTTTCTATGTAAAGTTCTATTGTGAAGCTCATCTCTGTAGCATTTGTATAACAACAAGTACCAAACCTCATCTCTATTTGTTTGTTTTTGGGTAAAAAGGCCCAGTAGGAAAGAAAAAAGAAAAATAAAAGTCTACTGGGGAGCAATAGACGTCTATTGGGGGGCAATAGACGTTTTGAATTGATGTAATCCCTTCATTATTTTTTCTTTAATCAAAGTTTTATTTGTTTAATTTTAGGAAGATTAGTTCTCATTCCGGTGACCGAAAGTTCTATTGGAGGACAATTGGCGTCTATTGGGGGGCAATAGGGGGCAATAGAAGTCTATTGGGGCAATAAACCTTTTTGGCGACCTATAAGATCTCTGACGACCTCTTTGGGGACCTCCGGCAATGTTTTCAGAAAAGTTTGGTGGGCGGCGGTTGGTGGCCAGAATCCGGCGACCGGTGATCGGAATCCTGCAGCTGGTGACTGGACTCCGGCAAAGTCTCCTAAGGTTTCTCTCTCTCTATCTTTCTAAGTAACAAATGGGTGAGGGTAAAATAGTCTAAACAAAATATAAAAAAAACAAAAAAAAAAAACTTAATGGGGTATTAGGGAAAACTTCCTTAGAGTGTTTTGGATAACGGGAAATTAAAAAAACTTAATAGGGTAAGTGGGAAAAAAAAATCCCTAGAAATGGGGTAAATTGACAAAAACCCAATAGTTTTTTGGGTTTAACTTGTGACTAGTTTTCTTGCTAAAACATTATGCCGGAAATTGATTTTTTACTTCATCGACTTTTTATCCAAGATCTGATTTTTCTTCTTTTGTTTTGAAAAATTTTAAGAAGGATATCATTTTCTATGATTTTCTTTTGTTCAAAAATAGAAAAGAAAAATCAATAATAACGGAGTAAAATTAAAGAGATCAAAATTAAACGTTGAAAGAACAGAGAAGCGATGAAAGAGATTAAAATACAACTATCGGCCAAAGAGGCAAACTCCTATCTCATAGAATGTATGGTTTAAAAAAGAAAAAAAATTCCAAACATGACTCAAAGTGTGTGTCATAGCCTCATAGCTCAACATCTTGTCGTATGAATACAGAAACCAAAGCCTCATCATACAGTAGAAACCCATATTTGTATTGGCGCGTGAGGCGCGTGTGTCTCTGGACACGAAGATAAGTCGTGGAGAAGAAATTCGTGGAACTTCATTCGTGGAACTTCAGTAATTCCACAAAGATGAGTGGTGCAAATTCATTTAAATGCATGTTCCTGGTTCCCTGACAGTTTCTGTGGAGGAATGTATGGCATGGTCTTCTCTCACTACTCCAGTCTCTCATCTGTACGTAGGCTCCGTTCTTCAACAAAATTTATTTGTGTACGACAAGATGACTAATTAAGTTAAGTAATTAGAGGCTTAGAGCTAGCTAGGCATGCAAACGTCATTATGGTTTTGCAATGTTTGCGTCATAAACTAGGAATTAGTCCACATATGACGCATCAGATTCACAGAAGCTACTGCAGGACAGATAATCGACGTCGACATACTTTTCCATATGTTCATACCTGGCAGCTTTTTTCGATCCCCGGCTATTCTAGCTTTGAATTACGTACATTATGTGTTTCTAAAAAAATGTGCCTGATTTTGGTACGGCTAGGTTTTTGAAGCCTAATGATTCTAATTGGACTACAGTTGGAGGCACATTTGGATACAGTGCTCTAGAGCTAACATAAACAATGGAACCAAATGTGAACTGTGATCTTCATAGCTTGGAGTCGGTGGCGGAATCAGAAAGTTATTTTTGAGGGGGCTCAAAAAAAAAATTATATATAAAAAAATACATAAAATATATTTATTCTATTTCATTAAGAGCGTAGATATTAAAGTATGTATTAATGTTTTTTTTTCAAATTTGATTCCTTAACATGCATTTTTCTTTCTTCAAGCACTAATTAATAGGTTGTAATCTCATACATCAAGCAATTTATTAATATTTTCCTTTAACAAAGCATATAAAATTCAGTAATTAGGAAAGTGGTGGTGGTGGGGGGGGGGGGGGGGGGGGGGGGGGAATAAACTCCCCAATCCAGAAAGCATCTACTGGTTGTCTAGTTTCATTATCTGTAATACTTATGGTAATTCTTTAGTTGCAGCATCTAGGGTGTTGGGTTCTACAGGTACATTAACTGCGGAAGCTACTGCATTAAGAGAAGGTCTTCATACAGCTGACCTTCAAGGATTCAATCAAATTATATTGGAATGTGACTCCAAGTTACTCATAGACTGCATATGTGGCAGGCTACTGGTCATTGGACTCTGATGATTTTAATCCGAGATATTAAAAATCTAGCTAAGAAATTTCAAGATACTATCTTTATACATATACATATATATATGTATATATATATATAAGCTAATTTTGTAGCCGATCATCTTGCTTCGTTAGCTTATAACTTAATAATCCTAGAATTTGGTTTTTTCTCCTTACCCCTTTTAGTGTACCCAGCGTTCCAGTTGGATCAGCTGGGAATGGGTGTTTGTCGTGATTTTCTTTTTTCGTTGTAATTTTATTTTGTCATCAGAAAAAAAAAATTTAAGGTAGTAAAATGAATTCAGTCAAGAAAGTAAAGCAATAACCAAATAAAATAAAATAAAAATAAAAATCCAATGAGAAAAAAAGAAAGGAAAAAAAAAACAAAGAGGGGAGAGAGAGACTATAGGGGACCCCAAAGCAAAGACTATAGTGTAGCTTTGGTTAAAGAGCTATATATATATAGTTGGGCAGCAATTCCAGTGGGAAAGAAGCACAAGTGCAGATATGGAGGAGTGTAAGCCCACTGAGATCAGCAGCTGGAAGATGTTTGGAGGGTACAATAAGAAATACAAGCATTTCAGTCCTACGTACACTGGACTGCTCCATGATCTTCCACGTCTATGTCCCTCCTTCCCCTTCCCCTTCCCACAAATTCCCCGTAAGTGTTGTTTTTCCATTTCCAAATTTTCATTATTTTCATACCCAAATCGACTGATTATCTGGGTTTTTTTATTTTGATACCCTGTGGGTTATGTGGGTAAATTTATTGTATTTTAAGGTATCAGTTGTTAAGGGTTTTGCTCTGTTTGTATCTAATTTTTCCGGAGTTGTGTTCTTTGTGCATGTCTTCTGCTTTTTTGTTGTTGACATATACACACGTAAGGATAGACAACCCAATTGAGAAACCTGGAACTGTGGCTTTCGATCAGTGTAATAATCGAATATTTTTCATACCTCTTTCTAAATGGAAGCAGTTACGCGCTTAATTGACAACTTTGTCTTCGATGAAAAATTCAGTAAAATTTTGTGTTATGTCATTGTTGTAAGCTTAACATCTTTTCATTAGTTTCTTGGGAACCTAATACATCTCCTAGTAAGTCGAGTTCCCTCGAATCAAATCAGGATTTAATTATCTCGTGAAACTATGGTGTTAATCTTCACAGCTTGAGCGAGGCAACAATTCTGTTTTATCAATATTATACGACATATATGAGTCAGCAGATTCTATCAGTATTATTTCCATCGCTAGTAGATTTTTTTTATTTTATTATTATTTTTTATTTTTATTTTTTATCTTAAGTTCTCATCAACGGCCTTTCACTTACAAATTGGTAAGCATATAACCTATCCAGGAATGTATTTGTCTACTTGACCATGTGGATTCAATTTGTTCATTTCACCATATATTTCAATTTTATGAATTGAGATTAAACTCACGATTAATTTGTTCATTTCACCATATATTTCAATTTTATGAATTGAGATTAAACTCACGTTTACATCTAGTGCGTAATCATAGATCAAGACCTGAAGTCTCTTGATCGGATTATAGGGAACCACGAGAGTTACATAATCAAAATTGCAACTAGAAGTTTCTCAAAGCTTATACAATTAACAATAGCCAGAAGTTTCTCAGAGTTATACAATGATATGAAGAAATATTATAATACGTTAACAACACGCTTTTCTCGTATGTAGAAATCAACCATATCTCCTTCAAATAGATATCCACTTGAAACTTAACAATAATATAACGTATTATACTTGGAGAAGATTTTTGCTATCTCATATAGCACTCTAATCAAAGACTATAACGTATGTATATATTATCAAAAGATTTTAATTTGCCACTAAGATGATGTCTTGATGAGACTATTTATCAATATAGGTTAAATACTGTTTACTCCCTGAACTTTCAGGGAAAAAACAGTTCAGTCTCTCGGTTTTTAATTTCACACGTTTACGCTTTCATGTCTCAATTTTTGACCAATAGGTCCATTCTGTCCAATCTGTGTGTTAAGTGGCCCACGTGGCAGGAAGTTAGACGCCAACTCAGCGCAATGTTGTCCAGGTGGAGTGTGAGACCACCCCCCCAAAAAAAAAAAAACCTAATCTAATTGCGCTCAACCCATATATCAAAAAATCTTGCCTCCCCTCTGAACGCCACTCAACCCTCACCCAGTACTGAACCCGACACAATCCTCTGCTCAATCTTCTATAATCGGGGATGAAACTGTAACCCAAGTCGTTCCCCAGACATTTCTAAGCCGTCGGAGGGGGAAGTATCGAGGTGGAGACATGGTTGGGCACGACCCAGATCTGTGGGAACTTAGAACTGTAGAAGGAGACAACGCAGATATTCCTCATTATAGTGAGTATTTCATATATTTCAGGTGACTGCTCTTCTTCTATTGTAACTGAAAAATGGGTATTTCTTTTTATTTTCAGTTCTAGTGCTTTGGGGAAATTCTGCAGACAACGCAGATATTCCTCATTATAGTGAGTATTTCACGTATTTCAGGTGACTGCTCTTCTTCGATTGTAACTGAAAAATGGGTATTTCTTTTTATTTTCAGTTCTAGTGCTTCGGGGAAAAAATTGGGGGTTTGTTTATGCATAAGTTTGTGGGTTGTTTGTGAACTGATTTAGAAAGAGTTGTGTTTTTGCAATGCCTGTTTTGATTTCTAGGGTTTGAAGGAAAAAAATTGGGGGGCTTGGGTTGTTTGTGAACTGGTTTAGAAAGGGTTGGTTTCATGGGTTAGGAGTTATAAGGTGGAAAGGGAATTGGAAAATTTGATATTTTTTGTTGTTGCTTGCTTCAGTTCTAATGTGTGTATGATATTTAAGTGAAGACTGAAATGTGAGTGGTTGTTGAGAAAGTTAGGCATGGCATTTAATATTGTCAAGTTGTGGGTGAGTTAACTGGTTTTGGTTTTAATATGTTACAGAAAGTGGTCCAAAATATGGGGTAAATTATGACTGCTTTTGTCTGTGTCTCCCATGTGCTTTGAAGAATGACTTTCTGGTCTTTCATGTGTAAAAAATGACTTGTTTTGTCTGTGTCTCCCTCCCATGTGTGAAGAATGACTTTAAGACCTTAAGCACACTTTAATTTTTACTTTTTGTTTTTCTTGTACCTATTTATTGACGCATCTTTTTGTATGGTGTATGGATTATTTTTCTGGTTTACGGTTACCTGGTTTAGGGTTTATGACTAATGGTTTTCATAATCTTATTGCAGCTTACCCAGACCATTTCACAGTCAAGGTGTACCATGGAGGATGCATAAGGAATGAAAGTTATGTTGGAGGGAAAGTGGATTTTTATGATAACGTAGATAGAGATAGGATGTCACTAGTGGAGATAAATAACATGGTCAAGTAGCTGAATCTGTCTTATGCAGACCAAAGAATAGATTATTGGTACAAAGTTGGTGATGAAGAGGACACAATGATGAAGCTAGAAATAGATTTAGATATGGTGATAGTGTGTACAGCTGTACCAACCTTTAGGTTAGTGATATTGTATTTAGACCACATGGAGCTGCATGATGTATTTGGGGATGAAGATGATGAAATCTTCATATATAAAGATTTCCTCTTTAATGAAGGTAGGACCAGTGGTGTTGTTATAGAAGAGCTACTTGATGAGCCTAGGAAGAAGCCAAATGTTGTTATAAAAGAGCTATATGATTAGCCCAGGCCAATTGGAAGCAAAGGAATAGCAATTAGAGTGCTTGAGGACAATGTACCAACTCAAGCAAGCTGTGTTGGTAGTCTAGATCCAAAAGAAGAGGGGAAATAGAAGCTTTTGGAGTATCATCCAAGTGGAAATGAGCAAAGAAGATGTGACCAAAGGTCAAGTGGATGGGGGCAGTCTAGTATGGGGCAAGGTCCGAGCAGTGTGGGCCAAGGGTCAAGTGGTGTGGAGCAAACAAGTGGACTAGATGGGTTGATGCATTATGTGGATGTGATGGATTATTTGCAGTCCTATGGTGGTGGTTTGGATTTAGGTAGATGAAGAAGCAGCGGAAAGTGAAAGAGGCAGTGATGATGAAGCAAAAAGTGAGGATGGGGACTATAATCTTGAATTCGATGATGATGAATATGACCATTATGGAACTGATGAGGATAACTGGTTGGCAGAAGGTGAGATGGTAAAAGAGATGGAAGAGGGTAGAAGAAAAAAAGGTTTGAAGGCAGGAAAGAGTAGGGGGTATGGCCAAGTGTGCAAGAGGAATTCCTGAACTTTTCTGATAATGAGGACATGTTTAGGGAAGAATATTCAGATGATGAGAGGTTGCAGTATGACATTGATTCTGATAGGGAATTGGAAGATGTGGGAATTGAATTCAATCCGGCCACAGATATGAAACATCTTGCCTTCAAGTTAAAAATGCAGTTTGCAACTGTAAAAGTGTTAAGGGATGCCTTAAGGGAAATGGCCATTGAAGGTGGATGGGAGTATGTGTTCATAAAAAATGATAAAACAAGGTTGAGGGTGGTATGCAAGGAGGAAAACTGCCCCTTTTTCTTATTTTCTTTGAAGATGCAACACGAAAGTACACTGATGATCAAGGAATATGTTACTGAACACAAATGCACAAGAAAACATGGTTAGGATGAGATACTTGACTGCAAAGTTCAATGACCAAATAGCACTTAATCAAGAGATAAGTCCAGGTATTTCTTATCAGTCTCTAACTATTGTCATTAGTTTACTTTTCTGGTTTATTTTGTAATTGCTGTTTCTGGTTGATGTTGCAAATTCTCTAGCAAAGACCATGTCAGCCACCATTAGAGCAAAGGTTTCAAGGTCAATGGCTTACAGAGCTAAAAGGGCTACTATGTTGGAAGTGGAAGGATCAATGAGAGAGCAGTATGCAAGGTTAAGGGATTATGGGAGAGAGCATCAGAGGGTTGATTCAGGGACAACTATTGATATCAAATGTGACTACAACAATCCAGAAAAGAAATATGTTTTTAGGAGGATGTACATTTGCTTGGAGGCATTCAAGAATGGTTTTGAAGGCTAGGTGTAGATTAGTGGTTGGGTTTGATGGAGCACACATAAAGAGTTGTTTTGGAGGTCAACTTCTGACTGTAGTAGCTTTGGATGCTAATAACACTTCACGGGTTGTGGGATATGCAATGGTAGAGATGGAAAGTAAGGATTCTTGGATCTGGTTTCTTGAGCTGTTGGTGAAGGATTTGGTTATTGACCATGAAGGAGCAGGCTGGACATTTATTTCAGATAAACAAAAAGGTTTGAAACCTTCTTTTGAGTTGGTTGTCCCAGCAGCCTGAATTGGATTTTGTGCAAGGCATTTGTGGACCAACTTTACCAAGCTGTTTCCTAGTAAAGTAATGAAAGATCAGATGTGGAAGTGTGCAAAGGCAACAACTTTGCCTTACTTTTAGAAAGAAATGGAAGAGATGAAGTCCCTAGATCTGGACGCCTATAACTGGTTGACAGATATTGAGGCTGTTTTGTCTTAACCTATATTTAAATGAGAATTATATATGTATGTTTTAACATGGTTTTGATGTTGTATTCTGGCAGAACCCGAGATGCCTCCTCAACATTGGTCTAGAGCATACTTCACAACTAGTAACGATTGTGATATCCTCATAAACAACATGTGTGAGAGCTTTAACAGCTTCATTTTGGAGTCAAGAGGCAAGCCACCTTTGACTATGTTTGAAGAGATAATGTGGGAGTTAATGAAGAGGAATCAGATTAGAAGGAATAAAATGGAGGCCTACCATGGAAATATATGCCCCAAGCCAAGGAATATTTTAGAGAAGAACAAAATCAAAGTTGCAACAGACTGCATTGCAACATTCAATGGTGGTGACAGAGTAGAAGTGGAGAATATTGAGGGATCCAAGAATGTTGTGGACCTCCTTGAGAGCACATGAAGTTGTAGGAAGTGGGATTTGATTGGAATCCCGTGTAAGCATGTCGTTGCTGCAATATATGGGAAGAGGGAAAACCCGGATGACTATGTGGCATCTTGCTACCTGAAGAAGACTTATCTGAGTATCTACAATCACCCAATACAGCCTATGAATAGGATGGATATATGGTTAACAAGTGAAGATCAAGCTATCTTATCTCCACAATATTCAAGGCAACCTGAGAGGCCAAAAATGAAGAGGATTAAGGATGCTTCAGAAAAAGAGATAAATGGTGGTACTAAACTTCAAAGAGTGCTAAGATCCTTGAGGTGTAGCAACTGTGGTCAAGTAGGACACAATCTGAAAACAAGTCAGAGGCACTTGCCACCAAAGGAAAAGAAGGTTGCTGCTCTTTCTAAGAAGAGGAAGGTGAATGGTGAACCAGGACAAGGTTTTGAAAATCAGGTATGTTGCACCATTACATTAGCAATTTATTTTTGTTAAGTGAAGTAAAAATTTAAATGTTATTGATATGATTATTGTTGCTGCAGTCCAAGAAAGGCAAAACAGGTCACCTGACTGCAAATGAGTTGAGGCAGAAAGCTAAAGAGCTAGATATCAAAGGGTGATATTACACTCTCAACAATTGTTTATTGGTTTTGTATTTGTCTACCCTACTTAATTGACTTGCTTATATTGTTTATGTATGTCCAGAAAGAGATGGCTACATTGAAGGCATCAAGGTTGGCAACAAACGTGCCTGCTTCAACAAAGGGTAGGCCTAAGCAAGCTACAAGTGCTCCAACAAGCTCACCGCCTGCACAAGCTACATCTGCCACCACTAATTCAAGGGCTCCACAAGCTTTTGGGAGATCAAGCAACAAGGCTGTAGCACCAACAAGGTCATCTCAGAGGCTTAGACAGAACTCAGGTAAAGAACATGGAAAATAGTTATGTAATTGGACAAAGTGTTTGCCTGCCCATCAGATCAATTTAGACATCCTTTTTTGTGCAACCTTTTGCTGTGTCATTTGGTTGCTAGCTCTAATATTTTGATTAGATGATTAGAGCTATGTTAGATGCATACTTGAACAATTAATGAAGATGTAATGCTCTAATTTTTTATTTTTGGTAAGTTAGAGCTTGGTTAATGGCTTGCTAATGCTGCAAAAACTATGTAGGGATTATGTTGCTATAGATTATTATGAATGGAATTGGATGGTATTCAAGTGCTAGAATTGTGGAATTGATGGTTGAAATTTTTCCGTTTTTGTGCGATTCATATTTACTGTTGAAAGTGTTGAGTTCATAATTGCAATTGTCAGATTTTTTTTCAAAGTTCAATTTGTGGTATTTTGGGGTTTAGTGGGAAAATTAGAATCAATTTAGAGGGATTTGATTGATGGAGAAGGGGAAAAATGAACGAAAGGTTATTCTGGAAATTTTTCCAGTGACTTGGCATGCCAAGAGCTAAGTTGGCATCTAATTTCCTACCACGACAGCCACTTAATGGTAGCAGTTAACGGAGATTGGACAGAATGGACTTATTGGTCAAAAATTGAGAGATGAAGGAGTAAACGTGTGAAATTAAAAGCCAAGGGACTGCACTGTTTTTTCCCTGAAAGTTTAGAGAGTAAACAGTATTTAACTCTATCAATATTTATTAGCGTCCTGACAACATATTATAGTTTTCTCGCACCAAGTGCCTCCAATATGGTTGGAGAATATTTGTGTTATCTCATATATATGCTGTCAAATTCCTACAGTATATTGAGGCATATAATGTCATGAACCAGAAGTTCATTGAACCAAATACACTAATTTACCATGATAGGTTACGTCATCTTTTATCTAACATGGTGCATGGAATCACTTACAAGTTTCGATGACTGTTAACCTTACTCACAAGCAAATTGTTCATTTACCTCATTTTAGTGAGTTGTCAATTTAATAAGACAATCCTCGATCCTCTCATGAGACGAAGAAAGATCGTTCCTGAAGAACAACATGAATTGGTATGAGATATTTATCCATGGTCCCATTTTGATTTTTAGAAATATCTAAACTAGTGAATTGATACAAGAAAGTGACAAAATTATATGCTAAATGCAAGACATCTGCTTGGGTTAAAGTCCCTAAAACCAACCATATTAGCACAAACAACCTAGTCCCTAATTGATTTGTGCTATGCATGTCTATCCAAGTGACATGTTTCTCCTGAAGAGAATATCATGAAACAATATCAGTAGGCCATTAGGAAATGATGTCTTGGTAATATAATAATACATCAATATGGTTAATGCTCATGGACTAAATGATTTTAACCTAAAATTTAGTTTAGGTTCACCACCAGCTAATGAATGTACATCTTCACTCCAAAGAAAGTGATAGATCTTTGAATGCATCTTTTGCACATGGTCATAAGAAGACAGTCTTCTTGCTATTAAGAGGAGGAAAGACTACTATCATTTGAATAACAGCATGAATTTGTGTGGAATGTATCCACCTGGTCTGAAGTATTAAGCATCCAAAAAGCCTTATACTAATAAACTAAATGGTCGTTGGTGAAAAATTAGAGTTCGATCAATAAATATACAAGCGGAGACATTAGAGTTTTTGAAAAAAAAAAAAAAACATTTGCAAATGAGTGAAAAGAAGTTCGAATTTAATATTTAACAAAAAGAAAATGTTAGTCCAAAACAGGTGTGTAGGAAAATGTTTGTAGATGTCTTAAACTCCGCTCCCCCAAAATCACATAAATATAGCTTAATACAGTTAAGATATGTGATTAAAATCATTAACATGAATTATTACATCTTAATACAGCTGTAATGCGTTTTAAGAGAAACTAGCCGTTGGTCAATAAATGAACCAGATAAACATTAATGACTTCCTAATCCCACTTTCCCTAAGCGTCTAGGATTTACAAAACTAAATTAATAAACTAAACCAAAAACGGATTGCTCTTCACGCAACTTAGTTACCATAAATAGTTGAAGCCCTACCGCTTGACTCATAATCCTCTCCACTTTCATCTTTCTCTAATCGTTTAGGGCTTTCTTTCCTTCATTGCTCTCTGAGGTGTGGAGGCTTCTACTGATTGTTGTTCTCTGTGATCATGCAACAACTAAAGCATGGCTCTCAGGGGTTCCAATTCCAGAGTCCCAAGGACAAAAGGATCCGTTTATCCAAGAAGACTTGTTTTCGAAACCGTCTGCAAGTTTTGGGTGATGGGCAGAAGAAAGAGTGTAGGTTCCTACACGCTGACCCGGAACAAAAGACTCTTGCGTTAATGGAGGAGAAGGGAAAATGTATAGGGAAAGCATCTGATTCTACTAATATTATTGTTGAGAAAAGCATTGGTTCCCATAAAGGGAAAATGGCAGAAGCAGTCTGCAAGTTCTGGGCAGATGGAAAGTGTGTAAGAAGCTTAGGGTGCCCTTATTTGCACAGTTGGTTCCGTGGAGATGGCTTTTCTTCCTTGACAAAGCTCCAAGGCCATAAGAAGGGGGTAACTGGAATTGTGCTTTCGGAGAGAAGTAGCAATCTCTATTCTGCTGCCAAAAATGGGACTATTAGGGTTTGGGACTACAATACCGGTCAAGGCAGCAGGGTAATCAATCTTAATGTTGAAGCAGGCTGCTTGATTAGTAAGGGTGCATGGGTTTTCCGTGGTGCTTCCAATCTTGTCAAGGTGGAATATTGAGTCCAATGCGGAATTTACCCTAGCTGGACATGTTGGTAAAGTCCATGCCATGGAAGTTGGGAATGATATGGTATTCGCAGGGACAGAGGAAGGTGTTATATATGTGTGGAAAGGCAAAGCCTGTTCTGATGCAAAAGTGAATCCATCTCACCCTGATCAGGCTCTCAGTGGCCATACTGCTGCTGTGGTTTCTTTAAGGGTTGGAAATATCAGACTCTACTCAGGTTATGTGGACCATACAATAAGGGTGTGGAATCTGGACACTTTGGAGTGTGCTATGACTCTAAATGGACATTCTGATGTTGTGACGTCTCTTATAAGTTGGACTACATGTCTGATCTCATGTTCATTAGACCACATGATAAAGGCATGGACTATGTGTAAAGGAGGCAACATTGAAGGAATCTACACTCACATTGAAGAAGACGATCTTCTTGCTCTCTCTGGAATGCATGGTACTGAAGATAAACCAGTCCTACTTTGCTCATCAAAAGACAATTCTATCCGCATATATGATTTGCCATCCTTTGATGAGAAGGGAAGATTATTTGACAAACGAGAAGTTCGGGCTATTCAAGTGGGCCTTGGAGGACTATTCTTCACTAGGATGAAACCGGTGGACTTTCTGTGTGGAATTGGTTAGAACCTGCAGTCAAACAAGAGTCATGATGAGTCTTCATTAGCTCCTGCTTACACTAGAAGTATAGATATTCTTTAGCTGCACAAAGTGTAGCAAGTTTGTAATTGTTTGTATCTAAATCTTGACAACCATTCAGTTGTTCAATTTTGTGTCGTTCATTGTTCTGTACAGTTAAAGTTGACTATATATCAAAAGTAAATTTGTTCCCACATTTATTAAAATTCAGACTTTGCGACCTCTACTACATACTAAGTTCCTGTTTTTCTGGCCAATAAGTTCTATATTGTTTCTGGATTTTGATAACAACATAATGGATGGACAAGTTTACATAATTAAATGTAGGTACAAGGTTTACACTTGATGTGTTGGTATCCCTATACAAAGCACCGAAGAAGCCTACAAAGTTCATCAAAACTTATCTCGGAGAATTTCAGGTAATTGCCTCTCATGCATGAGCACGGGATTGCAACATGTATCACAATTCCCAAGTTAGTCTTAGTCAACCCTACGTTTTTGGGAGTCCAATTTTGGAAAGTATCTTTTGATTTTTAGATGTTATATTATAAAGATATTTTCTAATTGTAAAAATCATGCTATTAATGTCCTAATCGTTTTAGGATTTGGGTATTTTAATTGGATATCTTTTTATTCAAAGATTTTTCCTATTAGGAGTCCAATTAGGGTAAATCTTGATAATTGAGGATTTGTTTTCTCCTCAATATATTCAGAAGAAAAGAGCGTTCATGTTTGGGTGACTTAGACGCAAGAATTCATGTTCTTCTTGTTTGCTTAGAAAAAGTCACATAGGTATTTTGAAACACTTGTTCCATGTAAAAGTGTCTCATTCATCATTCATATACATGCATTGATTCTCTCGTGATCAGTAGAGAAGATGGTGTTGCAAGAGGAGCGATATTTGCAGATAGTTCAAGTAAAGAAGAAGGTCAAGATTCAAGACAAGCACCTCTTTAGTGAGTCTAGAGATTGTAGCCGTGTAGAGAGCTAACATAAAGAACCATATCCTTCACTATTATTGGATTTGATTTTATTTGGGTTCTCAAGAGTAAGAGCCCCGCAGTGTTTTTAATCTCAAAGCTGAAGTTTTCACTGCGTAACCAAAATTGTGCTTTCTATGTGAATTTTTGATTTCTGCCCAGTAAGGATTGCAATGTGTCTATCAATCCCCGTCACCCAGATTCACGCTTTTCCTAGTATTTTCATTTGGCATCAGAGCAGGTTCTAAAGCTTTTTAGTAGATCTGAGGACATGATGGAACTTGAATATAAAGAGCCTCCAGTTCGATAAACTGCCCCCCTTTGTTTGATGGTGAAGATTACTCACAATGGAAGATCATGATGAGGGCACTCCTCTACTCTCAGGATGAAAATATGTGGAATATAGTTGAGACTGGATGGGAACACCCAACCAAGGCTGAAGACTCAAAGAATGTAGAAGGGACATCTGCAAGAGTTCTTAAGCCTAGGAAGGAAAGGACAGAAGAGGAGGTTCGGAATAGAAGTTGCGATTTCAAGGCACGGAATTCCTTATACGCAACTTTATCCAAGAAGGAGAGGGTGAGAATCAGTCATTGTGACACGGCTAAACAGGCATGGGATCTTCTTCAAGTCAGTTAAGAAGGAAATAAAAAGGTTAGAGGTCAAAAGTTTCAGAGACTTGTCTTAGAGTTTGAGAACATGCAAATGGGGGAGGATGAATCAATAGATGACTTTCATGCTCGTCTTCTGAATGTGACAAGTCATTGTCGCAGTCTTGGTGATCATTTTGAAAAGCATCGAATCGTCAAGAAAATCCTTAGGTCTCTTTCATCAAAGTTTCAATCCAAACAGACACCTATTGTCTTGAAGAACTGGTAAGAAATCTCAAAACTTTTGAGATGAGACTCAAGCTTGAAAAAAAGGTAAAATGTATTGCTTTTTCCTCCATTAAAAAGAAAGATTATATTGTTGATGATTCTGTGGATTTAGCTTTGTTGACGAAAGAGTTCAAAATTTTTTTAAAAAACAAAAACTCTTCGAATAATTTTCCTAACAAACCTAAATGCTTTGAGTGTGGTGGAATTGGACATCTTGCTACCGATTGTGGCAACAAGAAGTATAATTCATGTGGTAACAATGCTTTAAAGTCCACATGGAGTGATAATGATGAAAGCTCTCAATTAGATGGTGAAGAGGTAAATCTTACTCTTACTTCCTCTCTTGATACTGAATTATCTGATGATTCTGACTTAGAAGGTATATAATACTCTTAATGAAGAAACAAATGAAAAATGCAAGCAATTGTATAATGCTTCAAGGATTGTTCTTCGGAAAAATAATAAACTTGAAGAAGAAGTTGAATCTTTAAGAGTGGAAAAGATAAAAATTGAGCAAAAATTTGAAATTTCTTTAAAAGAATGGGAAAAGAGCGTATTGACCTTGTTGATAAGATTAAAGTTTTGCAGGATGAGGTCAAGTCTCAAGATTGGGACAAGGAACATGGTGATCATATTAACAAAATCAAAGTTTTGCAGGTTAAAATCAAGGTTCAGTCCACTCTAAATGTTTCACTAACCCTTGAAAATGAGAAATTACATGATGAGCTACTTAAAGTCAAGGAAAACTTCAACAAGTTCTCTATAGGGTCAGAAAAGGTCTCTAAGATGATTGACTTTGGTAAATCTCATTCCAACAAAAAAGGATTAGGGTATGAAGGTGAGTCCAGCAAACCTTTGATCTTTATAAAAGGTGTGGAATGTGAAAATTCGTTGGGTCAGTCACAAGCTTCAAGTGACATTGATTCTGGTCCAAAGTTACCCAAAAGATTAGAACCTAAATTGGACCTCAAAACCCATAAAAAAGTTTCTCAAGTAAGTTCTGATAGTTACACCTCTGTGCGTCAACCCAGGTATGTTCATAACTTTAAAAACTTTACTCTCACTTGTCATTATTGCAGAAAATTAGGACATATACGTCCTAGGTATAATATACTTCGCAGGGTCACTCAAAATTAGAAGAAAGCATCAAAAATTAGCCCAACTGCATCGCTGCAAGCTGAGCTGAAAGAGCATCTGAAGTTGATTAACAGGATTGCAGAGTGTTTTGCAATCCCCAAAGAGCAGAATTTGAAGCAGAAGCAAATCTAGATTAAAAAAATGTTCTAATAATTGTTTCTTTGCTCATATGGATAATTTTGATAATATGCTTGAGCTTGCTTTTGTTCCTACTGAACACAAATTGGTTGACTCGTTTACTAAGCCCTTAAACACAGCTCGATTTGAATCACTTAGAAGCACCATTGGTGGATGCTCTAAGTATTGATACTCTCACTTCGCTTGATCCATTTTACATGAATTCATAGTGTATGATATCATACTAGTATAAGTGCATTACGCTTTTTATTTCTGCATTTTGTTTTCAGTTTTCTGGAAAATCAGGATTGCATGTGTGGTTTGTGTCCCTACGTGTCTGACATGCAGCAATCGAATTGAACTTAGATTGACAAGTGTTATGATACTTTCCTTAAATATGATTTTGATGAGTCGAATAACATGTTTTGAATGGGTTCTTGCATCACTTTGTGATCTTGAGCATGAACAACATATTCTTTATCACTTTGTATTCTCACATGCACACATACTCCTTTGTGGTGGTACGTATCCGCTTGGTTGATTTGATTTTAGTTCATACATACTAAGTGAGTGAATATTGTTGTTGCTCTTTGTTTAAAAGGTAAAAATATTTGGAGCAAGGCCAGGCTATTCCCAAAGTAAACAGGCATGGTCATGGTGAACGATATGAGGTTTAGGAAGAAATGGGAATGGTTTGGTCACCCCGGTGGATTCTGAAACTATTGACTTGAGTTGTTATGTCCTTGTTACATTTAGTACCCTAAAGTCAACTGACTTGGGAATTGCTGGCATAAAACTTATTACATGAGTCTTAGCTTGCTTAAAAAAAAAAAAGTGAAAAGCTTCAGTGTGTGAAAGGCAAAAAGAAAAAAATATTATGCCCACACGGTGTCATAAGGGGAGATTTGAGTTTATTGTGATTATCTTTTTCATTTCTTATGTGTGTTCTACTTTCTCTGATTCTGAGATTCTTACAGACCCCACTCTGAGCTATGTTCACTTACACAACAAAGGTACAGAATATTCGATCATCTTCTTGCTTACTTTGTTGTTGTCAAAATCTCTTCACTCATGTGACCTTAACTTATTACTTTCATGTTTGAGGATTGGTGCTAACACTCTTGTCTAAAAGTTATGCTTTTGTCTCTGTCATTTGTACAAGGATACAAACCCACTCATTGTGTGTTTGCATTTCATTCTTGTATCTTTCATAACATGATCACACTTAGGGGGAGTATTGATACTTGGACTATTTCCAACTGATTGATTCTACATAGCTTCCGCTACATAAATTGCCTTTGTCATTCCTAGATAAAAAAGGGGAGATATTGGTGAATTTGATCAACTTGTGTTTTGATTGTTTAAATATTTTGATATTGATCTTGAAATTGTGTGACACTCCTATGCCTTATCTTTAACATGCTTTCTACAAGGTGTGTTGATAAGTGTTTCAGGAAAGACATATTGCTGATGGAATGTGTGATCTTCAAGTACTTGTTGAGGGGGAGTGTGGCTAAAATAGGATGTTTTGTATTGGAATGCCAAATGGGGAGATTGTAGGTACAAAGTGTTGGCATCCCTATACAAAGCATTGAAGAAGCCTACAAAGTTCATCAAAACTGATCTCGGAGAATTTCAGGTAATTGCATCTCATGCATATAAGCACGGGATTGCAACATGTATTGCAATCCCCAAGTCAGTCCTAGTCAACCCTACATTTTTGGGAGTCCAATTTTGGAAAGTATCTTTTGATTTTTAGATGTTATATTATAAAGATATTTTCTAATTGTAAAAATCATGCTATTGAAGTCCTAATTGTTTTAGGATTTGGGTATTTTAATTGGATATCTTTTTATTCAAAGATTTTTCCTATTAGGAGTCCAATTAGGGTAAATCTTGATAATTGAGGATTTGTTTTCTCCTCAATATATTCAGAAGAAAATAGTGTTCATGTTTGGGTGACTTAGACGCAAGAATTCATGTTCTTCTTGTTTGCTTAGAAAAAGTCACATAGGTACTTTGAAACACTTGTTCCATGTAAAAGTGTCTCATTCATCATTCATATACATGCATTGATTCTCTCGTGATCAGTAGAGAAGATGGTGTTGCAAGAGGAGCGATATTTGCAGATAGTTCAAGTAAAGAAGAAGGTCAAGATTCAAGACAAGCACCTCTTTAGTGAGTCTAGAGATTGTAGCCGCGTAGAGAGCTAACATAAAGAACCATATCCTTCACTATTATTGGATTTGATTTTATTTGGGTTCTCAAGAGTAAGAGTCCTGCAGTGTTTTTAATCTCAAAGCTGAAGTTTTCACTGCGTAACCAAAATTGTGCTTTCTATGTGAATTTTTGATTTCTGCCCAGTAAGGATTGCAACGTGTCTATCAATCCCCGTCACCCAGATTCACGTTCTTCCTAGTATTTTCATTAAACCTTGCATAACATATAAGTTAAAGGAAAATAACTTTGTTAGGTTTTTACATTTGCAAGAGAGAAAAAAAATAGTTGCAGAGAGAGCTCTCAGAGCAAAAGAGTCTACTCAGAAAAAGCGGCAAGGAGAGAGAGAGAGAAAGAGCCTAGAAGATAATGAACTCTCAACATAAGCAAGTATATCAACAATGGATTAGCCAACACAAATGATTGTCCTACATAGTTCATTTGTTGCATAATTATAGCAAGTTTTTTTTTTTTTTTGAATTTCTTGTATGGAATTTTGACAGCCATTTCAGTTCTTAAAATTATTCCTGTTGTTTATGGTTCCAGACTTCCAATGTAATGTTAAGAGAAGAGTTCCACCAAGAACAATTAAAGCTATCTATTCATTTTGGCAAAACAAAGAACATCTTCATGGTAATAGATTTGATTAATCTTATGAACAAAGACTTTGACTTTGGAAAACAATATAGAGTGTCCAACTACGCACAAATTATATTAACTACTTGGCGTTTTATAATCTCCAAAGGGTAAAACTAAAAACTGAAGGAAAAGCGACTACTTAGATAGAAATTAATAAACTAGTGAAGCTTTTGGACCTGTCATCTTAAAATTTGTGATAAGGGCCGTTATAAAGCAGGGTTGTCGAAAAATGTAAAATTTGATCACCATGCCTTAGTGCCTTATATTTGATTCCTCTGCCATGTTTACAGAGCATATGTAGAACTCACAACTAATTTAGATATCAAAGTGCTAATTAAGAGAGATGTAAGAGTACGTATCATAAAAAGAAACAAATATCAGAAAAAGTTCACTCTAATTTAGTGCACCTACATTTCTACCTTCATGATCTACACCAAGAAGCAAGTTTCAAAGATACACAACCTATGTATAGAAACAAACTAATCATCAAGCCTTGTAGATGCTTGTCAACAAAATTTCAAACTGAGATACTGTACCTTAAGTCACCCCCAAAGCTACATTCTCTAACTCCGGTCCGCACTTACTACCTGTTGCCTTTGGCTGGCCTTGAAGAAAAGTTCAAAAGACTTGGCTCTCCAAATTCAGAGAGGGGTGACATTCCATATATCTTATTCACCATGTGAACTCTAACTTCAATTTAAATGAGTGAAAAAACTTGAACTTCTGCCTTATTTCCACATATATCATGCCCTTAAAAGCAAAACTTATAACTAGGTCACAATTCAATCATAAAAGAAAATATGAGCAGTTTAATCCTGTTTCATTCAAAATGACTCATCACAAGTCCTAATCTCTTTTGTGATGATAATAGAATATAGTCCTCTATAATGATGTCAATTGGTTGAATAATTAACAGCTTTACTAGTAATATTGACCTGAAGGAACTCATACATCAAGTACCAACCAGTAAATAGAAGATTGGCTATAGAGAGAAGCCAAACAATATCAAGATCTAATCACCTGCGCCACATATCCTTATGCAAATGTACTTCATGATTTAATGCCCTAAAACTCATGCCATGAAAGAATTTCTAAGTGTGAGATGGTTTATGTTTAGCAAATAAAATGGATTAAATCATACATTCATACATCACAATTTAAGTTACTTCAATTCACAAAAAGATAGTTTCATATAACTTGTGCGTTCATTGATTTCAGGACAGAGAAGATTAGCAGAACTGAGATTGATGAAAATACATGATCTTTTCTCTCTTTATCATTCTCCTAAAACTCACATCTCAATTAATGTTTAGTTTATCTACAGGAAAAGTATATTGTGAGTCTATGACATTGCAATGCAAAAGTTTTTCAGTGTTTTTTTTTCCCCCCAAGTTTTAGGGAATAGCTCAGAGTAACCTTATCATGGAAATGGAAGATAAAATTTTAAGCTCGAAAGAGTATTTTGAAGAAGACAGGATATATCAAAGCCTGACATCAAAACGAAAATCCTAACCTAGGTACCATATCAGTAACAAATGACTACGAATGAATCAACAAAATTTACATGACCAAGAAAAACAATATCACATCCATATTGATAAAAAATAGTGCTTAAATTTCCTATCTCCTGCATTCATCCTGAACTCACTGTGTGGTCTACTTGATACAGATCACCTTTTAAGCCAAGCATACTGGGTTCCATGAATGAACATTGAGAAAATAATACAATTAGGGAAAATCAAAACCTGTCAACACACACACATACACACACACACACCAGTAGTTAAAGAACATCGAAGCATTTAGCAGTTAGCATTCAGCACCTAATCACAATACTTAAACCTAAATATCTGTTGTTTATAGTGATTTGTGAATATAAGGTATGGCTTCAATTATAAGTAGCATTGCAGTCAACATATGCTCCCTATCTAAAGAAATGCAGTCATCCAGCATCAAAAGAGCAGTAGAAGTTAATTTTAAAGACAGATTCATCTGATGAAACTACGGACCTTGTCAAATAGGATGTCAAAGTGATTCCAGTAACTTAGAGTTGAATTTCATGGTTTCCTACAATGACAACCATAGGAACTCTCACGGTTTCAGGTTACATTTCATTTTCAAAGAAACAACCAGATTGAAAGCATGTTTCTCTGAAAAGTGCAGTTGGGAAGGTATATTTCCCACCCAGGTGTTTTTGACTGGTTTGAAATGCTTTCCCAAGCAACCACTGGATTAGATATATTTTTCTTAGAACTTTAATGACAATTTCGATCCTCATAAAGGATGATAAAGAACATTTAACAAATGCTTACTTATAACCATATATATCCCACAAAATTGACCTAGTTTCTCGGAGCTAGGGTTGAGATCAGAAACCTAGGGTTTCCTTGATCTGAATTGTTTCTTATGGCCATGAACGTATTGTTCTGGAATTGTTGGGGGATTTGTAATCCTTCCACACGGCGTTCTTTGAAGATTTTGATCTCACAGCACAAACCGAAATTGGTGTTCTTGATTGAAACTAAAATCAGAGACGCAGATGAGTTCGAGCGACTGCGATGCAACCTAGGGTTTGATCATGTAGAGGGTGTGATGAGCGTTAGGCTGGCAGGTGGTCTGGGTTTATTCTGGAATGAAGACGTGAAGATCCAGATCCGGCAGCCTTCAACGGCTCGTTTTATTGCTGCAGTGGTAGAGGAAGGAGATGGTCTTATGCGGTGGCGCTTCACGGGGTTTTACAGTAATCCAGGGGCCGCTGATAGGCACGAATCTTGGGATATCCTTAGGGCTTTGAGTGATGGTGACAATCTTCCGTGGGTAGTATTTGGCGACTTTAATGAAATTATGTTGGCATATGAGAAATTGGATGGTGGACCGCGACCGGAGAGCCAAATGCGTGGGTTCTGGGAGGCTCTGGGATATGCAGAATCGGTAGACCTGGGGTTTTATGGGTGTCCATATACTTGGAGTGATTCGGAGACGAAGGTTAGATTGGACAGGGTGGTTGCTACAGCGGAATGGTCAGACAGCTTCATCCATTCTCAGGTCATCCATTTACCACCTAGCAAGTCAGACCATATTCCGATTTTGTTATGTATTAGTGCAGTTCCTATTATCCAGAAGAGGAGATATCATAGGTTCCGGTTTGAATCAATGTGGTTGCAACATGAGGGCGGTCATGAGACTGTTCAGCAGTAGTGGCAACGTCCGATTCTAGGGCACCCTATGTTTCTGGCCTCGAAGAAGATTGAAAGGGCTGGTATTGTACTAGATGCCTGGCAACGAAATGCATTTGGTGATAGGCAGAAAGCAATAATGGAGATTCGATAACGGCTAGAGGAGCTACTTAGCCTGTCATTGAACCCGGCTTTGTTGGCGGAGAGGAGAAGTCTAATGGACCGTTTGGAGAAATTACTTTTGGAGGAGGAATTGTATTGGAGTCAGTGAGCTAAAGTCTCATGGCTCAAGGAGGGAGATCGTAACACGGGCTTCTTTCATCGAAAAGCCTCTAATAGGAAAAGGAAAATTTTTATTAGGGGTCTTTACAATGAAGCAGGGGCTTGGAAAGAAGATGACGATGATGTAGAAACAGTGGTTGTGAGGTACTTTGAGAAGATGTATAAGGCAGGAACTATTGATGGTGGGGCATTGGTGACAGGACCCGACCCAAGAAACACCCCGTAATCCTGGATACGAGCCTGCGGGGCCCACGTTAAGTGAAATCCTACCAAAAAATCGGCAGAACCTCCCCTAAATATGGGCTACCCAAAATGTTCACAAACCTGGACATGATTAAAACTTTAACTTCTACTCAACCGACAATACCATATTTACATTCCAAGCATATATTACATGCGGAAAGTTCAAATCTTATCACAACCTCCATAATAAACATCAATTCGAACAAAAACATCCACCAAATTTAAAAAGAGTTATCAGAGCAACACTAATAACTAAACCGATATCATACAAGGTAGGTTAAGCAATAACCTACGAACAAAACGGAAGCGCTGAATCCAAAGTCTCTAGTGCCTGGACGCGATCTCGGCAAATCTGAAATCTGGGCATTTGAAAACAAAGGGCCCAGGGGAAAACATATAAAATCCATTAGAGTGAGTGGACAAAACCGAAACAAAATCTGAAACAATTAATGGAATGCTTCCCCATTTCTCTTTTCAACAAAACCAACATGCAGCGAGACTCCACAATAATTCCAACTCAATCCTTTTCCAAGAAAACTCATTTGATGACTAGGAATGACTGCTTCCTAGGCATCTCATGCTATCTGGAAGGGACTGCCACCCAGATAACGCATCAGAAAGGACTGCCAACCGGAATAGGAGGCGATGGTTAGATGGGACTGCCAACTAGCCACAGGTAGTTAGAAGGGACTGCCAACTAACTACCTCATGTCATCTGGAAGGGACTGCCCACCAGATGACGCATCGGATGGGACTGCCAACCGGGCTATTACCTAGAAGGGACTGCCAACTAGGTAAGATACGCATGCGCCAAAACTAGTCTCCTTGTCAACTGCTTTCTTTTTAAATCCTTTTCTTTCCACAAAATCACATTACTCAAAATAGTATTCCAGCTGAAAACTTAATACCATGCTACATGCATTAGTTAAATAAAATAAAAATCCACTCACTAGTGAGTCCCGCAGCTAGTCCTGCTGCCTGCCCTTGTCCTCCTCGCTCGAGGGCTCAGTACGTCCTGTAATAATTGGGCATGATAAAATTAACCTCACAAAGGAATTCATTAAAGAATTAAAATTCATTCCCTTGAAAATTTAAGTAACTTGTTACTCAACAATTCCTCTACAATTTCGAATCCTTCCAATTTAGATATTTAACATCCAACAACGGAAAACCTAACATTCTCAACATCCTCTAATTTCTTTTTAGCCTTCAAAAGTCACTTGTAACTTCTCAAACAATAAATTTCAAATCCGTAATCACAATTATTCACCAAAATAATGTAATTTCCCTTTTCTAAAAATCTCCATATCAACTTCAAATTCTCAACCAAGTAGATTAAATCTGTACTAGGCCTAATAGCAATTTATCAAGGGATTAACCTGGAAGATTGTGAACCATAACATCAAAACAACCAACCAAAAAATTAATCACAAGTCTAAAACAATGCTAACCGAAGGTTCCAACAACAACAACACCTCACAATGCAGTTAACTAGCCTGATAACAACTCAACACGCCACCACTAGTGGCGGCGCGTGGTTTCACGCGCCATCACACCAAACCCCATCTCCAGCCAACCTAACTAGCCTAAACACTTCACCACAGCAAACCCAACCATCTTTAAACCTGCAATAACAGCTAAAATTAAGCAGAGGTGGTCGGAAATCAACCCAAAATCGGAAAAAAACCGACAGCCACTGCTCAACACCACTGTTCATCATCCCTACCACATCCTCTGGCCAAATCAAGCTACAAGGAGGTTGGAAAAGTTTTCAACCCTTCACATAGAACCAAAATCACAAGGATTTCCGGCCGAAGACCGCTGGAAATCGAAAATCCAGCCGGAGGTTCTCAAACCCGATCGGCAATCTTCCCCCAAAATCATTCAAATCAAAGCTACCCAGCTAAAATCACGTACCTGAGATGAAAGAGAATGAGGAGAGGAAGCTGCGGTGGCCGGAGGCGAGCCCAAAGAGGTGAATCGCCGGAAAAATGAGTCCGGTTCGGGGAGAAGAAGAAAAAGCAAGGGGGAGGGTTCGGGAGGTTGGCTCTGTCCGATTCTCTCTCTCTCTCTCCTTTTAATTAACTAATTCCCCCTTTATAAAAAAAAAAACAAAACAAAAAAACAAAACCAACATTTTAATAAGGAACAGTACCTTCCAACACTTAAATCACAACTTTCCCGTAAAAACTCCGATCGATACAAACTGCGTGTCCACGAATTAAATTTTTCGTAACCTACGACGTACTCAAGGAATATACCGACATAACAAACAAAATAGAAAGTCAACTCCTCGGTCAAAACCAATAAAAACGTACTTCATAGAGATGTTAAGGTACGGGGCCTTACAATTGGAGGAAAATCTTCAGGCTATTTCTCCTTCAGTTATAGAGGAGATGAATACTTCTCTTTGTTCCCAGTATAGTTGTGAGGAGGTCAAGGAGGCTTTGTTTCAAATGTACCCTACAAAGTCGCCTGGACCAAATGGAATGCCGCCGTTATTTTTCCAGCATTATTGGGAGAGTATAGGTGATGATATTACTGTTGCAGTACATAATTTTCTACAGACTGGTCAGTTTCTTAAACAGATCAATTACACTCATATTTGTCTAATTCGTAAAATTGCTAATCCAGATTTGAGACCAATTGCGTTGTGTAATGTAATCTAAAAGTTGTGTTCGAAAGTTATTGCCAACAGGTTGAAATTAATTGGACAAAATACTGTTTACTTTCTATACTTATAGGGAGTCGATGTTTCAGTTAGGGCTGCACACGGATTGGGTTGGTTTGGTTTTGACTCTAAACCGTCTCTATACTAAAGTGAGTGGTTTAAGCATTTTGGACAACCGATCATTAAAAAAAAAAAGCTTAACCCGATCCAATCCAATCCAATTAAAGATGGTTTGGTTCGGTCGGTTAGGCGGTTTTAACCTATATTATATTAATATACTATTTATGAAAAAAAATTTCTAGTAAAATTCAATCTAAATAATAAAAATTATATTAAATAAGTATAATCTAAATTTAAAATACAATAATCAAATCCAAAACTAATAGTCAAAAACCAAAATCTAGAATAGATTCAAAGTGATTGAATTATTTGATGGCTTAGCTATAAATACTAGCTTAATAGGGTAGTATTAAAGGTTAGAGAATGAGAGATTGAGATATGTGATATGAGAGAATCAAATTAATTGTCGCGATTATTTATTAGACTTCTAGGCCTTTGGGCATTAGATTTGATATAGTAGTATATCATTTGAGAATAAAGTTATAATTAGATATTTATAATTTACTTACAACGACTGGACAGATGAATATATTTATATATATATATTTAACACTTTTTCTTATTATATTTCAAACATACCGGTCGGTTCAGGTTCTGCGGTTTAAGTAAAAGAGAAACCAAACCAACCCAATTCATAAATGGTTTGGTTCAGTATTGAACCGGCTTTCAATTTTTAAAGTTAAAAAACCTTAACCAAACCATATTTACCGGTTGGTTTTGACCGGTTTGGCCGGTTTGTACTGTGTTTTGCACACCCCTAGTTTCAGTCCCTGATATTTCAATTTCACCTAAAAAGTCCCTAAACTCTCCAATTTCACCCAATTAGTCCTTGCCGTCAATTATCCGTCAAAATCTCTGTTAAATCGGTGACGTGGCATTTTTTACACTGTGAAATGTCTATTATACCCTCACTCTTTTTTTCTTTTATATTTATTTTTTCCTAACTTTCTATTTTCTTTTTCCTCCTCTTCTCATTCTTAATAGGAAAGCAGAGCATTTTTTTTTTTAAACCTTTTCTTCCAGCTCTCCCTCCCTTCTTCCTTTAATCATTGTGAACAACCACCCACCACCACCATCACTTCTGCCCCACCATCATGGATCTCCAATAGCGGCGATGAACACGGAAGAGACCTGACGGCAACCAGCGATCGTAGGAAAGTACAATCTTACTGTAGACGGTGCCTAAATTGAAGAGAACAGCGGTCTTCTGAAGATGGATGTTCTGCTGCGAGGCTTTCTGCTTATTCTTGAAGGTGTCGTGCCAGAAGGAGGTGACGGTGTTGATGTGGTCCTTGACTGGCGAGACTGGGAAGCACGTCTTGAAGAGGCAGAGGGCTTTGTACTAATTTTGGAGGAGGCTGCGGAGGGCCGGGAGAGACAATCTGGTTGGCACTCCAAGTCGGAGCGGAGCTGCTTGAGGGTTTAGATGTTTCAAGGTTCTGGGCTTCGCGCTTGGAGTAATTGAAGGCGAGGCCGTCTTCCATTTTTCCCAGCTCCATGTCCTAGCCTAGATCGATCTGGTCCGACCCGAAGCCACTCCTGTCCGACCCGAAAGTCATTAACCCATAGGAGCTCATGGCGGCCTCGACGCCGAAACCCTCCACCTCTTATTCAATCTCCGCTTCACCTTCTCAGATTATCACGGTTCGTTTTCTCAATCCTTTTACGTCCTTGTTATTACCGCTTAGGAGTTAATACTCTTGTGTGTGTTGGTTTCGATTTTGGTAGATCTGGAATTGAAATTCTTGGATCTGAGAGTGTGTTAGTTTTTGATTTCAATGCTAGTTGGATTTTATTGTGTGCTTGTCTCTGCTGTGTTGATTAGTGGATCTGGTATGGTTGAGAAGTAGGATGTAAACCCTAAATTAGCTTCGCGTTGTAATTTGTTTCAAGAAAGTGGTTGTCTTGGTGTATTCCAGCTTAATTTGTTATTCTTTTTCATTTGGCTGATGTCAGTTTGTTTGAATTTTGATGTAGATATATTGTTGGATGCGTCTTCAAGAGTAGGTTAGATACAGTGGTAGGTGTTCTTCTTGTTTCGATTCAGATGGCTGTGTCGAAATTGAGAATGCCTGCGATCCAATGGGCATTGCTGGTTTTGGTTCTATTTGTGTACGCCTGTGATGGGTTTTATCTTCCTGGAAGCTACATGCATACGTATTCCCAAGGGGAACCAATCTTTACCAAAGTTAATTCCTTGACTTCTATTGAGACTGTGTTTCTCTTCAGCTACTATAGTCTACCATAATGCAAACCGCAAGATGGTGTCAAGAAAATGGCCAAGAATCTTGGGGAACTTTTTATAGGAGATGAGATTGAGAGCTCTGCTTACCTATTCAGAATGAGAAGAGGAGGAAAAAGAAAATAGAAAGATAGGAAAAAATAAATATAAAAGCAAAAAAGAGTGAGGGTATAATAGACATTTCACAGTGTAAAAAATGCCATGTCATCTATTTAACAGAGATTTTGACGGATAATTGACTGCAAGAACTAATTGGGTGAAATTGGAGAGTTTAGGGACTTTTTAGGTAAAATTGAAATATCAGGGACTGAAACGTCGACTCCCTATAAGTATAGGGAGTAAACAGTATTTTGTTCAAATTAATTTTGCCTCAGATTATATCGCCTTTCCAGAGTGCTTTCTTTCCAAGTCGATTGATAACTGACAATACCCTGGCAGCTAATGAGCTAGCTCATTTCATTCATAACAAAAGAGTAGGTGAGGAATATATGGCGTTGAAATTGGATTTGAGTAAAGCCTATGATAGATTGGAGTGGGGGTTTTTGCAGAAAGTAGTGGAGCGAATGGGATTTGCTCACAGTGGGGCAAAGATGATTATGCAGTGTGTCTCTTCTGTTCGATATTCTTTTCTGGTGCGGGGTAAGCCCAGAGGTTATGTGGTGCCTTCTAGAGGATTGCGACAAGGGGATCCTTTATCACCTTATTTGTTTCTCCTTGGAGCAGAGGGGATATCTGCTTTGTTGAAAAAAAAGAGGCAAAGTTAGGTGTGTTACCTAGTAATTTGTGATGGAGCTCCCATGGTTAATCATCTTCTCTTTGCAGATGACAGTATGTTGTATGCAAATGCTAATTTACAGGCTTGTCAGGAAATTAGTAATGTATTGAAGGTGTATGGGAAAGCATCTGGGCAGCAAGTAAATTTTCATAAGAGTTCTGTTACGTTTAGTAAAAATGTGGACCGTGATAATCAGACTTTGCTTGCTACTTTTCTGGGAGTTACAGTAGTGGAGTCTCATGAGAAGTATCTTGGATTGCCTACTTATGTTGGAAGGAATAAAACTAGTACTTTTCAATATATTCAGGAGCGTCTGGATCAGAAACTTCAAACGTGGCAGGGTTGACTTCGTAGTGGTGCTGGTAAAGATATTTTGATTAGGGTGGTGGCTCAATCTTTACCTACATATGCTATGAGTTGTTTTCAATTAACAAAGAATTTTTGTGATGATCTTCAGTAGAAATGTGCAAGAATTTGGTAGGGGAGTTCTAATGAACAAAGAAAAATTCATTGGAAATCCTGGCAGTTCCTTTGTAGGCCAAGGAAAGAAGGAGGTTTAGGATTCTGAGATCTACATGCTTTTAATAAGGCTATGTTAGCTAAACAGGGCTGGAGAATTGTTCAATTTCCAAACTCATTGATTGCAAAATGTACAAGGCGAAGTACTTTCCATAATCTTCTTTTTGGGAGGCAGAATCTCATCCATCACCTTCATTTTCTTGGTGAAGTATTTCTGAGGCTAGAAGTGTTCTGGTCAAAGGGGCACATTGGCAAGTGCGAGAGGGGAATGATATCCTGATTGACGACCCATGGCCACCTAGAGCTGCTCCATTTCGGTTATTACCTGTTCAGGGAGGCAGAGGTACGGGTTGGAAGGTCAGTAATCTGATGAATAATGAGGGCAGCTGGAATGAAACTTTAGTCCTGCAAGTTTGTCATGTTGATGATATCCCCTTCATTTTGTCTATTCCTTTGAGTAATCGAAGGGTTAAGGATGGTTGGGTGTGGCATTTTGACTCCAAAGGGATGTTTTCAGTTAAGAGTGCTTATAGACTATTGATGGAGGAGGATATGGTGCAAGAGACTCCTTTGCACACACAAGATCTATGGAAGAAACTACGGTCTACCAAGGTCCCAGGTACGGCTAAAATTTTTCTATGGAAGGTGTTGAACAATTGTTTACCTACAATAATTAGTTTGATAGAGAAACATGTTCCTTTGGAGCTTAGGCCATGTGTTCTTTGTGGAGTGGGAGAAGAGACAATTGAACATCTTTGTAGGCTTTGTCTGTTTGTGATGGCAGTGTTGGATGCCATTCCTTGCGTTGCACAGACAGACTACTCTTCTAAGGCTCGACAATTGTAGTTTATGGAGTGGTTTGGGTGCTGTGCGTCTAACTTGCCTCCTAATTTGTGGGCAGCCTTTGTTTATAATTTGTGGGGTATTTGGAAGGAGAGAAATATAGGGTGTGGGATAATAAGAATATGGAGGTGAACCAAGTTTTTTTGCTTTTATTGACTCGTCTCCAAGAATACCAAAGACACCAGAGTCAGGACCAGGGTGGAGGGAGCCGGCGAGTAGTTCCTTGGAAACCTCCAAGTGCAGGGTGGGTGAAGATTAATGTTGAAGGTGCCTTCTACAAAGATACCTGTACTGGGGGTATTGGAGTCATTATTCGTGATGATAGGGGGAGATGTTTAGGTGGTTATTATGCTCCAATATCCCATGTTTTTTCTTCAGAACAGGTTGAGGCTTTAGCAGGGAGGGAGGCAGTCTCACTTGCTATTCAGCGAGGCCTCTCTCCAGTTACTTTTGAGACCGATTCTCTTACTCTTTTTCATGCTACTAAGTAGAGAGTCATTCCCCATACTTCCTTCATTGGTCGTGTGTATGATGACATTACCTTTCATCTTCAGCAGATATCGGGTTCTTACTTTACTCATGCTTATCGTCAAGCCAATGTTGTGGCTCATACTTAATTAACCCCAAAATTGGGTAAATGATCATTTCCTTTTTCTTTTTTTTTCTTTTCTTTTCAAGAAGACCAAAGTATATTCACATATTCAGACAGGAGATTGCATGTGATGTCACACTCGACTTATTGGACAACAATATGAGATATTACCTAAGTTACTTTAGGTACTCTCTAACACAATTAGTACAAAAATGACAGACATGAAAACCGACAATTAAAAAATCTTGAACTCGATCATTTCTTGTCATATCTACTAATCGATTTATCAATCAATCTATCGATCTATCTATCTATCTATCTCTCTATCTATACTATAAAGACAAGGCAAAAGTTTTGGTATCAAATGCTTCATTAACAGATGGGTTGCCTGTAATGCCCTTCAGAACAAAAATAAGAACTTATAATGAATCATCGAGAAAGGTTATTATGGTAAAACAAAAAAACAAAAGTATAAAAAATTTGAAGAAGTTGGTGCAAGAAAATTTTCATGTTTCTCCATTTTTCAACAATAACATGTGCAATTTCTATAAAGCAACTCTCCGAAAAGTACAATCGAGAGGGAGAGAGAGAGTGAACCCTAGTTTAGACGGTGACTTTTCACGTCGTGCTCAATGTCAGCGCTCGAGGTCAACAAGTTTGGCTTTGGTTGTCATCGGCTTCCAAGGAGGAATTGTGAGTGGATCAGATCGATAGGTGGCTTTCGATTGAAGCAGATTGGAGGCTAACATTTTTGATTTGTAGAACGGCAGCGACGTTCGAAAGGTTAGAACAGCGGCGTTGCAGGTCGAGGTCATCGAAAAGCAGGTTGGTAGTACCGGATCGTCACCGGAATTGAGTTCGTTGGTGGTGCTCTGATCGTTTGGTGTGTGGATCTGGTTAGATTTTTGACCGGAGTTGTCTGATTTTGGATCTTTGCTAATTAAAGAGAGATGGAGTGGTGGAAAGACCGACCGCCGGAAGTTCAAATGTCGACAGCGATGACGACCTAGCAATGTGTTTGGGCTTCTGTTTCAAGAACTTGAATTTGGGTTTGGGCCTGGGACCAATTTGAGTCAGTAGATTTCAAAGAAGAGCAAGAAGACCAACTTGTTGCCGAGGTTATTAGCTGCCAGATTTTAATTTCTGCTATTAGACAATTGGATGCAAGTCTTGTTTAGGTAGGGGTAAACTCTATAAGCTTTTCTAAGCTGTTTCTAGTAGTGATTTGTACCACAATTGCGTGCTGGAAAATTAAACTAGATGAATTATTTTTTCTTAGAAAGCGAGGCTATTCTTGCTTAGTTAGGTTTGCGTCATGCGAGCATCCCATTAGACTTTAATGAGTTTAGTTTGGCTTAGATAGGTTATTCGGTTTTCCGGATGTTCTTATGTAAGTTATGTTAGACTCTGGCTTATTTCATGGCCTGATTACTAATGCAATCAACTCCCATTCAAAAAAACAATAACATGTGCAAGCAACTAAGTTTTCCAGCCATCAATGACGACCTTGACCTCGTGCACCAACTATAACTGACGCTGGTAGAATCTAATTCTAGAAGATAGGAGATCGTTCAAAGGTCAAATGGTAGCTTTGGTTGCTAGGTTCAAGGTGACAATGTATGCGTCATAAGCGACAGAACTAGCCTTGTATTTCACCCAGAAATCAGAAGTAGCCATCCGGGCGGACTTTAGGAGAAATTCTATCATAAATTTGGCAGAATTACCTCTAAAATGAATTTCCCAAACTTATAAAAATAAAAGAAACACTCCTAATAACCACAAGGACAAATCAAATCTCGAATCTCAAATTAATATTAATACCACTGAAAGTTGGTCATCGGAGCAAACTAGACAATGAACTGAAATGAGAAATAAGAAGGTTATATAAAAGAAACACTCTTAATAACCACAAGGACAAATCAAATTTCAAATATCAAAAGATTATTAATACCACTGAAAATTGGTCATCAGAGCAAACTAGACCTAATGAACTGAAATGAGAAACAAGTAGGTTATATAAAAGAAACAGTCCTAATAACCACAAAAACAATCAAATCTCGAATCTCAAATTATTATTAGGGAAAAAAAAATAGAAACAGTATCTGAACCAAGGCCCATTCTAAATTTCTATACCCAAGTTTTCGAAACTATCACAATGGTATCTAAAATAGCCAGCCCGACCCAATATTCGTACCTACTGTGCATGACGGCGTTAAGTATCATACTACTTGCTAATTTTAGATGGGTATTCGAGTCATTTCCTTATTAGTCTCCTCCATAAAAGCAGAGTCGCAGATCCCATCTCCCTCCTCTTGTTGCCTCTTTGGTCTCCGAGTCTCCTTCTACAATTCTCTCTCCTGTTTAATTGATATCACTATCTCTCTCACCCGCCATCACCATCACCATATCCACACAACCCCGTTCCCAGACTCTGTGATTCAAACAACACCCATAACAGATTTATTAAGGTATATTTTATTAAGTTGACCATTCTAGCTGTATTAATTTAACTTATGGTGTAGAACATTTTTTTAGCATCTTCAACAACGTAAGCTATATATTAAGGTAAATTAACTAAAAAAGTGAAATATAGTTATAGGTTTAACAATTTTGCTTCAGCAATACTAATTATTTCAAATATTTTATCAAATCATAAATTTTCGTATGAAAAAAGGGAAAAGAAAATAGGAGATAGAAATATAACGATTCAAAAATTTTAACTAAATATAGCTACCCATTTTACCAAAAGTTATATTTAACTCTGGTTTAGCTACTCTGATGGAAATGCTTTTATAGCATCTCCAACAATGTTATAAGCTATATCTTGAGTTAAGTTTACTTAGAAAATGAAATATAGCTATAGTTTAACAATTTTGCTCTAACAATACTAGTTATTTCACATATATTATTAAATCATAAAGTGACACGTAAACAAAAGAATGAGAGAGAATATAGCTTTAGCTTTAGGTATTCATGATGATTCGTTTGCTAAATAGACAAGTGGATTTATCAAAAGTTAAGTTCAACTTGACTTTAACCATTCTGTTGAAGTTGAATTTTGCTACAAAAACTAGTTACATATAGCTAAGATTTTAGCTACTCTATTGGAGATGCTGAAGTCTACTAATTTTAGCGAGCTCACAATAGACTTGTAATGAGTTGCCTTTACTTAGAATAGGGTTCCATATTTTCTTGCCGGCTATCTTGTTACATGTAGACTCTAGCCATCGGCTATTGATTCTAATGATATCAATTTCCATTTAAAAAAAAAAAACTTAGATTATATCTATTATAGTACTTTTGTTTGGATTGTTAGGGGATCTGTTTCTAGAGGTGGTAGTGAGTTTAGAGTGTTCAGTGGTGTTCACTTGGTCAGTTGCTGACCAAAGAATTTATGCTCAATAACCCTTAGAATTACATCCAAGGGTGGAAAACAAAACACCTCAACTTAATAATAATTCTCTCTGCCATTGGATTTACATCCAGGATGGTTGAGCATTATTTTCTTGGTCAATAACTGACCAGGTGAACATTTTCGTTAGAGTGTTACATGCCTTGGTTGAGAGTTTTGACCCAATAATTTAAATTGGTCAGGCCTGAATTATTGTGAGTGGGATGAGATTGGGTGTAATGACAAAGGCATGGTGGACTTGATTTTTTTTAAATGATAAAAACTAAAAGGATCATTTTCAACTTAAATTATGAGCTCATCGTATTTGAAGTTCCTAGATATATCTTATAGGTTGATTGGGCCATTTCCAATTCTATATGAGCTATATTCATTATCTTCGGCCCCAAAATAATAACTTCACTTCATTTCTAGATGATTTCTTCAATTCTGGTCTCACAATCCTAATTTTAGTCAACATCAACCATAACTAGTTTTCACCTTGGCATATTCTTGTCATTCTATGGATTTGTTATACTTATATGCGATTAATGCTGGTATTTTCAGAACTCTATATGTGTTTATCGAGATCAATTTCCCTAGATTAATAGAGTTGGATTTGGCGAATAATCATGTGATAGGTATTGTGCCATTTGAAATTACTAAATTGCACTACTTGACAGTGTTGGATCTTTTCCATAACCAATTGAATGGTCGGGTACCTAAGTTTGGGCCAAAAGTTGTTGTAAGAGTATATGGAAACCAAGACCTAGATAGACGGTGTGCCGCCTCATACCCATACCTAAATCCATGCCCATGTCTTTGTGAGAATTACTGGGCATTATGCTTACCTACACATAAAGAAAGAGGAGGAGCCTGAGTGTTGAGAAGTTTTCTTTTGACAATTTGAATAGAGCAATCGGTGGTTTCAGTGTATCAAATGTGTTGGGAGAAAGGGAGGTGTACAAGGGTACTGCAATAACTGTGAAAAGAATAAGGGAGTCAAGGCCAAGATTACCTTACTTTGTGGACTTGGGCATTAGAACTTGGTTGCTCTATTGGCAACAAGAAAACCTAAGCCCTCTGGATTGGCCTACAAGACTCAATTGCCTTGGATATTGCAAATGGACACTGTAAGCACCAAGGTCCTTGTCCACCAGGACCTGAAGCCCTCGAACATATTACTTGCACATGATATGGAGGCTAAGATGATATGGAGTCATCTTGGTGGAGCTCATTCGGAGTAGAAAGTGGATCATGGAGAGCTTGTATGATGCTAAGAAATCATTGCCTACTTTGCTGACAGCCTCAACGGAAAAATCATTCAACTGGTTGACATTTCTAGACTTAGCACCATTGCTTTTCAACCGTTGCTGTTATGGCTAAGCTCGCATTACACTATATTCAGCCCAATCATCACACAAGGTCCACTATGTCATATATATGCAACTGATTGAGAGCTGGAAACATCCAAAGCCTGAAGTACCAACTTTTGATAGGGTGGATGAAGAGCAAACCCGAACCTAAGGCTTGGCTCAAGAGGCAATTGCTCGAGGCCCAAACTTTTTTTTTTATACCTTGTTAAGATATATAATAAATGAAAGCCCAATCTTTATCTTTATTTATTTTATTTTTTTTCTTGAGAGCCTAGAAATTTAGGAGGCCCAAAACTTAATTTTATACCATGTTAGGCTATATGTATATATATATATCGAATGAAAGCTTAGTCACCATTAGGAGTAAAATATTTATTATATTTGTAGGACTAAAAGAGTGTGTGCGGGTGTCTACACACACACACATACATATTAAATATACATTATATGCAACAATCTTATCACAATGTTAAAGAAAAGTAACTCTCTTCTTTTTGTTGACCATTCCAGCGTTATTAATTTAACTTTTGGTGTAGAACATCTTTCGAGCATCTTCAAAAATATAAGCTATATTTTAAGATGAATTAAGTAAAAAGGTGAAATATAGCTACGAATTTAACAATTTTGCTCCAGCAATACTAATTACTTCAATTGTTTTTATGAAATCATAAATTGTCTTCTGAAAAAAGGGAAAAGAATATAGGAGATTGAAATATAACTATTCAAATTGGCTAAAAGAAAACGTCAACTATTCAAACAGAAAATAGTTGACAATATCCGTCTTTGCAGTCATATCATTATGTGTTTTTATTAGCGACTTGATTGTTTTTCAAACAGGAAAAAATAAAAAGTTTTCCATTATATTCTTTTGTCATTTTTCTTGTCATCAACAGCAACATGCACTTCTATAAATAAAGTAATTGTTGATTAATCAATTAAATTTTGCCTCTGTTCACCACCACTTTACCACCGTTTTAAGAGACAAGCACTCGATTAACCTTGCTCCATTATGTCTTTCTTCTTAATTAAATCACCACTTCCAAAAACAAAGAAAGGAGTTCAATTATTATTATTATTTTTTTTGCTTATGAACATGGCCATGTCTTTTAATTAATAATTGATTTCAAAACTTTTGTGCTTTGTATGCAGGCTTAATTGTGTTACTACACAGTCATTTGTTAAAGAATTGTTTTCTAGAATATATGAACAGCAATTTTAGAACTTTTGATAATGCATTTATTATTCGCTGCTGCAACTTTTGCTCTTTAGTATTCGCTGCTGTAAATGGAGAACAATGCATCATTCTCTTGCTGTCATATTTGTTGTCATATTTTTGCATTATCTTTTTGTGCCATTATTAGATGATTTTCTGTTTTGGTTTAAATTTAAAAATGTTCTTTATTGTAGCCTTGTAGGTCAACGCTAGTATTGGTGAATCAACAACACCAATACTAGTCACGAGGAACTGAATGAAAATCTGGATGCAACTCCACAAGCAGAAGGAAGTCGAGCAACATAGCATGACGATGAACAAAGTGAGGAAAGCATTTTGGAGGCCTTGAAACGAAAAGAAATGTAAGATATCTAGGCTCATTATGATAAAAAAAAAAATGGAGGAGGGTAGAGTTACGGTTATTTGTCGTTATTGCAATAAAACTTCTTTGCTGATCCTAAGAAAAATGGTACGACAACCCTAATAAATCATAAGAAAAAATGCCAAAGTAACCTCCTAATATTGATGTGATGAAAGCTAAAACACAAAATCTTTTGTCTTTTAAACAACCAACTAATGAGTTGTGTATTCTAGAATCTACTTAAGAAGAGCTCACTTTATCATGTGTGGGGATGATTCTTCTAGATGAGTTACCCTTTACTCATGTGGAGTGAGAAGGCTTTAAGCATTTTATGGCTAAAGCATGTCATTTTTGGAGAATCTCTTCTCGTAAGACAGTAGCAAAGGATGTGCTTATGTTTATTTGGGGGAAAAGAAATTTTTGATGGTTCAATTGAGTATGTATAGTGTGTGCCTTACAATAGATACATGGACTTCAATTCAAAACAGAAATTACATGGTTTTCACTGCACGGATTAGTTGTTAGAGTGAGATATAGAGAAGATTCTTACAATCACCGTTGATAATTCTTTGACAAAATGATGTTGCATTGAAAGAGTTAATTAGGAGAACAGATAATTAGGGTGTCCCTAATGCACTTTTGCATGGAGGGAAGAATTGCATGTGAGGTGTGTAGCCCATATTCTTAACTTAATTGTGGATGATGAGTTGAAAGTAATGAATATGATTATCATTTGTAATGCAATGAGTTATATTAGATCTTCCCCACAAAGACTTGAGTTTTTCAAAATGTGTGTTGAGAGGGTGAAAATAGAGTATAAAGGACTTGTGATTATGGATGTCCTTACTAGGTGAAATTTCACATTCTTGATGTTGCAAGCGGCTTTGAAATTAAAGACTTTTGAGAGAATGACAAAAGATGATACTAGTAATTATTGGGCATATTTCTTGGCTGATAAGAATGAAAAGCCAAGAGAAGGGCCAGCAAGTGAAGTTGATTGGGAGAATGCGGAGGAGTTTTTGGATTTCTTGAGACCATTTTATGAAACTACTTTAAAGGTTTGTTGTTCTAATTCTCCTACCATCCATAACACTTTTGGTGATTTAATTCATACTTATGGTCTCTTGAAAGAACAACATAACCTACATTTTTCTGAAATTACATCACACATGCAAGAAAAATATGAGTATTAAAGTAACTTTGAAAGGGTGAATCAATATTTGTTCATTACTATTGTTCTTGATCCACACCATAAGCTTGAGAAGATTGTTGATTATTTTAAGATTATATATGGGGAGATGGATAAGTGATGGAAGTTAAATCAAAGATTGTAAAGAATCTTCTTGTATGACCTCTTCAAATTTTGTGACGAAGATGGAACTTCGAGAAGAAACCAAACATGATGTTAGTGATTCTCAAATATCAAATGAGAGAATCTCTTCTTCAAGTAAGGGTTGTACGGAGTTAGAAAGGAGTTGAAGGAGAAAATGAAAGAAGCTGAGATCATAAACAATGATGTGAATATCGATATCTTGGGGATGTTATTGAAGATGATGATGAAGAGTTTGACTTGTTAAATTGTTGGAGAGTGAATGAAGTTTCTAAATATCCTACATTGACCTGCATTGCAAGACATATTATAGCTATTTCGGTGTCAACTATAGCTTTGGAATCTTCATTTAGCACTAGTAGGAGGGTAATTGATCCATATCTTAGCTCTCTAAGTCGTACGATGGTGGACGTCTTGATATGTATACAAATTACTTAGGAGAGAAAATGTTGTTTTACATCATGTGCCCACCATTGAAGAGATGAAACTGTGTGAAGAAGCGAAAAAATGTAATTGTTTCGTTTTTCTTATTTAATATTTGATTTGATTAATGAAGTTTCAATTTTTATGTTATATATGATTTTATATTTTTATTTTCTAATAATTTTTCTTTTATTATTTCTTATATGCATGTAAAATTACTTAAGATGCCATGTTCAACTGCAATGAGGAGTAGTCGGAGAGATACATTGCCCCCAAAGTCGAATACCTCATCATTTTGAGCTTGATATGAAAGTGGTATGTTCATTTACTTTTATTTTCTTATTTTGATGTTTTTAAATTTTTTATGAACTTAAACATTTTTAGTCTGTGAGGTTGAAGTATTTGATATGTTGATGAACTTTAGACTTGGATGTGAAGTATGCACTTTTTAAAGTTTAAATTCTGAACTTCTATGAACTTATAAAGTATGCATTATTCAGTATGCCAAAAAACGAATCAGACAACACATTTCCAACAACAGCAAAATTTTTAATAGCAAGAATTATTCTGTTGTCCAAATTTTTGATTCAGTCAACAGTTACTATATTGCTATTGTGCAATTGTTATTCAGACAATGGTTATATTTTGATGTTGTCTGAGTGAGTTATTTCAGACAACAGTTATTACATTGACTGTTGTGTAATTACTATTCAGACAACTGTGGTATTTTGATGTTGTGTGACCGATCGAATTTAGACAACAGTTGTTTTTTGCTACTTTATTATATTGTGTAACTCTCTTTCAGACAATGGCTTCAGACAACAGTTATCTATTGATACTCTACTGTTGTGCAATTACTATTTAGACAATGGTTGAGTTTTGATGTTGTCTGATTTTATTCAGACAACAATTATTTATTGCTACTTTATTCTATTGTGTAACTCTTCTTCAGACAATGACTTCCGACAACAGTTATTTATTGATGCTTTAATCTGTTGTGCAACTCTTCTTCAGACAATGGCTATGAATTTATGTTGTCTGAGTTCCATATTTAGCCATAACTCTATTTTTTGACTCCCTCCATTCCTTTGCCCGCCTATTTTTTGGCCAAAACTTAAATTCTCCCCTTTTCACAAAACTCCATGTTTTATCGTGGAAAAACGAAATAAAGGGTTCAGATTCCACCTCTTTCTTCTCTCAGAGGCGCATTCTGCACTTCTCTCTTCTATCTTTACTTCTTTCTTTCCAAGCTCCACTCCCCCAATTCCAAAACCCAATTTTCTCCTCAATCTCAGACCCTCTACCAGATGATGTCTGACGAGCAACATTGGGATTCCAAATTCTCCAATCGAAATCTCCACTAGAAAGTCCACAAGCTCCTTAAATAGGCGCCGTTTCAGAACCCCAGTTGGGGAGGGCTAGTTTCTGGTGATGTAAAGCTCATGGTGGTGGCCAACGACGGGTTTTGTTAACTAGTATTTCTCTCCTCGAATTTTCATGTTTTTGAAATCGATTAGGTTTTGGGTTTGATTGATTTTCTAGTTAAATGGATTTGGGGATTGGGGATTTCATAGAACTCGATTTGGGGTGTTAGCTAGGGTTTGCTGTTAATTTCGATTTGGAAGTTACTATTCTTGGCGATTTTCTATTTAGTTATAGTTGTTTCTGTTCAAGTCCTTATTATGGGTTAGAAGAGCTGATTTATTATGCTTATTTTGATTCATTTTTGTTTTGGGTTGTGTTGATGTTGGTGGTAGCTCCGTTGCAGGGCAATTTCCATCTCCAGAAGAGTCGCTGCTCTGCTTGTGCATGCCCAGCTGTCCGCACCTGGAAATGTATGAAACCCTTCCCTCTCTGCTTTTGGTTCAGGATTTGGTTCTTGTATATGGAATTTTTGTTGAGAAATTTGGATACCCAGAAAAGGATTTTTGATTTTGATGAAGGTTTTTTAGTAAACTCATTGCCTTTAGAATTGTTGTGGTTTTGGGTTTTTGATCGATGTTTGGTGTTTAAAACAATCAATTGAGTGTGAAGGCCATCAGGAGGAAGACCACCAGGACTGGAAGGATGTGGTATCTGTGCAATGTCCCACCCAGGTTTAAGAGCTGTTTCAGGGAAGGTGCTGATCCTTTTAGTTTTATACTCCTTGATGTATAGTTGTGAGCTAATCGGTGTATACATTGTTTTATTTTTGAGAGATTAATTGGTTTGTTTGAACAAGTCAGATTTAGTGATCTGTGACTTTGGATCTGGTTGGAAAGCCACTGATTACATAGTGAGATTACATCCCCTTAATTTAGATTAGGATGTATTAGGTTCCTACCACATTGTTATTGGAGAAGGCTTACTCAAGGAATTTTTGCTTTCACAGCCTTGTGCTTTCAAAGTATAATCCCAACACATGCTCAATTGAGTTTGTTTCTTTCTCATGAAGTCTCCTGCATCATAATTGATTTGCTCCAGCCTTGGAAAGATGCTTTTGATAATATAACACACTTTTGATAAAAAGTGTGCCATTTTGTCTTGTGCACTTGATTAAAGCTTCAAGCTTATTCTTTTGCAATTCCATTGCCACCACTTTCTTTTTGTTTTACACCATGACATGTTGCACCCAAGAATGCATAGCTGTCAGATTTTTGGGATAAATTTTAGACTGCGTCTTTGATTGTTTAGGTCTTCAGCAAACATAAAATTAATCCCGTGCACTCTATTTGATTGAAACTGATTGCAAAGAGCAACTTCTTTTCTTATTTGTTCTTCAGTAGCAGTAGTAACTTGTGGCTGGATTTTCTTTGTGAGTTCGGAACAATGAAAGATGATTGCAGACTCAACATAGCTTGTATTTAATTTTAACATAAATGTTTGCTGTGTAGGTACAAGCAAGAGCAGTGATTGTAAGCACAGTAGTATCAAATTGGCCTCGAAGCTTTATTTTCATGCGTGCAGAAGATCATCTTTTGAGTCTTATAAGCCTTGAGTTGGAGTGAGTCTTTTGAATCTTTTAAGATGGTATGACAACCACTTAAATTCGATACAGTAAAGCACTTCACTCAAAAAACACTTACAGAAAGCACTTCTATTAATAGGCAGAAGGTTCTTTCATCTTGTTTTTATTTCAATTTTCTTTCCACATTTTCTTGCTTTTAGGTCAAACTAATATTACTTGTGAATTTAACATTGCAGAAATCTGACTACGAATTCATCATGGTGAAAAAAAGAAATGGATGGTCTAGTCTTTGAAGTCTGAGGCCAATGATCAGTTCTTCCAAGGCCGTATTTGTTAGTTGCGAATCTTCAAAACAAGCTTGGAGAAAGAAATCAAGAGTATTGTGTGCAAGATGATTGATAAAATGGCGCAATAAGGTTTTGTAGAAGTCAACTGCAATTGAAGACTAGGTTATTGCACTATTGAGCTGTGATGATGAGATTGTGAATGTTTTGGATGTTTAATCAATGAACGTATGTTTTGGATGTGTTGTCATTTTGTTAGGTGCCATATATGCAGAATGTATGCCTAAAGACTCCCAAACCATTCTATTCCAACCAAACTATTGTCTAACAAATGAATATCATAAAATGGAATGCAAAAACTGTTGTACGAACCACCTAATTACAATACTTTTCAAACATATTCAATTGCCCAATTAGAAAACACACAACAACAAAATAACGTATTTTGTTGTATCAAATATAAACAGACAATGGTTTTCTCAATTTTCTGTTGTCTTACTTAAACAAACTCAACGTAATTAAGTTAAATCCTGATATAGAAGATTGATAGAGACAACAGTTTCTGCACAATGCTTGTTGTCTGACTTCTCTTCACAAGTTGTTTTCTGTTAGGCTCATGTTGACAGACTTTGGTTTGGACAACATATATGACATCAAGTTCTATTGTTCTTTTTGGTGTTCAAACAACAGACATTTGCATGCCTGCTCTCGTACAAAAGCAAATCAGACGACAGATTTCTGATGTTGTCTAATTCTCCTATCAAAAGGCATGAGTATTAACAACAGCAATTTGGCCTATCAGACGACAGTGAAAAACTGTTGTCTGATTCATTTTTTGGCATAGTGATTGAGTATTGAACTTCTAAAGTGTTTTTTTGGTTATATTTTTATAACATTTTATAAAATCATTGGTGTAAATTATTATTGTGGCTTGTAAAATTGAAAACTCTTTGGAGTTAAAAAACCCTAAGACCCGAACTAGTACATATTTTTTTTTACTTAGTTGAAAATATGTTATTTAATTATAAAAAATAATAAATAAATAAAAACTGAACTTGAACCAAATCGAAGTTTAAGTTCGGTTTGGTTTTCAATTTCGGCTCAAAACCGAACCAAATCACCCCAAACCCATCTCTATGTTATACGATATAGAATTTGGTTATTGAAAATACAAAACACAGAGAAAAAATGTGTATGCATGGAAAGTAATGTATGCTCCATTATCACTAGTTCTCTCTCTCTCTCTCTCTCTCTCTCTCTCTCTCTCTCTCTCTCTCTATATATATATATATATATATATATTATTTAAAGTTCTCGGAAATAAATTTTCATAGGACCTAGTGCTCTGCTAGGGTTTTGAGAGAATGTCTCCTTTGGGTATTTTGTCTTGTATCTCCCCCATTTATTTCTCAATGGTAGCTATAGCAGGCTTAGGCTTGTTCATCTTGTGTGTGTATGGTGCGATCAGTGTTGGCGATAATCTACGTTATTCGGTCTCGAATGAAGGCATAGTCTATCTGGTGGTTGTGGGTGAAGGGAGTGCTTTTGGGGCTCCGTACTAGATAAGTGGCTTGGGGTGGTGGATTCTTGTTCCGATTCTGGGTCAGAGGCTTGTATGCACGATCAGCCAAGGCGATTGGAGGACTGGTGGTGCGGCTAGAGTACTCGGAGGTGTCGGGGACGAGTCACATTGGTGATTAGAGGATTTCTAGCTAGATTTTTCTCTTACTGCTGTTGGTGGTGTTGAGAATGGGTTTAGCTTCTTTTACTAGGCTCGAGTTCAGGGTGTTAGGGATGGTTTTGACGTTGCTCGTGGTGGTGGTGACGCGTAATGAAGCGGTGGTCGGAAGCTGGTGATGGATGAGGATCGAGGGCGACCTATCTCCATATGGGGCTAGACTTCTTTGTGGCAGTGGGATTGCTGCCTTTGGAGATCTGCAATCTTATAGGTGCAGTGGGGTGTCCCTAGTAATCATGGGGGTGTCCTTTGTAATTGCCATATGGGCTAGAGTTCGGTGGGCTAGTGTTTACTAGTGGGCCTACTGGGCTTGCCTAACTTTGGAGGGTATGGAAGGTGACTTGTCATCCTCCATTCCTAGTATTTAGTTTCTTTTTCAAGTCACAAAAACCAAATGCTCTGAGGGATCATTTTACTTTACTGCTTCGGAGTTTCTAGGTTTTTGTTTGAAATAACGGTGCGTGGACTTCCTAAAAGATGGTGTACTGGGGTTATATTGGGTTCTTGTTCTGATGAACGATTCTTTCTATAGACCCCATAAGGGTGTTGCGTTTTTGTACTGCTTGCTGAATCTATATAATGGGTTGCCTCTTTTGATAAAAAAAAAAAATTAAATTAAAAAAATATTAAAGTTCCCGAATCATCAACATCAAGTTTGGTTACTTAATCATCGATCACTCACGAGTTTTCTTGATTTAGGACATTGACTAGATGAGTCACATATTAACCTCAATACTGTTGAGAATATATACATCCCACATGAGAAAAATGGGACATTGCCTATGGGTTTATAAGGGTTTGGGTCACTCCATCCATTGCCAATTGGTTTTGGATGCGAACCCCAGATTACTTTATCATGGTATCAGAGTGGGTTACCCATGTGTGCATGCCAAACGGCCACATGGGCTCCATATCACCCAAAGTTGTCCACGTGTATGGCTTGAAAATTCGCCACACGTGCGGGGGCGTGTTGAGAATATATACATCCCACATAGGAAAAATGAGACATTGCCTATGAGTTTATAAGGGTTTGGGCCACTCCGTTCATTGCCAATTGGTTTTGGATGCGAATCCAGATTACTTTATCAAATACAAGATGGAGACAAAATAAATAATAATATTTACAACAATTTCATATTCATTTATACTTATGTATGTTTTGTTTATCTGATTTTATACTAAATATCTTTTGTTGTTGTTTTTTCATAGGAAGGACATGACAGTTCAATCAAAATCTTTATAAGAATAAGTAAAGGAAATAGTTTTGTGTCCATCTATGGCAAAATTTATTAATGAAAACTAATAATTATAAAGGATTTCATCAAGTACCGGAGGGACAACCCCACTCCAAGAAACTTGCAGGCCCGATATTAGAGCACTATTAGCTAACATGTGAATAATCTTATTAATTCCTTGTAAACATGACAAAAAAAAGACTCAACCATAGATATTAACGTCGTAGAGAGGCCATCAATAATCCTCCCTCTGCTTGAACAACCTAAACCAACTATAAGCAGTCAGTCTCAACAACAATAGGTGTTAATTGATGCTCTAAGACTACTTTGCAAGCCAAACAACCTGTCAACGCCTCCACCATGTAGGGAGAAGTGACATTGTCACAGCTGCAACATGCTCTAGCCGCAACAATATATTTTGTTGTTGGTGGGATTGTATTCAATAAAATATAAGAAACAAAGCATTTGAAGTTTCGACCTCATTTCTCTAATATAACATATAGAAATCATTGACCTTTGTTGTGTCAATTATAACAATTAGGTGAAACCATTTATCTTTGTTGTGTCAATTATAACAATTAGGTGAAACCATTTACCTTTGTTGTGTCAACTTTAACAGTTTAGTGAAACCATCTACATTTGTTATGTAAACTATAACAATTTAATGAAACCATCTACCTTTGTTACGTAAACTTTGGCAATTTGATTAAAGTAAAAATATGTTTACATCCAATTGAGCTAGGACTACACTAAATCAGGAGCAATTCCTCATAACAAAAATTATCTCAATCCTTGAATTTTTAATTTCATCAATAATTCTCCTATGCTCCAAATTATAAACAAGTCTATTTCATCAATTTTGACGGTTAACTGTTGACATAGCTCTTGGAGCATCTCTGATGTATATCCTAATAATTTTCTGTCACCATTTGCGCTAAATCTGAGGGCAGAATAAAATAATTTTTAATAAAAAACAATTTTAAGGTAATAAAATGAATTTAGTGAAGAATAAATCAATAACTGAATAAACTACAATAAATAAATTCCAATGAAAAAAAAAGAAAAAGGAAGTAGAGAGCGAGAGAGAGAGAGAGACTGTAGGGGACCCTAAAGCAATGACCATAGTGTAGCTTTGGTTAAAGAGCTATATATATATATATAGTTGGGCAGCAGTTCCAGTGGAAAGAAGCACAAGTAGGGTGCAGATATGGAGGAGTGTAAGCCCACTGAGATCAGCAGCTCAAAGATGTTTGGAGGTTACAACAAGAGATACAAGCATTTCAGTCCTACTCTGGGCTGCTCCATGACCTTCCACATCTATTTTCCTCCTTCTCCTTCCCCTTCCCACAAATTCCCCGTAAGTACTGTTTTTCCATTTTCAAATTTTCAATATTTTCAAACCCAAATCGACTGACTATCTGGGTTTTTATCTGATTTTGATACCCTGTGGGTTATGTGGGTAAATTTTTTGTAATTTAAGGTATCAGTTGTTAAGGGTTTTGCTCTGTTTGCATCTAATTTTTCCGGAGTTGTGTTCTTTGTGCATGTCTTCTGCTTTTTTGGTGTTGACATATACACACGTAAGGACAGACAACCCAATTGAGAAACCGGGAACTGTGGCTTTCGATCAGTGTAATAATCGAATATTTTTCAACCTCTTTCTAAGTGGAAGCAGTTATGGGCTTAATTGACAACGTTGTCTCTGATGAAAAATTCAGTAAAATTTTGTGTTATATGTCATTGTTGTAAGCTTAAAATCTTTTCATTAGTTTCTTGGGAACCTTCGGTAGCTAGAATGATTTCAGATAGCTCTTGTCTGAGCATTTTTTGGTTGGCATTTGAAAACTACTTTCTGGTACTTCTTGTAGTATTGTTGTCGACTTGTCGCATCATCACTGCTATAAGTTGATGCATTAATAAGCAACAATCAGAGTTAACAAATTTTGTTTGCATTGATGAGCAGGTTCTTTACTGGCTCTCTGGCCTTACCTGCACAGATGAGAATTTCATAACCAAATCAGGAGCTCAGCGTTCTGCGGCAAGGGAGGGTATTGCTTTGATTGCCCCTGATACATCTCCTAGTAAGTCGAGTTCCCTCCTTGAATCAAATCAGGATTTATCTCGTGAAACTATGGTGTTAATCTTCGCAGCTTGAGCGAGGCAACAATTCATTTCACTCTATGTTTTTAATCTTCTGAAACCTTTTTTTTCTTTTCATTTCTATATCTTAAAATCCTAGTTGTCTTATTATCCAGGCAAGAAAAAAATTGGGAATGCTATAGGTGTATGTTGGAAATTGAAATTCTAATGAGAAGCCACAACTGCATTTCTGAAAAGTCTTTTTCGCATTAATTCCCTGGTAGTAGCTAAGCTGTTATATCTTTTATCTACTATGGTTTTGATTTTCTTATAGTAAACCACCATTTGCTGACTATTTCTTCATGTAAACACTTTTCATAGGAGGCTTGTCTATTGAAGGAGAAGCAGATAGCTGGGATTTTGGTGTAGGTATGCAACATTGGACTGTTATATATCATCTTATGAAGTGTTTATGAGAAATTGTGTTACATCCTTGGTAAACTTCTATCACTTTATTCAGAACAGATAGCATCTAAGCAACTGTATTCCAAAATAAGTTATTTGTATATTAAGCATCCAAAATGGAGTCATGACTTTATATGTATATATAGAGAGGGACCAATGTATAATATTTTTCTTTGAATGTAATATAGAATGGTAATGAATACCTTGAAGGTGAAGAGAGAGTAAATTGGTGGAGAGGGCCCTATATAAGATTCAGATAACTCAGGCCACACAAATATTTTATAAACACAAATCTCCATTGACTGCTATATCCCCTGCGGTGTTTTCATGGCACATATGTTGGACCATTATGAAACATTCTAGATTTCATGTTTAACATGAAGATTGAGGTGCATGAGTGGTCATACTGAATAATAGGTGGGGATTTAGTATTAATGTTTAGTAGTCTCTGCAAAAATAACTACCCTATAAGATAGTTTTGATCATGTATTAGGTGGAGGCATAAATGTGTATGTTCAGAAGAGGGAGAAGCAGTAGACATGACCAGGAGGACAGGATGACAAGAATATAAACAGTGAGGAACAATATTTTGATAACCAAATCTGAATCCCACTTTGAGCCACCCATGGCTAGCCAAACTGTATACCTTCACTTGCCTGTTGATGTATCCAGGATTCTACCACCATGACCCCAGAGTAACCATAGGCCGTCCATGCTGCCTTGACAAGCTAATGAAAGCTTGTAATGTTTTGCATTGGTCCATGAGATATATGGTAGGTAGGGTGGTATCACTTTGTAGTTGGGGTAAAGGTGAGTTTTGTGTTCTTGTTGTGTTTTTTAGAGTGGTGAAGACTACAAGGATATGGGTCTTCTGAGTTATCTTAAAAAACTCTTCCTCACCCATCGTTCATCAACATCCCAATCCTATGGCTACAATTTTGTTTAATGTATGAACCAAAGGAGCCCTAAAAGTTAAGGTGCCTGCTTTTCTTTCAAAATTTTATGGTACCAATAATAGGTGAAAAAACACCATTGTCATAGATCCTGCCAAACTTTTTGGATGGAATTGCCCATACGCGGGTTATAAAAATTTGTCTGCATATTTTTATTTCTTTTTTTCTTTGACAACCCAAACTGTCTCTTGAAGTTAAGCAAGTTCAATTCGTAAACAAACTCTTATGTCAAATTTTCATTATGTAATCAAAATCCATTTCTTTGAATATGTTTTCTTTTTTAAAGGAAATTTGATGCCTTGTTTTCTTTTATTAAAAAGAAAATTTTCCACTTAGAGGGTCAGTTATACCAAACACTTGAATTCCATGTTAAACCTATCACCTTTCTATTGTGTTACTTTAGACTGATTTTATTCTCTATGGATTATAGATACCTCTCCATGATTTAATTTGTGACCGCTCTTTTTCAGTAGTCTTTTTCATCTTTCCTTTTCTTAATTAAGGTATAATTGGATCTTTGGAGCTGAATGGATCTTACATGTTCTTCAATGTTTGACAATTGGGAAAGTAAACATATCACATGAGCTGATCAAGTAACCTCTGGGCTTTCTTCTAGTAATTTTATCACCCCTTTTAAACTATTAAACTCTTCTGGTCCATTTCTGTGACAATGGAAAAACTTTTATGCCAAGTGATCCTTTTGATTCACTCACTTCTATGCTGAGTGAAGCATGGAAGAGAAGTTAAATGTTTTCTCGACCAAATCGAAGTGCATGAGCATGCTGAGTACGTAAAATATTCCAAATTTTCATTATAATGTTTTCTTGACCATTATAATCGAAAAATTGTCCTCATGGGCTTCTAGTAGTTTTAGCTGTGTATATATTCCAAATTGAAAATTTGCTTGAGGACCTAGAGTTCTATTCATGCAAAAGGTTTGATCTTCTGATCTTTCCTAGCTATAGTTTTTCCTTCTTTGTTTTTCCATGCAGATCATAAATACCCAATGCTAAATTATCTTTCATGCATCTTCCCGAAAACAAATAAAATAAAATGAGTGACATTTTTTGCAGCAACTTCTTGCATGCAATACATTCCGGCAAGCTAGTTTGTGAGCACTTAGTGATATGTGTAAAGAGCCGTCACTGAATTTTGTCTGTGCATTCTATTATTTTCTCAAACAGGTGCTGGATTTTATCTCAATGCTACCCAGGAGAAATGGAAGAACTGGCGTATGTATGATTATGTTGTCAAGGAGTTGCCCAAACTTCTGAATGAAAATTTTCCACAGCTTGATACATTGCGGGCATCTATATCTGGTCACTCAATGGGTGGACATGGTGCTTTGACAATCTACCTGAAAAACCTAGACAAATATAAGGTAGTAAATCTTTTGTTCTTTTTTTTTAAAAAAAAACTGTATTAAATAGCTTTGTATAATTTTGTTTTCTACATTTAATGCAATTATTGGAATGGATCTTGTTGCTATTACTGTAGAATCTTACATTGATTCTAACTCCTTTTTGTGATTTTTAATTCACTAATTCTCCAGTCAGTATCTGCCTTCGCACCAATTGTGAATCCTATCAACTGCCCATGGGGTCAGAAAGCTTTCTCAAATTATCTAGGTGGCAATAAATCTGACTGGGAGGTAAGTCAAGAAATCTAGTTAATCAATTATTTGTTATGATCTTCTGGTCCCTACTTTGTAACAAGCTGTATGCAAAATTGCAGGAATATGATGCCACTTGCCTAGTTAAGAAGTTGAATGATGTGTCAGCCACCATTTTAATTGATCAGGTATGATTTGTGTCATGCAATATTTGCCAGCTGTGATTTTCATTGTTTGTCTTTCTTGATATTATAATTGTTTAACTTTGTTGGTTTACCACTGTTTCCAAAACCTTAAGATGCTGCATGCATGCCTACTATATTTTAATTGTTTCTCTTAGTGCTTTCATGCAATTCAATGTAGACTGAGAGGTTGCAGTTGCAAGAGTCTGAACTAACTACATAGGATCATTACTCTGATTTCGTATTAGATTTTTATTTTTTTGGTTATCAATCTGTCAGAAACCTTTAGTTAGGACGCAGGCCAATTGCCTTTATATACTAAAGAGATTTCCTTGCAAGTGCTATTGATTCGAAGATGCATCACAAATTTGCATTCAGCATTGTAGGTAAATTTTTTATGATACAACTTGGTAGAGGAGAGAAGTAACAAGAACCCTTTTTTTTTTTCCCTAAAACCTTTAGAAACTAGTTGTGGTATTGAATCAGTGTGGTTGATCATTTCAATCCCAGAAATGGTAGTTTACAATTCTTTACTTTTATAATGTTTCATTCTTACTATTCCCATATTAATCAATGGAAAACTGGAGGCTGCTTCATCTCTCATGAGCTTAACAGTCTGGTCACACAACAGTCCCAAGACCTTTATGCTTGAAGGTGCTGGTACTTGTTACTAGAGTTGCTGCTTAGACTTGAGCCCCTGAGGCTAGACCATGCGATGAGTGGCGTATGAAAAGCGTTAGTATTAGGTAAAGTCATGGGTTTGATCCCATCCAATGTTATTAAAAAGCAAAAAAGTTTACAGTTTATGTGGCCTAGTGACAACAGATGCCAAAATTCAAACTCATGCTAGGCATAAGCACAAGGCTGTTAATTATGAGCATACTGTCTTTGCATTACAAAAAAGAGATTTGGAATCTATGAACAACAACAATAATAATGATTACTTTATCTACCAGGGGTTGCTGCCATCACTAGGCCCTTTTTGTGTAGATTTTATTTGTGTTAATAACCAGTGAAGCTAATTATTCATTACTATTATTTTTGGCGAAGGGGGAGGATGACAAATTCTTGCGTGATCAGCTACTACCACATAAGTTTGCAGAGGCATGCAGCAGTGCTAAAGTTCCACTTCTACTGCGTACCCAGCCCGGTTATGATCACTCATACTATTTCATTGCTACCTTCATAGACGATCACATCAGTCACCATGCTCAAGCTGTTAAACTGCCTACACCACCATGAAGGTTGTGCTTGTTATGAATCTAGAACCGAGAAAGCTTAAAGAACTCCGGATAATATCTGCTTCTTTGCTCTTATACTTGGTTTCTTTGACAATACATGTTTCGGAGAAAGATGTGTTATCCATGATATGTGCAGTTTATGTCTTTTAATAATAACTATTTCCTAATGTCCGTTATACTGATTATTCTCGTAGAATGGCATTCTTCCTGCTATATATTTTGGGCATTGTTTCATGGTGAGAACAGAGGATTTGCATGAATACCGTTTTAGGATTGTAGTGCTCTTACAATTGGTACAACTAGTGTTTTGCAGACTCATAAGTACATGTAGATGGGTCCATTCACACATTTTTGGGATCTTTAAACTGATGCGAAATGTCAATGAGTGGAATGGCACTCTTTTTTTTTAGGGGGACAAGGAATAGCACTCCTTCAGATTGGAAACCTGGAGCTTAATTTCAAATTCACATTTATCTTGTTCTTATCAATAAACTTCTCATGGCATAACAGAACATATTGTATATATTGATTTTTCTATCTTGTATTTTACGCGACACCTGCAAAGTGATGCAAATCTCAATTTGAATGGAATAGAAAACCTTCAACCACAGTTTAACCCTCGTCAACCACTACCCTTTTGACTTTCACAAAATAATGTCGAACAATTATAAGGGAAGGTGCATGGTCAAACCAAATACTTGAACATTATTATACTAGAGCAGTTGAGCACATACAACTGAACCACTAAAGTTCACTAGCAAAATGTAACCCAAAAAAAAAATAAAGTTCACTAGCAAACCAGCACAAATATTACATTAGACTCTAGGGGAGAAATCATAATAGTATTTCTTCATTAACACACCCTCTATGCGATGAGGAAAGGCAAAACAATCAACATGAAGTCCTCGTAACTAAAAGTTGCATGACCAGTGTATGCTTTGTCCTTCTCCTTAAACTTCTCAGTTAATCCCTGCAAGAGACACAATAAACAATAGGAAAGTGAATTTCCATCAAACTTATTGGTTAACCCGTGAATTTTCATCTTTACTCTCTACTTCTTTTCCCCTGATGGAGTTAAACCTTTTTCTTAGGTATTTAATATTGCAAAGTTTAAGGGGATCTGAAATGGGTACAAGGCGTCTCCCAGGTGAAAAAGCAAAAAAATACAGGATTCTTCTTTTAAAATTGGCTATGAGCTAAAAGATTTCACAACCATGGTGCGATCCTAAAACCATATTATTACTCGCACAATCACAGTAGTAGTAGTATAAGTGAATGCACAGAATCAGCAAATAAGATTTAGGCACAAGTAAGCTCACCTTAACTGTGAGACAACACCTGCATTTCACCAAAACAAAAGGAAGCAATGATTTCAGATTCAGCGATTCTGAGTGATCAAAGAAGATGGAAATAGACCACCAAAAGAAAAAACAAAATGAACAAAGTTAAGAAAAGAGGAGAGAACGTACTCGATGAAATTATCATATTCAATGGCCTTCATGTGGCCTCCAGTCTTATCAAACTTGGACACCAGCAAATCCAAAACCGCAGGTGAGACAGAAAATCCCAGACTCCCCAATGCATCTCTCAACTCATTTGAGTCAATTTTCCCACTCCTGTCTCTGTCGAACTTCTCAAATATTCCCTAATTACCCCAATTACACAACACTAAGTAATCCAAATCTCAAAATTACCAACTAAAACAAACAAAGAGTAAAAAAATATGAAGATTACCCTCCAGTTCTGAAGACTGTAAAACACCGCGGTGAATTCCTTAGGCCCTGTATTCACAATTTACCCAAAACAAGAAATCAATAAAAGTTACTGACTGTTTAATTTCATAAATATATTGGTCCATGACTCCATTCTCTCAATGGTCCAATTATTAAAATACGTGGGCCACGCAATTGATCCGTTACGGGCCCAAATACAAAATAAAGTTAATAAACGCGGTTGGATTACGCGAACACGTGAAACATCGTGGCAAATTTTGATGCGAATTTCACGTGGCAAGAGATCATCGAGGGGCATCACCGACATTTCACATTCCCAATGCATGGACGACTCGGCATCCGTGACCAAAACGGTGCCGTATTGAGACTACTCAGCCCCGGAGAGGCGATCAACCACCGGGAGCAACCCTAATTCTGAGAGTAGGATCGGCCAATTTGGAGGAGAAGAGAAGTAAAATTAGAGAGAGGAATGGTTTTACCGATCTTTCTGGTGTTGGTCTGGGTGAAGAGATACATGAGAAGATGAACAGTCCTCAAGCTGAAGCTCTGATTGTACGACGAGAGCGCCTTCTGCAACTCCTTGTCGTCGATGAGCCCGCTGCCGTCCTGATCAGCAATCTGGAAGCAGGCCACCACGTTCGGGTCCGTGCCGGGCGGGAACGACGACGGCACCAGGGCACCGAAGGGGCTTCCGTAGCCCGGAGCCGGGGCCGGGGTCGGGTATCCGCCGCCGCCGTGTTGTGGAGGAGCCGCGTAAGGAGCACCGTATCCAGCGCTGCCGCCGCTGCTTCCGTGAGGAGGAGCGGCGTAGGGAGGCGCGGAGGGAGCTCCGTAGGGGGAGGCCTGGTGTTGTTGGTGTTGGTGTTGGGCGGGAGGAGGTGCGCCGTAGGGAGGGGAGGCGGCGTAGGGTTTGCCGGGCGGAGGGGCGCTGCCGTAGCCGTAGTTTGGCGGTGGTTGTGGGTATCCGGACATCTTTGGTTGCTCTCTGTAGACTGTGAGAATAGTGAAATTGGGTTTTTGGTCTGTGGCCCTGGTATAGATTTATATCGGGGAGAGGATCCTCTCCTAAGCTAAGTTACCTAAGCTTTCTCTCAGAGTTGGGATTTTACAATAATATCCATCCAAACTTTAAGATTTCTCTCATTTATATGGAATATGGATGCAAGCTCAGACATTGGAAATAAATTACAGCGTTGCCCTTTGTTTCAAAATATTTCCTTTCTTTTTCTATTATTCCTTATGCACCGAGTCTTTTTCTTTTTCTTTTTTTTCTCTTGTTTAATTCGTAGCTATATCAAAAGATTATCAAGTCTAACAATCAATAACAATAAAAATAGGAAGTTCTTGGTGTTGGGTGAAATGAACGAGGGTGTGAAATTAGACCGGAATTGTAATGATCCAAGATACTGTTGGAGTATATTATCAAAAATAGTTTTCTACTTTCCTTGATTAGAATTTTTGGTTTTAAGGCGTTCAGTTATAGTGTCATTAATACCGTGTTGGTTATGTGTCCAAATCTCATTAGCATTATGAATGAGTCGGTAAAATAGAAAGGTTTGTTTTGAAACTCTCGAGAATGAGTTTGTTTGATCCTTCTCAGCACTAGCATCCTTTTATATTCTAATTTCTCTTTTCCTAGCATCCTTTTATATTCTAATTTCTCTTTTCCATTTTGTTAGTAAACATTGGAGTGTTCTTATCTTGTTTACTTGATGAACAAAAAAACTGTCATGACAATGCCGTCGAGAAAGGAAATCAGAAAAACAATTGGAACTATTTCTGAAAGGTGCAAGATGAAGCCGACAAAGGAGAGCCCCGTCATCATCATCCTCAAAGTAACCAGAGAAGGGGGAAACCCCAACTCTTCATTAAAGATTTTCGCCTTCATAGCTAAAAGTAATTCTACTTCAGCTTTTATCTGGTCATGTAAAGACTGTCTGTCTTTGAAGTTTCGGGAGGCAGATTTAGGAGGATAGGTTGCTATTATGACTAGTTGCGCGGCCCTATTGGAGCACTTTTGGTGCTCTATGGGTGGCCCTGGACATCCAATTTTAGAGGGCTATTGGAGGCGCACGAGGACAACTGGGTTGGATCTGCAAATGGTTATGATGGCTAACGTGGTATGGGTACTAGGTGCCTGGACTTCGACAGAGTTGGAGAGATCCCAAGTTTGAGAAATATCACCAAGGATACCCACACATCCTGTGCCATTTGATTGTAAGCAAGGGTTGTGAAGGGTTATTTTGGATGAGCTTCTTTGTTTTTAAAAAGGTTGAATTGCTTAGTTAATGAGTTTTTTATCAGTCCCATTAAAATATATTATTATGTGGAATTTCGCTGATCAATAAATGAGTTGGCATGATTTCTAATTTACTTAGACAATCTCTATAATTCTACCATCCCATAACACAATAATTTTTTCTTCAGTACTTTAATAGAGAGTAGACTGTTTTTTTTGTTATATAATAGTAGTTCATTTGAACAATGGACTTGGCAATAGTTTCCTTTAAAACAAATTTAAAGCCATGTAGAATGATCGTATGTAAGACTCTAGCTAGCTGCACATGTAAAGCTTTTATAGATCCTTCTAACGCGGGACATCAAGTCAAATTCCAAGTACACTCTGGGGCAGATTTAGAATGGGAGAGCGTAGAAACTACTTCTAGTTAATCTTCTTGAATGTTATAGTTAAGTTTTGTATTCATGTGTTTTACAAGGTTATGAAAACACAAAAGTGTTCATAGAAATATCCTAAAGAATTGTGTATTAAATAAAATAAAAAGAAGCGAGTTGCGATTGATTATTTAAAATAGACACATTTAGAAATTTGCAAAACTATGTACAGGTTTGCAACCTTATTGATAACTTACTTTGGTGGTAATGCATAATCGGCCCAAATATTTGTTACTTTTGGAATCCAATATTGTGTAATTGTGAACCACAACTAAACTCATATTTTTTTCTTTTCTTCCAATTATGAAGTGCATATCCCATTGGTTGTGAGTTGTAATCTACCGACTCAATCATCAGCCAATAGACTTTTTCCTTTTTGCATATGCTTCTACACTCATTAACCCCAAGTAGCTAGTTCTTAATATCATGATGTGAGCGATGTGCGTATGAATGGTATATTACAATAATGCAAAATCAAGTCAAGATGATACAGATATTAATGCAAAACCCAGTCAAGATGATATAGATAATAAAACCCAGTTTTCTTGAACCAATCTTTGATTTTTTTTTTTTAAATTATTTACATTTATTTTTAAATTCAATCCATTGGAGAGTTACTAGTTGTATGTGTTTGAACTTTGAACGGACTTTGTATTTTTGAATCTCAGCCAAAGAAAAAAGAAAAAAAAAGAGGCTCTTGTTTAAGTAAATCTCTACTTTGTGTTTGGCCCAAACTCTAGGTTACTTAACCTAGTGATAATAGGGTTTAATTAGAAAAATCTAGAGATATTCATTGATTGTATGATTACCTTTCCTTATACAATTCAGATTCTATGTCTTGTAATATTCTATATAAAGATGCCCCTATTATCAATGAGAATACACATCAATTCTCTCTCAAATATCGATTCCCTACAACACGTTATCAGCACGAAGCCCTAATCCTAAAACCCTAAATTCATAGCCTTCAAATCCCAGAAACCACCGCCGCCCACCTTGAAGATCTCAACTCCAGGAATCCAGAACCGGTGGCACCACCCCCAGAATCGGCCAGAAAAACACTGAACCGGCCTCAGGAAGTGACAGAAGTTTCCCTGCACGGTTCAAAGCTTTTACCTCCACCTCCGACCGCCATACTGCACCATCAGAAGAGCCTTGATCCCAAATTACCGAAACCGGAAACCTTATTCCCGGAATCGGCTTGAAGCCACCTAAACCGGCCACCTGAAGTCACTGCACTTTGAACTACCGCCTATTCCCAGCCCTACGTCAGCCTCAGCCCAGAAGCAAGGAAAGGTTCGGCCCAGAAGCAAAGAAGCAATTCAGCCTAGAAGCAGAAGGAGAACAGATCGGCCCAGTAGCAAAAGGAGCAGGCTCGGCCCAGTGACGCAGCCCACTGACATCTGCCTGAGCCACGTCAGCGTCTAGTCATCATCCAGTCAGCATCGCCACGTCAGCAACAGATCTGCCACGTCAGCACCGGTCACTGTTCATGCCGCCGCAGACCACTTTCCGGCGACTTTTCCGACTACCAATTTAGAGGTATTTTTTCCTAAAAGTTCCCGCTTTTTTAGAGTTTTTAAATTTAATTTCTCTTCTTTTTATCGGGGACTTGCAACCTCCCCTCTTCTACCCCCCTTTCTTCTTTATAGGGGGAGTCCTAAAGCCGAACTGTGGGGGTTCGTGCTCATTCCAATCTTGGAGCTTGTAGAATATTCCAAACTAAGAGTTTGTTGAGAAGAAAACGATTGACCACATACATCGTTGTTTCGATCTAATCCAAAACCCCTCTTGGAATCTGATTTTCTTGGAAGCGACTACGCTAAGAAAATCTCTAATTTCTTGGAAGCGACTACGCTCAGAAATTTTATAGTTTTTCGTTGTAGCCTTTTTCGCTCCAAAACTAACCATAATCTTGTGTTGTTTTTCAGGATGAGTAACCTGAATAAGTTGAACTTTGTTCCACTGGAGACAACTGGCACAGGATACCATAGGTGGGTCCGAGATGTGCGCCAACATCTTAAGGCTGATGGACTTCTGGAAACCATCCAAGAGCCTAGTCAGAACGTGCTCTCTATTGAGCAAGCTACTGCTTTTGAAGCAAATCAAGCTAAAGCCATAATTCTCATGACAAGGCACATGAATGACATGCTCCAAAGTGAATGCCTCAATGAGGAAGACCCCAGAAAACTATGGCTGGAACTTGAGCAGCGATTTGGCAACGTTCGTGACCCCCTACTTCCTGATTTAGAAGTGAGAAGGCATAGCCTCCGCTTTTGTGATTTCAAATCTGTGCTTGATTATAACTCGGAAGCTCTTCGTATCAAGTCTTTGATGGAGTTTTGTGGCAAAACCACAACTGATACGATGTCTTCGATGTGGATCAACTAGACATTGGGCCAAAGCGTGTAAAGCATCCCAGAATGTTGCAAACGCATACAAGATGTATCGTGAAGTAAGGGAGGCAAACTACATGGAACAAGAAGATCAAAATGGCGATCTAGATCTAAGGGTGGAAGACTACAAGAATCAAGACCTAGAAACTGGCGATTTTGATTAAGTCTTTTTATTTTCCAAGAGATGTAGGCAATTGCCATATTATTTTTATAGTAGATGCCAATGGTATTAGTCTTTCTTCAAAGTAGGAATATTCAATGCAAGTGTGATGTCTAGAAAGGTTTTGAGATAAGTGGTACTTAAGCAAGCCTTGCTCCACCGATATCTCTCTACTCACCTGGTCACATTTGCATTGGAATTACCGAAAGGAGTTAGACGACTACCATTGTTTTGCATTAGCTAGTTTATTGGATTAGATTTTCTTTGGTCAAAGAAACAATGATGTAATTCCGTTTGGCTTATTAATAAAAGTTGAGTTCTTTTCTTAATGACTCCTTTTTAATTACGAGCTTTTCTTTTAGGAATGGATTCTAGCGAACTACAATGTCTTGCGGATAGTGCGACTACGCACACCATTCTACGCCATAGGAAATTATTCTTAGAGATGTTGCCTACACATTCCTTTGTTACTATGATGGCTGGGCTATCAGGTTTAGTTCAAGGACATGAAATGACCCAATTCCTGTTGCCAAATGACACCTTGATTAAAGTCGCAAAAGCTCTCTATGCTCCGAAGGCAAATCGAACCTTATTGAGCTTAAAAGATATTAGAGCCAACGGATTCCATGCGGAAACACATACTGGGAACGGAAAAGAGTTCCTTTGCATTACCTCCAATGATTGCGGATGAAAGCGCATCTTAGAGAAACTTATGTGTCAATCGAGCGGACTTTATGTCACTACAATTCGACCAATTGAATCCAATAATGTTATAAGAGAATATCTCTTGGATTCTGACACATACTGGCTTTGGCATGACCGACTAGGACACACTGGTCATGATATGATGCTCCGTATAATAAAGACTTCACATGGACATCCATTCTTCAGAGTGAGAAGAAGCAAGAATCAAAAATTGATTCCCGGACTTAGCAAGACCACAACAATTGCAGCATTTGGCGCTGCAGCCGTCTTGGGGCGCCATAGGCCCGCCCAAGTCCCATGTGACAATGCCATAAATGGCACCAATCCTGGCCATGACGCCATGGATGTTTCTCCCCATGGCCAAGACGCCATGGATGCCACTTTCCATGGTTCCAACACTATGATGGGTGATGTAATCACACATTTTGCTTCTAATAGCGCTATAGATGCTCAGGCCCAACTAAAATCCTCATTAGTTGCTACTAAGGCCCCTCGCTCATTTTGCAAAGCCTGTTCCTTCGGGAAATTAGGACTGAGACTGTCTTACGCAAAGGATCCCAAAATACTCATTTTGTTCTTACAGAGAATCCAAGGGGATATCTATAGACCAATTCAACCATCATGCGGACCTTTGAAATATTTTATGGTATTGGTTGATGCGTCAACACGCTAGACACATGTCACGCTGTTGTCCACTCGAAATGCTGCTTATACTAAACTCCTCGCCCATATTATCCGTCTACAGGCTCACTACCCTAACCATCATATTAAGTCAATTCGACTTGATAATGCTAAGGAGTTTACATCGAAAACGTTTGATGACTATTGCATGTCACTGGGGATTGATGTAGAGCATCCAGTTCCCCATGTTCATACCCAAAATGGTCTCGCAGAAGCCGCTATCAAACGACTACATATGACAGCACATACATTGGTTATGCACACCAATCTCCCTGTTTCTGCTTGGGGATATGCAATATTGCATGCAGCGACGCTCATTCGTCTACGACCCACTACAACCCAATCTTACTCTGCGTTACAGCTAGTGACTGGGTACGAGCCTGATATTTTGCACTTACGCATATTTGGGTGTGCCATTTATGTGCCTATTATGCCGCCACAGCGTACTAAGATGGGTCCACAACAACGAAGGGCATCTATGTTGGCTATGAATCTCCAACTATCGTCCGCTATCTTGAACCCTTGACAGGCGATCTCTTTACCGCTAAATTTGCGGATTGTCACTTTGATGAAATAGTCTTCCCATCGTTAGGGGGAGATAAGAACACAGATGTTCAATAGGAACGACAAGAATTGCCGTGGTCTGTCCCCACGATGTCTCATCTCGATCCCCGTATCGCACAGTCCGAACTTGAAGTGCGAAGAATAATCGAGCTCCAGAACGTAGCAGACACTCTGCCTGATGCGTTTTCTGATGTTACCAAAGTGACGAGATCACACATACCTGTTGCAAACGTGCCTGCAAGGATTGATGTCCCGAATAATGGACATAACACCACTCCTATGACACCAAGAGATGGTGCCATTGCCCATAATGACAATGATGTGGCATATATGGCCGCAGGTCCTGCAAGAAAGCACGGTAGACCGATTGGTTCGAAGGATTCTCGCCCTAGAAAGAGATTGAATGAGGCACAAACAAATCCTTTGATCATCGATACTCAAAATCCGTCCCATGAGAATGTTCTGGATTATGATTATGTCCAAGAGACATCATTGGGGGAAGCCTCAATGTCAAAACCTATCCCTGAGAACGTAAAGATCTCTGTGAATTATACTAGTGTACATGAGACGTGGGAAAAAAGCTCCATCATCATTGATGATGTATTCGCGTATTCAATGGCGCGTGAGATTATTGAGACCGATGACATCGAACCACGCTCTGTTGATGAATGCCAACGTAGAGCTGATTGGCCAAAATGGAAAGACGCGATTCAGGCAGAATTTGATTCTCTAGTGAAAAGAAAGGTATTTGGCAAAATTGTACCAATATCGCCCAACACCAAACCAGTTGGTCACAAATGGGTATTCGTTAGAAAGAGTAATGAGAGAAACGAGATTGTAAGGTATAAAGCTTGCCTTGTAGCGCAAGGTTGCTCACAACGCCCTGAAATCGACTACTAAGAGACATCATTACATTCCACTACCTTGTCAGTTTGGTAGTTTCCAAAAAACTGAACATGCAGCTCATAGATATAGAAATATACATGAAAGTTCCAGATGGACTTCAATTACCTAAATCAAGTGGCTCTAAACCACGGAGCACGTTTGCGATTAGATTGAAACGCTCACTATATGGATTGAAACAATCCGGACGGATGTGGTATAACTGTCTAAGTGACTATTTGATTGGTAAGGGATACGTCAACAATGAACTATGCCCATGTATGTTCATAAAAAGGACAAGTTCCGGATTTGCAATAGTAGTGGTTTATGTCGATGACATGAACATAATTGGCACCCTTAAAGAGTTAAGGGAAACCGCTGAACACTTGAAATCCAAGTTTGAGATTAAAGATCTTGGGAAAACACGGTTTTGCCTCAGTTTGGAACTTGTGCACCATAGAGATAGTATCTTGATTCATCAATCAACTTATACCCAAAAGATGCTTAGGCTTTTCAACACTGACAAGATTAAGCCTTCAAACACCCTAATGGTCGTCCGTAGTCTTGATCCAAAGAATGATCCATTTTGTCCAAAAGATGACCACGAAGAAGTGCTAGAGGCAGAAGTGCCCTACCTAAGTGCAATAGGTGCATTATTGTACTTAGCACAATGCACAAGACCGGACATCTCATTCGCTATGAACTTGCTAGCTAGATATAGCTCTGCACCAACACGACACCATTGGACTGGTGTTAAAGATATCTTTCGATACCTAAGTGGTACAATCGATATGGGCTTGTTCTATACCTACAGAGAGAAGATGGATTTGGACCCATCAAGTGCCAAGGACGCCATACATGGTGAACTACGTCCCCTCTCCCTATCCCAAAATGATATAAGTGTTTTTGAAGGTTTTGCTGATACTGGGTACCTCTCTGACCCACATAAAGGTCACTCCCAAACTGGTTATGTTTTCACAATCGGAAAGACTGCGATATCTTGGAGGTCTACAAAGCAGACCTTAGTCGCTACCTCTTCGAATCATGTAGAGATTATTGCTCTTCACGAAGTAGTTCGTGAATGTATATGGCTTCGGTCCATAGTTATGCATGTTCGAATCAATTGTGGTCTGAAGTCTACCACAGATGAGCCAACAAGCATATATGAGGATAATGCTGCTTGCATTGAACAAATAAAGCAAGGCTACATCAAAGGCGACAACACCAAGCATATATAGCCCAAATTCTTTTACAATCAACAATAATAGAATCTCCTCAAGATCAAAGTAAACCATGTTTGATCTGAGGACAATGTGGCAGACTTGTTTACTAAGTAATTGCCCAAATCCACGTTTGAGAAACATGTGGCAAGAATTGGCTTGCGGAAAGTATCTGAACGCCCATGATAGTAGTCATCAGGGGGAGATGTCTACATGTTCGTCTCGAAGTGTGAAGGGTGTGTTGTGCTTTTTTTCCCCTTCAACCGAGGTTATTTTTGTCCCACTAGGTATTTGTGTTAGGTCCATAATTACCTAATAATTATTCCCCTCATCTTGCACTTTTGCTTAACATTTGTGTTCATTTATTATGTTTTTTCTTATCATGCTAGGAAATAATGGAAAAGCTTGGAAATGCACTAAAAAGTCAATCTTAGGACATTTTCCTGCTCCGGCTAGGAGAAACCGAGCTAGACAAGGAAGGACGAGCGGTAGACTGACCAAATGAACTCCAAATGAGTTGAAAATTTTCAGACATATTTTAGACATCCTAAGGATGATTTCTTATGAAGAGTGAAAGAGCTAGTTCTGAGTGGAAGGTTGTCAAAAGATCGATCCAACTTTTTGACTAAAAGACGAAAACTGTAAAACCGGACAGAATTTTCGGCCACACCAAGGTGAAATAAGCTCTGAAATTTTACCAAGATGATCTACACTCATGGAGGAACATTTGGTATGAAGAAACAAAAGGCCAATTCCGAAGACTCGGTGGAGATTCAATTGAAGGAAGAAAGGAGAAGAAAGTGCGCAAACGGACAAAAAAATGGGTCAATGGAGGTCAATGCCGAATTTCCAACCATTTCCAGCCAAAGACATGTGTGGAGGGCATGGAACAGCTGTTGACTAGGGTTAGAGAGTTTAGATGGAAAGACTTTAGGTGTAGGTTATTTTGAAATTCAAAATTTGAAGGATGACAAATGGTCCTCCTCTTACATCTTACACCTTTGTCTCCCAATGACCCTTCTACCCTTACTTCATCTCCTCCACCAAAATATCTATGAGTTTCCTAAGTCATTTTCATGTGGAGTTAAAGATTATATCCACATTTTGTGCTTACACATTTGTTCTTTACATCTAGCCCTTCATTTCTTTTGATCTCCACCCTCCATTCATCACTCTTGGCCTATAAAAACACCCTCCCCTCATGGTGGATGTTTTTCATTCTCACTTTCTCACACATATGTCTTAATTTCATAGCTTTAGTTCATAGTTTCTTAGTTTTGTGTAGAGATAGGTGTATAGCTTCTTGGGTTCTTGGTTTTTCCTTACCAAAACCGAAGTATCTATACACTTTTGATCAATCACAACTCTAGTTTCATATATTCGAGTCTTGCTTATCATACTTCTAAGGGACTTTGTGGAGTTGCATGGTGTTTTTGGTTCATTTCTCTTATTAGAAACCAAAAATACCATGCTAGGAAACATTTCTCACCTTATTTTGTATCTTGGAGGGTAGAAAGTGTTCTTAGAGGTACGGTTTGGTTCTTTTTGGAACCAAACCCGTGGGTATTCATTCCTTTATCTACTATTTTCTCTCTTGACTTGATGCTTTACAAGTTTATGGCTTTAATTTATGGAACTATGAGTTGTGAGTAGAATAAATTTGGGGCTAGGGTTTAGCCCTAGCTGAATTTGTGTACAAACTATGTAGTTAAATTTAATATGGATCATGCCATGAACTTTTACTTTGCTAGTTTAATTGTTCATCATTTATGCTTCTTAGATTTGTCACCTAAGGTTGGTAAATGTTGATAATTTCATGGAAGTATGCTAGGCTTGACAAACTTATTAAACTAAAACATGTTGCAAATGTAGAAATGGTAATCTTGTGATAATCAAATAAGGTTGCTTGGGTCCTTACAATTGAGCTTATCATGTGGATGTGGCTTAGGTGTCCGATAATCAAGGGATCTTAGCTTGCATCTACATAGGTCTACTTGTGTCCGATAATCAAGGAATGGGTAGAAACTAAAAGAATTATAGGAGAGTTATGTCCGATAATCAAGGGGTAGTTTCAATACATTCTCTAGTATAATTGTTTCTTGGTTACTCGATAATCAAGAGAACCGAGGGGGATTCCATCTTGGCATGAACATGTTAGGTTTGGTTACTTAGAATTTGCACAAAGGAGGTTAGGTATGATGCCTTACAACCCCTTTTATCTCATTTGATCAAACCTCTTACACGTTGTTAGTTTATTTTGCTTTATTTGCACTTTAATTTTAATATAGTTAAAATTAATTCAAAATCCGATTCACTACTATCCATTGTTAATATCACTTTTGGTAGTTAGGCTTCCAAAGGGCCAAAACTATTGAACTTCTAAAAAGGTAGACTTTGCATGTTCTTTCTAGGTTTCTTTTCACGGTGATCTAGTTAGGGTAGAGTTACTCAATCCCTTGGATACGATACTCTCACTTTCCCTTTACTAAAACTTGACCTCCTATACTTGGGAGTAGGGCACATCATATACAAATTTGCACATATTTTCACACTCAATGATGTCTCCAACAATTTGTTGCTCGGCAAGGTTTTTAGCGAGGCAACAGAGAAACACCGCGTTTGGGCAACACAAGAGGGAGTGTTTAAGTAAATCTCTACATTGTGTTTGGCCCAAACTCTAGGTTACTTGACCTAGTGGTAATAGAGTTTAATTAGAAGAATCTAGAGATATTCATTGATTGTATGATTACCTTTCCTTGTACAATTCAAATTCTATGTCTTGTAATTCTCTATATAAAGAGGTCCCTATTATCAATGAGAATACACAACAATTCTCTCTCAAATATCGATTCCCTACAACAGCTCTTTAAAATTGTCTTAGGGATACAAAATTTGTACACGATATATTGAGAATGATAAAGAATGAATTGTGTTGGACAATAGTCAATAAGTAAAAACACAAAAACAAAAAAACTAGTTTTATGAGGTTAAGAGACTCAAGTTTCTGAACCATCAGTGGTGATCCTTCATCGAATCTATCGGTGTGGCCTTATGTCGTCAAGCTCGTCAAATGGTTATTCTCTCATCGAATAAGTATAGGTGATATTGCATGCGTTACTGACTTGTCCAACCATTAGAGGTGACACAACTAGCTTTTGAGCAAGTTTAGGTATTGGACATTTGGTATGAGTCGAAGGATTGTAGTTTCATCTCTCCCTTTGAGATTTGGGATTTCAAGTCTAAATATCAGATGAGTCTGATTAGGTCTTCATATGATGTTTAAAATTAGACATTTCAGGAGGGTGTCTTACTACCACACTTGACTAGGTAATTACTATACCATACTCGACTTATAAGGATAGTAAAAGGGGAAACCCAATTCCCTTCCAACCACTGGAGTTGAAGGTTGGATTGCGAAATGTAATAGCAAACAGTGGCGGAGGCAGGAATATATGTAAATGGGGGCAAAAAAAATTTCTTTTCTTTTCTGCCTCTCCTCTACCTGTGAATTCAGAGAGATCTCTCTCTCATTGTCTTTATTCCATTCTATCCATTCTTCCTCAATTTAGAATCCACATAATCTTTCTTTCCCAAACATCTAATTTCTAGTCTCTTCCAGCTCTGATTTGGATAAAGTTCATCTATATCTTTAATTTGTAAACTCAATCTTAATTAAAGAATAAAATCTCAAAAAAAAAAAAAAAATGTGGGTTATCATCAAAATCTCCATTACACCACTCCAAAATCAATTTTATTAATTAAATCTCAAAATTTTTTGGTCCTTATTCGCATCCAGCCGACAATGTCTTGATCTCATGAAGATGAGCAGATCGGACAACATCACCTCTCACAGCTAATATCAACAACGGAGTCTCCGTCCATCCTCTGCACTTTGTTTCTCTTCCTATAAATTTTCTTTAGAAAAGAATGCAAAATTATGGGTATACTCTATATGAGACGAGCGAAAGATTATGAGAAAACAACCTCTAAGGAAGTATGGAAAAGTAATGGAACTAAAATGATCATATGAGGCAAAAATAAAAGAAAATCTATTGAAAGCAAAGAAGTACATTTATAGAGTAAATGTAATGGAACTAAAATGATCATATGAGGCAAAAATAAAAGAAAATGTATTGAAAGCAAAGAAGTACATTTATAGAGTAAATGTAATGAAACTAAACTGAAATGATATTATTTAATTTAATGTCAGGAAAAGAGGCCCATTTGGAGGAGTACTATTAATATATGCCTAATCTAAAGCTATAGGACCAAAGGAAGCTCAATTAATCTACAGCTATGGGGGCAAAAAGAAGCTCAGTTAACAAAATTCATGATTTTAGTGAGAGGCAGTGGGCCCAGTCGTCCTTCATTGGCTCCTCCACTGAATTAGCAAAAGTGGTTCAGAGAAAGAAAAATGTTTGAGTAATAAAATGGTGGAAGAACATAACCGCAATGGACCAAGTGAGAAAAAAAAAGTACTACAGTTTTTGGATTGGATTGGATATTTGGTACGTATAAAATCAATCCTGATAAACAACTCCACCCAATATCTAACTACTCTTTTTGGATTGGCACTTATGTCTTATGATATATGACTTCAAGTCAAAACTGGATGAAGACGACTCCAAGTTTTCAACAACTTCCTCATGGCCGCCTCTAATGTATCTACGTGTGTGACGAACCACTTAATTGAAGAATTTGGAGGTATTCCGGTTTATAATGTTGAGACTTGAGACTTGAGCCTACTCTCCGATTAGTTAATATTGACATACTATAATGACAAGATTACAACACCATTTATGAATTTACGTATCAATATTTTACTGTTGGCGACTTGGCGTTAAATTATTTCTTTTGATATGCACTTTTTCTATTAGTTGAGTTTTAAATTTCAATAGTGGAGCTATTTTGTGACTTAAAGTACTAGAAAAATTATTATCCGTAACGTCACAGTTTTTCCATTTATGATTTAACGTGATCATCAAGGTTCATATATAATCCAAGCAAAACAAAAACTCATAGTTTTGTTTTTTAGAGTAGCACCCTTTACACACTGTGGCTGGGTTCGAATCTCATAAATAGCAGATTTGTGGTTAGAGCACCCACTACCTAATGACGAAATCATAGGTTCGAGTCACCATGGGGGTAGGAGTGAAATCCTTTTATCTTTTTTTTTTTTTAAAAAGAAAAAAAAAGAAAAAAAAGAGTAGAACCCTTTACATGTACTCTTACACTAATCTAATGACTCGACAACTATTCATGATTTCAGTAAACAAAAAATGAGACTTCAATTTTTCTTTAATATTATTACTGCTACTAATAAGAATAAGAATTGAATCCATGATCTTCAAAATTCCAAAATCATCAGATTTCTACTCACTGATATATTCAGTTGATTGTATCTATCGACTCTTGAAGTCTTCACTTATTTTATCAGTCATTTCTTTTGCTTTTTTAATTTTTTTTTTTCCGAAAAGTTTCTTTTGCTTTTTTAGGGCGTGGTTTCTAACCACGGGCTGGTTGGACCCGAGCCCAGACCAGCAAAAAAGAATTTGAAAAAAAAAAGAAAAGAAAGAAAATATATAAATAGGAAGACGTCTGGTAGTGTGAGCATATATCCAGAGCTAGAGTCGGCGTCTTCAGTCCTCCTTCCTCCTTGAATCGATCTTCGTCTTCTCTTCTAATCTCCCCCCAAAGTGTAAGTGTCTCTATTTTGGATTCAAATTTTAGGGTTAAAACACTTTAGATGAGTTTAATTCCTAGTTAGTTAATATTATCTCTGCGATTCTTATCTCTTGTATTGATCTTATCTGCTCTAGTTTCTAAAATCTTCTTTTCTTCTAATCATGATCATTGAGTTTGAAGCTTGAGGGACTTGTAGGGTTGGATTTTATTTATTTATTTTATTTTTATTTTTTGTATATATATTTTTTTTCCTAAATGTTGTATTGCATTGCATCTCTATTTGTTGTTTGATGGGTTAATGTATATACAGATTTACAGTTCAGGGGTAAGGCTCACTAAAATTCTCTCATTGTCGGTTATATTTATTTTATATTATTTTACCAAGAACTTTTTAGCCCACCCTGGTTTTGATTCCTGGATCCGCCACCGGTAGGACTAGTGTAGATTGTTTGTTTCCTTCAGACCAATTGGTTTAGACTTGAGCACAACTGTAATTGTGCTTTGTTTTGGTATAGAACTTCACCAGTTTAATCGTGGTCGGTGTTGGGATAATGATTCTATCTTATATGAGTGCCATCTTCGTAACGTAAGATTAAAGGGAGCAGAAAATACCAAGTTTGGTTTTCTTGGGGAAGGGCAAGGATGGATTTTGCAGCATTGATTTCTGTTTGTTGGTGGCTATCGATTTAAATATTAGTGTGGGAAATATGAATGTTGCTGAACTTAGTCACAGATATCAGAAATTCCCCGTTCTAGGGAAAATGGCTTTCTACATACTACAAAGAAGCACAAAATTGTTTTTTTTTTTTTTCTTCTTTGTTTTCTTTATAAGGAATGTTATAGAATTCTTCAGTCTTCATATATGGTAAGTGCTAACGTTTTGGATTCGTATTCCATGAGAGAGTAGGTAACTTTCCATATGAAATACTTGACAAATTAACAAGTCCTAAATTGTCCTTTACACATGCAGAAGATTAGAAGCCGCAAAGATAGAGCCATCCGACCGTAAAAGGAAGAAAGCAGCTTCTTCCCTCTCAGCAGATCATTCGGACAATAACAAAGACAAAAGGCAGAGAAGCACCAAGAGCAAAAAGACGAAAATGTCCTCATCGAATCAGGTACGGGCATCCCACATACTGATCAAGCACCAAGGTTCCAGAAGAAAGGCCTCATGGAAGGATCCAGATGGTGTTGTTATCAGTAACACCACCCGAGATGCGGCTGTCACTCAACTTAAGTCACTTCGTGAGGACATTGTTTCTGGCAAGTTCACGTTTGACAATGTTGCTACTCGCTTCTCTGATTGCAGCTCTGCCAAGCGCGGTGGTGATCTCGGTCAGCTCCTTACTTAACTTTCAAAGTCCAAAAAATCAGGGTTTAGTTTTACATTTTTTACATAAGGGATTTAAATGTGAAAAAGCCATAGAGAAACCTTTACTTCTTAACTATGGAGACTATAGTAAATTGATGCTTATTTTTATTATATGTCGATAGATTCAAACAAGCAGCTAATACAATGAAGCTTTAGCCATCAAACAACAACCATAAAATATGGTTAAGAAGAAACAAAAAGCCCAATTGATATCTATAAATTTTATCTCATATAACTCCTCCCCTTTAAAGTCCTTCAAAACCCTGTTATTCTTACCACAACACTAAACATCCCTTACATCTCTGCCTTCTTTTCATCCCCAAAGCCTTGTGCCTAACATTAAAACGAGGCACAAAATGTTGAGAAATTACTGAAAACAGTCCACTGTGGCTTTTATTTAGGACTTAAACTTTTACTTGATGAGATATATTAAAGTTTTGAATTTCTTTATATACAAATAATACAATACATTTCTGAATTCTGTAATATCTGGACGACATAATGGTCTTCTCTATTGATCAATTGTTGTGAGTCTCATAAGTTATCAGTTGTCTTAATTGTTTTAACAAGCCAGAAGGATTATTTCCCAGAACAAGCATATATTTCCATGATTTTTATTTCTTGGCAACAGTTCCTCATCCCATATAAATGGATAGCGCTGATAAATGTATGGTAAATTTTTGTTGCAGGCCCTTTTGGCCGTGGCCAGATGCAGAAGCCTTTCGAAGAGGCAACATTCTCTCTCAAGGTTGGGGAGATAAGTGAAATTGTGGATACAGACAGTGGAGTTCATATCATCCTGAGGACCGGTTGATCAGTTGGAAGTGAAACTTGTTGATTTTTGAGCATCCAAGACTCCAAGTTATCAGTAATATATGGATTGTTGTTTTCTTTTGTTATTGCCAATGACTAGCCATTCATAGTGTATGGAGCAAAATTGGCTAACTAGATGGATTTGAACACTTCTTTTGATAACATTTATTATGGGAATTTTATGGTTGTGATTTGGAACTTTGGATTTCCTATGAAGTTTTATTCTGTGTATTTCAAAATTCTGATGTTATGGCTAATAATAACTTTGATGTGAAGTATCATAGTGGACTGCTTCTGATGTCTTATATCAGTAATCATCTTTACTGGTGATTTTGAAGTATTAATTGCAATTATACTATTTAAATACTTTGGACAATCCCTATTTTGGTGAAGCCTAAATAGTACTTTTGGTAAAGCAAATAAAAAGCAGAAAAACATAAATGCAAAAACTTTTTTTTTTTTGAAAGAAACTGTGACAATTGATGGAACTTCACCAATCAAACATGCATTGCACATGTAGGAGACTAGTTTAATTATCAATAAAATTGTGATTATATTCCTTTTCAAAGAAAAACTATTTAAATATAGTAATTAATTAATTCCCCGGCCACATTTTCAACTTTTGTTTTTTTCCTGTCATTTAGGCATCTGAGATCAATATACGACAGATTAAGACCAATAAAGCTTTGTTTTTTTGTCCTTTGGCTGAAACCAATGAAGCTTTGTTGAGGATAAAGCAAACAGTCTAACACCGACCACCGCAAATAACAGAATGAGACCAATAGAGCTTCAGTATATTCATTTAGCCATGGCATTAAAAGAAACAACAATCAGTGTAGAGAAAAATGAATAAATTTTATACGAGTTAGAAGACACTGAATGATCATCGTACTTTATGCAATCGGAGATTTCTAGATGCATACATAATGATGAGCCAGACTGGGCAAAGAGCACTGATGAATTGGATTGCCTATTCTACAGATGGGCGTTCTCGGAAAACCAGCTTGACCAGGCATATAAATGGCGTACAAATGCGAGACCTAAAACTCTACTGCAAAGGCCATCTACAAGTCACTCAAAATTGGCCATCCTTTTTTAATAATCTCGTTGATCTTTACATCAATCTTCTTCTGAATATTTGGAGGGCAAAGCTCTGCGGCATAGCTATTCAGTTTCGCTGCCAAATGTGACCTCTCAAGTTCCTCTTCAGGCAAGTTTCCCATTAGTTGAAGAAGGAATGGCCTGCGCTTCAGCTCAAACTTCTGCATATTAAAATGAATCCGTCTGTCATTCAACAATTTTGGAATTACCAAGTAGAAAAGGTAGATCTGACTTGTAACTAAAAAAAAGATGAACGAGTAAGCAACCCAATTTCCAAGTATAGCAAAGAATCCATTTCCAGATACTACACTCATCCACTAGACTATTAGTTTCCAACACAAAACATACAAGACCATATAATTTGGCACATCCATTTCTCTTGGTGAGGATGCATTAACACTTCAGCTGAAATAGCAGCTTGAAAAAGGGAGGGGAGGTCGAAAATTTAAGTACACTTTTGGGACCTACCATGCTATTATCTCTTCTACTTTCTTCTATTCAGATTCCCAAAGAGCTCCACATCAAAGAGGCAGGCTCTAAAATACCAGGAATAAAAGAAACCAACCCCCCCCCCCCCCCCTGATGATATAAGAAATGTTTAGAATAAATGATCTGACTGAAAATTCCCTCCTTAAGACTATAGTTTGGGCAGAAAGGTATAGGATCTTGAGTTGTACCTGATGTTCAGGCTCAGCAGGATAAAATGTTCCAAGTGGTTGGATTTGAGTAGTGACAATGCTGCTCTTTGACTTAGTTTGCTCTCTCCCTTTGCTTACAGAAGCCAATCTAGACTCTTCAGTTCCATTTGTAAAAACAATAGATCTGTTTACATAACTAGTGGCGATAAGTTGATGTTATAGAAGGATGAATATGTTATGTGTTGTCAGTCAAGCTTTTACCTGTATTGGTTACCCACATCAGGACCTTGCCCAAATACTTGTCTATAATCATGACTAGACCAGAAAACCTCCAAAAGTTGCCTGAAGCTGATTAGCCTTTCATCATATACCACCTGCAAATCATTTACAAAACATACACAACTATATCAGTCACTGAAACTTTCAAACATACAGGTAGCAATTGTATAAAAAGCCAGATATCTACAAATACATCATATGAAATGAAAGGAAGTGAAAAGTTATACTACACAATTAATCTGTAGCCCACCAACACTTTGATGCCATATTAAAAAGATGAAAAAATAGGGAGGTCATATTTTGCACAAGATCGAATAAATGATCCTATTTGGTCGAATTCTTAGAACTATCCAGATAAAACTCCCCATTTTAAAGAGACACCATATTGAGGTATGAATGCTATCCAATTCCAGCTTAAATTCACGGGTGAATGTAGAAAAGGGGAAAACAAAATCAATCAATCAAAAAAAGAAGGGAGACCACCTGCACAGACTCGGCATGATCACCCAAACTTCTGTACTCAGGATTGGTTTTGGATCCTCCAGCATAACCAACAGTGGTCTGAAGAACCCCATTCAAGCACCCGAACACAGCTTCAGACCTCCAAAAGCAACCCAGAGCAAAAACTGCTGATTTCAAAGGCGGGCTGGTCGTTGGGTGGATCCCTAGCCTTGTAGTTTCAGTGATCTGATCTGGGATCCGGATGCACACCCTTTTCTCAGCCGCTAGGATTGTCATAAGCACGAGCGTTGTTAATACACGCCTAAGGGAAATGTTGCTGCAAATAATAGCCATTGGTTTTGTCCAGTGGCGGATCCAGGAATGAAAACCTGGATGGGGCTAAAACTTCTTAGTAAAATGAAAGAAAGAAAAAAACTTGACGGCTAGAGATTTTATCAACTTCAAAGATACACACACCTAGTCAGGGGATGTAGTGAGCCTCACATTATATCTAATCTATACAAAGAGAAAACAACAAAAAAGACAAGAAAAGAACAAACAGAAGAGCAATGCAATATAACCCTGAAATCACTGAATCATGGTTCTGGGCTCCAGGCTTTCAGCATTAATACTTAGCAATGGAGAAGTGAGCAATAAGCTAATTCAACATCAACTGATTCCTGATTTTGTTTATCCCAATTCCAAAACATTAAAAGATATCAACTTTACATCGCATCATCTATTCATCTTTGGGAGACCAAACAACAGAGGCAAGAAATGCATAGATGCTTAACAAATCAGAGCAAATTAGATGAATTTAACAGTAGGAATACTGGGGATAATCCCTAAATTGAACTAGGAACCCTAAAATCTTGTATCGAATGGAACAGGAAATCAAATAGAGACTTGCACTTGCAGAGATTGGCCGGAAATTGGAAGAAGAACTCGAAGCAAGACTGGTTCCTTGGCTAGTCGCTTACACTCGTATATAGGTTGGTTGATCCCAGGCAGGGTCGATTCATCACTGGGCCTTTCCCAAACAAAGATCGATAGAAAGAGGAGCGTCTGAGACCTCCTGCATTGCTTTATATTTCACTAGTCAAATTTTCAGGCTCAAATTTTTAACATTTCGATATGTTGTCATGTAACTACTTTCCTTTTTTTTTTAGAATTGAATTGAACATTTATTAAATTCAAGAGGCAATACAAAGAAATATAAATACACGCAACTTAAGGCGAAAGACAGGACATAAACAGTTATCTACTAACTAAGACGGCTACCTGCAACAATCGCAAAAACAAACTTACAAACCAGCCGGAAGAAGTGGCAAAATATCTTCACTTCTTCTCAAACATATTCTATGTGTGGCCTCATTAAAACCTTGTTCGGGTACAAATCTATTGGGGCAAAACTCTAAATCGAGGAAAGAGTACCACCACATAAAAAAGAGCCAATATTGTAGTTGACCATTGTCCGAATTGAGACGTCTCTCGCTTGGTAAAGAACTAAGGATGATTAGAGCTGCAAACAGCACCAACAGTTTGATAAAAGCGATCGAATGAAGTAACTTGAATGTGAAACCGCCTGAAACTGTTGACGTCACCCATTTTAAGGTATCATCCTTGGAGTGAAGCACCTTCTTCTTGATTTGATCTCAATTGAATTGAAAACAATCCCAAATTCTAAATGATCTTCTGTGGCATCCATTGTGGCACTTGTTGCCATAATAACGGCAAGTAGAGACAAAACAAAATAACAAAGAAACTTGGAACAACACATAGTAAAGCACTGTCTACAGATGTAGACACTACCTCCCCTGAAATCAGGGAAGAGAACTTGGGGGAGGGGGGAGAACGTGAGGGAATTTCCACAAGATTTCTCAACTTGGTGGGGTGGAAATTTCAGGTTGAAGGGCCAGCAGTTCTTGCAGCCACAAAGTAGAAGATGTTCGTGATATTGAGAAAGTATATCTTCAAAATCTACTATCCATTTCAGGGAGAGAATTGAGGTTTATATGGTGTTGATTGTTGAATGATGCATTAGAGGTCATGTAAATACCTGGAATGGTACTGTTGATAGGGAGTGGCTAATTTGGTAGAGCTTTGTGTATCTTTTACCTTAGTTTTGTTCGATGTGTTCTAGCTTTTACCAATGTACAGCTATGTTTTATGTTTTAATAAAGTTTGTATCAAGGCTTGAATTCAGTGATAAATCCACCATCAGTCCCTTTGAATGGTTTTCGGCATCTCGTAACACAATTATATACAAGTTATACATAAAATTCTCACACGAAAGCAAATTCAATGTTTTTTGGGTAAAGTTGTACCTGCATGCATATTTGCAGTGAGACGCTATTTGTCTAGATGACTTGAACCAATCCCAACTGTGAATCGGACTTTGTTTTTGGTTACATTGAAAGAGATCGACCACTTAAACCCTATCGGAATTCCGCTCGATCTTGCTCCAGGGGCCTAGCAATCGCAGCTTGTGATCAACAACATCACAACTAGATGTCCCCAACCACATATCATGGTTTTAATTGGAGAAAATCCATTAGATGTGCTTATATAAATATATAGGTGTTGGAAAATTTGGTCGATAGATGGTATTTTCGTCATCAGATTTCGTTTCCTACAAAATTCCACAAATACAATATTTTATTAGTAAATAAATATAATCACATTAATGCCATAATAAGCTAAAAATAGAAGATCAACACTTATCTTTTAGATTTGCGAGTCGCCACCAAATGATTACACTTCAAAAAGAGTTTAAGGTTGAGGCGTGTAAACACTGCCCTTAAGAGTAGATTTCGCCCCTCGGAGACAATGTCTCGGTGTAGCAGGTTTGTGGCGCCCTACCCTCCAGGGTACAACAACCGTTAATCCTTGTAAGCATACACTCGCAAACTTAGATCCTAGAAATGCTTGATTTTTCCCTTTGGCATTATGGAAGAGCAAGAACAAAGCACACTCTAGAATATGTATGAACTCACTAGAGAAATGGCTAGGAGAGAACTATAGAAGATAATGAATTTCATTGTATGTGTAAGAGCAAGAAGTGACATGTATATATAGTAGATGAAAATACTTAGAAATATGATGCAAATTTAATAAGATAATTATTGGAATATTGTAACTCCCATAACCTTAATATGCCATAATATTATGATCATAATGAAGTAGTAACGTTTAAGCATAAATATATATAGTAAATAGTTTTTCAAAGCATTGGGAGTTACACAAAGTATTTTGAAATACACAATCAAAATTTCCAACAGTAGGTCCTTCTTTGATCTCTTGTTATGCATAGGCAATGTTCACCTTTTCCATCAAGAGTTGAATTTGAACGGATTAGTATGTATATCTCTCTTTCAAAAATCATAAAATGCAATCTCAAGTCCCAGCAGGGTGCCCTCCTTGCATAACTAGCACTCTACTTGTTATCAATGCTCCCGGAATTTGAAGTTTCTGTACTCATTCACAATCATGATGCTGAGTTCCGGTGACTATGGAGGCAAATTAAGTGTCTTGCCCCCAACACAAAAATCTGATTCTGGGTTTTACTTTGGGAATGGTTCAACATAATTTTTTATGTATACTACCAGTAAATATATAGAACTATTTTCTTTCTTGTCCTTTATGTTGCCTTTGTTTAACCCTTTTAGATCTTCCTCACAGTTGAAGAGCTGCATCGAGAACTTGTTTCCGTAGGATCATTTCAGTAACGACGGTTATTTTTTCACAAAAAAAATTGGTATTCTTTTGGATAACTTAAGAGTAAAAAATAATAAAAGAGGTTATTTTAAAGTGTCTTATTATAATACAGGACACACAAATGTTCCCATGATAATTAAGGTCACCTCTTTACAACCTGCCACTCAAATTAAGCGTAATTACCAACGCTACCATTGGCAGCTCTCTCTCTCTCTCTCCATGTTATCCATTCGGGTATTTCTAAATGTACTCAGCAAAGTTCTTAATACACCCAGCAAATTTATTTGTTTAAAAATATATCTAACTAAGCCACCAAATTTCCCAAACTAACCTTATCTTGCACCCAGCAAAAGAAACACAGCGATGAAATAAACTTTCCAGAGTTAGGTCTTGTCCTTTGATCATGACTCTTGAACCTCTCATTTCATGTCCGCATAGATTGAATTTGTAGGATATATGCTGATTTACAGAGAAGGGAAGAACTCCTGCAATTGGAGTAGGCCGGTTGTCTCCAAAGAACTGGCATCAATAAGCTTTGCCAAAGCACGGGAAACTAAAAATCATATGGAAAACTAGATGTGTTATGTGGGGTTTCACCCTTCCTCCTATGGATTGTGGTTGTGTGAATAATCATCAAGGAAATAACAATAAAGGAAGACATTTGTTGGCAATTTGGAGGTTATAAGAACACTTCTTGGATCATGAAAGAGAGCAACTACACAAAGCATGAAATGGTATGGAAAGAAGGAATAAAGGTCCCCTTCTTTCTTCCAATCAAAGCCAAGCCTATAATCATGAACTCTCTCTATCCATCTCTTTGTCCCTCTCACTATCTTACTTTCAAGTTTCAACACCATCAAACCACCATAACTCCCAAATCTAGTCATATATGGAACTAATTTCAAAAATGGATATCGTCAGTTATATGACACATTAAGTCTAAACCTCCTCTCGCACTCTAATCTAGTCCAGCTTGATCAGAATTGGATTTGTAGTCAAATCTAATCTATTGTACTTGTACCAGACACAGCCACAGTACCTCCGCTGTGAAGTTTCATCGTTGTGTTGTGTTTTTTTGTTGGGTACAAGATAAGGGCAGTTTGGGAAAGTAATTGGTTTAATTAGATATATTTAAAAATAAATAAATTTGCTGGGTACATTTAGAAACGCCCTATTTCGTTACCCAAACCTTATTTTGCAAATCCCTTCTTCTTCTTCCCTTATCTTTTGTAGATCCCCTTTTCTCTTTTCATTCCCTTTCTCTCTCTTCTATTCTTCTTTTCCTACTGTACTTTACTCTCAAACCCAAGGCCCAGGCCAACAACGGTGTCTTTTCCATCGAGATCCTTCAATTTGTTTGATTACTTTTGGTTGATTTTATCCTTTTTAACTGGGCTTGTTCTTCACCCCTCGAATTTGGGGATTTGCATTTTGGATTGCTTCATGCTTTTCTGAGTGTTGATGAAGAATTGGAAGTGTGTGGTGTGGTCTTCTTATTCAATTATATGAGCCATGATCGATTTGAGTGTAAAGAAGAAATTGGCATGGCCGACCCATGGGGAATTGGTGGTGATGATATGAAATTAAGCTGGTGATTTGTTTATTTAATCCAACATTTTTGTTTCTTTGAGTTTGTAATTCAATATTGAATTTCAAGTTTGATGCTTGCTTAGCTTTGTGTATATTCAATTATGAAGTATGGCTCTGAGCAATGAGAAGAAAGTGAAGTAAAGAACAAAGAAGAACAGAGGGGAGGGGGAGAGAGAGAGTCTCTATCCTTGAAGAGAAGAACAGAAGGGAGAAAGAAACAAAAACAATTGATCTCATAATTTTTTTTAATTGAGTAAAAAAAAAAAAAGTTGGACCAAATTACCCCTCAAAGTATGCCACGTGGCTGGACTCTTAACGCTATCATGAACGGCGTGTACCCTTCTTGGGTCAGACTTCAAACTTGGGGTACCAAAGTGATAGTTTTTCATAGTCGGGTATTGATGTTAAGAGTCGGCCTTAGTTCGGGTACTGTTTGTAAAATTTTCTCAATAAAAAACAAAAACAAAGCTTTATCAAGTCAATACCACAAGAAACAAAGCATGCTAGGTCCACAGTAGAAAACACTAATAGCAAGACCGCAGCAGCACCATTCTTTACTATATGCTAGGTCCACAAGAACATTATTAAAAGCCCTAACTCACCTCCCCAACAACTTTCTTCATCCTACTTCAATATTATATTCATCACTTTCTCCAAACCATAAACACAAACAGACAAAAATACAAAATCCTACTATAAATTATCACAACCCAGCCACAGTTTCAGTTTAAAATCACTTCTTCTTAAGTTTCGAAACCCCCAATTTGGGTTGTACCTAGAAACCCCAAAATAGAATATAATATAGAAACCCTAAACCAAAACCCTGATTCGAAACCCTAACTATCATAACAAAACTCAATCGATTAGGCTTATAAACAAATGATTAGCCTTAAAAACGAATACTCACTATAATTAGGAAGCTCATCTCCTTCGCTTTCATTGCACAGTATCCATTCATCATCTACCATTCCGCCTCGACTATGCATTTCGAGTTCTCAATTCTGGAATTAGGATTAAATTCTGGGTATCGGGTTCTCTTCTGGATTTTGATCCCTCACTCTTTTTTTTTTTTTGAAAGGGATCCCTCACTCTTCATTTTGCCTAAGAGAGTGGCTGTTGGTTTAGAATAGGTTTCGATGGAACTAATCCAGTTTTTTTGTTTTAGATCTAAAATGGGGGACTGTGCTAGGGTTAATAGATGTTATTACAGGAAGGCGATCAATGATTTTGGGGAAATGAGAAGTTGATTAGAGGAAAAAATGGATTAAGGGCTAGACAGTAATTTAGCCTCCAAAATGACCAAAAATTATTCAAGTTTAAACACAATGGACGGATTTAACGTCCAATTTGGACGGAGGTCCAACAATTGGACACGGCTAATGAATTTGGAGAGTACAAGGGTGTTACTGATTAAATTGAAACTAGATGGACTAACATAATGACGACCTCGAACCTCCGAGGGGTAAACTGAAATTAGTCCCTATATATATATAGGGTCACCTCTCATCAGACTGATTCTCGCCAGACAATAATAAATGAAGAGCATAGTATCTATGTCATATAAAAAACAGGACAAACCAATTACATAGTTTGTTCGCCAGACAAACTGATTCAAATTAGTGTGTGTGTGTGTGCGCGCGCGCGTAGTTATATGAATGTGTATGTGTATATATTTATTGTGTAATATATAATTTATATATATATATATATATCTACTGCGGTGACGATACTGGAGGGGAGGTCCTACGGAAAAATAGCTCGATGCCAGGATAATAAAAAGCTTAACACCCCTCGTTCTTATTACTTTTTCAATATGAAAAAGAAAAAAATGAAAAATGAAAGGGTCGTCTTATTCAAAACGTCAATCCAATTATGAAATCCCTTCTCTCCCACTTCACACCTCGAAACGCACCGTTCTTTTATAGAGAGAAGCGCTTTCACATCTTCTTAACTGGAAACGGTTGACTTATTTGTCAACTTTTCCACTATCACCCCCAAAAAACCAAATAATTAGCCACACATAGAATAGTATTTAATTTACGGGCTTATGGGCAGGGCTCGACGAGCTTTTACGGGCCTTCTGCAGGCTTGACCTATGGGCCAGGCCGACTTCAAACCTCTAAACCAAGCCTGGCCTTCTACCCACCTGGCCGGACTTTTTGCAAGCTTTTATGAGGGCCGAGCCAGGCTTTTACCTATCAGGCTCGCGGCCTCCATCGGCCAATTTGATCCCCGGGCCAAATGATGAGGCCTAGGTGGTTATCAAGAAAAACTTACCAAAACCCTATTGTTAATGCACCTTTTGCCTTTTTCTATTCTTCTTTTTCTGGGCATAGACCATGTTATGCCAAAAAGAAATCATAATTGGTTTTAATATGATAATTATCAAAAGTGTTCACCTAAGACATAGTTTTTAAGAGTATGTGAGGGATGAGTGAATTTCGACAGACACAGCCACTTTTTTTTTTTTGGTTTTTGAACATCAAAATAGAGATTTGATTAATCTCAAGGCTAGAACAACACATACAATAGATCCTTATACGCTTGTACCCTAAATCAGTGGTCAAGCGATCGAGCAAGGGAAATTAGTACCATCCACTAGTACAATGAAACTCAATTAATTCAAGAGCCTACATGACTACGTAAAGTCATTTCACACAAAGTAAAATAGCTTGAATCTCTATGTAAAGTCATCTTCTTCTTCTTCATATTCACCCTTAAGCACTAAGTGATCCAAATATATGATAACCAGCCTAATTTGTGGAACATAGCAGCACATCGTAATAGCATCAAAATCAGTACTCAGCTTGGTTAAAGCGTCATCCTCATTTCCAATTCTATACCAATAATCTATCCTTGAACCACCATAGTCCTCATTCAACCCCCTTACCATGGAATCAACTTCCACAAGTGAGATTTTATCCTTGTCAACATGGTCATAGTAGTCTATCTTTCCCCTTATATATTGGTTGTCCCTAACAAATCATCCATGATACATTTTAACAACAATGTAATCCGGGTTATCTGCAAATAAAAAAACAAAAACAAAGCTTTATCAAGTCATGAATACCACAAGAAACAAAGCATGATAGGTCCACAGCAGAAAACACTAATAGCAAGACCGCAACACCATTCTTTACTATATGCTAGGCCCACAAGAACAATATTAAAAGCTCTAACTCACCTCCCCAACAACTTTCTTCATCCTACTTCAATACTATATTCATCACTTTCTCTAAACCATAAACACAAAAGACAAAAATACAAAATGCTACAATAAATTATCACAAACCAGCCACAGTTTTCAGTTTAAAATCACTTCTTCTTAAGTTCCGAAAACCCCAATTTGTGCTGTACCTAGAAACCCCAGAATAGAATATAGAAACCCTAAACCAAAACCCCGATTCGAAACCCTAACTATCATAACAAAACCCAATCGATTAGGCTTATAAACAAATGATTAGCCTTAAAAAGGAATACTCACTATAATTAGGAAGTTCCTCTTGTTACACCCCATATCTGAGATACCCTTTTTACTGAGTTGCATGAAATTCCTTATGGTTACCGTTCGCAGTTATAATTTTAACGTTTAGGGGGTGGTTAAAAATTGACTTTTTGTGAGTTAATAATTTGAGAAAATTTCCTTCATGAAAGTTGTAGAGGGCGTTAAACCGAGCGCGTGCATATGTGGTACATAAAAATCGGAGTTCGTATGCAAAAGTTATGAGTGAATTACGAAAATTACTGTTCATGGTAAATTTTTGATATATAGGGAAAGTTACCCGGGTAGGTTTCCAAAACCGGAAACCCACCCCTCTTTCTCTCTCCTCTCCCCTGACTCTCCCCCTTTCTCCTTCGGGTTTTCTTCCTCCCTCCGATTCCTCACTTTCCGGCCACCATCTGGCATGCAACCGGTCACCACAGGGGCGCCTCAACCCGCTCGTGATACCAGTGACCTGGGATTGGGGAGTTTTGGCCGTGAAAGCCCGGATCGAAGCAAGAAGTGCTCCGGTTGCAGTTTTGGGATTTTGCCGATTCCCGGCCATTCCGGCCACCTCCGGCCACCATATTCCCATCGAAGGTTCGGTTTTTGATGGAGATTATTTCCCCTAAGGTGGTTCATTCCAATTTGTATTGTAGAAGTCGAATTGACAATTTTTCATTTCTAGGGTTCTTGAAGCTTCGGGGCTTTCCTTCACCGGCTTGATTCGGCCACTTCGAGGTAAAATTGGATGATGTTGTAGTTTGGAAGTTGATTGGGCTTGTTGTGTAGATGCTAGTGCCGGAGTTTGGTGATCATCGGAGGAGGTCGCCGCTGGCGCGTGGTCCCCACGCGTCGCCACTGTAGGTAGCGCGTGGAGGCGCGTAAAGCAGTATTTTAATTGTCGTTTTAACCCCATATACTCTATAACGATTGTAGAATGTAATGTATGAAGTTTGGTGGAAATTGGAGGAATTACGAATTGTGTTTAATTGCTTAATTAACGATTTATGTGAATTCGATCGCCGGAATTCTTTCGAATTCACTCTAGAATTTATTTATCGATGATTGAATATGGATGGAGTATTAAGGATGGAAATTGTAGAGGGTTGAGGAGTCGGATGTTAGGAAGGGGGATGTTTTAAATTTCCAATTAAGTATCGTAAAGTTAAGGTTCCGTCCTGTGAATTATATATTTATGATTGTTATTCGTACAGGACGAGAGGAGTCTCCATACGAGGAGAATCACGAGCGACGTCAGGATTGACCGCATATTGTGAGTGGACCTTTGATTTTAATTGATGCATGCAAATTATATTCCGCAAGTTTTGAGTTTATCGATTTATCAATTTAATTATCGAGCATTTTATTTTGGTTTGGATTATTGAATGATTTATTGGTTTGAACTTTTGAATTTAGATTCATTATGCTCGATTTGAGGATTTTGATTTATGCGGATTCGGAAATCTATACTTATTTATACCCTATTTATATTTGAACCTGAGATGAGCTTGGCGTGCGGGGTCACGTCTTTATTCATTGGATTCCGATTTTTCGAGATAAGTGGGGAAATTATACAGATTTACTGGCTTTTGACGATCTTCTTCCTCACCATACGCGGGTCATGTGAATAGGTCTCCTCCTCACTTACTTTGTGTTTGTGAGTGGCAGTGAGGTAGCTTTCTCCTCCTCACGTGGGTGGTAGTCGAGGTGATATTCTCCTCCTCACACAATCTATGTGTGAGTGGTAGTTGAGGTTATTAGTTCTCCTCCTCGCACAATCTATGTGTGAGTGGCAGTCGAGGGTAGGTTGAGCCTGAGGGGCTCCATTCCTGTATGGTGAACCCATTTTCCCCATGTTCTTTTGTTGTTGTTCTTGACTAGCGGGGCTAGTCGGTCTTTTTTTTAATTATTGCATGCATCGGGAGTTTTATTGAGATAAATGTGGAAAAGTATAAAACCCTTTTTCTTTCAATTATTTATTTTTGTTCACTCACGCTAACGTTTTTATATACTTTTCCCTGGGCCCTTCGGTTTCAAATGCCCAGATTGCAGTATTGTTGCTCGGTGTACGAGTGTGAGCCATAGTGACCGCACCTGCTTCCGCCATCACCTTCCGTAGGTTACCTGTTTAACCTACTGCACTCCTTGTCTATTTATATTTCTAGAATGCTCTGATTACTAAGGGATATGTAACCCAAACTTGTATGTATTATATTTGAGGTCTATGACTTAACTTTGGTGATTGTAGTAACTTGTACCCTTTGGAGATTATGTACGATGATATTAGCTTTGGGATGATTGTTTGAATTTGGGAGCAGGGTGGCTCCAGGAGTTGTGGTTGGATAATTAAAAGTGAATTTTGGTTTTCCGCAGGTTTTTGGGTTAACCATTTTTAAGGGAGGTTATGCCGAAATTTTTGGTAAATCTCCTTTAAAGGTGGGTCCCGCAGGGCCACTTCGGATTCCAGGGTGGAATTTGGGGTGGGTCTTGTCACCTCTCCTTCGCTTTCATTGCGCGGTGTCCATTCATCATTTGTCATTCCGCCTCGACTATGCGTTTCGAGTTCTCAATTCTAGATTTAGGATTAAATTCTGGGTATCGGGTTCTCTTCTAGGTTTTGATCCCTTACTCTTCGTTTTGCCTAAGAGAGTGGCTATTGGTATAGAGTAGGTTTCGATGGAACTAATCCAGGTTTTTGTTTTAGATCTAAAATGGGGGACTATGCTAGGGTTAATAGATGTTATTAGAGGAAGGTGATCGATGATTTTGGGGAAATGAGAAGTTGATTGGAGGAAAAAATGGATTAAGGGCTAGGGAGTAATTTAACCTCTAAAACGACTAAAAATTATTCAAGTTTAAATGCAACGGATTGATTTAACATCCAATTTGGACGCAGGTCCAAAAATTGGACATGGTTGATGAATTTGGAGAGTACAAGGGTGTTACTGATTAAATTGAAAATAGAGGGACTAACATGATTACGACCCCGAACCTCCAGGGGGTAAACTGAAATGAGTCAATATAATATATATATATATATATATATATATATATAGAGAGAGAGAGAGAGAGAGAGAGAGAGAGAGAGAGAGAGAGAGAGAGAGAGAGAGAGAGAGAGAGAGAGAGTCACCTTTCATCAAACTGATTCTCGCCACACAATAATAAATGAAGAGCATAGTATCTATGTCTTATAAAAAAAAATAGGACAAACCAATTACATAGTTTGTTCGCCAGACAAACTTATTCAAATTAGTGTGTGTACATATATATATATATATAGTTATATGTATGTGTATGTGTATGTGTATATATTTATTGCATAATATAATATATATATATATATATATATAATTAGCTACACATAGATATTATTTAATTTACGGGCTTACGGGCCGGGCTTGAAGGGCTTTTATGGGCCTGACCTATGAGCCGGGCCAGCTTCAAACCCCTAAACCAAACCTGGCCCCGTGGAGGGCCGGGCTTTTTGCAGGCTTTTATGCGGGTGGGCTTTTACCTATCGAGCTTGCGGGCGTCCATCGGCCAATTTGATCCGCGGGCCAAATGATGAGGCCTAAGTGGTTATCAAGAGAAACTTACCTAAACCCTATTGTTAATGCACATTTGATTTTTTTTTTCTATTCTTCTTTTTCTTGGCATAGACCATGTTACGCCAAAAAAAAATCATAATTGCTTTTAATATGATAATTATCAAAAGTGTTCACCTAAGACAGAGTTTTTAAGAGTATGTGAGGGATGAGTGAATTTCGGCAGACACGGCGACATTTTTTTTTTTTGGTTTTTTTACATCAAAATAGAGATTTGATTAATCTCAATGCCAGAACGACACATACAATAGATCCTTATACACTTGTACCCTAAATCAGTGGTCAAGAGAGCAAGGGAAATTAGTACCATCCACTAGTACAATAAAAATCAATTAATTCAAGAGCCTACATGACTACGTAAAGTCATTTCACACAAAGTAAAATAGCTTGAATTTCCCTTCGTCAATGCACTCAATTATTTGTTGCAGAAACCCTATAGTATGCAAGCTAAGCTAGCAACAATTTTATTAGCAAAGGCCACTCCAAAACGAAGTAACGCGACAAAAATAATTCCTCCTAAATTCCAAATTCGAAATCTCTTATTCTGTAGGCTAGACAAACCAGTCTGGAGTTGAGCCCAGATCCAAGTAACTCCCCAAATCGCTTTAGGCACCCAAATCACTCGGGGCACGCTATTGTGAATCTCACCCTTAGCCACGACTAACCATCTTTGTGCAACACCACCACGCCGGCACCACAACAATTTTATCCAAAGCCTTGAGGTCGGGAAAATCAGTAGTTCCTCGCCAACTAGATGATGATCCCTATAAAATCTCCATTGCGCTCTATGCCCAAGAGCAGTAATAGCTCGTCCACAATCAATGCTCCACTCAATCCAAGCTCCTTGCAATTGCTGCATTCTGATCTCTTTGCACTTTGAGGTGTCCCCAACAAGGTCGAGCCTTCCAACCTGAGACCGTAAACCCGCCCTCCTCTCCAAATTCACTTTGGTGAGAAATTACCTATGTGGAGGGGAAACCTGAGTACATCAGCTCTATGGAGGGAAACTCAGTTGAAAGCTCGTCGAACGAAGTTGACGTTTAATTGTTGCGAGAAGACAACAAGAGGCAGAGAGGAAGAGTTTGCTTGGTGTTGACGACATACGCTGTTGATGGAATCTAAGCCATGACGGCTAGGGTTTGGTAGAAGTCGCAACCTCATACAAATTTCTACTCAACTTCTTCTAAAGTTTTCGGCAACATGCAATAAATTCATTGGTTTAGTTGATATTATAAAAACTTGAAATTGTGTATAGTTTCTCAAATACCCCTTACTACCATATGTATTAAGTTCATTGGCTAATATTACAAAAAAAATTTTTAATAGAAACGACAATTTTTATCCCCACCTCACCTATTTCACTGAGATTTGAACATGTAATTTTCACGGTCTCGATTATTTCAAATAATAAACAGAACACAGCTCACCGACTGATATTATAAAAGCTTACAATTGTTTAGTTAATCTCAATCATCATATTCACTCGTCCTCTACAGTTCATTAGTTACATTATCAAAATTTTAATTATCATATATTCAAAACACTTTTTTGCCACCTAGCCTCCTTCAAGCATATCAACACCCTTTCCCCTCTTTAAAGAGTAAATCTCTTGAAATTAACTCATTAAAAAAGTAATAATGGGTACCGACCAAAAAGATAAAATAATAAAAATAGGTAGCTGAGTGAACAAGGATAGATATTTTTATTTATTTTATTCATTCAAATATTTAATTAAGGGGCCGTGACCACTTACCCATTTTCAACTTAAAAATTGCCCACTTACTCCACTAAGAGTTTTTTAACCCCATTTACCCAATCTAAAATCCATTGACAATTTTGCCCCTATTATAATTAATAAATTGCATCTCTTCTCAAACTCACTCTCTCAGACTCTCTCTTCGATCTATTTTCTCTGCCCTCTCCCCTCACCGATTTCTCTCTCTCTCTCTCTCTCTCTCTCTCTCTCTCTCTCTCTCCCCCATGTCTGCATCCCATTAGCACTGGTACACCTCGGAGTTCCCTGACCCACCCCAAATCCTCCACGTATACGACACCATTTTCCATGGCTTCTCTGCAACTCTCACCTCTGACTAAGTTGCCTCCCTCAGCCAACACCCTGCTGTTCTCCACGTCTTCGAAGACCGCAGCCGCCAGCTCCACACCACCCGCTCGTCGCAGTTCCTGGGCCTGAGAAACCAGAAGGGGCTGTGGTCGGAATCGGACTACAGCTCCGACGTCATCGTCGGGGTTTTCGATGCTGGAGTTTGGCCGGAGCGTCGGAGCTTTTCCGATAGGAATCTCGGTCCGGTTCCGAAGTGGTGGAGATTTATGAGAGTTCTCTTGCAATGTTTAGAGGCAGAGAACCCAGACCAAGCAGAATAGCCAAAAAAAAATATTCAATGTCATTGGATGTGTCTGTAACTCTCTCTCTCTCTCTCTCTCTCTCTCTCTCTCATTGAAGGAAGTAAGCAAATGTTGTATATGGGCTTTGATTGCGGTGGTTTGTTTCTCAAAAAAATTGGCCGATTTCAATATGGGATGTTGCTAGAAGTTATTGTTTTGTTTATTATGATTTGGTTGGGCAATAATAAGATCAGTAGTGGGCAATAAAATGATTATTAGAAGATAATAATAAAATTATTGGGGGACAATAAAATATTTATTGGGCAATAATAAGATTATTACAGGGCAATAATAAGATTATTTATTTGGATAAATCTATTAAAACTTTCAAAATTAAAAACATCTTCATTTTTCACTAATTATTGACTCCTAATAAATTTGTTATTTGGGGGCAATAATATGATTATTGGGAGGCAATAATATGATTACTGGGTATTATTAGGGGGCAATAAATTTAGACGCCAGAATCCGGTACTGGAGTCCGCGGCAGGCCCCCGGTCACCGGAGTCCGACAAGGTCTCCGATGACTTCTCTCTCTAAGTGACAAAGAAGGAGAGGGCAAAAATGTCTCAAAAATAAATAAAAAGGAATAAAAAAATAATTAATTGGGTAATAGGGAAATGATCTCTTAAAGTGTTTGGGTAAATGAGCAATTTCTTAGAGTGTTTAGATAAGTGGGCAATTTTTATTTTAAAATTGTGTAAATGGTCATTATCCCAAAAAAAAAAGGGAAAACGCACTTTATACAAGAACTGATTCCTTATGTAATTAAAGGGAATAACAATAGTAAACTTGCAAACTTTGAAAAGTACCTGACCAAAGTCGGAGGTGCAGTCCATGAATTCATAGTTTGCAAAGAATATGAAAAATCGAGTACAATCATCAATTGAGTAATTATATTTTCAAAGCAACATCCATGTATAATCTGCAACACGAAAGGTAGAGGTACTACTACTGAGGTAGTGTAAAAGGCATTAAGGAACAGCTAAACCACAGAGATAATAGAAATTAATACAGTCGATAGAAATAAACAGAAAGTAGAAGATCAAATGGTGATTGACCATTGGACTCAAAACCATCCACAAAATAACAATGCCAAAATTGTTGCATATATATTCTCACGTGTGAGTAAAACAGTTTCAAAACCATTTGAATAAGATCATAACATCTAAAAAAATAAAGACTGAAGAAAATACTCAGTTGCCACTTTCATGAATAAAACAGCAAGAGAAAACGAACAATAGACAATGGTATCTTGTTTCTCACGTGTAAAGAGTGGCAGGTAAACTGAAACTGTAGATCCAACTACCTCAAAGATGCAGAGGGGGAAAAGGAATAAGAAGGAGTGAAGAAATGCACTAAAAATGATCGAAAACCGAATTCTGAGTGCATGAAAAGAGTTATAATCTTTCCTTGAGAATTAAGTACCAGCAAGGCAAGGGCACTACAAATTCGATGATCCACTGCATGCTCAACCCTGACGCCAACATTCTTACTATAGTACAAAACACTGGAAGTTGAATTTTAGAATTGAATACACTTCTGGAAATCCTCGTCAATAACAAGCTTTCCTTTCTGTAAAGATTTTCAACCTCTTTAAAAGTCTGTGATCCCTATAGCAGCTAGCATTTGGTCAAGACTGCTCTTGATCCTAGATAGCAACACACCTTGTGAGTCAGCTTATTTGGGCATCTCTAACGCATGCAAATAAAGAAAGTACAAACGTTCCCTTAAAAGGCTTATAATTCAGGTTTAATTTTGATGCCATTTGAAAGAGGTCCCATCTTTTTTCCATACCTCCTTTTTTCTAACATTGAAATATCTAAGTTCTATTAAAGGATAGAGACAGGGCATACATATTTGAGAAATGTCGACTATGTTTTAGAGTTTGCCATCTTCTTATGTCGTCGGAAAATGTAGGTTAAGTTTTTTCAAAGCTTTGTGAAAGTTTCTAATTGGCAGAGTAAAAAAGCTGAGCTCCACCAAATCATGATTCATGAACGGGTTATTTGCTTGAACTGCTCTTCAAATATCTAAGTCATTACCTGTGCTGTATTCTTGTCATAGATATCATACATGAACCAGCAAAACCACATGCTAGGCTTGCTTGGTGAGCCACCAATTCTTGTCTGTATAGAAACATTATTCACCAGTGCTGGGTAGAAGTGCAAGTCTGAATCATGACTCTTATGAGTCTTAATTTATCTAATATGTTTTATTAGACAGATACCTCACTTCTGGTGGTACCTGTCTTGTCTCTCACCTCAAGGAGGTAGGGAAAGATGTTTGAAAAAAAGAACAGCAGCATGTGCATCTGCTGGAGATGAGTTATGTGAACGGCAAAACAAACATATGTGATTTCTTGATTTGAAATAAGCTGGTGTGTCCCTCATTTGTGCCAATGTTAACCACTCATTTCATATAGCAGATGATCTTCCACACACCATTTCATCATCTATAATTCTATATATAGACATACGACTTCATGATCAGTAACTCAACTCCTTCATTAAAGATCAAAGCTTCCTATCTTTCCCATATCCTTTCAAATTTTTTATTGTTTATCCACTTGGAAATATAAAAGCCATGGGTTTCCGGCTTCCTGGAATTGTTAGCCCCAAGAGAAGTCTTACCCAATCTTCATCTAATGCAAACAAAACAGCTTCAAAGACCTTAGATATGCCAAAAGGCTATTTTGCAGTCTATGTTGGAGAAAGCCAGAAAAAGCGATTTGTGATTCCAATATCATACTTGAACCAACCTTCATTTATGGATTTGCTGAATCAAGCTGAAGAAGAATTTGGATACGATCATCCCATGGGAGGTATCACAATTCCTAGCAGTGAGGACACCTTCCTTGATCTGACTTCCAGCTTAAGTGTGTGACTGAATGATGAAATGAAAATGGGATCCAACTTCATATTCCAAAGGCATCAGAATTTCAGAACTGCTGAGTCAAGATGAAGAAGAGGCAAGGCGATGATGGATCGTCAACTGAATCAACTCACCTCTTTGCTGAAGAGAAATTTATCTAACTCTGAAGCTGCTATGGAGCTGAAAGATACACAATTTATGAAGCAGACCAATGGCGACTCCATATGAATTCACAAAAACAATTCGTCCAAATATCACAAATCCATTTTTGAACATAAAGATGGTGAAATTTTGTCTTAGTCCCATGTAAATTTTGTGTTCTCCCAGGATCATATCCTGGGAATATATAACAGTTCAATCCTCATCAACTGTCTTGTCTTATTTTGTATTAGACCAGTGCCAGTTTGTTTATACTAAATGGAAGCATACTTTTTCAACAAATAAAGTAACAGTCTATAGTTCTAACGATGACTGGATATCAAAATGGAAGCATACTTTTACAACAAATAGAATTAACAGTCTATAGTTCTAACAAAATGACTTACCTCACACCATTTTGATATCCAGTCATCAAAATTAATCTGTTAGGATCTTCTTTCGCTAAAATATATGTGCAGAAGGAGATTTTAAGATATTAGCCTGATTGCCTGCAGCATTTGCAGCTCTTGAAGCAATCGGGTCTGCATCTTCCCTCAACAATTTGGAGCTGCTCAAGTGTACAAGAATATCTGATGTGGGAATGGACTACTTAGCAGATGGTTCTACCTCCAAGACCCTGAGGAAACTGATCGTGCAAGACGGTGAGAAGATCTCTGATGTGTTTCAATCCCTTGTACACTTCTTTATTGCTATCAAGAAAGTATGGGAATATACTTTAAGTCCTCATCAGCTTTCTTATTTTCCATTATTTTCTAGCTCCTTGGACTGATTGCCACTGAAGAATGCAAAAACCAAACTTGAGATTCTGATGGTTAAATGAATACTCAATTATATGACATGGCTATACTACTGGCAAATAGAACTGATGATTTCATTGAAGTTATTTCTCAAAAGTTGTTCCAGACATGCATTTTGAAAGTTCAATCCTCCTGTCATTCACATGAATGACATGACAAGTTGTTCCTCAATGCATAGCACACAGTTATCATTTGATTTCCATTACTGTTACTGAAATGTTACCTATAATTTAACCACCGTATCCAGTGGTGAAAAACCAGGGAGTTCATGTTGGAGCCAGTGACAACTGAAGTTAAGGCCACAGACATACATGATACCAATTTAGTTATCTCAGGTCACAGCTAAGACCAGGCCTATCATTGTTGGAGATGAACTGCAAAATCCAAGTAAAGAGAACTTTCTTTAAAATTATTTCATGCTAAGGAGAGACACAAGAATAACAACAATAAGTATGTAAATTTTCAAATGTACCAAATTGGAGGTGCAGATTTCCTTAGAATCATAGTTTGCAAAGAATATGCAAAACCAAGTACAATCATCACTTAAGTAATTCTATTTTCAAAGGAACATCCCATTTATAATCATGATCAATCGGCAACATGAAAGCTAGAGGCAGTGAATAAGGCATTAAAGAACAGCAACATCACAAAAAAAAAAAAAGTAAAGGACTAAATGGTGATCTTTGGACTCAACCTTAACACAATAAGACAGAGCCAAAACTGTTGCATATATTTCTCGCTTGTGTGAGTAAAAAGGTTTCAAAAACCATTTTAAATAACAGCATAACATATAAAAAAAAAAAACTCAGAAAATACTCAATGCCTCTTTTAGGGATAAAAGAGCAAGAGAATACTAACATAGATAAGGGCATGTTGTTTCCCATGTGTAAACAATGGCAGGTCAACTTAAACTGTAAACAAGTACCTCAAATACGCAGAGGGGAAAAGGAAGTTAACAAACAGTGTAGAGATGCAGTAGAAAATTTCTTGCAGTAAAAAAGGATAGAAAATCGAAAACTGGAGTGCATGAAAAGAATTATTATCTTTCCCTGAGAATTAAGTTCTAGCAGGGAAATGGTCCACGAATTCCAGGATCAACAGTATAGAAATGCAGTAGAAATTTCTTGCAGTAAAAAATGATAGAAAATCGAATACTGGAGTGCATGAAAAGAGTTATTATCTTTCCCTGAGAATTAAGTTCTAGCAGGGAAATGGTACCACAAATTATCCAGGATCAACTGCAAGCTCTAATAAACATCGGAAGTCGACTTTGGAGTTTTAGAATTGAATACACTGCTCAGAAATCCTGGGAGGCATGCAAGCTTTTCTTCATTTCAGTAAAGATTCTCAATATCTGTGAAAGTTAATGATACCCTGTACTAGTTAGCATTTGATCAGACTGCTACTTCTCCTACAAAACAACACACACTGTGAGTAGGCTTATGTGGGCATATCTAATGCATGCAAATAAGGAGGAACAATTGTAAGGTTCATTTGAGGCAGACAACTAAGGTTTTGATGCATGTGGAAATATCTATGTTCTGTGGAAAGATCGAGAGATGGGGCATACATACTTCAAAACTGTCAACCATGTATTAGAGTTTGCAATCTTCTTAAGTGGTTGGAACAAGTAGGTTAAGTTTAAATTATTAACTTCAAAGCTTTGTGCAAGTTTCAAACTGGCTCAACCTAATCATGAGTACATTGATTTCTTATCACTGGGATTTCAACAAATAGCTGGAATATATATTTGAATATCAAATCAATAGCTGTGTTGTTAGCTTGTCATGCTTGATCATCAATTGACTAGACAAATGAAATACTTGCAAAGTTTGTTGGCATTGGAGATCATGGATATCATACATGAAGCAGCAAGACCACATGGTAGGCTGGCTTGGCGATCCACCAATTCTTGTCTGTAAAGAACATTATTCACCAGTGGTCCAGAGTTGGATAGAAGTGAAAGTCTGAATCAATGCTGATAGGTTTTATTAGACAGATACCTCACTTCTGGTCCCTGTGACCCTGTATTGTCCGTCATCTCAAGGATGTAGGGAAGGATGTTTGAAAAAAAGGGCAGCAGCATATGCATCTGCTGGTGGCTGAATTAAGTGAATGGGAAGACAAACCCATGTGATTTCTTGATTTGAAACAAGCTCGCCTCCCTCATTGGTGCCAATGTTAACCACTCATTTCATGTAGTAGATGATCTTCCACACACCCTTTCATCATCTATATATACATACACAAATCAATCATCAGGAACTCAACTCCTCTCATTTATCAAACATCAAAGCTTTCTCTATTTCCCAGATCCTTTCAAGTCTTTTTATTATTTATCCACTTGGGAATATGGAAGCCATGGGTTTCCGGCTGCCTGGAATTGTTAGCCCCAAGAGAAGTCTGACTCGATCTTCATCTAATGCAAACAGACAGCTTCAAAGACCTTGGATATCCCAAAAGGCTATTTTGCAGTCTATGTCGGAGAGAGCCAGAAGAAGCGATTTGTGATTCCAATATCATACTTGAACCAACCTTCATTTATGGATTTGCTGAGTCAAGCTGTAGAAGAATTTGGATACGATCATCCCATGGGCAGTATCACAATCCCTTGCAGTGAAGACACCTTCCTTGATCTCACTTCCAGTTTAAGTGAGTGACTGAATGATGAAATCAAAATGGGATCCAACTTCATATTCAAAAAGCCGTTGAGTCAAGATGAAGAAGAGGCATGTCATCAACTGAATTGACTCACTGCTTCTGCTGATGGGAATCTTCTGTGAGTTTGAAGCTGCAGTGGAGCTGAACTGAAAGATACACAATTTATGAAGCAGACATATGACAATATTGTATGCATCTTCAACAACATTAATTGGTGCAAAAATCACGATTGCAATTTTGAACTGAAAGAAAGTGAAATTATGTATTCAACTAATGTAAACTTAGCTCTCCCAGGATAACATTCTGGGAACAAAGAATATACTACAAGTCTCATTGATCTACTTGTCTTATTTTTTGCCACACCATTACCATTAGTCACTAACATGCAGCATATTTACACAAAAAATAATAACGTCTGAATGCTTACAGTAGATTTTGACATCTGGGGAATACTTCCTCCTTAACATATATATCTGCAGAAAGGGATTTACTTTTCAGTCTGATTGCCTATGTAGCATTCAAGACCGAACTTGTGTGCTTCCCATGTGATATACAAAACCAAATAAAGAGGATTATTTGCTAGTTTTACATTATGAATAGGAAGAGTATAAAGGCAACAAGTTGAGCTAACCTTTTAAACCCAGGAATATATGGGCATGTATAAAGCAGCAAGAATAAATAGTCATGTTGTTCAAGTAGCTCAGTTAAATGTACTAAAACAAAAAAGTTCCATTCTTCAAACCAAAGAATACACAAAATGTAGAGGAATATTGACACTTCAAGTGAGCATAAGAAAGAGAAGAGTTCTCAGACGCATTTCATCAAACAGTTGCGGGACAACATTCCAGTTATTCATAAACACGGAATCACTGATGGTTCAATGTCACAAAAAGCAAACAGAATGGAAGAAAATCGAAAACCCAGAAAGCAAAGGTAGGCTACCTGGAATCAAAAGATGAGAAAACCCCCAAAAAAATTTGGACCATTTCTCGATTTATGCGTGTCATCCTTGCGCAGGGGCCATGCTAATCTTCTCTGTATCGTTCCAATTTTATCGGATGTCCCCGAAGGGACGTTCTCCCCTGCAAGCTCTGTCTATATGAACAGGCTCACCTCGTCGCTGTTTCCCAATGTGGGACTTGCAAAACAAATATTTTAAAAGCAGGCGTGCCTCACGTGCCCTCTCTCAGTTGGTTTTAAACTTTTAACCAAGATTTAAAACTAACAAAGTTTGACTGCTTATGGCACCTATCCAAGTTAATATTTTTTTAATAATCTTTATACGAACTTGAAGATCATGCTGCAAGGCTTTAGTTCCTGGTATCGGATGTATCGGAAGCATACCTTTATGAATTCAAATTGTGCTTGAAGTGAGGCAGTTAAAGAGGATTTACATAGATTGATAATATCATTTTAGAACAAACTGATAACACAAATTAATAGCCAATTTTAGAGCTCCTATACTTCGATCCGATCTTTGGAGTGGCGCCTCTCATGTCTTGCAGTTGCTTCTTATATTCACTAGTATCCTGACATACTAGCTAGTTTTCAGTAAAGTTATCAAAAATCAAAAGGGTTATACATATTCTAATTTCATCATTTTCTTCTAATATCATTGTGAATAACAATTTTTTTTAGTATCCGATTGTAACCACTTAAGCGAAATTTCTAAATTGACCAAACCAATTGTATGCACTGTTCTTTTAGCATGTTGAGCCTAGAGACCATATATGAAACACACTGAAGCTGCACATTTCTCAAGCTGGTATTCAGCTTAAAGTATGCAATCTTCATATGAACACTACACCTAGTAGCTTAAATTTAATTCCTCAACATTTTGCTCAAGCTTCGTATACGTGCAAAGGATTTTGAAATGTTTGAATAAGTACCTTCTCTATCGATGAAACACTAACACAAAGGAATCTGGAATCTATAACCTCCCAATTTTTCCACCTTCACATGAAAAACCTTTAGTTACGCTAATGGCTCCCTACTTTGGATGTCTATGTAGGAGGAACAGAAGACTTGGACGTCTCTACAAAAGAAGAGGGTTTCTTCAGTAGCATATTTGAAATCTCCTGGGGGGAATAATGAGTTACGTGAATGGAAAGACAAAAACAAACCCATGTGATTTCAGGATTTCTCACAAGCCTCCCAGTGTCCCTCATTGCTATCCATTTGACCACTCATTTCATGTACTATATGATAGTCCTTCAATCTTCACCACTAGATGATTATTGCAGCCTCTATCTTTCAACATACATATGTAGTTTGTTAGACATATTGAAACTTGTGGTAGCTAGTCTTCTTCTTGTCCGCTATATATCCAACGGAGGTAGGGAACGTATGTTTCTATCCAAGTATACAGTTTGGTAACATTTGCATGTGAAATCTAAGTGGGGCTTAAGTTCCACATGTGATCTCTCACAAGCTACTGCTCGTAACTGGAGCCCAACTCGGTTCTTCTTCACCAAGCATTTCATCTACCAGATGAATTACCACATACCATCTCACCTATATATACACACATGATCAACTTCATAAGCTACTCAACTCCTCTCATTGCAAGCATCAAATAAAGCTTTTCTGTTTCCCAAGTCCTTTCAATTCTTTCTTCCTCTTTTGATCACTTCAGTAATACAGAAATCATGGGTTTCCGATTGCCTCGAATTGCCAACACAAAGAAAGCAGATATCCCAAAAGGCCACTTTGGGGTATATGTTGGAGAGAGCCAGAAGAAACGATTTGTGGTTCCAATATCATATTTGAACCAACCTTCATTTCAGGATTTGCTGAGTCAAGCTGAAGAAGAATTCGGATACCATCATCCAATGGGTGGTATCACAATTCCTTGCAGTCAAGATACCTTCCTTGATGTCACTTTCCGCCTTGGTGTGTGAGTCAAGAACACTACTCAAACGACATTGCATGAACTCTCTAAGACAACTACTGTCTGAAGTTCTTGACACCAAATTTTGAACCCCATGTAAAATTTTCTTGTCCTCCAGAAAAATTATGGGAATATACAATATATTTCAAATTATCCTGATCAAATTTCTAATTAGTTGTCAGTAACTTTCATTAGCTCATTTTTTTTCTTCTTGTATCTCTATGCTACAAGTCTACAACTACCAAATCCCAGCAAATTTTGATGAGGAATTAATACTGATGAATTAATGGATTATCTATTTTTTAACCAAGGCATGCCAAATACAAAACGGGGTCTTCAATTAAACCACATCTGATCCCGACATTGCGATCTCTCAAATTTAATGAGGTGCTTTCCCATCAAAATATGCAGATAACGTCATCCATAGGCTTTAATTAGTCTTTGATACCCTGTGGTATTAAAAGAATTGTGGAGGGGCAAAATCGTCAGATAGGAAAAGTCAAACGAAAACTGGCGCTTTTTCATAGTGGGGAGAGTGGACGCACCAGCTCCACTCACATACTTGATCAGATTTCCCAATTTCGAGGATAGCTCCAAGTAGGAGCTCTATCTAATGAAAGAAGTGATCATGAACTTCTACCCTATACAAGCAGATATACAGCAGGATAGCTCCAAGACAGTTGATTTGCCTATAGACCTGCCAATATAATAAATGGTAAATTACTATGATAAAAAAATATTTCAAGGACAAGAAAATAAAAAAGTATTTGAAATTCACAAATATTTGGTTTATGCGGTAAACTAGATACAGTTCTCACAACTTGGTTTAACTTCTTGTTTCTGCTTCACTTGTTTATTCATGTGCTTAATAATTGTGTAGGCACATGATGTGATACACTTGACACTTGCTTCTGACTTGGATCCATTCTGAATATTCTTCTCTCTAATATTTCTAAATGTTTAGAATTCGTTCATTGTATTGCGTGCATTTTCAACAATAAGAACGCTCATTTATATGTGATCATCTTCAAAGAGAAGGAAAAGAAAGTAAATATATGTGAGCATGAGGACAATTAATTCATTAGGCCTGGAAAATGGGCGGGTTGGGTTACATACGGTTTAACAGGTTGCAGTCTTAACAGGTTGAATTTGATGGGTTCGAAAGTTACCTGTTGGAACCGAAGTGGTTGTTTATAAACCTATCATGGAAAATTTCAATACATCATGAACTTATTATTAATTAACAATTAATATGCAATGATTGGCTGAATACTCAAATTTTTTCTATCTATATCTTCAACATTATATAATATAATAGCATGCATGCAGTGCAATATGATTATTGAATGAGAGGATGCTTCATGAAGATTAGAATTTCATGTTGTTATTATTTTAGAGACAGTTGGGAATGCACCGGGGCATAATGCACTGATGATGTATCGAACGGCTCCGTCAGTGGGGTCTGTCATTCTGGCCTCCATCAAGTGACTTGCACAGTGGCGGCGGTGAATTTCAATTTTTTACTGACTCATGCACGCCTCACATGTCCCTTCCTTTAATGTCCTTCGATCATACCCTAATTTAATCGAGTGAGTTTTTTAAATGTGGAGTGAAAACAAACTGAGAGGGGAGATCGGTTTCCTCATTCAAACCCAATTGGTGCTTGAAATTGGGAGATGTTGAAGAGCGAAACCTAACCCAATGGGGTGAAAGCAAACCCAAAGGGGAAATCAATTTCCTTCAGGAAAATATTTCATTTCCTTTAGTATCCCAATGACCCAAACACAAAGAATAATCTAGTTTCTTTTTCTAATGTTTCAATTCCGCGAACCAAACAAGAGCCTCAGAAAAGCAGATATAGTAAGCAAGACAAGCTTATGGCTTTGAAATATCATTGCTCTTATGAAACAATTGATGTTAGATTCTCATCCAGGTTTTTAAGAAACGAGCGGCAAAGTTATCTTTCTAGTTTAATATCTCTCAAAACTATGAAAGTTGTCACAAAAACTACGGAAATTTAACTCTAGCTAAAAGGTCAATTGCTTTTATTAGCTAGAGTTAAATTTCCGTAGTTTTTGTGACAACTTTCATAGTTTTGAGAGATATTAAACTAGAAAGATAACTTTGGCGCTCGTTTCTTAAAAACCTGGATGAGAATCTAACATCAATTGTTTCATAACATCAATTGGTTTTAAGGATGCTTGTCCAATTTGGAGTTGAGCATTCCAACAAACTATTCTAATCCTAAAAGGTCAGCCAGATCATCAATGGAATATCTTTGACGCCGAATAGGTTCTTTGAACATTTCACAAGAACCAAACTAGTTATGGCAACATTCTGGTGATGAGAGTATCACTCGGTACACTAGAAAGCTCTTGACATAGCATAACCAGTGGATTTGAACACTTATATCAAATCTTTCTAGGTCTTTCATTAAGTTTGGCGGACTCATGATTACTGCATGTCTCGTATGAATTATAACAAACATACCTTTTCCATCAAAAAGTATGTCTGCATACTCAGGGTTATGCAGCTCATTCATCAAATGTCCTTCATAATTGGATACATAGGTCCCATCCTTCAAAGAATAAACTTGAAGATGTCCACCAAAGGTTGTTCCCTTTAGTACGTTTGTTGTACTCTTTTTTGCATAAATTATAAAATATTAAAAAATTGCAAATATGAAACTCTTTTTCTTTGTTTTTATAATTAAAACGACATAATTTTAACCTATTAAGACTATCTCTAATCTTGGTGGTCTAAAATAAAACATGGTCTAAAATTGTGGATTTTCTAATTTATCCAAATGGTAAGGGCTATAATTTGCTCAACTCCAATCGTTCGGGGCTAAATTATAACTTGCTTAATATTGCATGTGGTTGACCGATCTACAACCTTTCTCCATCCACTTGTGGTCTACAATGTGGTCTAAATAAAAACCAACCTTTGGTATTTAGACCCTTAATACATATTTTATAATAGATCCAACCTGTTATTCGAGATGGGTTTTGGAAGCATAGTGTCCGAAATGTGGACTTTGGACCAAGGATTGAAGATAGCCTTAGTTTAGTAAATACCTTGCTTCTTCACTATTTTTAATTCTTACAATGAATGCTAACAAAAATGCATGTTAAGAGTTTGATAACACAAATCATTTATCTCATGAATAAACCTGGAGAAAAGTTTTACATATTAGGTATTCACTATGATTCAAGAAACCAAGTATTTGGCCGATACTATTGCTTAAGTCATCATTGCTTTGGATTGATTGAAAGAACTCATGTTATGGTCATGTACTATAAATGTCTGACCTTTAGCAACTTGAGTTCGTCAGTAAAAGGTGATGATCTGTCACCAGAGGGTATTGCTTAAGGAGTAGTTATCATCAATTAGGCAATACATTAGACACAATCTACCTAAGGAAAGACTAAGTGGATCTTCGCTTGATCCAATATTTGAAAACCACCAAATCTACAAGCTACAAGAATCTATACATATTGAAACGACTCTGATAATCGAAGTTTAGTAAACATGTAATTATCACCAAGTAAGAGCTCTATCTAACGAAAATAGTGATCATAAACTTCTACCTTATACAAGCAGATATATAGCAGGATAGCTCCAAGATAGTTGACAAAAGTAGCCTCAATGTCAATAGACTTGCCAATATAAGAATTGGTACATTACCGTGATAAAATATATTTTAAGGACAAGAAAATAAAAAGATATTTGGAATTCACAAACTGGACATAGTTTTCATAACTTGGTTTAGCTTCTTATTTCTGCTTGGCTTGTTTGTTTATGTGCTTACTTAATAATTGTATAGGCACATGATGCAATGCACTTGAGACTTGGATCCATTATGAATGTTTTTCTTTCTAATATTTCTAAATTTCTAGAATTCGTTCATTGTATTGCGTGCATTTTCAACAATAAGAACGTACATGCATTTATATGTCAGCATTTTCAAAGAAAAGGAAAAAAAAAATATATATATATATATATATATATGTAAGCATGAGGACAATGAACTCTTTAGGCTTGTCAAATGGGCGGGAGGGCTATAGATGATTTTAATGGGTTGTGGTCTTAACGAGTTGAATCCAATAGGTTTGCAGGTTGTACGTTGGAACCTGTTAAAACCGCTAAGGTATTTTTTTTTTCCTTCCATTTTTTGAAGCTCTTTTCCATGAACTTGTTAATCGGTTGGATCCATCGTCATTGTCATCAGAATAGCCAACGACATCACTCTCACCTTTGCCGCAGATCTCAACATTGAGAAACCCAACCAATTCTTCATCTTCTTGTCCAATGAAAGCGCGAAACTCCATGGATAAAGGTACGAAGAAGGATTTGAAACTCAAGGTCGGTGGTCTTTTCATTTATAATATAATCAATTGCACCCTTGTTTGATGCAACATTGTCCATTGAGATTATCAAAACCTTATATATCCTCAACTGAACCAAGCAAATTTCTAGACTTTTTTCCAATGGTTGTTCATTAGTGATTGAGAATGTCACATAAGTAATAAGTTCAAGATGCATATTTCACCCATCATCAATGAAATGGACTACCAACACCATATAGTTAACATTTAGTACCGATGTCCACAAATCGGTAGCTAGTGAGACAAACTTAGTGATTTCTTAACTCTAACCTTAACTACTTTTTCATTATACATCTCTAAAAAGTTCTTCAGAATTACTGGTCTAGATGGGATTACAAATTTACAAACTGTAAATAAACAAAACCTCTTAAAGCCTCGACGTATTCATCTCCTAGCTTTGGCAAATAAGGCTACTAAATCTAAGCTTACTGGTTGGAAATGAAAGCTTTTATCTATGGCAGGCAGGGTACAACTTGTTCAATCCATGTTTCAAAGCTACTTCTTCATAGTTTCATAGTGTATCTTTAGCCTTTCTCTCTTTTAAGAACATAGTAGTTTGTGCTCAGAATTTCATCTGGTCCAGAGACCTGACTATACGAAAGATGGTTACTATATCTTGGAGTCAGGTTTCTGCTCAGTGAGGGTGGGCCTGGCTTACGGGATCCTAAGGCTCTCAATCAAGCAGTGCTTCTTTGTTTTAATTGGGAACTCTCACCCCTCAAACTATTCTTGGGGCTTCTTTGCTAGGCACCGTTTTTCAGTTTCATGGTTTATGAAATTACGGTTCTTTACTTCTTCAATCTGGCACGGTTTTAAAGTTTCTCTCCCTTTAATCTATTAGAATTCCAAATGGCTTATTGGTAATGGTTTTATGGTGAATTCTGGTCGGATAAATGGTTCGATGTCCCTATTTTAGAGGAGTTGCAATGTGTTTCTCTTTCACCTTAATTGCACATATCAACAATAGTCCTTGCCAACTCGGTTTTACTTCTTATATCTGCATATTGCACAAAATATTCGCAACATTACTCTTCCCCTTCAAGCTGAAAGGGATTGTCTCATTTGAAAACATTCCAGTTTTAGGGTCCCTTCCTTCATCAGAAGTTCACTAACAAAAGTTGGGCTTCCAGCATTTGGAAATCATTTATTCCTCTTTGGTGCTCATCGGTAGCTTGCGGACTTTTCAATAACAGGTTAGTCACATTCTAGCTTCAGCGCTATGGGGTTACCCTTGTTTCGAAATGTCTCTTGTGCTCTTTGGGTTGTGTGGAGGATTCAGAGCATTTATTTTTCAATTGTTCTTTTGCTCAGCATATTTGACAGTGGTTAGCTTGTTGTTTTGTGACTTCTCTGCCTTCTCATTGGTCGCTGGATGAATTATGGGCTTCTTTTATTGGGAAGCATTTTTCTCCTCAATTAGCTAATGTTTGGTTAGCAGCGAGTCTTTTTAGTCTGATGCAGATTTGGAAAGTGCGGAACAAACAAGTATTTGATAATAAGTAGCTCTCTCTTTGGCGTGTTCTATGTTCAATTAAAACTTGAGTCTGTTTTGCTTCCCCTTATTTTTCTAGTCGTTCAAAAGGATTGTTGGATGCGAATATTCTTAATGAATTTGGAGTTTATCCAATTATTTGACCGGTCCAGACTTCCTCATATGGTTGTGGCTTTTTCCGACTCATCCTTGGATTAAGCTTAATACTGATGGTCTTGCTAAAGAGAATCCTGGGATAGCTCATGTGGTGGCATTGCTAGAGTTTATGGTGGGCGTTACATTGGAGACTATTGTCAAAACTTAGGTTTCCAGAATGCTTTCTATTCAGAGTTAATGGCAGTGATTATTGGCGTGGAGTTTGTATTTCAACTTGCTTGGCATACTGTTTGGTTAGAGAGTGATTCTATGAGTGTAATTGAAGGGTTAATGCCCTCTACCTGTATTCCCCCTGGCCTCTATGGGTTCATTGACCCAATTGTTCAGCTCTTCTCAAATTGATGCAATTTCACTTCAATCATATTCATAAGGAAGGTAACTCGGCAGTTGATTGCTTGTCCAATTTGGAATTGTCCTTTAGTTCTCTTTGTTGTTTTCTACGGCTCTGGTGGAGATTGTTTCTAAGCTTAGTAAGGATGCTCTGGAGTCTCGTTTGGTTCACGGAAAGGAAAGTAATTCATTTGTCTTTCCCATGGGAAGGAAAATGACATTTCCTAAGAACTTTCCATTCCAATGTTTGGTAACATTGGGAAAGTTGTTAAAAAGTTTGTAATTAATAGAATAAAATAATGTGTTGTGAGTAATAAATGCAAAGAAAGAATGGGAGAAAGTGATTCCTTTGGTATTTGGAAGAAACCACTTTCCCTCTTATTTTCCCTCCATTCAGGAAAAGTATTTCCTTTCCTTTGTATCCCAAATGCAAGAAAGGAACAAGTTTCCTTTACTGATGCTTGCTTTCTGCCAACCAAACGTGGCCTGGGAGTCCCTTTGAGATGGTCGTGATTGGTTTTCTGAACATGGGTTGCAGCGATATTCGTTGGGTGATCTCAGAAGCAACATAAATTGAAAAATGCCTATTCTTTTGTTAGTTTTTTCTCACTCTAGAGTTGTCCTTGTTTCATTTTTCATAGAAAGGTTTTGGTTGATGTCCCTCTCTCCCATATTGTTTTTTCTCTTTTATTTTAATAAAATAATAAAATAGAGGAATGTGCGGTGGATTTTTGAGTGCAGTGGTTCTGCGATTTCCTCTCAATTCCCGTTTCTCTAAAACATTTTTGAAATAAACAAGAAGACATCCAAGTGATTCCTAAAGATATATCCTGCAATTGGACAGAAGAAAACCATGTTAAGTTTATGAATGCAAAGAATTAGCTGCACACAATGTGATAATTAATGATCAACTGATGGTAACCTTTTTTCTATAAGTACATTTTGATTGATGAATGTTCTTTGTTCTTTGTTCTTTGTAAGTTTGTAATGAATAATATTCCATGATCATTCAAATATACTGTTAAGATTAACTGAGTAACC